>NC_067409.1:11658636-12394886 GCF_009764475.1 Pristis pectinata
TTGGCCATGGCGTCTACATGGTTGGACCAGGACAGGCTATTGGTGATGTTCACTCCTCGGAACTTGAAGCTCTCAACCCTCTCAACCTCAGCACCATTCATGTAGACAGGTGCATGTACACTGCCCCCTTTCCTGAAGTCAATGACCAGCTCTTTTGTTTTGCTGACATTGAGGGAAAGGTTGTTGTCATGACACATGTCTCTAGGCTCTCCATCTCCTCAGATCCCCTTAAAAAGTCCTTCTTCTCACCTTAATGCTAAGTCCTCTTGTTTTTGATACACCTACCATGGAAAAATGATTTTGACCATCTATCCTGTCTATGCCTCTTATAATTCTATATAACTATCAGATCAGCCCTCAGCCGCCTCCTTTCCAGGGAAAACAAGCCCACCCTATGCAATCTCTCCACATAACTAAAATCCTCCAATCCAGGCAACATCCTGGTGGATCTGCTCTGCATCTTGTGGGTGGAAGTGGGACATTCAGCCCCTCAATTCTGTATCACCATTCACTGAGGTCATAACTGATCTATGACCTATCTCCATATACCTGTCTCCTCCCAACACCCAAACCTCTCAATCGTATGTTTAAGAGACACATTAATAACCATTTGCAGAAGAAAGTTCCAAACTTCTACTACCTTCTTCACATAGATGTGTTTCAAAAATTCATCCCTGTATTACCTGGCTCCTATAGAGTCACAGTGTCAGATCATACAGCACAGAAACAGGCCCTTCAGCCCAACTCTTTCATGCCGACCAAGACATCCATCTAATCTAGTCCCATTTGCTTGCATTTGGCCAATATCCCTCTATACCTTTCCCATCTGTGGACCTGTCTTTTAAATGTTGCTAATGCACCACTTCCTCTGGCAGCTCATTCCAAATACAGACAAACCTCCACATTGGAAAAAGTTGCCCCTCGGGTTCTTATTAAATTTCTCCCCTCTCACCTTAACCCCATGCCCTCTAGTTCCTGATTCCCAACCCTAGGAAAAGGACTGTGCTCATTCACCCTGTCTATGCCCCTTATTTCTTCTGTTAGGTACTGGTCTTTTGCATGAATCCAACTGTTTTCATTCTAAAGTTGTCTAACCTATAATCTCCAACGTCCACCAATGGAAATAGTTTATTTCCTTTCACTTAATGATTTCTCTTTAATAAGATCATGAGAATAAACCATTCAGCTCCTTGAGTTTGCTCGCGGGACAAATGTGAAGCAAACATAGCCTCATGTTTGATCCAACATTCCTCATCCACTTTCCTGCCCTTGATTCCCTTACTGATTAGAAATCTACAAAAACAACGGTAACAACCTTGTAAAATGTCACAATGCACTTCGCAGTCACTGAACCATGTCAGGAGAGCTGACCAAATGCTTGTTCCAAGATGGAGGAGCATCTTAAAGAGAGGTGTCGAGGAGGATTAAGGAGAGAACGCAAAAGCAAGGCCAAGGCGACCGAAGAGATAGCTGTCGACATTGGGGTGGCAACAGTTGGATTGATGTGAGAGACTATTACCCGGCAGAAAAAATCAGCCTTCCTTTAAATGAAAATTGTGGTTAATTTCAACTTAAACTAACCTTCCATGTGTGCCAGGAGACGAGCTGGTCCTGAGATGCTGGAGTGGTTAGAGTGACCCTTCTTGCATTGATTTAATGTGCTTGTCCATTTTACAGGCAATGTAGAGAGGAGCTGATCAACAGCATTGACAATTATGGAGTGCTGAATCTGGACATAACCTGGTGTTATCTTCAGCTGCACAACAGTCAGTATCATGCAAAGGCCAGAGAAAGGCTAGAAAATGCTGAGAAGTGTTTCAAAATGGCCTTCGGAGAAAATCAGGAACGTCTTAAAGAACTGAAGGTTGGTTGTTCTGATTCTTGCTAGAACAGTTACAGTTTTTATTTATTCATTCATGGGACCTTAACCTCTGGTAAGGCAAGCATTTATTGCCCATCCCCAATTGCTCTTGAGTAGGTGGTGGTGAACCAAGGTGGTCCCTCTGGTGGAGGTACTCCCACTGTGCCATTGGGTCAGGAATTCCAGGATATAAACCTAATATACTTCTGTTATGACCTGGAGTCTCCCATGCACCTGCTGCACCTGTCCTTGGGGATACAAAAACGTGGGTTTGGGAGGTGCTGGAGGTAATATTGTAGCTCTGGTACACTAACAGTGGAGGAATTGAGTTGTAAGTCAAGTGGGCTAGTTTGTTCTGGATGGCCTCAAGGTTTCTCAGTATTATAGGAGCTGCACTCATTCAAGCAAGTGAAGACTATTCCATCACACTGTGTATCTTGTAGAGAAGTGCAAAGATTCTGGGATGCAAGAAAGACACCAAGACCCTAACCTACTTTTATAGCCAAGTTATTTATGTGACTGATCCTATTTAGTTTCTAGTCAAAGGTTCTCCCCTCTCCCATCAGGCAGAAGATACAAAAGCCTGAAAGCACGTACTACCGGGCTCAAGGACAGCTTCTATCCCACTGTTATAAGACTTTTCCTTTGTACGATAAGGCGGACTCTTGACCTCACAATCTACCTTGTTATGGCCTTGTGCCTTATTGTCTGCCTGCGCTGCACTTTTTCTGTAACAGTTACACCATATTCTGCATTCTGTTATTGTTTTTTCCTTTGTACTGCCTCGATGTACTGACGTGATGAACGATCTGTATGGATGGCATGCCAAGTTTTTCACTGTACCTTGGTACATGTTACAATAATAAACCAATTTTAATTTACCAATGTTTTGTTGACGGGGACTCGGTAATGTAATGCTGTTGATGAGAGCTTAGACTTTAACTGACTAGAAATAGTGATGTCTGGCACACATTACTTGCCACATTTTAGACCTTGCCTGAGCTTTTTTGACCTGCTCCATTTCCTGAAGAACTGTAAATTGTATTGAACATGGTTTAACCTCGGTGAACATGCCCACTTTTCACCTTAGTTTGCATCCCAGGTGAAGGAGCTGAAGATGGTGGGGTCAAAGGATTGAGATAAATGATCTCCAACAAACTTCAAAGTCAAAGTCGACTTTATGGTCATAAAGTCAAAGTCAACTTCCCTCCTTTGTGAGGTATGAAACTAGTGGAGAGTTTTGTCCTTGAAGTCATATTCGGTCAAATAGAACCTTGATATTAAGGGTGCATCACTCTCTCCTCACCTCTGTAATTCAGCTCATTGGTCCATGCTTGGATGAAGTCTACAGCCAAACGGTGCTGGTGAAACCCAAACTGAACCGCATCATAGCTCTGTTGACTTTGCTTCTGATTCAGAGACGACTGATTGTCCAATAATTGACCAGGTTGAATTTTTTGAACTAGGTGTAACAGAAATATTTCACATAATCAGTTAAAGTTCCTGTGATGTAGCTTCTAAAAAATTGGATTCAAAAATATCCTCTCAGGAATATTTTGCTTTCTTTCTCCAGGACAAGAGTGGAAGACATAGGATACTGTCCCTACGGCTTCTGGTGCTTTGGGGTGTGTGGTTCTTTCATAGCCAAAATTTGAAGCAATCCTGGAATGACTTTTGCAAGGTAAAGTATTTAGTATCAGTTTAACATGTCTAGCTCCAGGACTTCTCTTCAGTCACCTCCACTCCTGAACCCAGGGGCACTTTCTAGAAAAGGGATGGCTGGGGAGTTCAGTGCTTGAGGGGGTTTGTGTCGTTTGGGTTAGGTTAAGGGGTGAAGAAGGTTAGAGTTAGGTGAGGGTGGATTCTGCGTGTCCAATGGCCATTCTCCCTTAGTAATATAATTTATCCAGCCTCTTTATTATTAAAAAAGGTTCCTCAGTTTATAAGGAGTGCTAACAATCAAAATTCGACCAAATCACACAAAAGGATATTCAGATGGGAAAAGGTCTTAAAAAGCAAAAAAACTGCAGATGCAGGAAATCTGAAATAAAATGCTCAGCAGGTCAGACAGCACCTATGCAGAGAGAAACAAGAGTCAATGTTTCAATCTTTGGTCAGAATTTTTCCGGCTCTAAATGTTTTCAACTGACTTGAAATGTCAACTTCGTCTTTCTCGCTGTGGATGCTGCCTGACCTATTGAGTGCTTCCTGCATTTTGTGCGAGGTTTAGGGAATGTCTGAAAGGAGCAGAGGGAGGTAGAGGGAGAGTCCCAGAGCTGACATGGCTGCCAGTGTTGAGGCCACAGGATCTTGGCAGGAAGAGTTGACAGTGATGCAGAGCGGTTAGATCATGGCTGGGTGTAAAAACACAGCTGAGAATTTTAATATCAAGATGTCAGTGGGTGAGTGACAAAAAGAAACTGGACCCTCTTCATGCAATCATTCTATGTTCTTCCTGGTGCTGAGCCCAGCTGAGACTCAATGTTTTACTAATATTGGTGAACCATCTGAAGAACTTGTTCTGTACCCTTCCACATTTAGGCAGAAGAGCAGTTGGATCAGCTGTCGGTGGATGATCTTTCAGTGTCCATTCTTGTGAATGAAGGATACGAGACCAGGGAAGCCCGTCTTGCATTGCGAGCCACTGACGGTAACATTGAGGAGGCCAAGTCATACATTGCAGAAAAGAGGCAGGTCAGTGTGTCTACCAGGAGTAATCTACATGGAAACATAGAACACTACAGCGCAGTACAGGCCCTTCAGCCCACAATGTTGTACCGATATTTTATCCTACTCTAAGATCTATCTAACCCTTCCCTCCCACATAGCCCGCTATTTTTCTATCATTTATGTGTCTATCTAAGAGTCTCTTAAATGTCCCTAATGTGTCTACCCCCACAATCTGTTTTATGCTAGGGGAAAGATTCTTAGATGTGACTTCTGAAGCCCATCCTATCTGAAACTATAGATAGTCTGCAGGCACGGTAGTGTACGGTTAGCATAACGCTATTACAGCGCCAGCGACCCGGGTTCAATTCCGGCCACTGTCTGTAACGAGTTTGTACGTTCTCCCCGTTTCCTCCAGGTGCTCCGGTTTCCTCCCACGTTCCAAGGACGTACGGGTTAGGAGTGGTGGGCATGCTCTGTTGGCGCCGGAAGTGTGGTGACACTTGCGGGCTGCCCCCAGAACACTCTGCGCAAAAGATGCATTTCACTGTGTGTTTCGATGTACATGTGACTAATAAAGAAACCTTATCAATCCTTGCAGTTTTTGCCGTTAATGGGAAAGCCATCGTGGAGAGTCTCCCACAGTGTTGACCCATTAATCCCACCAATTTATTAGCTGAAACAATTATTCATTGACCCCCTACACTCCTTATCCTGTCCCATTCCTTGGCTCTTTCCACTAATTCATTTGCATCTATCTTTTTCCACTTCTTTCTTGAAAGATATTCCAGATTCCTGTTTGTGGTTCAGTATACCATATCTCAACAATCTTTGCATAAAATTAAACTAGTCCTCTTAAATAAAACTGAACCTGCTGGAAATATACAACAGGTCAGGCAGCATCTGTGGAGGAAGAAACAGATAATGTTTCAGGTCAGAATCCCACTCACCATTCCCACACCAACATGTCTGTCCTCGGCCTCCTCCATGCCAGGGTGAGGCTAAATGCAAACCAGAAGAACGGCACCACGGATGCTGCTCGACCCGCTCAGTTCCTCCAGCAGATTGTTTGTTGCTCCAGATTCCTGCATCTGCCGTCTCCTGTCTCTCCGTCTTTCATGAAACCATGTGCTCAAACTTGGAAATTAGTATAACTTCCTTTTTGCACAAACTCAATTATTCCAGACAAAACAGTCCCATAGTTTGATGGTCTGAGAAGGGTGACTGTTCCTGACCGCCACTCAGATCAGTTACAATGCAACTGCAGAGAGTCGTGGACACAACCCAGTACGTCACGGAAACCAGCCTCCCCTCCATGGACTCTGTCTATACCTCTCGCTGCCTCGGTAAAGCAGCCACCATAATCAAAGACCCTACCCACTCTGGACGACCTTGCCCCTTATTGTCTACCTGCACTGCACTTCCTCTGTAGCTGTGACACTTTACTCTGTATTCTGTTATTGTTTTTATCCTGTACTACCTCAATGCACTGTGTAATGAATTGATCTGTACAAACGGTTTGCAAGACAAGTTTTCCACTGTACCTCGGTACAAGTGACGATAATAAACCAATACCAATACCAATACATTCTTTCTTCTCCCCTCTCCCATTGGACAGAAGATACAAAAGTCTGAAAGCACATACCACCAGGCTCAAGGACAGCTTCTATCCCGCTGTTATAAGACTATTGAACGGTTCCCTAGTACGATAAAATGGACTCTTGATCTCACAATCTACCTCATTATGACCTTGCACCTTATTGTCTGCCTGCACTGCACTTTCTCTGTAACTGCTACACTTTATTCTGCTTTCTGTATTGTTTTAACCTTTTATTACCTCAATGCTCTGTTGTAATGAATTGATCTGTATGAACGGAATGCAAGACAAGTTTTTCACTGTACCTCAGTACAAGTGACAATAATTAACCAATTTACCATGTCAAACAAATAATTCTCACTTCCTGATTTTAAACAGGAAAAGATAGCAGCAGAAAGAAGAAGAGAAAGACTCCGCGGGCTGGTTGACAGGGACCATTCAGAACAAGCTTCGCCTGAGAGGAATGGGACATCTGATCAGATAAACCAGGTGAAATAAAAACACCAGAGGAGATAGAGTAAAGGCTCGGATATCTGTCACACACCAGAGACGACAGGTGCCAGCTAATCTATTATGCACGTTCACTGAAGTCAGCCCAGTGGCTCCTCCAGAACAGCCCCATGTTGGACTGGGGTCTCCCTCTGTATTATCGCTATTGTAGCAGGTGTCTCCCTCTGTGCTGCCCTAGGGCCAGCCCAGGGGCTCCCACAGTACTGGTAATTGGTAGTTGGTTTATTATTGCCACAGTGTGATGAAAAAGGCATTTAGCATGCTGGCCTTCATCAGTCAGAGCATTGAGTATAGGAGTTGGGACATCATGTTGCAGTCATTTCAGTCGTTGGCGAGGCCGCACTTGGAGTACTGTGTACAGTTTTGGTCACCCTGTTATAGGAAGGACATGGTTAAACTGGAAAGAGTACAGAAAAGATTTACAAGGATGTTGCCGGGACTAGAGGGCCTGAGATATAGGGAGAGGTTGGCCAGGCTAGGTCTTTATTCCTTGGAACATAGGAGAATGAGGGGCAGCCTTGTAGAAGTGTTTAAAATTATGAGAGGGATGGATTAGGTGGACGGTAAGTCTTTTCCCCAGGGTAGGGAGTCCAAAACTAAGGGGCATAGATTTAGGGTGAGAGGGGAAATATTTAAGTTGAACCGGAGGGGCAACTTTTTCACGCAGAGGGTGGTGAGTATATGGAACAAGCTGCCAGAGAAAGTGGTTGAGGCAGGTACAATGATATCATTTAAGAAGCACTTGGATAGGTACATGGAGGGGTGAGGCTTAGAGAGATATGGACCGAATGCAGGAAATTGAGACTAGCTGGGTGGGCACTGTGGTTGGTGTGAACTTATTGGGCCGAATGGCCTGTATCCATGCTGTATTGCTCTATGACCCTATGACTCTATGTACCGAGATACAGTGAAAAACTTTGTTTTGCACGCCATGCAGACAGATCATTTCAAAACATAAGTATACTGAGGTAGTACAGAGGTAAAAACAATAACAGAATGCAGAATAAAGTGTTACAGTTACAGAGACAGTGCAGTGCAGGTAGACAATAAGGTGCAAGGCCATGATGAGGTCAATTGTGAAGTCAAGAGTTCATCTTTATCATACAAAAGATCCATTCAATAGTCTTATAACAGCAGGATAGAAGCTGTCCTTGAGCCTGGTGGTACGTGCTTTCAGGCTTTTTTATCTTCTGCCTGATGGGAGGGGGAGAAGAGAGAATGTCCGGTGAGGTCTTTGATAATGCTGGCTGCTTTACCAAGGCAGCGGGAAGTGTAGACAGAGTCCATGGAGGGGAGGCTGGTTTTCGTGATGGCCTGAGCTGTGTCCACAACTCTCTGCAGTTTCTTGCAGTCTTGGGCAGAGTAGTTGTCAAACTAAGCTGTGACACATCTGGATAGGATGCTTTCTATGGTGCATCTGTAAAAATTATCCAAATCCTCCTTAAAGTACATGCCCTCTAATCCAGGCAGCATCCTGGTAAATCTTTTCTGCACCCTCTCCAAAGGCTCCACACTATAATGGGGCGACCAGAATTGAATGCAGTACCTCAGAAGCAGCCTAACCAGAGTTTATAAAGCTGCAAGATAACTTCCAGGGTTTTGAACATAATGCCTCGACTGATAAAGGCAAGCATGCCATATGCCTTCTTCACCACCATATCGACTTCTGCAGCCACTTTCAGGGAGCTATGGACTTGGACCCCAAGATCTCTCTGTACGGTACTCTGTACTGAACCCTCTGTACTTGGACCCCAAGATTCCTCTGTAAATACTTCCACATGAACAGAGAGGCCTTATTATAATGCAGATTCCTGGGGCTCAGACACCACGCTCTGGCACCGGCTGAATCCAGCCTCACCAGCACATTAGCAAAGAAAATTTCCTCTTATGAGAAACCAGTTGGCCTAGAAATTGGATTATCCCTAAATCCAATGGTCAAGGTGAAGAATTACATCAAAATGATTTGTTGTGTGGACAAGTCCTACATTCTCAAATTCAGTCTTTATAGAAGAAGATAGATACAATGAACGTCCCATTGATGCTGGGGACGAATTAAGTAGCATCACTGTGGAATTAGTATTAGACAGGTGATTGGTCCAGCTGATGTAATCACACGTGCAGTCAAAGGTGACAGACGCAGTATACACAGGAGCAAGCTTCAGCCTCCCCTCTAATGGGCAGCACCTCTTGATGAATAGATTAAAATGAAAAGTAACATTGACGTGCATTAATATAAACACACTGTTTTGTGACGGTGTTCAGGAGCCACCTGTCAATACCAATCCCACACCAGTTGTTGGATCAAGCCTTCCGCCTCCTGCTGGTGAAACCTCGTCGCTTCCTGCTGCTGAAACCTCATCATCTCCTGCTGGTGAAACCTCATCGTCAATCACAACACCAGCTGCCTCTGCACCAACAGGTAAGGAAACCAAGTAAACATCCGAGATGATTTAGAGTCATACTGTCACACAGTATAGAAACAAGCCCTTTGGCCCATGCCCAACCTTCTTGACCATCTACACTAATCCCAGTTGCCCACATTAAGACCATATCCTTCTATGCCTTGCCTATTCAAGCGTCTGTCTAAATGCTCTTAAGTATAGTAATTGTATCTGATACCACAAACTCCTCTGGCAGCAAGTTCCAGGAATCAAACACTCTGTGTGTGGAAAAAATGCACCCCTCAGATCCCCTTTGAAACTCCTTCCTCTCACCTTAAACCAATACCCTTCATCGTCAATATAACTGGGGGCCACAGAAAAATACTTAACCTATTTAGATTGCCATCCTTAGAGTCATAAGTGTCATATGGCACGGAAACAGGCCGTTCGGCCCAACTGGTCCACGCCAACCAAGATTCACATCTAAGCTAGTCCCATTTGAAAGCGTTTGGTCCATATCCCTCTAAATCTTTCCTATCCATGGACTTGTCCAAGTACCTTTTAAACGTTGTTAACGTACCTGCCTCCACCACTTCCTCTGGCAGCTCACTCCATATACTGACCACCCTCTAGGTGAAAAAGTTGTCCCTCAGGTTCCTATTAAGTCTCTCCCCTTTCACTTTAAACCTATGCCCTCTAGTTCTACATTCCCCAACCCTGGGGAAAAAAGACCGTGCACATTCACCCTATCTATGCCCCTCATGATTTTATACACATCTATAAAGTTCATTCTCCTATGCTCCAATGAAGAAACTCCCAACCTGCTCAACCTCTCTCCATAGCTCAGTCCCTTGAGTCCCAGCAACATCCTTGTAAATCTCCTCTGCTCTCTTTCCAGCTTAATAGCATCTTTTCTTCAGCAGGGCGATCAAAACTGAGTGCAATGTTTCAAATGCTGCCTCACCAACATCTTGTTGGTGAGTAACTTCTTTACTCAGTGCCCTGACTAATGAAGCCCAGTATGCCAGTAGCCGCCTTCACCACCCTGTCTACCTGCGACACCACTTTCAGGGAAATATGTTTACTCCTAGGTCTCTCTGTAAAGGTCCTAGGTCCTTCTTAAAGTATTTTTAGTAATGCATATGGAAAGAATAAGCAATAAGTGGTCGCATACCAAGGGATTAGAGTCCCTTTGGAGCGTGTCCTGTGGGTTACGGAACAACTAGATAAGGTAGTCTCATCAGACCATAGGGATTTATCATCTTGGCTTTTAATGCATTTACTTCCCAATTATTAGGTGCCCAAAGTAATGCTGAGGAAGATAAGTTATTGGGAGAAATCCTGACATACCTGCCAAACGATATTGATGACTACATCGATCTGTCCCTGGAGGACGAGGAAGCCATTGTCCGTGAATACAAGGCCAAGTTGAATGCCTGTCTCAGAGAACGACACACCAGCTAAAAGTTCATCAGATGCTGATGGAAGTCACAGCGAGTGACCCCACGTGTATCATGAGATGTGACAGCCAACAAAAATCTACAGATTCCGACATCCCCTCATACAGTCAAGCACCACCCCACCAAAAGAGACAAAGATGGCCATCAGGGAGATGAGAAGGTGCTTCATGGGCCAATCAATCCAATAGATGTGATTGGGAGACAATAGAAAATATAAATAATATAAATGAAAACAGAAAATGCTGGAAACACTCAGCAGGTCAGGCAGCATCTGTGGAAGAGAACAGACTTAACATGTAACTCTTCATTTGAAACCTTAACTCTATTTTTCTTCTCACAGATGCTGCCTGACCTGCTGAGTGTTTCCAGCATTTCCTGTTTTCATTTATATTCATATTTTCTATCATCTCCTAGTCACATCTATTGGATCTTTATGTTAGATCTCTATCATTATCTGCAATATTTTGATTTTGGAAAATGTAAATAACTCGCATACAACAGTAGCATAGTGGTTATGTTGCTCAGCTGGTAATTCAAGAGTCTAGACTAGTGATCCATGGATAAGGATTCACCACAAGTGATGGGGAATTTAAATTCAGCTAATTAAAATATTTTGCATGATAAAGATGTTACCATATGTAAACCATGTAACTGTGAGATTATCATAAAGACCCATTTAGTTTCCTGATGCCCTTAAAGTGAAGAAAATCTCCATCTTTACCCAAATGTTATATGTGACTCCAGACCTCTCCCACCAATATATTTGACTCTTTACTTCCTTCTTAATTACCAACAGGCCGCTTATTTCAAAAGGTAGTTCAGATTGTGCAATAAATTCTTTGTCTGTCATCCCTAAACAACAAAATAAACAAGATCCCTTTGGATCTTGGGTGAGATTAGCATTCGGCTCAAATGCTAACTCACCCTTTTGACGATTACGTATTCTATGAGCCGGCTGATATTTGTCCAAGAGGAATGGGAGGTTGTAGAGCTCACTCCAGTTCAAATCTGGCACCTGTTTGCCATTCCTGTATTTCTTGTAATATTTCACCAACTAATCTCAATGATCCGTCTCAAAAACTTCTTCAGTAGTTCATTTAGTCACATTATAAATTGCATCACTGTATTCACTAAGCAGAAGGAACAGTGTAGCTGGAAAATTTAAAGAGGGAGACTGTGAAACTCCAGAACAAATTCCCATTAAAAAGGAGGTCACAACCTGCTCAACCTCTTGCCATAGCTCAGTCCCTCAAGTCCTGGCAACATCCTCGTAAATCTGCTCTGCTCTCTTTCCAGTTTAATGGCATCTTTCCTATAGCAGGGTGACCAAAACTGAACACAATGTGCCAAGAGCAGCCTCACCAATGTCTTGTATAACTGCAACATAACATCCCAGCTTTTGTACTCAGTGCCCTGACTGATGAAGGCCAGTGTGTCAAAAGTCTTCTTCACCACACTGTCTAGGTTTGTAGATGACACAAAGATGGGTGGTATTGTTGATAGTGAGGTTGTTAATCTACAGCTGGTTAGGTGGGCAGAACTATGTTAGATGGAATTTCATAGAACTATGGAATCACAGACCTCGTGGTTCTATGCGTGGGCCAGGACTCTCCGTGAAAAGCTGGAGGTGTGGTCATATCTGAGAGAAGAGGCAACATCAAGGAAGGTCCATCAGGGCTCAGATACACATTGGGACAGAGGGGATGAGATGGGTGTTGGACTGGGTTCTAGCGTTGGATGGAATTACAGGGGTTGGATGTCTGAAATGTGACTGAGGGCTTGAAACAAACACCGAGCAAGGGACATAAGGGATATAAAAGCCACTGCGGACAGGGACAATCAGTCAACAATGGTTGGTTGCCAGTCAATGAGCAGAACCTCTGGTCACACCTACACTCAGGTATCCTTCATGCATGAATATATTGCTTGTGTTCATTTAAGTTTTGCAGGTGAGTTCATTAGTCATAGGATTCATAGCTTCTCAGTGTCAAAGACAATTTTTGTAACAACTGCAAACATCTTTACATGCATCTAAGTCATTAAAAATCGTTACAAGCAAGGTGCCAAGTACCGAGTTCTGTCCAACTTGTCCATGAACTCCCTCTGCTTGCTGCCAGTTCTGGATCCAATTTGTCACTGTTCCTTGGATCTCATGGGCTTTTGATCATCTTGCCATGTGGGACCTTGTTAAAAGCTTTGCTGGAATCTACAGAGACTACATCTAATGCACTAACCTCACAGAACCTCCTCCAAAGGTCAAATTGTTAGTTGGGCACATCCTTCCCTTAACACACCCATGCTGACTGTCCCTGAATAATTTGTGTCTCTCAAAATGAAAGTTTATACTGTTCCTTGGGATAGATTCTAATAACTTGCCTGCCTCTAAAGTTAAACTAACTGCCCCATAATTACTTGAATTTTTTTTAATCAGTGGTACAACATCAGCAGTACTCCACTCCTCTGGCTCCTCTCCTGGAGTCAGAGAGTAATAAAGCTCATTCCATTTAATGACCACCCCCGGGTGAAAAAGTTTCCCCTCAGGTCCCTATTAAATCTCTCCCCTCTCATCTTCAACCTATGCCCTCCAGTACTTGGTGCCCCAACCAGAGGGAAAAGACTGCGCGCATTCACCCTTTCTAAGCCCCTCATGATTTTATGCACCTCTATAAGATCACCCCTCGGTCTCCTCACTCCAATGAATAAAGTCTCAACCTGCTCATCTTCTCTTGGGAGGATCAATAAGTTGTAGTCAGAGACTCCACAATTCTCTCCCTTTCTTCCTTGTAATTTCCTGGGCTGTACATTGTCTGGTCCTGGTGACTTAACCACCTTCAAAGCTAAACTCATTGGTTCTTCATCTTTACGATGAATTGCTCCAGTGCATGGGCTGCAGCAGTTCATCCAGAATGAAAATTCAGGATGCTTGGCCAACCTAGTTACAGCCAGATCCTTGAATAAACACCTTCCTTTGAAACATACCTCAACAACCAAAGATGTGTTTCTTGCTCAATCAGCTTAACAGATTTCATCACTTCAAACTACATGCCTTCCCCTGCAAGTACAAACCTTCAGAGAACATTGACCATGGAGCAGTGAAGCACTTTAATTAGCTGCTGTGCGTTGCCTCTTGGTGCGTGGGTAAGTGGTAGGATCCTCTCAAAACAAGAGGACATGGCTTTAAGGTAATGGGTGGGAAGTTCAAGGGTGATGTCAGAGGGAGGTTTTTCACCCAAAGAGTGGTTGGTGCATGGAATGCGCTGCCTGGGGTGGTGATGGAGGCTGATACATTGGACAAGTTCAAAAGATTGTTAGATAAGCATATGGAGAAATTTAAGATAGAGGGATATGTGGGAGGAAGGGGTTAGATAGTCACAGGTGTGGTTTGAAGGGCGGCACAACATGGTGGGCCGAAGGGCCTGTATTGTGCCGTATTGTTCTATCGTTCTATGGTTCTGAGGTGTCGGGGTTAGGAGTTAGTTGATGGGGAATGTGTAGAGAATAAACAAAAAAAATCAGATGAATGTAACTGGATTGTGTTGGTTGGCACAAAAGGCCAAAGGGCCTGTTTCTGTGTTACATGACTATAATTTATTGTCAGTTTTTCTCAGAATCTTATATGATTCAATGTAAAGTGAAAAAAGACCCTTAGAATTACACAGCACAGAAACAGGCCCTTCAGCCCAACTCGTCCATGCCAACCAAGGTGCCTGAGCTAGTCCCATCTGCCTGTTTGACACATATCCCTCTCACTTTTTTCCTATCCACATACCTGTCCAAATGTCTTCTAAACAGTGTATCGTACCACCTCTACCACTTCCTCTGGCAGTTCATTCCATGCACCCACCACCCTCTGTATGTAAATGTTGCCCCTCAGATCCATTTTAAATTTTTCCACTCTCATCTTAAATCTATGGTCTCTAGTTTTAGCTCCATATCCTAGGAAAAAGATTGTGTGCATTCACCTTATCTATGTCTCTCATGATTTTATATACCTCAATAAGATCAACCCTCAACCACCTACACTTCAGGGAAATAAATCCCAGCCTATTCAGCCTCTCAAGACTCAAGTCCTCTGGTAACATCTTCATGAATCCTTTCTGCACACTATCCAGCTTATTGACATCCATCCTATAACTGGTCAACTAAAACTTCACACAATACTCCAAGTGCAGTCTCACCATCGACTTGTACCTTTGTAACATGATGTCTCAGCTCATGCTCTGACCGATGAAGGCAAGCATGCCAAATGTCTTCTCCACCACCCTGTCTATCTTTGTTGCCACTTTCATGGAACTACTGTATGTAGCTGTAGAGTCATAGAGACGTAGATCATGGAAACAGGCCCTTCAGCACAACTGGTCCATGCTGACCAAGATGCCCATCTAAGCTAGTCCCATTTGCCTGCGTTTGGCCCATATTCCCTAAACTTTTCCCATCCATGTACCCGTCCAAATGCCTTTTAAATGTTGTTAATGTACCTGCCTCAACCACTTCCTCTGGCAGCTCGTTTCATATACTGATTACCCGCTGGGTGAAAAAGTTGCCCCTCAGGTTCCCATTAAATCTCCCCCCTCTCACCTTTAATCTATGACCTCTAATTCTTGATTCCCCAACCCTGGGAAAAAGACTGTGCACGTTCACCTTATCTGTGCCCCTTGTGATTTTGTACAACTCTGTAAGGTCACGCCTCATTCTCCAACGCTCCAATGAGTAAAATCCCAACCTGCTCAACCTCTCTCCATAACTCAGTCCCCTGAGTCCCAACAACATCCTCCTCTGTACCCCTAGGTCTCTCTGTTCTACTATACACCTGCCCTAGTTTAACTGACCAAAATGCAAAGAGGGAGGTGATCGTTATAAGAGAGTATGGCACCAGCTGTCAATGTGGGCAGAAATTATCTGTGAGCAATTATAACGATGTGACACTGGCTGCTAATCTTTTTTCCAGCAGATGAAAGCCTTTCATATCATCTTCTCTTCATGACTGTAATGACAAGTGATGGCTTTGCTCATCTGAATTTCCAACAAAAATGGTATTGTCCCTTCAATAAGTGAGTGACTATCATTCCGGGTGTTAATGAATTGATCAGTATGCAAGACACTCTTAGCAGTGTGGAGGAACAAAGGGATCTTGGGGTCCACGTCCATAGATCCCTCAAGGTTGCCATGCAGGTCGATAGGGTTGTTAAGAAGGCGTATGGAGCGTTGGCCTTCATTAGTCAGGGTATTGAGTTCAAGAGCCATGAAGTGATGTTGCAGCTCTATAGAACCACAGTTGGAGTATTGTGTTCAGTTCTGGTCACCTCATTACAGGAAGGATGTAGAAGCTTTAGAGAGGGTGCAGAGGAGATTTACCAGGATGTTGCCTGGATTGGAGAGCATGTCTTATGAGGATAGGTTGAGGGAGCTAGGGCTTTTCTCTTTGCTGAGAAGGAGGATGAGAGGTGACTTGACAGAGGTGTACAAGATGATAAGAGGCATAGATTGAGTGGACAGTCAGAGACTTTTTCCAGGGCGACAATGGCTAACACAAGGGGGCATAATTTTAAGGTGATTGGAGGAAGGTATAAGGGGGATGTCAGGAGTAAGTATTTTACACAGAGAATGGTGGGTGCGTGGAACGCACTGCCTGCAGAGGTTGTGGGGGCAGATACATTAGGGACATTTAAGAGACTCTTTGATAGCCACGTGAATGCTAGAAAAAATAGGGGGCTATGTGGGAGGGAAGGGCTAGATAGATCTTAGAGCAGGATGAAATGTCGGCACAACATTGTGGGATAAACGTCCTGTATTGTGCTGTAGTGTTCTATGTTCTATGTACGTTTTTCACTGCACCTCGGTACAAGTGACAATAATAAACGAACACCAATACTGAGGTGCCGCTCCTGCCAACAAAGATCATGAAGCCCTTGTTGTGTATTCCAGCCATGCTCAGTACGTTAGAGTCTGCCTCTTTAGGGGTGAAGTCCCTGGTTGGCTAGTTCCCACAAACCTCTGAATGAAAGCGAGGTCACGGCTTCCCACAGTGTATTGGTTTTCACTCAGGAGTTTGAAAGCTGACAGGAGGAGGTAAGAATAGATTGACTAAAGGCTCTGTTCTTTGTGTTTATTTTAAGACCATGACACATTTGGCTGCTTTATTGGTGAACGCTCTATGTGCCACCCTGTTTGGGGAGAACCACAGAATGAAACAAGCCCCATCTTGTCTTCCAAGACCCCACTTGCCCTGTCACGAGCCACAGGCTTTGGTTCCCATGAGACATCACCATGCTGCTCTATCCAGCTCTGGTTACCATGCTGAATACAGGCCAAGACTGTGGGGTCAGCTGTTGGATGGATATATCCCAATGCCTGGCAACACTCCCTCAGCACCAGGGCAAAGCCAGGAATCCATCTCTGGGGATCAAGCATCATGATTTGAAACAGTCCAAGTCCTCAGCATCAGATCAGTGGGAGGTTGTGTGCCTGGAATTCCTCATGTGTCCAACCTTTCAGGTGGATGTAACGGATCCCAAGGGACAAATCCAAGTCATTCTCAGTAACACAAGCAGAAAATGCTGCAAATACTCAGCAGATCAGGCAGCTCTTCTGGAGAGACAAACAGTGTTAGTGCTTCAGGTTGATAGCCTTTCATTTGAAAGGTCATTGAGCTGAAACTTTAACTCTTTCATTTTCCACTCCACAGATGCTGACTGACCTGCTGAGTATTTGTGACATTTTCTTGTATTTTGTTTAAATTTCAAGTTTGCAGCATCTGCACGTTTTTTGCTTTTCAGGTTAACCCCAGTGCTCTGACCAAATTTTTCCCACCGTCCACCTCACTTTTCAACCAGGCGGGTTACTATCACATTGCAGCCTGTGGGAGCTTGCTGTGCACAGATTAGCTACCTGGTCTCCTGTATTACAACCAGGGCCACAGGACAAAAATGTTTCATTGGCTGGCTGGGAGGCACTTTGGGACATCCTGAGGCTGAAAGACTTGCTCGGTTGAGTATCCTCCTTAAAAACTGGTAAATTGGTTTAATATTGTCACACGTACCGAGGTACAGTGGAAAAACTTGTCTTGCATACCGTTCGTACAGATCAAAAACACAGTGATGCTGGAGGAAAAAGGGAAGCCCGATATATAGGAGGGAAAAGCAGAGCAGTGATAGGTGGACAAACAGGGGAGGCGGGCTGGGCACAGGGTGGTGACAGGTAGATGCAGGTGAGAGGTAGTGATGGGCAGGCGCGGGGGAGGAGGAGGGGAGGGCAGATCCACCGGGGGATGGGTCAAAGGTGAGGAGAGAGAGGGGAAAAAAGGGGTAGGAAAAAGAGAGAGATGCTAGTAAAGGGAAGGAGAGAAGAAGCATGGTGGAGGGAGGTGTTGGGGAAGGGGTGTGGCTATTACTTAAAATGGGAGGCATGAACATTGAATTCTCCCACCTTAAGTAACCTCCACACCCTTTCCCTATACCCCCCTCCACCATGCTTCTTCCCTTTCCTAGCCTCTCTCTCTTTTTTTCTACCCCACTTTTTTCCTCCATGCCTTTGACCCACCCCCCGGTGATCTGCTCTCCCCTCCTTCCCCCCCCCCCCCCCGCACCTGCCCATCACTATCTCTCACCTGCATTTAGCTATCACCACCCTGTGCCCACCCCGCCTCCCCTCTTTTGTCCACCTCTCACTGCTCTGCTTTTCCCTCCTATATACTGGGCTTCCCCCTTTTCCTATCTTCAGTCCTGAAGAAGGGTCCTGACCCGAAACGTTGACCGCCTG
The DNA here is from genome assembly GCF_009764475.1 of Pristis pectinata. Lineage (NCBI taxonomy): Eukaryota > Metazoa > Chordata > Chondrichthyes > Rhinopristiformes > Pristidae > Pristis > Pristis pectinata. Next base: position 11,676,871 of record NC_067409.1, read on the forward strand.
CTTTTCTCCACGGATGCTGCCTGGCCTGCTGAGTTCCTCCAGCATCGTCGTGTTTTTCATCTAGATTCCAGCATCTGCAGTGCTTTGTTTCTCTGGTTCATACAGATCAATTCATTACACAGTGCTTTGAGGTAGTACAAGGTAAAACAATATAGAATTCAGAATAAAATGTTATAGTCACAGAGAAAGTACAGTGCAGGTAGACAAGGGCATAAAGAGGTAGGTTGTGAGGTCAAGAGTCCATCTTATTGTACTAGGGAACTGTTCAATAGTCTTATAACAGCAGGATAGAAGCTGTCCTTGAGCCTGGTGGTACGTGCTTTCAGGCTTTTGTATCTTCTGCCCGATGGGAGGAGGGAGAAGAGAGAATGTCTGGGGTGGGTGGGCTCTTTGATTTTGTTGGCTGCTTTACTGAGGCAGCGAGAAGTCATAAGGAAATATGACTTCTCGCTGCCTCCTGGGTCATAAGGAAATTGAGCTGAAGGGCCTGTTCCTATGCTGTTTAACTCTATGAGTATGGCTCTTCAGACTGCTGTAGATCCCAGCTGCCTGACCCAACGCTGACAAAACAATCAATACATCAGGAGTTCAGATGAGGTCAGACCAGACAGGCACAGTGCTGGATAAATAAAGTCCTCTCCACCTCCCCAAGTGGTTGAATAACCCATCTTTCCATCTCTAATACTGATTACCCACATTCGAACAGGTAAATGGATAGGAAAGTTTTAGAGGGATATGGGTCAAATGTAGGCAAATGGGATTAGCTCAGGAAGACACTTTGCCCAGCATAGATATATTGGGCTGTATAGCTCTATGACTCGTATAACACGGTGGTGTAGCAGTTAGCATAACGCTATTACAGTTCCAGTGACCCGGGTTCAATTCTGGCCGCTGTCTGTAAGGAGTCTGCACATTCTGCCCATGTCTGCATGGGTTTCCTCCGGGTGCTCTGGTTTCCTCCCACATTCCAAAGACGTACGGGTTAGGAAGTTGTGGGCATGCTATGTTGGCACTGGAAGTGTGGCAACACATGCAGGCTGCCCCCAGAACACTCGACACAAAAGATGCATTTCACTGTGTGTTTTGATGTACATGTGACTAATAAAGATATCTTATCTATCTTATCTTATAAATGTTCAAAGGTAATGAAAGCCACTGTCAATCACATGTTTGGGATTGTGTATTTAACACCATTGGTTAGTTTGGATCAGGTCAGACCTTGTGTGAGAAAATTCGTCAGGATAAATATTCAGCAGCTTAGGCAGTATCCTTTAAGAAGCATCTGGACGGGCACTTGAATGGCTAAGGCACAGTACAATATGGATCAAGTGCTGGTAAATGGGGTTAGTGTAGATGGGGACAGTGTTTAGCATGTACAGCCTACAACCCCAACTGCACACATCTTGTCACCAGAAAGGTCATCGACCCAAAGGGCCTTTTTCTATGCTGTACAACTATAACTAACTGTGGAGATAGAGACATGCTTCAGTACTCCAGCTGCAGCCAAGCCAATAGAACATAGAACATAGAACACTTAGCACAGTACAGGCCCTTCGGTCCACAATGTCGTGCTGACATTTTATCCTGCTCTAAGATCTATCTAACCCTTCCCTCCCATATGGCCCCCCATCTCTCTATCATTCACGTTTTATAAAGTTGTAACATAATCTTTCTGCTTATATTCTATGCCCCGGCTAATGGTTCCTGGGTTAGGGAATTTGTCCTTTGAGGAGAACTTAAGCAGACTGGGCCCATCTTCTCTGGAATTTAGAAAAATGACAGGTGATTTCATTGAACTTTCTATCAGGTTTGACAAGGTAGATGCACGGATGATGTTATCTTTGGCTGTGAGTCTAGGACCAGACATCACAGCCTCAATATAAGAGGTTGGTCACTCAGGAGATGGGATTTCTTCACCCAGAGTGTAGTGAATCTTTGAAATTCTCTGCTCAAGTGACCGGTACAGATTTGATCACTGAGCATGTATGAGAATATTGATCGGTACAAGAAAATACTTCATAGATCTTTGGATAATAAGGGACTCAAAAGGTGTGGACAATGCAAGAAAGTGGTGGTGAGGTAAAAGATCCGCCCAGATCTCATTGAATGGTGGAGCAGACACAAGGGGACAAGTGGCCTACCCCAGCTGCTATTGAGAGTCACAGTCATACAGTAGGGAAATAGGCCCTTCCCCAACCGGTCCACGGCAACCAAGGTGCCCATCTAAGCTAGCCACATTTGGCCCATATCCCTCTAAACCTTTCCTATGCATGTACCTGTCCAACTGTCTTTTTAAAGTTGTTGTTGTACCTGCCTCAACCACTTCCTCTGGCAGCTCGTTCCATATACTCACCACCCTCTGTGCAAAGCAGTTGCCCCTCAGGTCCCTTTTGAAACTTTCATCTCTCACATTAAACCTATGTCCTCTAGTTTTTGTTTCCCCAATCTTGTGCGCATTCACCCTATCTATGCCCCTCATGATTTTATACACCTCAAAGTCTCCTATGCTCCAAGGAATAAAATCCTAGCCTGCCCAACCTCTCCCGATAACTCAGGCCCTTGAGTGCTGGTTACATTCTCATAAATCTTCTCTGCACTCTTTCCAGCTTAATGATGTCTTTCCTATAACAGAGTAACCAAAACTGTACACAGTATTCCAAGTGCAGTCTCACCAACGTCTTGTACAGTTGCAGCATGTCCCAACTTCTATGCTCGATGCTTTCTATTTCTTATGTTTTCCTGCCAACAGGCTCCGTCCAAGACCACAAGAAACTTCAGAAAGTAGTGAACACAACCCAGTCCATCACGAAAACCAGCCTCCCCTCCATTGACTCCGTCTACACCTCCAGCTACCTCGGGAAAGTAGCCAATATAATCAAAGACCCCTCCCACGCTAGGCATTCTCTGTTCTCCCCCCCCCCACCCCCCGCTGCCGCCCTTATCAGGCAGAAGATACAAAGTCTAGAAAACACATACCACCAGGCTCAAGGACAGCTTCTATTCCACTGTTATAGGACTCGAACGGACCTCTGGTACTTTCTCTGTAACTGCTATTGCTTTTCCCTTATGCTACCACAATGTACTGATGTTCAGAATGATCTGTATAGATGGCATGCAAAACAAAGTTTTTCACTGCACCTTAGTACATGTGACAATAATAAACCAATTAATAATTGATTAATAAACCAACGGGCTTCACATGGACCTGCAGCATTTAAGAGGCTCTCAATGTGAGTTCAACAACCACTTACGTCTGTGAGGAGAAACCTTCTGACCTAGCAGTGAGTGTTAATGAATTCGGCATGCAGTGTCTGCCGGTGCCAGTGATGTAGGATGGTCGGTGCTTGACCAATTGGATGGATGGGTGGTGTGGGACGGAAAGCCATTATTGGTGTTCGCTCCTTCTCACACTTCAGACTACAGGCTACAGGCTTCAACTTGAACACAGAACATAGAACAGTACAACAAAGGAACAGGCCCTTCAGCCCACGATGTTGAGCTGAACTAATTAAACTAGTAATTAAACGCCTAACTAAACGGATCCCTTCTGTCTACACAATGTCTATATCCTTTCATTCTCTGTACTCACCCCCATATTCCCCCATGCATGTGGTTTAGCACCACAGCCACTGTGCCCTGTGGTTGCACCACCTCTCTGATGCATTGCGGTTGCTCATCCAGGACAGTCCGACAGTATTTCTCAAACTTGCGACTTCTACCACCGAGACAGGCAAGAGCAGCAGGAACATGGGAACATGCACAGCGGTGCAGCTGGTAGGGCCACTGCCTCACAGCGCCAGAGACCTGGGTTCAATCCCGACCTCAGATGCTGTCTGTGTAGAGGTTGCATGCTCCCCCTGTGACCGCTTGGGTTTCCTCCAGTTGCTCTGGTTCCCTCCCACATCCCAAAGACGTGTGGGTTGGGAGGTTAATTGCCCATTGTAAATTATCCCTGGGGTATAGGTGAGTGGTAGAAACTGGGGGAAGTTGATAGAATGTGGGGAGAATGGGATTAATGTCGGATTAGTGGTTGATGGTCACAGCAAGGATCCTGCTTCCAAGCTGCATCTCCCTAATACCACCCCCTGCAGGTTTCCTTTCTGGTTATGCACCATCTTGATTTGGAAATATTGGTATTGGTATTGGTTTATTATTGTCACTTGTACCGAGGTACAGTGAAAAACTTGTCTTGCAAACCGTTTGTACAGATCAATTCATTTCACAGTGTATTGAGGTAGTACAGGTAAAAACAATAACAGAATACAGAGTAAAATGTCACAGCTACAGGGAAGTGCAGTGCAGGTAGACAATAAGGTGCAAGGTCATAACAAGGTAGATTGTGAGGTCAGAGTCCATCTCATTGTATAAGGAAACCATTCAATAGTCTTGTAACAGTGGGATAACAGCTGTCCTTGAGCCTGGTGGTACGTGCCCTCAGCTTCCTGTATCTTCTGCCTGCTGGGAGAGGAGAGAAGAGAGAATGACCTGGGTAGGTGGGGTCTTTGATTATGCTGGCTGCTTCACCAAGGCAGCGAGAGGTATAGACAGGGTCCATGGAGGGGAGACTGGTTTCCGTGATGTGCTGGGCTGTATCCACAACTCTCTACTGTTTCCTGCGGCCCCGGGCAGAGCAGTTGCCATACCAAGCCATGATGCATCCAGATAGGATGCTTTCTATGGTGCATTGATAAAAGTTGGTGAGTGTCAAAGGGGACATGCCAAATTTCTTTAGCCTCCTGAGGAAGAGGAGGCACTGGTGAGCTTTCTTGGCCATGGCGTCTACATGGTTGGACCAGGACAGGCTATTGGTGATGTTCACTCCTTGGAACTTGAAGCTCTCAACCCTCTCGACCTCAGTACCATTGACGTAGACAGGTGCATGTACACCGCCCCCTTTCAGGAAGTCAATGACCAGCTCTTTTGTTTTGCTGACACTGAGGGAAAGGTTGTTGTCATGACACCACATCACTAAGCTCTCTATCTCCTTCCTGTATTCCGACATTGTTATTTGAGATACGGCCTACAACGGTGGTATCATCTGCAAACTTGTAGATGGAGTTAGAGCAGAATCTGGCCACGCAGTCATGTGTGTATAGGGAGTAGAGTAGAATGCTGAAATACATCACCTTTCCTTCATCATTGCTGGATCTAAACCCTGGAACTCCCTCCCCAACGGTCCTGTGGGAGCACCTTCACCAGTGGTTCAAGAAGGCAGCTCACCACCACCTTCTAATGGGCAATGTACTGGAACCCCCCCAGACTGCAGAAGAAAAAACATGAAGCCAAGCTATGGACCAATCATTGGAATGGGAAAGAATATACATGGCCACAAAGGATTATTTTCAGGATGTAATTTATTTCTCAGTCTTCCTTATAGACGATTCAAACTTATTATTGATGGAAGAAAGAACGTGCCTCACTAAAAGTAGTTGACCACTCTTCTCATGGACTGGACGTTGCCATTCTGTGCTTGCCACTCTGTGTGGGAATGGTAGTACCCTCGTTCCACGATATACATCCTTCCCCGGTAGTTGGGCTCCTCATATAAAACCCAGCTGAGCATTGCAGAGGAGAAATGGTAAATAATTAAACAGCGGCAAAACACCAAAAGAGTCAGGCTATGGGGGTGGGTTGCATTAACCACTCTATCTTTCTTCCCTTTAGAATATCAGCCAATCCCATTCTGACAGACACAGATTTTCTTAAGCAACAAACAATCTGCTGGAGGAAATCAGCGAGTCGAGCAGCATCTATGGGGGGAAGGGATTGTCAATGTTTCAGGTCAACAATTCCCTTCCTCCCACAGATGCTGCTTGACCCGCTGAGTTCCTCCAGCAGATTGTGTTTTGCTCCAGATTCCAGCATCTGCAGTCTCTTGTGTCTCCACCGATTTTCTTAAACAACTCTTGTGTTGTCAAAAGCTCGAGCCCCTTGAATACTGGAGATTCTGGTCATTTAACCAAGCAATTGATTGGGTAGAGGGGAAGGAATTTCCTCCTTGGTGGCAGGAAGTCCAGAAGAATGGGGGAGGCTGTGGCGGTGGGGGGAATGGGGCTGGTGAACAGGAGACGAAAAAACTGGGTGATGCTCAAAAGCTCTTCTGTACACAGTGAAAATCTGAAACTTCATCCCCTGTGCCCTGCAAGAAGCTGCTAACGTTTCTGACTGCGACAGAAGTTAGTCAGTTGAAAATTGAGAGGTCTTGTTGGATTTGAATTTTTTTAGGGCCAGATAACTAAAGCAAGGTGGATAGGAGAAGTTAACCAGCAGATTAACTATGATCTATACAAACGATAGAATGGCTTTGATTGGCTGAAAGGCCTCTTCCTTTTATAATGTCTCAGCTGTATGTGAAAATTGCTGTAAGGTAGTTGATTTGAATCAGCAACTAAATCATGATCTGCTCTTGAGATGATTGGCAAAACACTAAACAAAAGGAATTAAAAGTTATTGGCTGAGAATAGCAAAGATGGATCATATGCAGGCAGGTGGGATTAGTTTAATTTGGCATCATGGTCGGCACAGACATTGTGGGCCGAAGGTCCTGTTCCTGTGCTGCACTGTTCTATGTTCTATGTTACTATGGAGTAAAGACAAGAAAATGGCAGCAAGGTACAGATCAGCCATGCTCTAACTGAACTGCAGGTAGGACCAGTTTGAGCGGTGGAATGGCTGTCTCCTGTTCCTGTATCCCAGGAGGTCTTTATTGGCTCATCATCTCCATTCTGGCCAAAACAGGATCTTACCTTCATCTTACTACCTAAGGCTCTTCAAGTACTGCCTAAATAGTTTCTTCCTTCATTACTCTTTCAGTGAGTTCCAAAGCCCTACCACTTGTTGAACGAAATAACTTTTCTCTCAGATCCTCTCTAATCCTTCTACTGATTTACAAATCTCTGCCCCCTGGTTACTGACCTCTCTGCTGAGGTCTGTTTATTCCCTCTAGCCTTCTCATAATGTTATGCACTACATTTAAATCTCTCCTTGGTCTCCTTTGTTCCAAAGAAAACAAAACACATAGAGTCTCCCCTCATTGTTATAATCCCCTGGTCCTGGCAGTACCTATGTAAATCTCCTCAGCACCCTCTTTATTGCCAACGCATGCCTCTCATAGTGTGGCGACCACAACCGTACACTCTACGCAAATGTTTTAGAGTAGTACAGCAAGGAAACAGGCCCTTCAGCCCAACTGGTCCATGCCGACCAAGATTCTCATCTAAGCTTGTCCCATTTGTTCATGTTTGGCCCATTTCCCTCCAAACTTTCCCTATCCATGTACCTGTCCAAATGTCCATTAAATGTTGTTAATGTACCTGCCTCAACCACTTCCTCTGGCAGCTCGTTCCATATACTGACCACTCTCTGGATGAAACAGTTGCCCCTTGGGTTCCTATTAAATCTCCCCCCCTCACCCTAAACCTGTAGTTCTTGATTCTCCAACCCTGAGAAAAAGACAATGCGCATTCACCCTATGTATGCCCCCTCATGATTTTATACACAATGATTTTATATGGTTTTGTCTCTCTGCTCTTCAATTCTGTGTCTCAACGAATAAAAGCAAGTACTGTACATTCATTCTTACCTTACCTACCCTTCCTGCTGTCATTTGGAACTGTGCACACATACACCATTGCACAGTGCATTGTCTACTCATTAATGTGCGGGCTTAGAACATAGAACATAGGACACTACAGCACAGTACAGGCCCTTTGGCCCACAATGTTGTGCCGACATTTTATCCTGCTCTAAGATCTATCTAACCCTTCCCTCCCACATAGCCCCCTAGCACATTCTCAGTAACGCAAAAGGATGTATTTCACTGTGAGTTTTGATGTACATGTGACTAATAAATAAATATCTTATCTATCTTATCTATTTTTCTATCATTTATGTGTCTATCTAAGAGTCTCTTAAATGTCCCTAATGTATCTGCCCCCACAACCTCTGCCGGCAGTGCGGTCCACACACCCACCACTCTCTGTAAAAAAACTTACCCCTGACATCCCCCTTCTACCTTCCTCCTATCACCTTAAAATTATGTCCCCTCGTGTTAGTCATTGTCGCCCTGAGGAAAATCCCCACAGATACATCCTGGGCAATTTTTGTTTCTGGGCCTTCAAATTCTGTCCATTGGGCACCACCCCTGCTGAAGGCCACAGGAGGAAAATGGACGTGGATTTAAGAGAGCTCCCAGGAAGCCTTCGTGTTAATGTCCATGCAGTGCAAAGTGTAATGGTATACACAACCCTCAAAGGCAGCAGGACAGGTTGGTAAGGTGGTTAAGAATGCAGATGGGATACTTGTCAGGGCACAGAAGCCAAGAGCAGGGAAATAAAGCTGGGACAGTACAAAATCAAAGCATCTGTAATCTGTTTGCAATCTAAAACCAGAACAAAAAATGCTGGAAACACTCAGCAGATCAGGCTGCATCTGAGGGAATAGGAACAGTTAACATTTCAGGTCAGGGACCCTTCATTAGAACTGAAAAGGAAACAAAAGATAAGGCAAAAAGGGGTGTTCCTGCTCTGCAGTTCACAACTGCCACATTCTTTTGGAGACACAAGATTAAATCTCCAGCTTCTGGTAACCCCTCCCCCCCCCCCCTTTCCCTTTATTCTCTCTCCTCCTCATCCATCTGGACCCTCTCGTCCCATCTTATTTCCCTTCCCCACCATCTGCCACACACCCTTCTCACTGGGTCCCCTCCCCACCTCCCTCCCTCGATTCCACGCCCCACCTTCCTCTCCTATCAGATTCCATCTTCTTCAGCCCTTTGTCACTCCCGCCTATCGCCTCCCAGCTTCCGACATCATTCCCACTCCCCCTTCCCCTTGCTCACCTTCCTATCACCACCCCCCTCACTCATCCACCTGCCAGATCTTGCACCACCCTTTCCCCCCCCCCCTACCTTTTTATACTGACCATCTCCCCTCTTCCTTTCCAGTCCAGATGAAGGGTCTCGACCTGAAACGTCGACTGTCCACTTCCCTCCACAGATGCTGCCTGACCCGCTGAGTTCCTCCAGCACTTTGTGCGTTGCTCCAGATTCTTCTGTCTGTGTTCTTTTGTCTGTATTATCACTCTCTAACTGCTCCTATTCACTCATTGACCAGACAGCTTATCCCCATGGTCATTCTGGCTTTACCCTAACAGAAACATTCCGCCCCTCCACTCTCCCTGCAGTTTTACAGGTTTCTTTTGTCTCCTTTTCAGTTCTGATGAAGGGTCTTTGACCTGAAACGTTGGCTTTTGTTTCTCTTCCAACATATCTGGCCTGACCTGCTGGGTATTTCCAGTATTTTCTGTGGGGGGGGGGGGGGTTCTGTGACTGTACTAAACATTAGCTGGGCCATGGTTACAGAGTGTACAGTGTACAAGTGAAAGCTGCTTACAAGAAGATTTTATTTTGCAAGAATCAAAGTGGCTTGATTACAATCAAAGAGTCAGACAGAGGGTCTGGTAAGATTCAGAAAGGTCATTACTTTCCTACACATCTTTGGTCTGCTAAGAGTCTCGGGAGCCCACTCACTTGTGTCAGTTCGAGTCTCTGAGGTTCACCAGCTCACCAGGGCTCTTATAACTAAAGCAAGTGCCCTCCATGAATAGTTAAACAAGCACCTTCCCTGGGATGAGTGTTGGAATCACTGGACAGCCACATCCCCACTTATATAAACTTTGAAGGAATTTATGGGAGCAGGAAGTTGTCTTTGAAGGCCAGAAATCGATGAAACCTGGATTGGAGAGCATGTCTTCTGAGGATAGGTTGAGTGAGCTCGGGCTTTTCTCTTTGGGGAGAAGGAGGATGAGAGGTGACTTGATAGAGGTGCACAAGATGATAAGAGGCAGAGATCGAGTGGACAGTCAGAGACCTTTTCCCAGGGCGACGATGGCTAACACGAGGGTGCATAATTTTAAGGTGATTGGAGGAAGATATAAGGGGGATGTCAGGGGTAAGTTTTTTACACAGAGAGTGGTGGGTGCGTGGAACGCACTGCCAGCAGAGGTTGTGGAGGCAGATACATTAGGGACATTTAAGAGCCTCTTTGATGGGCACATGAATGATAGAGAAATGGAAGGCTATGTGGGAGGGAAGGGTTAGATAGATCTTAGAGCAGGATAAAATGTCAGCACAACACTGTGGGCCGAAGGGCCTGTACTGTGCTGTACTGTTCTATGTTCTATGAAACCATTACGAAATGTTAAGGTATTCCTGGCACCCTATTTAGAGTCAAAGAGTTTTTAAAGTATAAGTATTTAAAGTATTTAAAATAAAGCTGCACAATGCCAGAGACCCAGGTTCAATCCTGACCACGGGTGCTGCCTGTGTGGAGTTTGCATGTTCTTCCTGTGACTGCTTAGGTTTCCTCTGGGTGCTCCGGTTTCCTCCCACGTCCCAAAAACATGCAGGTTGGGAGGTTAATCAGCCACTGTAAGTTAACCCTTGTGTGTAGGTGAGCAGTAGAAATGGGGAGGGAGGGGAGTTGATGAGAATCTGGGGAGACTCTGTGGTTAAGAAGACATATGGTGTATTGTCCTTCATCAAGCAGGGTATTGAATTTAGGAGCCGAGAGGTAATGTTGCAGCTATATAGAACCCCGGTCAGACCCCACTTTGAGTACTGTGCTCAGTTCTGGTCGCCTCACTACAGGAAGGAAGTGGAAGCCATAGAGAGGGTGCAGAGATTTACAAGGATGCTGCCTGGATTGGGGAGCATGCCTTATGAAAACAGATTGAGTGAATTCAGCCTTTTCTCCTTGGAGAGACCGATGATGAGAGGTGACCTGATAGAGGTGTATGAGATCATAAGAGGCATTGATCGTGTGGATAGTCAGAGGCTTTTTCCCAGGGCTTAAATGGTTGCCACAAGAGGACACAGGTTTAAGGTGCTGGGGAATAGGTATAGAGGTGATGTCAGGGGTAAGTTTTTTACTCTGGTGAGTGCATGGAATGGGCTGCCGGCAACGGTGGTGGAGGCGGATATGATAGGGTATGTTAAGAGACTTTTGGATAGGTACATGGAGCTTAGAAAAATAGAGGGCTATGGGTAAGCCTAGTAATTTCTAAGGTAGGGACATGTTTGGCACAGCTTTGTGGGCCGAAGGGCCTGAATTGTGCTGCAGGTTTTCTATGTTCTATGTTCTAATAAAGAATGGGATTAATGTGTGATTCGTGTAAGTGGGTGATTGGTGCGGGGCTCAGTGGGCTGAAGGGCCTGTTTCCATTCTGTACATTTCCATCAGAAGTTTAAAGGGAGATTTAACTGAGGTGCTCACAGGTAAGAGGTAATGTTCAAATAAATGGGGCGGAAGTGTTCCCAATGGTAGAGAAGTGAGTAATCAGAGGTGGAGACACAAGAGACTGCAGATGCTGGAATAAGGAGCAAAGTTTTTGCTCGAGTAACCAGAGGTCAGGGTTTAAGAAACTTGGTGAAAAGGCCAGAGGAGGGTAGATCAGTTGGGGAGAAAGTGAGCAGACTTTCTTTTTTCTCAGTGAGCTCTCATGACACAAAATGCACTGCCTGAGAGGGTAAGTGAAGAGGATTTAGTAGAGATTTTCAAATAAGAATTGGATATATACTTAATAGTGGCAGGGCAGTGAGGAAGGAATAATTAGATACAAAAAAAATGTTGCTGAAAATGCTCCACAGCACTTGTGGATAAGAACCAAGGTTATTGTTTCATCAGAGCAGGGAAAAAATTGGAAGGCAGAGAGAGGAGAAAAAGGAATTATGACAAGGGTAGACTCCAGAAGAGATTAGACAGGGAAAGGGGATTAATTATACGGCTCTTTCAGCGAGCTGGACAGCAAGAATGGCTGGAAGGCTTCCTGTGCCTAATGATTCCATGAAGTGGCAGTGTTGTTCTGTTAGTCTTTCCTCTCTTTGGCTGGACTTTGGTCAGCCACTGTTGTCATCAGGGTCACAAGCAAGTGGAAGATTTACCTGACTGGCTTTAACCAAATTATGCTGTCTTTTTCAAAGCAATTTATAAACATCTTGAGTTGATTATAACAGAACACACTCTCAGCTGCAAAGTGGAACAACAAAGTCTACTCACGCTCCATCACCATAGACCTTGATTGAGTTGACACAAGTTTTGTTCCAGCCTTGTCCTTGCAGGAATGGACAATCATTGCAGAACTCCATGCACTGGCCATTAAAATTGCAGTTTTCAAACAGCTCTATCCTGTAATGTTCACCGTGCTAAAGGAACAGAAGAAGGAAAGGGTGAGAAGGAGTTACTCCTGGGAGATTCTCAGTCCATGTGTCTCCTGGGGACCTGATGTGACAAAGAGCAAGAATCAATCCTTTGGCCTGTCATGTTAAGCTCGGTCACCTTGTCATGTCATGTCACCTTGGCCAACTTACCCCATTCTTTGTGTTAGCTTTGTTTGCAACAGCAGGCATTGATATAGCACCTCTCACCTAGAGGAGGTGAGCTCAAGATGTCTGCAGAGAAAACTGACAACTTTATGTCCAGATAAAGGAGGGAGATAAATCTTGGTCAGAGGATGACGTTAAGAAGCACCTTAAAGAGGACAGAAAGAGAGTGCACTGGGGGGAACTAGGGAGAGAATTTCCAAGTGGATGGAGATGGGAGGGAGATGTCCCACCTCTATCCATTCAAGACTATGGATTCAGAGTGGGCCAAAGTTTTGGAAGGGTTTTGGGCTGGAGGAGATCGCTGAGGGGAAAACAAAATGACAAATTAAATCTTAACTACTCTGAACATGATTGAGAACATTGAAGGGTTTGAGTGGGTAACAAATCTGAGTACTGTTTGCAAAAGAGATAAGAGATCTTCATTAGTCACATGTACACCGAAACACATGGTGTATTGCATCTTTTGTGTAGAGTGTTCTGGGGGGCAGCCCACAAGTGTCGCCACACTTCCGGCGCCAACATATTATGCCCACAACTTCTTAACCCGTACGTCTTTGGAATGTGGGAGGAAACCAGAGCACCCGGAGGAAACCCATGCAGACACGGGGAAAACGTACAAACTCCTTACAGACAGCGGCCGGAATTGAACCCGGGTCGCTGGCACTGTAATAGTGTTACGCTAACTGCGACACTACCATGCCTGCCCTCTCATGCTTCACAGTAATAATTATTCACAAGGCAAGTATATGGATAAGTACAGGGATAAGAAAGGTTTAGAGGGATACAGGTCAAACACCAGCAAATGGAACTAGCTTAGGTGGGCACCTTGGTCGGCATGGACGAGTTGGGCTGAGGGGCCTGTTTCCATGCTGTATTAGCCTATGACTATGGCAAGCGAAGGAACACCCATGTGGAACATTAACAAGGGGGGTGGGGGAGTAAGATGGAGGGGGGTGGAATGGGTTATACCTTTGTTCTGCATGACTAGAGCTCTCACCTTTCAGACGACGGGAGAATCTTCCTCCCTCAAGGTTGAGGGGGTTGAGGTCACACAGTGTATGAAGGAAATAGGAAATATGGGTCCACCTTCACCTTCAGGATGAGAGATTAATGCTGTCCTTGCCAGTGTCACCTGCCACTCCCACCCCCTGCCCCCCAGACCCCCAGGTAGGGAAAATTTCTCAAAACTTAACTGCTCCAGCACCAGACTGGTGCAGTTAGTGGAAATGCTGCCTCACGGCTCCAGAGACCCGGGTTGAATCCTGACCTCAGGTGCTGTCTGCGTGGAGTTTGCACGCTCGCCCTGTGATTGCGTGAGTTCCCTCCGGGTGCTCCGGTTTCCTCCCACGTCCCAAACACGTGCAGGTTGGTAGGTTAATTGGCCACTGTAAGTTGCCCCCAGTATGTAGGTGAGTGGTAGAATCAGAGCTGATGAGAATGCGGGAAGATCAAAATGGGATTGGTGTGGAATTAGCATAAATGGGTGCTTGATGATCAGCATGCATTTGTCAGGCCAAAGGGCCTGTTTCTGTGCTGTACGACCCAATGAATTCTAAGTTCTCTAGAGCAGGCTGGTCAGGATTAGACTCAGCTGCTGCTTCTCCTGAGTGGTGGATGAGGTCGAACATACCATCTTAACAGGCCGGCAGGAACCCATGTGGTCGTTGTGGGCGTTCCATCGGTGAAAGTCGGGGTACTCCCCTCGCTCCAGGATATATTGATGCCCTTTGCAGTCAGGGTGATCATAGCAGATCCAGGCACTGCTCTCCACCCGGATAGAGTTCACTCTGTTCATGAAGCCCCGGTCCTGGAAGTTATCGCAGTCTCCGAACACCTCCAGCTTTCTGCCAGTGAAACATTTGCCCTCGTAGAAAATGATCTGATGAAATGAAGACCACAGGCATGTTAAATGGGAGCAGTGGGAGACCATTCAGCCCCTCATACCTACTACATCTTTCATTAAGACCGTGGCTGGTTGTTTACCTCAGTACCACTTCCCTGCATTCTTAATATTTTTGAGTTCCTTAATATCCCTTAAGCTGCAGAGAACGGTTGGCACATCACGGGCACATCCCTCCCCACCATCGGTAATGTCAACATGAGGCACTGCCTCAGGATGGCAGCATCTTTCATCAAAGATCCCCACCATCCAGGCCATGCCATCTTCTCGCAGCTACCATCCGGCAGGAGGTACAGAAGCCTGAAGTCCCACACCGCCAGGTTCAAGAACAGCTACTTCTCTTCAACCATTCAGTTCTTGAACCAACCTGCATAATCCTAATCACTACCTCAGTATAGCAACACTATCACCACTTTGCACTAGAATGGACTTTTTTTTTGCACTAATTGTGTTCTTTCTTGCATAGTTTTGTATAATATGTTTTTCTTGCAAATGTTGTGTCTCAAATGCTATGTGCCTGTAATGTTGCTGCAAGTTTTTCATTGCACCTGTGCATACATGTACTTGTGCATATGACAAGAAACTCTTTGACTTTGACTTTTGAATTTGGTATCCAAAAATCTATCGAGCTTTGTTATGACCTGATCTGACCTTGTCCTCAGCTCCTGCCTGCTCCCCAAAAAGAAAAAGGAAGCATACGTAAGGTTTAGGGAAGTGAAATCGGAGAGTGCCTTTGAGGAATATTAAGCAAGCAGGAGACAACTTAAGCAGGGAATCAGGAGGGTTAAGGGGGACCATGAAATGTCCTTGGCGAGTAGGGTTAAGGAAAATCCCAAGGCATTTTATACATGTATTAAAAACAAGAGGGTAGCTAAGGAGAGGGTGGTACCACTCAAGGACAAAGGAGGGAATTTATGCCTGGAGCCCGAAGAAGTGGGCAAGGTACTAAATAAATACTTCACCGTATTCACCAGGGAGGACATGGGGGATAGTGAGATCAGTGTGGGGTATCAGTGTGGATCCTCAACTTGCTTATCAGGAGACCACAGTCAGTGAGGATTGGTAGTAACATCTCCTCCTCACTGACTATCAACACAGGAGCACCTCAAGGATGTGTTCTTAGCTCACTGCTCTACTCTCTCTACACTCATGACAGTGTGGCAAGACACAGCTCAAACATCATCTATAAATTCGCTGATGACACCACTGTTGTTGGCAGGATCTCAGGTGGCGATGACGCGGCGTACAGGAGTGAGATAGATCAGTTGGTTGAGTGGTGTCACAAAAAGGATCTCACACTCTACGTCAGAAAGACCAAGGAATTGATTGTGGACTTCAGGAAGGGGGAGTCAGGAGAACACACACCAGTCCTCATTGAGGGGTCAGCGGTGGAAAGGGTGAGCAGCTTCAAGTTCCTGGGCGTCAACATCTCAGGGGATCTATCTTGGGCCCAATACAATGTCCAATCACGAAGAAAGCACGCCAGCATCTCTACAGCTGTACGGTGGAGAGCATTTTCATTGGTTGCATCATCACCTGGTATGGAGGCTCCAATGTGCAGAATTGAAAGAGGCTGCAGAGGGTTGTAGGCTCAGCCAGCTCCATCACGGGCACAACCCTCCCCTCCATCCAGGACATCTTCAAGAGGCGGTGCCTCAAGAAGGCAGCATCCATCTGTATGGACCCTCACCATCCGGGACATGCCCTCTTCACATTACTACCATTAGGGAGGAGGTACAGGAGCCTGAAGACCCACACTCAATGTTTCAGGAACAGCTTCTTCCCCTCCGCCATCAGATTTCTGAACGGTCCATGAACCCATGAACACTACCTCATTATTTCTCTTTTGCACTATTGATTTATTTTTGTAACTTACAGTAATTCTTATGTCTTGCACTGTACTGCTGCCTCAAAACAACAAATGTCATGACATATGTCAGTGATAATAAACCTAATTCTGATTCTGGCGTTCCAGGACATGTCGATATTAAGAAGGAGGAGGAGTTGGGTCTCTTAAAGAACATTAAGGTAGCTAAATCACCAGGGCCGGACGGGATCTATCCCAGGTTATTGAGGGAGGCAAGAGAGAAGATTGCTGGAGCCTTGACAGAGATCTTTGTGTCCTCTTTAGCCACAGGCGAGGTCCCAGAGAACCGGGAATAAGAAGGGCAATTGGGACAAACCAAGAAATTATAGGCCGGTGCGCCTTAATCAGAGCTTGGGAAATTATTGGAGAAGATTCTTAGCAATAGGATTTATTCACATCTGAAAAAGCATGGACTTATTGGGGATAGTCAGCATGGCTTTCTACGGGGGAGGTCATGTTTCACAAGTCTGATTGAGTCCTTTTTTAGGAGGTGCCGAAGATGATTGAGGATAGGGCAGTGGATGTTGTCTATGTGGACTATCATAAAGCACTCAACAAGGTCCTTTGAGGTAGGCTGATCCAGAAGATTAAGGCACATGAGACTTGGTAGATTGGATTCAAAACTGGCTTGGTCATAGGGTAATGGTAGAGAATGTTTCTGTCTGGAGGTCTGTGAATAGTGGCGTTCTGCGGGGATCAGTACTGGGACCTCTGTTGTTTGTGATATATAAAATGATTTGGATGAAAATATAGTGGGCTGATTAGTAAGCTTCCAGTTGGTGAAGTTGTGGATAGTGAGAAAGGTCGTCACAAGTTACAGCAGGAAATGGATCAGTTGGAAATATGGGAAGAGAAATGGCAGATAGAGTTTAATCCGGACAAATGTGAGGTGTTGCACTTTAGGAAGTCAAATGCAAGGGCAAAGTATATAGTAGACGGCAGAATCCTTAGGAGTATTGATGTACAGAGAAGATCATGGGATGCAAGTCCATAGCTCACTGAAAGTGGCAACACAAGGAGATAGGGTGGTGAAGAAGGCATATGGCATGCTTACCTTTATCGATTGGGATATTGACTATAAAGGTTGGGAAGTCATGTTGCAGCTGTATAAAACTTTGGTCAGGCCACACTTGGACTATTGCGTGCAGTTCTGATCACCACATTACAGGAAGGATATGGAGGTTTTGGGAAGGGTGCAAAAGAGGTTCACCAGGATGTTGCCTGGATTGGAGAGTATTAGCTATATGGAGAAGTTGGACAGACTTGGATTGTTTTTTCTCAGGAGTGTCAGAGGCTGAGGGACAACCTGATAGAAGTATATAAAACTACGAGAGGCATACACGGGGTAGATAAAGTCTTTTCCACAAGGTAGAAAGCCAAATACTAGAGGGCTTAGCTTTAAGTTGAGAGGGGGAAAGCTTAAAGGACAAATGCAAGGCAACTTTTTTACACAGCGAGTAGTAAGTGCCTGGAAGGGGAGGTGGCAGGAGCAGATGTGATAGCAATGTTTAAGAAATACTTAGACACATGAACAGGCAGGGAATGGAAGGACATGGACCATGTGCAGGCAAATAGGATTAGTTTAAGTTGGCATCGTGAACGGCACAGATATCGTGGGCTGAACGGCCTGCTCCTGTGCTGTACTGTCTTCTATGTTCTTTGCCCTTCGGCCCATCGAGTTCGTATTGACCCTCACCTCCCATTTATACTAATCCTAACCTACCGCATTTTTAATTCTCCTCACATTTCCACCGATCCCCCCAGATTCAATCACTCACCTACACAGAAGCGGAAACTTACAGTGGCCAATTAACCTTCTCACACCTTTGGGGTGTGGAAGGAAGCTGGAGCACCCAGAGGAAATGCACATGGGGGATGACCTGCAGGGGCCTAGCTGCAGTTACCAAGTCTCTGGCACTGGGACTGGTACTGCTGCTCAGAAGGGAAGGGTGGGAAAGAGACATGCGGTAGTGATAGGGGACTCGATAGTCAGGGAAACAGACAGGAGGTTCTGTGGCAGTGAGCATGAATCCCGGATGGTATGTTGCCTCCCAGGTGCCAGGGTCCGGGATGTCACTGATCGGGTCCACAGAATTCTTGAGTGGGAGGGAGAGCAGCCAGAAGTTGTGGTCCATATTGGCACCAACGACATAGGTAGGAAGGGGGATGAGGTCCTGAAGAGCGAGTTCAGGGAGCTAGGCAGAAAATTGAGGAACAGGACCTCAAGGGTAGCGATCTCGGGATTGCTGCCAGTGCCACGTGATAGTGAAGGCAGGAATAGGAGGAGGTGGCAGATAAATGCGTGGCTGAGAAGCTGGTGCAGGAGGGAGGGTTTTAGATTTCTGGATCATTGGGATCTCTTCTCAGGAAGGTGGGACCTGTACAGAGAGGACGGGTTACACCCGAACCCGAAGGGGGCCAATGTCCTTGCGGTGAGATTTGCTAGGGTGGTTCAGGAGGGTTTAAACTAGTTTGTGAGGGGGAAGGGAACTGGAGGAGTAGGTCAGAGGAAGAAGGGAATGGGGAAAAGTTAGATCAAACAGGTAGAGAGGCTTTGGGGAAGGAGAAGCAGAATATAGGCTATAAAAGTAGTAAGGTAGATGGACTGAAGTGTGTTTACTTAAATGCAAGAAGTGTCAGGAATAAGGGGGATGAACTGAGGGCTTGGATAAGTGTGGGGGACTATGATATCGTGGCTATTACTGAGACGTGGCTGACGTCAGGAGAGGAGTGGATATTGAATATTCCTGGTTTTCAGTGTTTTAAGAGGGATAGGGAAGGGGGGACAAGAGGAGGAGGGGTGGCGATACTGGTCAGGGATACTGTTATGGCTGTGGAAAAGATGGATGTTGTAGAAGGATCATCTCTAGAGTCCGTATGGGTGGAATTAAGGAACAAGAAAGGAGCAGTTACTCTACTAGGAGTATTCTATAGGCCCCCCGGTAGCAGATTGGCAGGCAGTGTTTGGAGAGAAGCAGAAATAACAGGGTTGTTATAATGGGAGACTTCAACTTCCCAAATATAGACTGGAACCTGCTTAGTGCCAAAGGTTTAGATGGGACGGAATTTGTTAAATGTGTCCAGGAGGGATTCCTGACGCAGTATGTTGACAGGCCGACTAGAGGGAATGCCATGTTAGATCTAGTTTTAGGAAATGAACCGGGACAGGTGAAGGATCTATTGGTGGGTGAGCATTTGGGGGACAGTGACCATTGCTCCATAACCTTTAAAATTGTCATGGACAGGGACAGGTGCAGAGAGGACAAGAGGTTTTTCTATTGGGGAAGGGCTAACTACGAGGCTATAAGGAGAGAACTTGGGAGTGTAAATTGGGATGTCCTTTTTGAAGGAAAATGTACCATGGAGATGTGGTCGATGTTCAGGGATCTTATGCAGGATGTTAGGGATAAATATGTCCCGGTGAGGCAGAGAAGGAATGGCAGGGTGAAGGAACCGTGGGTGACGAGAGAGGTGGAACGACTTGTTAGGGAGAAGAAGGTAGCATACGTGAGGTATAAGCAGCAAGGTTCAGACAGGGCCCGTGAGGAATATAGGGTAGCGAGGAAGGAACTTAAGAAAGGGCTGAGGAGAGCTAGAAGGGGACATGAAAAGGCTTTGGCTAGTAGGGTTAAGGAAAATCCCAAGGCCTTTTTCAAGTACGTGAAGGGTAGGAGGATGGCTAGGGTGAAGGTAGGTCCGATTAAGGACAAAGGTGGGAGAATTTGCCTGGAGGTGGCGGAAGTGGGAGAAGTTCTCAATGAGTACTTCTCTTCAGTATTCACCAGGGAGAGGGATCTTGATGATGCGGAAGGGAGTGCTGGTAGGGGTAATGTTCTCGAGGGTGTAGATATCAAGAGAGAGGATGTGTTGAAGTTGTTAAATAATATTAAGACAGATAAATCTCCGGGGCCTGACGGGATTTTCCCCAGGCTGCTTCGAGAGGCTAGGGAGGAGATTGCTGAACCACTGGTAAGGATCTTTGAGTCCTCGTTGTCTACGGGGGTGGTGCCAGAGGATTGGAGGATTGCGAATATGGTCCCCTTGTTCAAAAAAGGTAATAGGGATAGGCCAGGGAATTATAGACCGGTGAGTCTCACGTCTGTGGTGGGTAAGCTGTTAGAAAGGATTCTAAGGGATAGGATTTATGAACACCTTGAGAATCATGGACTGATTAGGGACAGCCAGCATGGCTTTGTGAAGGGAAGATCTTGCCTCACAAGCCTGATAGAGTTCTTTGAGGAGGTGACCAGGAAGATTGATGAGGGCAGTGTGGTGGATGTGGTTTACATGGATTTTAGTAAGGCATTTGATAAGGTTCCTCATGGTAGGCTTCTTCAGAAAGTCACAGGCCAAGGGATCCAAGGAAGCTTGGCTGTGTGGATTAGGAATTGGCTTGCATGTAGAAAGCAGAGGGTTGTGGTGGAAGGAGTGCCCTTGGATTGGAAGGCAGTGACTAGTGGTGTCCCACAGGGATCGGTTCTGGGACCTCTACTTTTTGTGATATTTATAGATGACTTAGATGAGGGGGTGGAGGGCTGGGTTAGTAAGTTTGCGGACAACACTAAGATAGGCGGTGTTGTGGATAGTGTGGAGGGCTGTCGGAGCTTACAGAGGGATATTGATAGGATGCAGAGCTGGGCTGACAAGTGGCAGATGGAGTTCAATCCGGAGAAGTGTGAGGTGGTACACTTTGGAAGGACAAACTCCAGGGCAGAGTACTGGGTGAATGGCAAGGTACTTGGCAGTGTGGAGGAGCAGAGGGATCTGGGGGTTCATATTCACAGTTCGTTGAAAGTTGCCTCACAGGTGGAAAGAGCAGTTAAGAAGGCCAATGGGATGTTGGCTTTCATAAGTCGCGGGATTGAGTTTAAGAGCCGCGAGGTGATGATGCAGCTTTACAAAACTCTAGTTAGGCCACACTTAGAGTACTGTGTTCAGTTCTGGTCGCCTCATTAGAGGAAGGATGTGGAGGCATTGGAGAGGGTGAAGAGGAGATTTACCAGGATGCTGCCTGGATTGGAGAGTATTGAATATGAGGAGAGGCTTAAGGTGCTAGGGCTTTATTCACTGGAAAGGAGGAGGATGAGAGGAGACATGATAGAGGTATATAAAATACTGAGAGGAATAGATAGAGTAGACAGTCAGCACCTCCTTCCCAGGGCACCAATGCTCAAGACGAGAGGGCATGGCTTTAAGGTTATGGGTGGGAGGTTCAGGGGAGATGTCAGAGAGTGGTTGGTGCATGGAATGCACTGCCTGGGGTGGTGGTGGAGACAGATACATTGAACAGGTTCAAGAGCTTGTTGGATAGGCATATGGAGGAGTGTGGGATGGGGGGATATGCGGGAGGAAGGGGTTAGGTAGTGTGAGGGTGGTCTGTGGACGGCACAACATGGTGGGCTGAAGGGCCTGTTTTGTGCTGTATGGTTCTATGGTTCTATGGTTCTATGGTCACAGGGATAAAGTACAAACTCCAGACAGACAGCACTAGAGGTTGGTGTTGAACCTGGGTCTCTGGAGCTGTGAAGCAGCAGAATCACCACTGTGCTGGAGGTTGAATCAGAGTGAAGTGTTTCGTGGGCTCAGGTTGACCCCCAGAGGTTTGCACTACAGGAGGCTGTTTCTCCAACGTGGTTACCGTGGTTAAGTTATTGGACTAGTTACTGAGCTCTAGGTTACCGATCCAGAGCCATGAGTTCAAAACTCCCAATGGCAGCCCATAATCCAAGTAACTAAATAAACCTGGAAAAAAGTTTAATCAGTATGGGTCACAATGAAAACATTGGGTTGTTATAAAAGCCCATCTGGTTCACCAACATCCTTCAGGAAGGAAGCATGCTGTCTTTACCCAGTGTGGCTATATGTGGCTCCAGACCGACCAATGTGGTTGACTTTCTGAAATGGCCTTGCTACCTATTCAGTACAATTAAGGATGGACAATGAATTCCAACAGCATCCACACCTCATGGATGAATGCCAATAAAGTCCTATTGCGATCACTCTTACTTCCCAATCCTTGGTCCTTGGCCTTTCAGGTTATGGCACATCAGGAACTCATCCTGATGCTTTTTAAATGTGACGAGTGTCCCGTCTTCCAATTCCCTCTTGGGCAGAGATCTCCAGTCCCCCCCAACTCTTTGGGTGAAAAGGCGTTACCTCAACTCCCCTCTAATCTAAAATTAAGCGCAAACTGGACAAAGAATAACGAGGGAGGAGCAGGGTCAAAGTTAAGGCCAATGAGGTGGTGGGGATTGGAGGGAGCGAGGGAAGGAAGAGACTACGAGGATGTTCTCCAATCCCACACTGCGGCTCAAGTCAGTCAACAATGGAGAACTTTGGAAGTTTAATGGAGACAATTATTTTCCCTCAGTTCAGACAGACAAAAATGCCTGACTTCGAAGTGATGGTTGCTCAGAAACGAGAAGGGGTCATGACCTCTACGGTCCTTCATCCCTTCTCCCCTGTGGCTCTTGATCTGGAGTGGAGTAAGCTAAAGAAAACCTCAAGAAACAAGAGAATTCAAGCACATAAGGCATTTTTTAAAACATGTTGCTTGCGTAAAATTATTGCTGGAAGTGACCATCCAACACAGCAGAAATCTTAACCCTCTTCATTATCCTTGGATCAAAGAGCCTACAGTCCGACACTGACATTCCTTCCCCAGCATTGAAGCATGTGCTCACGACGAAGAAAAAGTGCAAGTTTCCTCCAGGAGTGGTATCCATCACAATGCATGCTTGAGCAATACCTCTGTTATCTTCTTGTTCCCAGAGCTCTGTTTCTTAATTACTTTTAAAGACTCAAAGTAATGGATTACATCAGGTTTCTCTTCAGACTGCAGGTCATGTGCTGCCAAGAGATACAACCTGTGACTTCCACACAGAATTTGGAGCACTAGAGAGTGATGTGGTACAATATATACAAACAATGTATTTGTGCTATAATAGCATAGATTCCTATAGGGGTGATCTTATTGAAGCATATACAATGCTTAGGAGATATGATAAGGTAGATGTTGAGATGTTTCTACTAATGGGAGAATCACAAACAAGAGGACACGGTTACATGATAAGAGAGCAATCATTTAAAACTGAGGTGCGCAGAAATTTCTTCTTGCAGAGAGTGGTTAATCTCTAGAATTCTCTGCCTCAGAGAGGTGGGGAGGCTGGATTACTGGAGGCATCAGTAGCTGGTTTATTATCGTCACATGTAGCGAGATACAGTGGAAGGCTTTTGTCTGCGTGCCGTCCAGACAGATCATTCCATACATAAGTACATCAAGGTAGTACGAAAGGAAACCAGTAACAGAATGCAGAATATAGTGTTACAGCAACAGAGAAAGTGCAGTGCAGGCAGACAATAAGGTGCAAGGGCCACGACGAGGTAGATTGAGAGATCTTTACAGAGGAGCTAGTATAGTTTTAAAAGATCGGGGGATCGAGAGCTGTGGGGAACTGGCACAGAAGAGGAGTTGAGGCCTGGGGCAGATCAGCTATGAACATATTGAATGGCAGGGCAGGTTCAAGGGGCTGCAGATGAAATGCTGAAGGAACCCAGCAGGTCAGGCAGCACCTGTGGAGGGAAATGAAAAGTCAACGTTTTAGGTTGAGATGCTTCATCTGGACTAAAATATAGAGGGGAGATGGCCAGTATAAAAAAGGTGGAGGGAAGGGGTTGGGCAAGAGCTGGCAGGTGATAGGTGGATCCAGGTTGCGGTGGGGGGGGTGGGGTGGATAGGCAGATGGGGAAGGGGACAGTGGGAATGGCACCAGCAGATGGGAGGCGATAGGTGGAGGTGACAAAAGGGCTGAAGATGATGGAATCTGACAGGAGAGCAAGGTGGAGCATGGAATCAAGGGAGGGAGGAGGGGCGGGCAGAGGGAGGTAGTGGGGGCGGGGAACCAGTGGGAGGATTGTGTGGGTAATGGGCAGATGGGATTCGTCGCCACCACCCAGAGGAGGTTGACGGACTTCTTCTGGGGCGGCCGGAGGCACTGGGTCTCCGCGGCGGTCCTGAGTCTGCCGTCGGTGGAGGGGGGTCAGTCGCTGGTGTGCGTGCGCACCCAGCTGGCGGCCCTCCGCCTCCCGGCGCTGCAGAGGTACCTGTACGCGGAGAATCCCCCGCGGTGGCACGCGCTGGCCACCTACTTCCTCCGCCGGGGACGCTGCCTCCGGGAGGGGGCGCGTCTCCCGGCGGCGGGCGGCGGCCGAGCCACCCCGCGGGAACTGCCCGGGTTCTACCGGGATCTGATGTGGGTGTGGGGCGCGGTGTCGCGCGGCGAACACGCGGCCGCTCCCCCTCCGGTCGCGGCGGGCGCCGGGGGGGGTCCCGGCCGCGCCGGCGCCGGCCCCGCCGGAGTTGCTGGTCGGGCCCAGGGCCCGGCGTCTCTCGCAGGAGGCGGCGCGGCACAACCTGAGCCGCCTGGCAGACACACCGACGGTGCCGTTCCGCGAGGCACCGAGGCGGTTCTTGTACAGGCTGCTCCTGCACACCTTTCACTTCTTCGCCCTGGTCTGCCGGCCGGACACGCCGTGGCGGTCCGTCTTGCCGGCAGGCGGCAAGGGTGGTCCCCGGTGGGGGTCTCTCTATGCGGGAGTCTTCCTGCTGTACATCGGGGACCTGGGATGGACGGTGTTGCACCAGGCCGTGCCGTGCAACCGATTCTTGAGCCGGTTCACCGACACCCCGGCCGCCTGTCACCTCTGCGGCCGGGAGGAGACGGTGTACCACACTAACGCGGAGTGCGAGAGGTTGCAGCCTCTCTTCGAGTATCTGCGGGGGCTGCTGCTGAAGTTCTGGTTGCACTTCAGCCCGGCGCTGTTGGTCTACGGGCACCCAGTGCGGCGCGGGGAGGGGCGCGCGGCGGATCTCCTGGTGGGTCTCCTGCTGGGCCTGGCCAAGCTGGCCATCCACGGGACGCGTCGGCGGGCAGCCGAGGGTCCCGGCAGGTCGGCCTGCCTGCCCGTCTTCCGCGCTTACGTGCACGCGCGGGTGCGTCTAGAGAGGGAGCACACGGTTTCCGCGGGCACCCTAGCCGAGTTCCGTGCTCGGTGGGCCCCTCAGGGGATCGCGTGTGTCGTGGACGGTATGGACGCGATTCTTATTTGAAGTGTTGCGTTGGCGGGTGTAGAGTCGCGTGTGTGTTTCGGTAGTATTAGTTTGCATTCTCTACCGTAGTATGTCGTTGCGTAGTTTCTTCTTTTCTGTATTAGATGTCGTGTATTGACACTGGTTGTCTTTTGTAGTGCTTTTAGTGAATAAACGTTTATTATTAAAAAAAATGGGCAGATGGGAACTCCTAATTCCATTTTTCTTATATTCTAATGCTCTGTTCACTTATGCAATAACATACTAACATACTAACTAACACAATAA
Source organism: Pristis pectinata (assembly GCF_009764475.1). Classification (NCBI taxonomy): domain Eukaryota; kingdom Metazoa; phylum Chordata; class Chondrichthyes; order Rhinopristiformes; family Pristidae; genus Pristis; species Pristis pectinata. The sequence goes on from NC_067409.1 coordinate 11,702,396, forward strand.
CATACTAGGGAGCACACTAGCATGAGTCACTGTTAGGGAGTCTGTCACTGAATATCACTGTGTACTTCACTTAGTGGTTCAGTTACTGGATACTTGCGGAGCCAACTAGGGAACATGATATCTTGGATCTGGTAATGGGTAATGAGGTAGGTTTAATAAATGACCTCAGCATATAAGAATTCCCCAAGAAATAGTGATCACAGTACGATAGTAGTTTGTGCTCTAGGTGACAGTGATAATTCATGACACTCCACAAAAATGTATCCCACTAAGGAGCTAAGGTTCTAAGGGAGGGATGAACCATGGCTAACCAAGAAAGTTAAAGAGGATACCAAGATGAAAGAGAAAACATGTAGAAGTTAACAGTAGACCTGAAGACTGAGATAACTGGATAATCAAGAAAGGGAGAACAAAAAAAAAGGGAAAATAAACTATGAAGGCAAAGGAGTGTAAAGATGAACAATACCAGCTTCTTTAAGTATATAAAAAGGAAGGGGATGATTTCTGAGTGATTATTGGCCTCCTAGGAATGAGGCAGGGAAGTAACTATGGGAACCAAAGAAATAGCAAAGAAATGAGGACTTAAACAGATATTTTGCATCAGTCAATGGCAGAAGATATTTCAATCATCCCATTAATAGTGTGTAACGCTGGTGTGGAATTAAATACTACTATCACCACAAGAGAATTGGTATTAGACAAACTAACGAGGCTAAAGTCTGATGAGTCACCTGGCCTGGGTAGATCCTAAAAGTAGTGGGAATGGAGATAATGGATGCATCAGGGTTAGTTATAATCTTCCAAAAAATCATAGAAGGAGACATTGCAAGATAAGAGCTCAAGGTGTTGGAGGTAACATATTGGCATAGAACATAAAACAGAACAGTACAGCACAGGAACAGGCCCTTTGGCCCATCATGTCTGTGCCAAGCATAATGCTAAATTAAACTAAATCTCTTCTGCCTGCACATGATCCACATCCTTCCACTCCCTGAAATATTCATGTGTCTATCTAACAGCCTCTTAAACACCACTATCGTATCTGCTGGCACTACCACCCCTGGCAGCCCGTTCCAGGCACCCACCACTCTCTGTGTAAAACAAAATAGCCCTGCACATCTCCCTTAAACTTCCACCCCCTCCCTCACCTTAAATGCATGGACTCTAGCATTTGAAATTCCTACCCTGGGAGACAGATTCTGACTGTCAACCCTATCAATCCCTCTCATAATTTTATGAACTTCTATCAGGTCTTCCTTTAACCTCCAACATTCCAGAGAAAACAACCCAAGTTTGTCCAGCCTCTCCTTATAGCTCTTCCCTCTAATCCAGGCAGTGCCCTGGTAAACCTCTTCTGTACCCTTTCCAAAGCCTCCACATCCTCTTTGTAACAGGGCAACCAGAATCGCACATAAAGCTTCTGCTAATCGCTGCCATGCTCTCAACCCCGGGTGTACAAAGGAGGCCTGACCCTTCCCCAGATCATAAGAGAGAATTGAATCACAATCCACACTTGAAAAGAAAGGTATTTTTATCGACTGTTGCTAAAGAACTTTAACAGCTTCAGCACATCCCGAAACACTTTACGGTCTTGAATTACCAGGGAAGTGCAGTCACTGTTGTAATAAGCTCCCACTACCTACAATATGATAATAAACTAAGGTTTAATGAGGATGATTTAGAGGTATAAAACAGGCAGGTACCCTGTTCTTTCTCAATGGGAGCTTGAGTAAACACACTTTACACACGTCTGAATGAAGCCACCTCAGACAGTGCAGCACCCTCTCTTGGAGTGCCAGCCTGGATTTTGTGCTCACTGGGAGTAAACTGTACTCAGAATTGACACTCATTCCCTCAGACAGGAGAAGTCAAATACTTGGCCACTCACCTTGCCAGAATACTGTGACATGCTGCTGCTGGATCCTTTCCAACCAAACCAAGTGCCAGAATCCTTTGGACAGTGGGGAAAAGTTGGACACCCCAATATATATTTTGGAGGGGGAGAGGGGTCCATCTCTCGCGAGGTTTCCACGTCAATAGAACTGCAAAGCAGGGCTGAAAAGATTCTGCTTTTCTTACAAAACCATTTCAAGAAGATCTTGCTGACTCAGGGCCTTTGTGGCTGCTATGGGCTTCCCAACAAAAGGTTTGCTCAAGAGCCGGGATTTTCCGGGATTAGTGCCCTCCATTCAATGCCTTCAATCTGCTGGCGAGGGCTGGTGTCAGACTGATTCAGGAGGGGGGTTGGGACATGCTAAAATTTGACAGGGTGAGAGCAATTCTCTGTGTTAAAAGGTTAAGGTAGGAGGATAATGTTCACAAGGTAGTGTTTGTGTGTCAGGAGCCAGTTTCTCAAAATACCTTGAGATCAGGGGAATTGACAGAGGTATTGGTATTGGTTTATTGTTGTCACATTTGTTGAGATACAGTGAAAAGCTTTAGTTTACTTGCCATCCAGACAGATCATTCCATACATTAGTACATTGAAATTGTAAAAAGAAAACAGAATGCAGAATATAGTGTTGTAGCTACAGAGAACGTGCAGTGCAAGTAACCAAATAAAGTGCAAAGACCACAACAAGGTAGATTGGGAGAACAAGGATTCACCTTTAGCGTATGAGAGTCTGATAACTTTTGGGTAATAGGTTGGGGCAAGTGACTGGGGTAACAGTGGGGGAGCACTTTGGGGCCAGTGACCATAGTTCTTTTAGTTTTAAAATACTACTGGAAAGGGACAGAACTGGTCCACAGGTTCAAGTTCTAAATTGGGGCAAGACAAATTTTGAAGCTTACAAACATTGATTGGAGTACGTTGTTTGCAGGCAAAGGGATCACAGGCAAATGGGAGGCTTCTAAAGGTGAGATAGTGGGGCCGCAAGGTCTGCATGTTCCTGTTAAGAGTGAAAGGCAAGGCTGGTAGGAGTAGGGAACCCTGGATGATGAGAGATATTGAGACCCTTGCCAGCAAAAAGGAGGCATGGGTCAGGTGCAGGAAGCTGGGATCAAGTGAATCCCTGGAGGAGAAAAGGGGATGCAGGAGTATACTCGAGAAGGAAATCAGGAGGGCATAAAAGGGGGCATGAACTAACTTTGGAGGAGATTAAGGAGAATCCAAAGAGATTTTATGTATATTAAAGGAAAAAGACTAACTAGAGAGAGAATAGGGCCCCTCAAAGACCAAAGTGGACATTTTTGTGTGGAGCTACAGGAGGTGGGCAAGGTCCTTAATGAATACTTCTCCTCTGTTTTTACCATGGAGAAAGACATGAAGACCTTCGAAACATGAAAAGTAAATGGGGAGGTCTTGGGGATAGTTTGCATTACAGTAGAGGAAGTGCTGGACTGAAGGTATGAAGGTAGACAAATCTTCAGGTTCTGAGCATGTATATCTAAGAACACTGTGGGAGGTTAGAGAAGAAATTGTGGGAGCCCTGGCTGAGATATTTGCATTATCGTTAGCCAAGGGTGAGTTGCCGGTTAACTGGAGGGTAGCGAATGTTGTTCCTTTATTTAAGAAAGGCAGCAAAGAAAAACCTGGGAACTATAGAAACTACAGACCAGAAAATCTAACATCTGTGGTAGGTAAATTACTGGCGAGGATTCTGAGGGATAAGATATATGTACGTCTGGAAAGTCCGGGGTTGATTTGGGGTAGACAGCATGGCTTTGTGTGTGGGAGATCACATCTTATGAACTTGATTGAGTTTTTTGATGATGTGACCAAGAAGGTCGATGAGGGCAGGGAGGTAGATGTGGTTTATATGGACCAGTAAGGCCTTTGATAAGGTTCCACATGGTAGGCTGCTCTGGAAGGTTGGATCTCATGGGATCCAGGGAGAGCTGGCTAATTGGATAAACAATTAGCTTGATGGTAGGAAGTGGAGGGTGATGGTGGAAGGTTGTTTCTCGGACTGGAGGCCCATGACAATTGGTGTGCTTCCGGGGTCGGTGCTGGGACCATCTCAGCATCTGCCTCAAGAAGGTGGCATCCATCATCAAGGATCCTCACCATCCAGGTCATGCCCTCTTCTCGCTGCTACCATCAGGCAGGAGGTTCTTAAGCCCGAAGTCCAACACCACCAGGTTCAGGAACAGTTACTTTCCTACAACCATCAGGTTCTTGAACGAACCTGCACAACCCTAATCCTACCTCAGCAATGGAACACTAAGGACCATCTCTTGCACTACCGTGCACTTGTCTCTAATTGTGTCTTTTGTTTTTCCAGCCCTTTTATATCTCTCTCTTCACTGTCTTGTAAAATTTATGTCTAATTTATATACTGTGTGTTGTCTGTACCTACGTGCCTGTGATGCTGCTGCAAGCAAGTTTTTCACTGTACCTGTACCTCACCATACTTGTGCACAAGACAATAAACTCAACTTGACTCAACAAGAAACATAACTACAGTGAGTCATTGCTCATCCGCAATTGCCCTTAACAAGGTGGAACATACGATGTGAGGGGTGAGCTCTGTGAATGGACTGGGCAGGAAGAAATCAAGAGGTGACCACAGCAAAGCCAGGGAGATGTTTGTTCCATCTTCTCGATCCATGTTTCTTAATAACACTTTAAGTGTCAGATCTGTTTATTTTCAGACTATGGTCCATGAACTGCAGTGTGTGATTTGTGCATAGAATATAGTGAGTGACATGGCACAATGATTATTAACAGTTAAGGCACCTATAACAATATAGATCCCTATTCATTCCTGCAGTAATGTAACAGTGTTTAATATGGGATGGTGGTCCCAGACCGCCAGAGTGATGCTAAGCAAGTTCACTGGTGTAATTCTGGCTTGTCAGGACCATTGCATGCAGCCTAGTTTGTCCTTCCTTATACTCTCTTTCAGTAAATTTTTCCCTGTGCTCTAATGGGCTTTAAGGCCAAATTCCATCTGCACTTCCCGCTGCCTTGGGAAAGCAGCCAACGTAATCAAAGACCCTTCCCACCCTGGTCATTCTCTCTTCTCCCGTCTCCCATCAGGCAGAAGATATGAAAGCTTGAAAGCACATACACCAGGCTCAAGGACAGTCTGTTATCAGACTCTTGAATGGACTTCTCATATGCTAAAGATGAAGTCTTATCTCCCCAATCTGTTTCATGGTGGACCTTGCACTTATCTGTAGCTGCAACGCTATATTCTGCACTGTTTTTCTTTCTACTACCTCGATGAACTTATGTATGGAATAATCTGACTGGATGGGATGCAAAGTTTTTCACTGTATCTCAGTACATGTGACAATAATAAACCAGTATCAGTACCTTTGGTCCTTCGGCTTGAGCTATCTTCACCTTGGTGACCCAGTGGACATATCTTTGGATTTTCACACAGGTTTCCCAGCGATGTTCCCCATGTTGTGAAAAGGAAAATCAGAATCTGAGTCAGCTATGTGTCCTGTCCCTGGTCAGGTGGTAGTTAGGGTAGCTGCAGGACTTGGTCCCTATCTCTGCAATCTCTTCCAGCCCCACCAACATCTCTGCCTTCCAGTTCTGGCCTCTTGCACACTACCACTTTTAATCTCCCCAGCCAGATCGCAAACCCTGGAATTCCCTCCCTGTCCTTCTAAGATGCTTCTTCAAACCCACCTCTTCGACTAACATTTTGGGTCACTTATGCTAATGTAGGTTTCAGGAAAATAAGTGGGGTGAATGGGATTGATGGGATTTCTATAAGAGCTGGCATAGACTCGATGGGATGAGTGGCTTCCTTCAATGTCATAAGGAAATACAAATAAATAACGTCACTACATGGCTTAGTGACAAATTAACCTGATACGCCTGTAGAACTGTTAAAGCTGCTGTATAAACGCAGCTATTGTTCAGATGAACATCACAGGTCTGACAATATAATGAGGAGGAAGGAATGCTTATAATGGTTGTGATAGGTTACTTCTCACACTGGAGGGATGTGCATATAGAGTCATAGAATCTTACAGTTGGTTTTGCCCATCTACTCTAATTCTATTTGCCCACATTAGGACTGTATCCTACTACGCCTTGCCTATTTAAGTGCTTCCCTAAATGCCTCTGAAAACATAGTAATTGTATCTGATTCCATCACCTCCTCTGGCAGCAAGTTCCAGATATCATCCACTCTGTGTGTAGAAAAACTTACCCCTCAGATCCCCTTTAAAACTCCGTGCTCCCACCTCCCTCTTTGATACCACCCTCTGTGCAGTGGTGTTCTCCAAAGATCAGTAAAAGGACCGCTGTTCTTCTCAATATGTATTAATGACTTGGTTCCAACTTTGCAGATGACACAAAAATTTGGAGGCACATGAAGAGGCTAAAATTGTCCTCAGCAATAAAGACTGGTGGGCTGCATGGATATAACTGAAATGTGACGTGAAGAGCATTGAATATAGAAGTTGGGAGGTTATGTTGTGACTCTATATGTGCATATAGAGTCATAGATTGTACACAATTTTAAGGTTAGACGGGAATGGTTTAATAAGAACCTGAGGGGCAACTTTTTTATACAGCGGGTGGTAGATATATGGAACCAGCTGCCAGGGGAAGTGGTTGAGGCAGGTACATCAGATACATTTAAGAACTATGTGGACAGGTATATGGATAACAAGAGTTTAAAGGGATATGGGCCAAGTCCTGAGAGATGGGATTAGCTTGAATGTACATCTTGGTCAACATGGACAAGTATGGGCCGAAGGGCCTTTTTCCATGCTGTATGACTCTATAAGAATGGGAAGAGGCAATATAAAAGGAGTATCAGAACAGAGATTTAGAGGATTATATGTATAACTCATGGAAGTGATACAGGTGGTTGAGAAAGTGGTTAAGACAGTATACAGCATCCTAGGCTTTATTAATAGAGACATAGAGTACCAGAAGCCATGATAAACCTTTGTAAAACACTTGTTTGATCCCAGCTGGAATTCTCTGTCCAATACTGGCTGCCATTTTTAGGAAGCCATTAGAGAGGGTGCAGATATTTACCAGAATGACTCCAGGGATTCCTTGGATAAACTGGGTTGTTCTCCTTGGAACAGAAGGGGTTGTGAGGAAATTGGATAGAGATATTTAAAGGCATGAAGGGTATAGACAACGAAGATAGAGAGACACTGCTCCCATTGGCAGAAGCGTCAAGAACCAAGGGACATTCATTGAAGGTATTGGCAAAAGAACCAAAAGTGACACAAGGAATGTTTTTTAACATAATGAGGTGGTTACAGTCTGGATTGCACTGACAGGAGGTGGAGTGAAGCAGATTCAGTTGGGATTTGGATTCAAATGGGATTCTGGATAAGTATCGAAGGAAGTCTGCTGGATATGTGGAAAGGGTGCAAGATAATGTCTTCCATAGAGCTGATACAAAGCCTCCTTATGATTGTATCAATTCTTCCAGTCTCTTTGGCAAGACCTCATCTCAGACCACAATAGACATCAATATGTAATAATGACTTGGTTCTACAGAGTGTGATTTCCAATTTTGCAGATAACACAAAAATTTGGAGACATATTTGAAGAGGCTAAACCGCATCAGAACATTCACCTCAAAACTGCAAAGCAACAGCTGGCTCTTGCCTTTGCCTATGCAACAAGCCTTTGCTTCTCAAAGTAATTTAGTGGCTCTGAAGCAGTTCAAGATAATTGCATAAATGCAGTAAGATAATGTGTAAAGGCCCTTGTTAGCAGAAGACCAGGCTTTTTGTAACAGTAAAGTTATTCTACAAAAATGAGCTACTCTTAACACCAACATGTTAAAGACACTTTTAAGTAAGAAATTTTTCAGATATCTTCAACACAATTATCATTGTCTTGCAATTCATTCATAGGATGTGGGTCTGCCATTGGCAAAACCAGCAACCTTTCTGTCCCTAACGGGGGGCCTTGACCCCTCAATCAATATGGGGACAGTTTCTTTTTATCTGCTCTTGTCTTTACCCTTTCATGATTTGAAATAGATAAATGCAGTGCACAGTTGTGGATCTGGAATCATGTCACCCAGGTTATGTAGAGTGGCACAGTTCCTTTCTAATGGGTGTTAGTGAACCAGAACCCAATGTAGTTCCCATTCTCACCTCTGTTACTTATCAGATTCCAGCCGTTTGTGTTTTCTGCTTAGCTCCCTCTAAGATCAAGACAAGACAAGACAAGACAAAAGACAAGACAAGACAAAAGACAAGACAAGACAAGACAAGATATCTTTAGTCACATGTACATCGAAACACGCAGTGAAATGCATCTTTTTGCGTAGACGTGTTCTGGGGGGCAGCCCGCAAGTGTCGCCACGCTTCTGGCGCCAACATAGCACGCCCACAACTTCCTAACCTGTACACCTTTGGAATGTGGGAGGAAACCCATGCAGACACGGGGAGAACGTACAAACTCCTTACAGACAGTGACTGGAATTGAACCCGGGTCTCTGGCGCTGTAATAGCGTTACGCTAACCGCTACGCTACCAAGCCTGCCCTTAGGAATAGTAAAGGAAAAAAGAACTGGTGGGAGTTGTCTATAGGCCACTAAATAATAACATTACAGTGGCACAGGCAATAAACCAAGAAATAGATGTAGCAGAGGATGCGGAGAGTCTACAGAGAGATGTAGATAGGTTAAGTGAGTGGGCAAGGGTCTGGCAGATGGAGTACAATGTTGGTAAATGTGAGGTCATCCACTTTGGAAGGAAAAATAGAAGATCAGATTATTAGTTAAATGGTGAAAGTAGAGGGAGGGGAATGTGAAGGTTGGAGACAGCTAATGGACCAATCTTTTGCGATCCATGCACAAGCACTCTCGAGTCCCTTTGCAGCATACTATTGTGCAGAGGGACTCGAGAGTGCTTGTGCATGGATCGCAAAAGATTGGTCCAGCAGCTGTCTCCAGCCTTCACATTCCCCTCCCTCTACCTCGCTCCAACTGCCTCTCATTTTATTCTCTCTTTGTCTGCCTTCATCTATCACCCACCTGCTGCTGTCCCCCAACTCCATCCCACACCCCTCCCATACCTGGAGCAACCTGCTGGTCATCTTACACCCCCCCCCCCCGCAGTCCACCAATCACCTGTCTCACCCCTCCCCTTCTCCTCTTTATACCGGCCATCTCACCTCTCCATTCTCAGTCCTGGTGCGGGGTTTCGACCTGAAACATCAACAATTCCCTTCCTCCCACAGATGCCGCTCGAACCTCCTGAGTTCCTCCAGCAGATTGTGTGTTGCTCCAGATTCCAGCATCTGCAGTCTCCTGTGTCTCCATGAGCTCATGGTAAGCTGACTTGATGTGTCAACTATGGGCTGAGTTCAGTGTATGTTAACACAGAACAGTACAGCACAGGAACAGGCCCTTCGGCCCACAATGTTGTGCCGATCTAATTACATTAGTAATAAAATGTCCAACTGAACGAATCCCTTCTGCCTACACAATGTCTGTATCCTAGCATTTCCCTCACATTCACGTGCCTATCTAAGAGCTTCTTGAATGCCCCTATCGTATTTGCCTCCACCACCACCCCAGGCATTCCAGGCACCCACCACTCTCTGTGTAAAAAATGTCCTGCACATCTCCTTTGAACTTACCCCCTCTCACCTTATATGCATGCCCCCTGGTATTAGACATTTCAACCCTGGGGAAAAGATACTGGCTGTCTACTCTATCTATGCCTCTCATAATCTTATAAACCTCTATCAGATCTGCCCTCAGCCTCCATCACTCCAGAGAGAACAACCCAAGTTTGTCCAACCTATCCTCATAGCACCTGCCCTCTAATCCAGGCAGCATCTTGGTAAACCTCTTCTGCACCCTCTCCAAAGCCTCCACATCCTTCCTATAATGGGGCGACCAGAACTGAATGCAATATCCAGATGCAGCCTAACTGAAGTTTTATAAAGCTGCAGCATAACTTCTTGACTCTTGAACTCAGTGCCTCGACTAATGCAGGGCAAGCATGCCATATGCCTTCTTTACTGCCCTATCAACCTGTGTAGCCACTTTCAGGGAGCTATGAACTTGGACCCCAAGATCCCTCTGCTCATCAACACTGTTAAGGGTCTTGCCATTGACAGTGTACTGTCTCTTTACATTCGATCGCCCAAGGTGCAACACTTCACATTTGGCTGGGTTAAACTCCATCTGCCATTTCTCCGCCCATATCTGCAACTGATCTATATCTCACTGTATCCTTCTACACTATCCACAGCACCACCAATCTTCGTATCATCTGCAAACTTACGAAACCCACCCATGTACATTTTCATCCAGGCCACTTATATGATGATATGTTCTGATATGATGTTCAGCTTCAGGTCTACTCAGGCTTTGCCTGCACTGCTCCGTACCTTATCCAGCTCAGGATGACTTGTTTAGTATTACTGTCCACGTCCTCTGTTGTCACCAAGTTCTATGTATGTGGAACAGGGTAAGACTTTATTTGAAATTTCACTGTAAACGTTTCCAGGGCGGATCAAGTATGGAAATATTTTAAGTGCTTGGGTTCAGATTGGGTTTTGTCGTGTTTGAATTTTACACCCCAGCAGAATACAAATGCAATATTACAACAGGTTGAGGTTTGGTCTGTTTGCCCCTGGAGTGGAGGAGGTTAACAGGAGACGTGATTGAGGTAGATGAAATTATGAGGGGTATTGATAGGGGCAGACTGCAGGAAACTTTTCCCCTTATCAGAGGTAGATAAAACTAAACAACATCGATTAGGGTCAGGAGGGAAGAGATTTAGCGGGGATCTGAGGGGGACCTTTTTCACCCAGAGAGTAGTGAGTACCTGGAATACCCTGCCTGACAGAGGGGTGGAAGCAGAGTCACTGACAGCATTTAAGAGGTGTGGGACATGAACACTTGAACCACCCAGGCATGGAAGGCTGCAGGCCAAGTGTTGGAAGATGGGATTGATATGGATGGGTGCTGTCTGCTCAGTGTGGATGTAGAGGGCTAAATGGCCTGTTTCTGTGCTGTTATGACTCTGTGGCAATCCAGTAGTTTCAAGGTCACTATCATCACAAGGAAGATGAAGGGAAAGTTGCTGCAATCTGAATTTACATGTTTAATGCTCTGCATTGCTGGTCTGGTAATAACAATGACTTTGCTAAGAATGGCATCCCATATAAAAGCAGGAAAACTGAACCCAAAGCAGAAAATGTCGGGAAAAATCTCAGCAGTTTATTATTCCAGATTTATGTAATTAACAGAACTGAGATAGCCCAGCAAACTCCTAGACACAATCCCCTTACTTTTTTCCTGGTCACCCCTCTCCTAGCTCATTTGCAGCTCATTCCCAAATATGCAAAGGGTTGTGCGTATTTGGAATGAGCTGCCAGAAACAGTGGTTGGGGCGGGGCACATTAGTAGCGTTTAAAAAGCCATCTAGATAAGTACGCGGATAGGAGAGGTTTAGAGGGCAGATGGGCCTGGTTCATTGGGCAACAGGAGTCAGTATGGATGAGTTGGGCCAAAGAGCCTGTTTCCATGCTGTAAGACTCTATGACTCCTCTGTACATTCTTTCCTTCCACTTTTCCATTATCTCTTCACTCTCATGGGGAAGATGAGAAATAAGGTAGAAACACAAGAGACTGCAGATTCTGGAATCTGGAGCAATAAACTATCTGCTGGAGGAATTCAACGGGTTGAGCTGCATCTGTGTGAGGAAAGGAATTCAGGTGAGGTAAGGTGTTACAATCTGAAATTACATCTTATGCCTACGGCTTTGGACGTGCTGATCTAGTAAAATAAACTCCCATGGTAAGAGGGTACAGAGATTTCCCAAGATGCTACCTGGATTGGAGAGCACGCCTTATGAGGATAGGTTGGGCAAGCTAGAGTTTTTCTCTTTGGAGAGAAGGAGGATGAGAGGTGACCTGATAGAGGTGTACAAGATGATAAGGGGCATAGATCGAGTGGACAGTCAGAGACTTTTCCTAGGGTGACAATGGCTGACACGAGGGGACATAATCTTAAGGTGATTGGAGGAAGATATAAGGGGGATGTCAGAGATAACTTTTTTACACAGAGAGTGGTGGGTGTGTGAAACGCACTGCTGTCAGAGGTTGTGGGGGCAGATACATTAGGGACATTCAAGAGACTCTTAGATAGGCACATGAATGATAGGGAAATTGGAGGGCTATGTGGGAGTGAAGGGTTAGATAGATCTTAGAGCAGGATAAAATGGTTGGCACAACATCATGGGCCAAAGGGTCTGCACTGTGCTGTAATGTTCTATGTTCTATGTACTGCATCCTACACAAATGCTTAGAGTGGGGATATTGGAAAACAGGAAAATTCAGCAGGTCAGGCAGCAAAAAAGGAGACAGAATCAGTTAGTGGTTTCATATCCTTCATCAGAACTGAATACCACTTAATCTTTAAGTAGATGCTGCACCAGTCTTATATTGAACAAATTACCAGGAAGGTTACAGTAAAAAATAAAATCACGTGTAGACCTGGGAGATAAAACCTGATAGAAAGTTAATTGCAAATGGAAAGGGTCCATGTGGAAAGGGTCCATGTAAATGCATCTTTCACTGACAATTCAGTGGTTCTAGAAGGGTAAATCCAGCCCATTAACTATTCATGTATCTCTGAATTGCCATGAAATGAGATCAGTTGCAATAGCTGTGGTCAGCATCAAATGTTGATCCATAAGAACACTGTCAGCTTTTAATCCATGACACGAAAGAATGCCAACTCAGATATTCTGTTGTTGTGACAGACTTCACGTTGTTTGTTCCCTACACTGAAATAAGGCAGTAACTTGATTGCTCTGGCACATTATCACTGCTGTCTAAAATACACAAATCATTTCTGTCTGGCCTTATAAACAGATCTGCCTGAAAGGTCAGTGAGGTCAAACCAGGAGCTGTTAAGTGTACTGTGGCACTGAGGCTCCCTCACCACCCAATTATCCAGCTACGGTGCGGAGAAAAAGAGAAGGCAGGTTACGGTACAACTTTTACAAAACGTTGGTAAGGCCGCAGCTGGAGTAGTGGACACTATTAGGAGCAGGAGCGGGTGCAGAGGAGATTCACCAGGATGTTGGCAGGGGTGGAATGTTTCAGTCACGAGACTGGATAGGCTGGTTTGTTTTCTTTGGAGCAGAGGAGGCTTGAGGGGGGAGCTGGTAGAAGTTCACAAGATTATGTAGGGCATAGATAGGGGAGATAGTAGGAAACTCATCCCCATTACAGACATATCTAAAACTGAAGGGGCATAACGTTAAGGGATCGGGTGTTAGTTTCAGGAATAAGGCTTGTTGGTACCTGTGCAACTCTGTGAAAAGAGTTTCCAATTAGTCCCACTCTCCTCTTCCCCAACAGGCCTGTAACATCACTTTCTAATGCCAAAGAACCTCGTGAAGATATTCATAGAAATCTGATTCTCCACCAGCAGTGGATGGTAGACGGTAATAACGTTTCTCCTCTTCCCCCATGGGAATGACAGGAATAATGGAAGAGTGGGAGGAAAGAGATCGGAGAACAATTTTTTCACCCGGAAGGTGATTGGAATCTGGAACGCACAAGCTTACTGTGTGGTGGAGGCAGAGCCCTCACATTTAAGTATCTGGACGAGCACTTGAATTGCAAGGTAGAGAAAGTGACAGAGGGCGGGTAGATAGAAATAGTACAGATGGCCACTTGATGGTTGAACATGGTGGTTGTAGGACCTGTTTCTGTGTTGTACAATTCTATGCAATTTCCAGAAATCTTTCTTCCCCAGATACTCATACTCTTTCACCCCTACTGGACCTTACTCTCATTGAGGATCCTCACATTTTCTTTCACCTACTTCCTCTTCTTTCTTGCAGAAACACTCTCCTCTCCCCCCCTTTCCACTCTGCCTCCCTGGACACAATTCCCTTGCTCTTTCTTCCAGGACCCTCCTCATTCTCTTTGTACTCTTTCCTCCCACTCTTCCATTATTCCTGTCATTCCCATGGGGGAAGAGGAGAACGTTATTACCGTCTACCATCCACTGCTTGGTGGGAGAATCAGATTCTATGAATATCTTCACGAGGTTCTTTGGCATTAGAAAGTGATGTTACAGGCCTGTTGGGGAAGAGGAGAGTGGGGACTAATTGGAAACTCTTTCACAGAGTTGCCACAGGTACCAACAGCCTATTCCTGAACTAACACCTGATCCAATTGGCCCCCCTGTCACCCTATCTCTTTCCCCTCCCCATCACCCACACACTCCTCCCATCGGCTCCCCTCCCTATACTCCATGCTCCGCCTTCCTCTCCTATCAGATTCCACCAACTTGTCACTTCCAGCTATCACCTCCCAGCTTCTGACATCATTCCCAGTCCCCCCCCCATCTATCTCCTCCCTCACTTGGATCCACCTATCACCTGCCAGCTCTTGCTCCATCCCTCCTGTTACGGACTCGGTGGAAGTCCCTTTAAGATAGAGTGTGTGTGTGTGGCGTGCTTACGTCAATAGAAGATAAAGGACGTAATGACCATAGAACCATAGAATCATACAGCACAAAACAGGCCCTTCGGCCCACTGTGTCGTGCCGTCCATCAGACCACCCTCACACCACCAAACCCCTTCCTCCCGCATATCCCTCTATCTCACGTTCCTCCATATGCCTATCCAACAAGCTCTTGAACCTGTTCAATGTATCTGCCTCCACCACCACCCCAGGCAGTGCATTCCATGCACCAACCACTCTCTGGGTGAAAAACCTCCCCCTGACATCTCCCCCGAACCTCCCACCCATAACCTTAAAGCCATGACCTCTCGTTCTTGAGCACTGGTGCCCTGGGAAGGAGGCGCTGACGGTCTACTCTATCTATTCCTCTCAATATTTTATATACCTCTATCATGTCTCCTCTCATCCTCCTCCTTTCCAGTGAATAAAGCCCTAGCACCTTAAGCCTCTCCTCATATTCAATACTCTCCAATCCAGGCAGCATCCTGGTAAATCTCCTCTGCACCCTCTCCAATGCCTCCACATCCTTCCTATAATGAGGCGACCAGAACTGAACACAGTACTCTAAATGTGGCCGAGCTGCATCATCACCTCGCGGCTCTTAAACTCAATCCCGCGACTTATGAAAGCCAACATCCCATTGGCCTTCTTAACTGCTCTTTCCACCTGTGAGGCAACTTTCAACGAACTGTGAATATGAACCCCCAGATCCCTCTGCTCCTCCACACTGCCAAGTACCTTGCCGTTTACCCAGTACTCTGCCCTGGAGTTTGTCCTTCCAAAGTGTACCACCTCACACTTCTCCAGATTGAACTCCATCTGCCACTTGTCAGCCCAGCTCTGCATCCTATCAATATCCCTCTGTAAGCTCCGACAGCCCTCCACACTATCCACAACACCGCCTATCTTAGTGTCGTCCGCAAACTTACTAACCCAGCCCTCCACCCCCTCATCTGAGTCATCTATAAATATCACAAAAAGTAGAGGTCCCAGAACCGATCCCTGCGGGACACCACTAGTCACTGCCTTCCAATCCGAGGGCAGTTCTTCCACCACAACCCTCTGCTTTCTACATGCAAGCCAATTCCTAATCCACACAGCCAAGCTTCCTTGGATCCCTTGGCCTCTGACCTTCTGAAGAAGCCTACCATGAGGAACCTTATCAAATGCCTTACTAAAATCCATGTAAACCACATCCACCACACTGCCCTCATCAATCTTCCTGGTCACCTCCTGTTGCTGAAGAGGTCAGAAGAAGGGAGAGAGAAAAGGGAGAGAGACACCAGCCTGCTAGTTTTCTCTATCGATGGATGAGAAACAATAACTGTGGTCTGCCATAGAAATCCATGTATGGAAATTGGAAGTAATCCGGTGGAGTTCACTTTGTTGCTGACCTGTAGAAGGAAACAGGTATTTGTGTGGACGACCACGATTCGGATGCTTTTCGGGGTGAGGAAGTCACTACCGAGTAAACACTGAGGTGTTGTTTGGGTTCCATCGTGGAACATTTGGACTTCGTAATTACTCTCTCTATGTTTCTCTATGTCTACGTCTTATCTTCAGACAACGGTGGTTGTTGAAGAAGCCTTTGCTCATGTTTTCACCTTATGGCTTGCGGAACTGAACTTTAAGAACCATTCCTGGACTTGGAGTTTGGGACTTTGCCACACACACACGAAGAGTTTAGTTTTTGGGATTAATGTTCAAGGTTTAACATTTTTGAATTCTAACATACTAACATTTTTATTTTACGTATTATCATAAGTAGTGATTAATAAAATAGTTTTTAACACCGAATCATGACTCGGTGTGTTTCTTTTGTTGCTGGCTGGTGACACTCCCCCTCACTTCTTTATACTGACTATCTCCCCTTTCTTTCAGTCCAGATGAAGGGTCTCGACTCAGAGCTATCGACTGCCCATTTCCCTCCATAGGTGCTGCCTGACCCGTTGAGTTGCTCCAGTGTTTTGTGTATTGCTCCATATTCCTGAACTACACTAATTTGCAATTATAGGGCATTGTGCTTAATGTTCCCTTGAACAAAGCAAGAGTGGTGAACCTCCAATCATAACACACTGCTGGCGGCCAACCAATCTAAGTGCAGGAATACTGGCCCAAGACTGATTATATAATCTGCACAGATAATCCTGTATACAACACAGATACTTTCCTTACTTTGTCAAAAGTTTGAGTTGTATCAGATGAAACCAGTTCCTTGGGAAATCTTGCATGGTTAATTTGGAAACAATCCAAATTTTCCACAAGGAAATGTTTTCTTTATTGTATCTGAAATAAATATCCAATGAAATCAGACTATTGACTTTTTCCCAACCAAAGCATATTTTTTATTTAGTTAGACACAAGGCTGCATTTCCACCATGATAGGATAAATTGACCGTAAAGAGCGTCTCTGACACCTAATCAAATTACGAGTTTCTGATCCATACAAAAATAGGCACATAAATTTAGTTGGTTCATTGAGTGTACAAAGATGTTACTGCCCGAGATAGTTTTGTTACCTACTAACAACTACTTAGCACCTTAATGCTCTTTTGCTCCCCATATTATAGCAGTTATTAAATTTGCTGTCATGCTCCATTTAATTTTAGCTGTTACACCTGCAGGTGCACACTTCAACCACCAGATGGCAGTTAATCGCCTGCTGCTATATTTGGTAGACCACAATACATAGGAGCAGAATTAGGCCATTTGATCATGGCTAATGTATTTTCCCCTCTCAACCTCGTTCTCCTACCCGCTCCCCATAACCTTTGATGCCCTTACTAATCAAGAACCCATCAAAGTCTGCTTTAAATATACCCAATGACTTGGCCTCCACAGCTGTACACCATCAGACTTGCACTTTTGCTTTATCCCTTGATATCTCATTTGTTCCTCAAACACTGCATCTTTGTCCCACCTTGGTGGCAAGGCTCAGATCTTGGGGTGGGGGAGGGATGCTATGAGAATTGTTTAGGTGAATGACTGCAATGTATTTTGTAGGCAGGACACACCAGCCACTGTGCTTGGGGGGGGGGGTGCAGAATTAATGATTGTGAGGCACAAACTTCCTTAGCCTTTCACACAAGGTATTAATTTCAATATTTGAAGTCAATGGCTAAATGTTTATTTTCTTCATACCATTTTGTACCCTTGCAATTTGGCACAAATCTAAAAGATATTTCTTTACCACACTTTTAGTTTTCATATTAGTTTGGAACTCTAATAAATGCAGCCCATGTAGGTATCCCAAGCAATGAGGCGAACTTGGGCATGGAGTGATTAGAAAGACCAGTGATTTTTGAATGGTGTTTTTAAAGGTGCCCACTCTTGCTGATTTGAGCTACTCGCTTCTGATCAGTGTGGAAGCAGAAGTGTTCTGCCAATGACACCAATTCCAAATCAAGCCACTCAATTAGTTGCAATCATTCAAATGAGGTGAAAGTAAAATATTTTTATTGCATTTCTGACCAATCACAGCAATATTTTCATCATGTGTTGTAAATTGCATTGCCCAAGTGTACAGATCAGTAGGGATCGCAACAAATTTATACTAGACAAACTAACTTTTCAACTTATTTTAACTTAACACAAATATTTGCATTTCTGCAGTGAGCAAATCTCATCTACCATGGACTAAACCCCACTTCAAATTACCCTGTATGTAGAAATTACAGTAAATGATTGAATAGGACATTACCAACCCTTCAGTGGAGCTTACAGATTGGAGGAAAAATGTGCAACTAATTTGATTTCACTGACTAGTGCTACACAATGGAATTAAAGGCAGTCCATGTGAAGGTTTATGCATTGGTACCTACACAAGTAATAACTGAAGGGTGGTGGGCTTAGAACGTAGATTATAAGGCAATAGTACTACTGCAGATTGTCAACAACATTAATCAATCACGTTATGTTTTGAAGAAAAAGAAAATCACACCAGCTGAAATGGTAATTTCTTAAATATATACAATTTGTTGCATTGCATTTTATACCTCCCAAATCTCAACCTTTAGACTGCTGAAACCCCATTTAAATACACAGTAGAAAATCTACACGCAGCAAGCTATTGACTTTCAATGAAGGTTGTCTTCACTGGTTTTAATGATTTAAAAAAAAGAAAATACACTAGTTAGAACAAAAAGCAGATGTCAGTCAACGTCAGGGTCCCATGAGCTGCCTTCATAGCAAGGACAAAATGCAGGCTCATAAATAAAACCCATCTCGATTGTTTTAAAATACCTTTGTATAATACAGAGAATCTGGTATAAACAAAAGTCTTACAACAGTATATTTCTACCAGCAAGTATTAAAAACAAATCAGTTTGCTGCTAACTTTTATTTACAAGTATACGTACAACACATGAAGAAAAGCACTGATATCCAAGCCTGCGTGTAAATAGTAGTGTAACAATATGCATGTTTTCTTGAAGTTTACAATCAACTACTTCCAACTGACATCCATACTACATGGAAAATGAATGTTGGCAAATGACTATTCATTGCTAGTCTAGAAATACAATATACAATTCGAAAAAATATGAATTAAGTATTTTTTATGCAGAAGTGAAGCCATTTGCAAAAGGGTCAGAATTCAACATAAGTGAGGAAAGAAAAAGGAAGTCTCTGACCATCTGT
The DNA here is from genome assembly GCF_009764475.1 of Pristis pectinata. Classification (NCBI taxonomy): domain Eukaryota; kingdom Metazoa; phylum Chordata; class Chondrichthyes; order Rhinopristiformes; family Pristidae; genus Pristis; species Pristis pectinata. Next base: position 11,721,428 of record NC_067409.1, read on the forward strand.
AGAACTGGTAAAAAGAAAGGCAGAGTTTTATTTGAAGGGAAAGTGGCAATACGCCTCTTCAAGTAAAGCAGTTTCAGGGTCATCTTCGGAGCTCACATTACTGAGCATGAAGATTTTGCTTGCTGACATCCTCCATCGGCCCTCTCAGCCTCCATAATTATTCGCTTAAACACCTCAACTGCAGTCTGAAAGAGAGGAGAAAACATTTGAAGATTTCCAGTGATCAGTTGTATTGAACTGAGGAAGATTCTTGTCCAGTTGCAGAGGTGTTTATAGGTTGTTTTGAGACTGGTAATCTAGAAACATGTTTATATTCACATCACAGAACTGGAGAATTTACATTGGTTAATTAAATGAATTGGAAATAAAAAGGCAACATCAGCAATGATGATTGTGAAACTACCAGACTGTTGGGAAAACTCTGGTCCTTTAAGGAAATGAAACCTGCCGTCCTGACATTGGTCTATGCTTGTAGAGCCACAATAAATGTGGTCAATTCAGCTGCTTCTCCCCCAGAAACATGCCAGCAAGCTGAGCTTGTATCAAAAAGTTTCATGCTCTGTCGGACCTTCATGGGGACTGAAAGGCTTCATGGTGGCCACAACACTGCCACATGTGGAATTAGATAAGGCAAATAAATGCTGTGCATACCAGTGATAATGATCATCACTGCCTGGCTGCAACCCAAGATAGTAGTGAATCTTTTCAGCTCATCATGCTTACTGTTTGGCATTTTATTTAGCAAAGTGAGGCACTGTTTTTCTTTGTGTGCCTCTGATAGGTTGAATTCCATTCACTAGGTTCCTTAGTTGATAATGACACTTACATAACAGAGAAATGTAGCAAAATAGGTCAATCAGCCTGCCAAGCCTGCTCCACCATTCAGTCATCATGGTTGATTCTGTACCTCAAACTCCTGCCGTTCCCATATCCCTTGCTGTCTTCTGCATCTTGCTCCCCTTAAAATATATTCAATAACTTGACCTTTGAGTAGAGGCTTCCACTGGTTCAATGAATAGAGTACAGAAACTTCTCATCTCAGTCCCAAACACCTTCCCATGTACTGAGACTGCAACCCCTTGCTCTAAACCTGACAGCCAGGGGGAAAGCTCCAACCCATCAGTTGTGTAACTGAGTCAGAAGTCAGAAGGTGGAACTCTCTGCAAGGAGGTAACATGCACAACTGTAGATATAGGGGACAAGGCAGAGCAGAGGGATGGAAACCAAAGAGATGGGCTTGGTTAGAGCTAGAGGGGATGAGAATTTTAAAAAAAAAGTTGACTCGCTGCCCAAAAGGCTGGTTGAAGCAGGGACTCTTACCACGTTTAGATGACGCTTGTATGTATAGTTGAGCTAGGACCTGCAGGACCATTAGCCTGGCACTAGAAGAGATTAGTGGTTGAATGGCCTCCTTTTATTGTAAAGTTTCTAAATTCAGTAATCGAGGGGAAGCTGGACAAGCAAGCAGGGGAGAAAAGAATTTTAGAATAGGGCAGCAGGGAAGAGACTATTGGAAAGCCTAAAAACAGTAGAAACCAAGGAGGCAGAGAGGCACATTTAATAATAAACTTGAATTTTAAAATTCAAATACACTGGACATACAAATTTCAGTGTTTATAGTGTTGGACAGTCTTTAAAAAAGGGAACGAAAACTGGGTCTGGAAGCACATCCCACATATCCTTATATGATGTTGGCAAATCATGTTGCAGCTCTATAAAATGTTGGTTTTATATTGTTCTGTATTTGTCACATTTTGTATTGTGTGCAGTTTTGGTCACCCCCGTAAGACGTGAATGCTTTAGAGAGGGTGACGAAGTTCACTTGAATTATAGAACATTGGCTTCAAGGTTAGACAAACTTATACTGTTTTTTCTCTGGAGTGCCAGAGGCTGAGGGGAAATCTGATAGAAGTTTATAAATTTGAGAGGCATAGATAGGGTAGACAGTCAAGAGTCTTTTTCCCCCAGGGCGAACATGTCAAATATGAGACAGCATAGCTTTACGGTGATGGGGGAAAGTTTAGAAGAGATTTGCAAGGCAAGTCGTTTCTTTTTCTTCCGTGCACACACAGTGGTAAGTGCCTGGAACACACTGCCAGAGGTGGTGGAAGCAGATATGATAGCAACATTTAAGCAGCATTTAGTCAGGCACATGAACAGGAAGGGAATGGAGGGATACAGACCACGTGCAGACAGATGGGATTAGTGTGGATTGGCATCATGATCAGCACATACATTGTGGTGTACTCTTCTATGTTCAAGGTTAATACATGTTAAATTCAGTACCATAAATTCATGGCTTTTCAGATTACCCTACAGTTAATTCTGAGTCATGTTAATTGCAATTCCTTTTTCATGACTTTTAATATAAAATTGAAGCCAGTCAAAACTTGCCTTTAGGGTGGCCTTTAAACTGCCAAGCTGAAAATTGATGGGTGTTTAAAATCAGCCTATGCAGCAGCAATGAATCTGCAGACTCACTGATGTGGCACTGGGCCAGTAGTAGAAGGTTTACTTAGGCTTTGCAATGAACTCAACGATTTAGGAACAGCTTCTTCCCTTCTGCATCAGATTTCTGAACAGTTCATGAACCCCTGAACACTACTTTGTTATTTTTTTGCACTACTTTGTAATTCATGGAAATTTTATGTCTTTGCATCATACTGCTGCCACAGAAACAGATTTCATGACATACAAGTCAGTGATAATAAACTAGATTCTGAAATGAAGGTTATTGCCTCTCTCAACTTCTGGAGACTGATCCTTCCCTGTAAGCTGATGGGCAAGAGATTTGATTCATGCTTATATCATAACTAGTTGTACAGCACAGAAATGGGTTCTTTGGTCCAATTCACCCATGCTGCCCATTTACACTAATCCCATTTGTCTGCATTAGGCCAGTATACCCCTACCCCTTTCTTATCCAAGTACCTATCCACATGACTTTTTAAACATTGTAATTGTATCCGCCTTCACCTCCTTTGTCAGCTCACTCCATATAACCGCCACCCCCTGAAAAACCTGCCCCTTAGATCTCCTTTAAATTTCTCCCTTCTCACCTTACATCCATACCCTCTAGTTTTAGGCTATCCAGTCACTCATTATAACTGCAGCCCTCCATTCCAAGCAACATCCTGTGGACTTCTGTACTCTTTCCAATGCTACAAGTTTCCTGTAGTGTGGTGACCAGAACTGTGCACAATACTCTGTGCAGTCCAATGTTTTGTACAAGTGCAACATGACATCCCAATTCTATTAGTATTTAACGTCTCAAAATGCATTACCTCAGTTGTTTGGATTAAAATCCATCTACCACCACTGTTCAACTTTCCAGCTGATCTACGCCCCCCTGTATCCTTTCACAACCTTCTTGACAATCTATGACTCCACCAGCTTGTGGTCAGCAAACTTCCAAACAGTCCACCTAAAGTCTCAAAGTCATGACAAACAATGGTACCAGCACCAATCCCCGAGACACATTACTAGTTACAGACTTCCAGTTAGGAAAACACCCCTCAACCACTACCCTCTGCCCACTAATGCCAAGCCAATTTTGGATCCAGTTTGCCAACATAGCTTGGATCCCATGTACTCTTAGCTTCTGGACCAGCCAACCACGTGGGACTGTGTCAAAAGCTTTGCTGAAGTCCACGTAAACCAGGTTTACTGCCGCAGTAAACATGGAGTGGGTAAGAGGTTTAGGAATGTTAAACTCTGATTGGACCATGCTATGGTAGCAGAGTGGCACAATTAGCCGCACTGCTCCAATAACCCAACATCAATCCCGACCTCGGGTGCTGTCTGTGTCGAGACTGCATGTTCTATGCCCACACAGATTTCACCCAGCTGCTCAGGTTTCCTTCCACATACCAAAGATGTGTGGATTGGTAGGATTATTGGTCATTAAACTGCCCCTAGTGTGTAGGTGAGTGGTAGCATTCTGGGGGAAGAATTGATGGGAATGTGGGGAGAATGAAGTGGAATTAGCATAGGATTAGTGCGAATGGGTGGTTGATAATCAGCAGACTCAGTGGGGAAAAGGTTCCATGCTGTACGACTTCAATTGGAAAGGTGCTGAGGCAGCTAAAGGAGAGCCCAAAGGTTAGGATACCCATCCAGATGGATTTGAAAGCGAAGAGAATCCTATAGTTTTCAGAGTCATAGTGACCAGGTTTGGGTGGGAGTGCAGCAAGGTTGTATAGGCAAAGGTGATTGTTTTCAAATCAGTTGTAAACTGGAGATTTGGAAGCAATTCTGCAAGTCTATTAAAGTTACACCTCAACGTGATGACCATCCCTTTCTGCATTCCTACAGAGAATCAAGGAGAGAAAGTCGTAAGTGCTGGAAATTGTCAGCATCTGTGAGGAAAGAAACACAGTTAATGTTTCAGGTCAATGACGATTTAGCAGTTCCAAGCTCCTGAGCATTTCCAGCATTTTCTGCTTTTGTTTGGAATTTCACTGCTTCTGGACAAGTGTATGCAACAGTGGTGGTGGTCCTGGCAACAGCTCATGAGGAGGAAACAGGCCATGAGAAATTTAGGCAATGAATCACAAATGAGATAAAAGTCTTTGCTTCACTACATTTTAGAGTTGTTATTGGTGCAAAAAGTAATTAATCAGCCGTGAAGTGTTGAAACATCCAGGGACACAAATGAATCTTCTAAAATGTTATTTAATACACCAACACCAGTGTTTGGACAAGCACAACAGGTTAAGGTGACCTTGGTGGCTGCTGAGAGTACATAGTGATCCGAGAATTTTCGGTTACCATTCAACTTACAGCTGTGCTGCAGAAAAGTTGGGTATGGAGGTCTGTGCTCACAACTCTTCTCCTTTGGCAGTCCCTCAGGGCTCTAGGAATGACTTGGTTCGCCCCAGCCCCGTGGGTTCTGGGATCATTGACCCAGACTTTGTCAAGGACGGGGCAGGTGCTGCTTGCTGAGGAGAATGGATGGATTGTCTGAGGGTTTACTCTCCTTCCAGCTGTTTCCTTGGTACTCTGTGCTCCCTTTGACCATTCTGGGGAAGGGATTCCCATGACAGATCAGTAGATTCTCTCTTCTCATAACCCCCCCACCCAAAAGGCAACACCCTTGAAGATTTTTCTGCCCTGGAAATTCCTTGCAGTGAAGGAATAGAGTGGTGCGTCCTGTTCAAGGTCTGGTGTCATGCACATGGTTGATGCTGCTTATCCATCAAGCATAGAGCCTTAATACTGGCCTAGGAGAGGCCATTAACATTTGCTTATTCTGTCAAATGATTTGGAAGATTTTGTGAAGCCCAAAATCAGTGGTACCTTGGTACCTCTCTTGTAAAGTAGCACACATCTCCAAACTGTTTAGAAGAACAGGGATCACTATTGCCCAGTACACTGAGCACAATGCTGAGTTTGAGGTCCTCAAGCAACCTTTTCCTTAGATGGGTTAAGAGTTCTAGCACAAATTCCCCGTTTCTAGCGTGTCTGCTAGTAAAGGAAAGCGTCCCATACCTCAACCACAGAGGTACAGCATGGAAGCAGGCCCTTTACCCCAATGAGTCCGCACTAAACATTTGAGTTTAAGGTCTTCTAACATTTTTCCTTAAGTGGGCAAAGGTTGTGCAAATTAATTTGTGTCCAACTGATTTGTTAAGAAACTGAATCAAGTTTGAATTTACCCCAGAGCTCCAGTACTAGATGTGGCACGAGGTTTTGCCTGTATTAGACACATATTTAGGCATCAAGTGGTTGCACTCTTGCCATAGAAGTGGATAGTTTATGGGTTCAAGCCCCATTTGATTTCACCTGACATTTCAGGGCAAGATTTCAGTGCCGTACCAGGGAGTGTTTTAGTGCCAGACATGCAGTATTTCAGACAATGTGTTAAACCAAGACTTATTCTGCAAAACATCTACAATATGCTTTTATAAAAGAAGCTCCTCAAATGCCTAGGGCAATATTAATTGATGAACAACCGTGTAAAGAAAATCCAACCATTTCATTTTGTGCAGGAATCTGCTATGCACAAGCCGGCTGTCATATTTCCATAGAAGAATTCTGCATGTTAAAAGTACTTCATTGAAGCACTTTTAGGGATGGTCTAGCTGTAACTTAATGCTGCAGCCCAGACAAAACACCTTGCAATTTAAAGAGAATGTCACTTCAAATCCCTCAGAATCACTTCATAACTTTGTGATCCTTACCTGATTCTCTTTAGCAGAGGATTCCATGAAGGCAGCACTCCAGGAATCTGCTAAGCTCTTCCCTTCTTCATAACTGATCACCCTAAAAAATTTTTTAAAAACATAGAAAAATCAACTAATTGCAATTCTCTCAGATTAGGATGAAAAGATGCAAAATAATTTTAAACCATCTGTAGAAATACAAGGAAACAAACAATCTGCTGGAAAAACTCAGATCAAGCAGCATCCAAAGGGAAGGAATTTTTGACGTTTCAGGCCAAAACCCTCCATCAAAACAGAGTAAGGGGGGAAGACAACCAGCATAGAGGAGAGGGGAAAGTGAGACGACGGCCAGCCAGCAGGTGATTGGTGGACTGAGGGTATTAGTTCCCATTATCACCCTCCTAGCTGTCTCCAGATTGACCCTCCCTTCCCTTCAGCTGGCTCCATTTGTGTTTCCACCTGAAACAGCAATATCGAATGAATCGAAGTTCCAAAACCCCTTATTTTTAGGTAATGCCATCCCATCATTCTAATACTGCATATTATAATTTAAAAGCCTTACAATAAATTGGTAACAATTGGTTACAGTGAAAAGATGTAGAAATTTAGTGTCGAGGTAAAATTGAAATTCCATTAATGGGGAAATTTAGCATAATACACTACAGTAAAAGATATTGTAGATACATTTTCAAAATTTGTGCAGTTGAAAATTAAGATTAAATTCACTGAATTAAAATTTAATTTCTCAACTACCACTTTACAAAATTGCCAATAACTGCAAATTTAATTTAATTTCTTAAATTCATGTGCATTGGTATCACTACTCAATTCAAAAATCTATATGTCCAATGCCAAACAGCTTTTCCACAGTTCTAGAGATAATTTAACTCTGAAATTCTGGCAGTATCATTTCTTGGCAAGCAGGTTCAGCAGCAGAGGAAACACCAGCTCAGAAGGCAGAGGAGCCTGTTGCTAGCTCCTTCAGATTTAAATCAAGCAATTATTCAGGTAAATACTATAGGTATTGATGGCTAGACAAATACACGTTCTTTCATTACTGCATGACCAGAGGGCTGGCCAGTGGTCAAAATGTGAAAACTGGAAAAATTTGTTTCGATGGCAGCTCAGTGGTTAGGTTTGGGATGCCTAAATTCATCTTTTAAATTAAATATAAACCAATGTGATCATTTTGATATGGGGCTTTTGGATACACTTGAGAAATTTGGAACAGTAGTTCCAAAATGCATAAATAATAATAACCACCCACCTTTCCATGTGTAGATCCTTCTTATTTCCAACCAACATAATGGGCACTCTGCAATATAAAAACATAAACAACTTAATGACTGATGTAGAAATAAATCTGAATATTGAAAATTGTATTTTTATTTTACTTACTGAACTTTCCCCACCATATCCAACAATTTTTCGTGAATCACTTTGATCACCTCAAAACTGCAAAATGTTAAAGATAAAATCATTACACCTTGATCTGATCCTACCAGACTTCAAGCCAAATATGCAAGGTAGAAACTCAAAACAGAAGCTTTTACTTCAAATAATTCCACAATCTCAAATTAAATGATATTTTACTGAAGTATTACTTGCCCCTAATGAAGGCAAGCCACATTTGTAGTTCTACAGCTTTAACACTCCTGAGTTCTGTAATGGCTTTATCACAAGCACAGAGGGGGATCAATTCTGACTAAGTTTATCTAGAGGTTGAATGCCAGGAAAGCACAGAACCAGGTGTCAATGAAGTTCCCAATTGAATTTCCTTTCAAGATTTTAGTCAAATTAGACTTAAATGTTCAGTCCTGATTTAAAAGGGTCTATACTCTGAGTAACCCTACCATATGAAGCAATCCTTTTCCAGCTAATGCAAGAGCATTGGCACGATAAATGAAACAGAATTTGGATTCCTTTGAATGCTCCCATTATGATTCAATTACACCAACGCTTGGACTGCAACAATCATTCCAGTAAGACAATTGTACAATGCATGCTATACATACTCAAAAGTAACAATATTTTCAAATTCAGATTAGGTTTTTATTTTTGATGGATAGTTTTCCTCAAGTTTTAGAAATAAAGAATCTTTAACTTCTCCTTTAACCCATGTTCTATGTTTAACTTAATCCAGCAGCTAGGCTCCCACACTTCCAAGACATGGACTGTAAAACAAATAGTCTACAGCATGGACTTGCAATTCCAACCACCAAAAATATCCAGTAGTATCCCCTGCATCAAAGCTATTGTTGAAGCTACAATCTAAAAACTCCTAAATAATGTACATTTGGAAGGCTACTTTATTGGCATTGGTTTATTATCACATGTACTGAGAAAAGCTTTTGTTTTGCAGGCCATCCAAACAGATCTATACATGTAAATATGATTTGACTAAAATTCTGGAAGGCTCAACTTGTGAAATAATTAAGCCCTAAACTAATTGCCTCTTTGGTGAATTGTGTGGGCATATTAAAATGAAGAATTCATATGGATTTGTAAATCTCACAACCATCTACATTCTCAAATTAATAGATGCTACTCCCACTTGCAAAACAGCATTCCTGAAACAAATTCTCAGTTCTGTACTAGGCAGAATGTTTTTTTTAATATTGTAAACAATCCTAAAGTTTCATGCATATGTGGCAAAGGCCATTTTTCCCCCACCTTGGATTCATACTTTACATTCATCCTCTTAAAAAGTTCAGGCTCTGTCATCAACTGCATTCAAAACAGAAATGGTCAGATTTCTATACATTAAAGGAATGCCAGGAAATGAAGATAGGGCAAGGAAATGGCACAGAAGTAGAACAGCCATAACCTTGTTGAATGACATATAGGCTCAATGGCTTCTTTCTGCTCTTAAGTAATGTAAGCAATTACAAAGTTGACAAGATGGAAGTTTCCCATTTAACCCCAATAAACTGTCCTTGTCAATGGAAATTAAAAATTAAATATAGAGCACACAATGCAAGAAAATTAAAGACTAATCATATTGAATATCATCCCAGTAGTGAAGAAAAACAAGGTAACATGCCTTAATGACTACCGACCAGTGGCTCTGACATCCACCATGAAGTGCTTTGAGAGGTTGGCCATGGCACGCATCAACTCTAGCCTCCCAGACAACCTTGACCCACTGCAATTCACCTACCGCCATAACAGGTCTACAGCAGACGCCATCTCCCTGGCCCTACACTCATCTCTGGCAGCATCAGGACAATAAAGACACATATGTTAGACTATTGTTTATTGACTACAGCTGCCTTCAATACTTTAATTCCAAACTCGAGACCTGGGACTCAACATCTCCTTCTGTAACTGGATCCTTGACTTTCTGACCAACAGGCTGCTATCAGTGAGGATAGGCAGCAACACCTCCAGCACAATTATTCTCAACATTGGTGCCCCACAAGGCTGTCCTCAGCCATCTACTCTATTCCCTATACACTCATGACTATGTGGCCAGATTCTGCTCTAACTCCATCTACAAGTTTGCAGATGATACCACCATTGTAGGCCGTATCTCAAATAAAGGTGATTCGGAGTACAGGAAGGAGATAGAGAGCTTAGTGACATGGTGTCATGACAACAACCTTTCCCTCAATGTCAGCAAAACAAAAGAGCTGGTCATTGACTTCAGGAAAGGGGGCAGCATACATGCACCTGAGTATATCAATGGTGCTGAGGTCGAGAGAGTTGACAGCTTCCTTGGAGTGAACATCACCAATAGCCTGTCCTGCTTCAACCACGTAGACGCCATGGCCAAGAGAACTCACCAGCATCTCTACTTCAAGAGGCTAAAGAAATTTGACATGTCTCCTCTGACACTCACCAATTTTTAATCAATGCACCATAGAAAGCATCCTATCTGGATGCATCATGGCTTGATATGGCAACTACTCTGCCCAGGACTGCAAGAAACTTCCAGGGAGTTGGGGACACAGCCCAGTGCATCATGGAAACCAGCTTACCCTCCATGGACTGTCAATACCTCTCGCTGCCTTGGTGAAGCAGCCAGCATAATTAAAGACCCCACCCACCTGGGCCATTCTCTCTTCTCCCGTCAGGCTGAAGATACAGGAGCCCAAGGGCACAAACCACCAGGCTCAAGAACAGCTTCTATCTCACTGTGGTAAGACCATTGAACAGTTCTCTCATACGATCAGATAGACTCTTGACATCAATCTACCTTGTTTGACCTTGCACCTTATTGTCTACCTGCACTGCACTTCCCTGTAGCTGTGACACTTTACTCTGTATTCTGTTATTGTTTTTACCCTGTACTACCTCAATGTACTGTAATGAATTGACTTGTACAAACAGTATACAAAACAAGTTTTTCACTGTACCTCAGTACAAGTGACAATAATAAATCAATACCAATATTGTGATAGAGGTTGAAGATATTTTAGCCTTTGCAAATGTTATTCTGTAGGAATGATTCTTTAATATGCTGTACAACATTAAAGCAATCACTACAACACCCTGCAACCACATTGCTCAGCACTTTTGGAAAACTACTAGCTCTGCCTTTTGCATTAAGAAGCACTTTTTCCCAAAAGCAGGCCATTTTCTGAATTATGCTGAATAATAACTGAGCCAACTATAATGTGTTGTGCAAATTGCCACCTTAAGGCAGCAATATACCATCGCAAACCAATGCAGCTATCTAGCTAAAAGTGAGTAATATTAAATGGAAATGCTTACCTTTTGTTAGATGTAACTGAATACACCAAAATGTACCCATTAATGTCTATGGAATATGTTTGAGGGAAGATAGAGTATTCATCCTAATAGTTAAAAAGACAAATATCAGGATGTCAGGCTAATGACTCATCAATATTTATTAAGTTGCCTAATGTTAGACTCAGAAGCAAAGTATAAATAATGACTTGCAACTTTGCTCAGGAAGGATTTCTACACAAGAATTCAAGTTCACTGTATAATCTGTCGGCCACCACCAATGACAAAGCTTTAATAGCAAGTTTAATTTTATTCCTTTCTTTAGGCCTTTGGTCTACTGAAGTTCCACAAAGCAGACGAACATTTAGGTTGTAAAATAAACATTCCAGTACTTCTGCAGGGGAATTATGTAATGCCATCATGAAGGTGGGAAATTCAAGTGCCCATACTAAACCCATCCTGGAATAGTTTTTAAGGTTAAAGTACTATTGCTTTAAATTATTAAATCAAATCTGTTCCTGCATACTTACCTTACAGATAATGTATTAAAGCCCATAATCTGGTTATCTTAAATTTATATGGCATCTATAACATTGTTAGATGTCATAAGAATAAGCTCAAAGGCAGAAGCCGAAACAATGCAGCAGAATAATTAGCAGACAACTGATGACATGATTAAACATGTGGTATGTGGAAAAAGGACACAAAATATGCAGTCAGAGGAAACAGGCAAGGTGATCAAAAGAGTGGCGGGCACAAGCAAGGCAGACAAGGGAGGGAAGCAAATCAAGGTTTCAAAGGCCACAGTTAACAATGAAGTGAGATCCACTATAGGTTGAGAGGTGGACAAGAGTCTTTGTCAATCTGAACCACAGATGAGAGTCAGGCAAGGCAGTCAAAGGCAAAATATAAAAATATGAATTTAGGGTATGGGGAAGGGACAACAAATAGATTAATTGACATTTAGGGGGTAAAGTAATGCAAGTATGGCTCTTTTAAAGCATGATTCTGGTGATGGGACCTGCAGATCAACACTGAATGAATAAATAGCATACTTGAATTCTTCCCTCAACTAGGAAAGTAAATGGAATCGTGGGTTAGGGTGAGGAGGTTGGATGGGTTGTTCTCAGACTATACTGGAAAAAGATTGAGCTCATCTAGTTATTGATGTCAGAAAAGAACAGCACAGCAATAAATGAAATATAGAGAGTTGTCACTTAAAGAAGCAGAGTTTGCATCCCAGATAGTCTCCTGGAAAAGCAACGCAGACAAGTATGTAAACGGGACCTAGAATGGAATTTGGAACTGCAGACATGTACAAGGATACTTATCTTCTTGGGTGGGAATGCAGCCAACTGACGATAGGATTAAAAAACTGAAATTGGTATCAATAAATCTTACTAGCATGTTCCTGGCACATCAGTCAGGTCAGAACAGAAACTGAAGTAATTCAATGGGAATGGGAGGTGCAACTTGAGTTCTTTAATGATTTACTAACAGCACAGTCTTTCTTACTCTGAAGGTATTCTAAACTATGCAGCATGATTTGGAATTACAATTCAAGGGACACCATTTTATGAAACTTCTTTAAGGTCTGTTAATATTCAAAAACCCTCTCTCCCCACCTGTGTCTTAAGCTACATTCAGGGCCCAAAAGGGAACAAAAGACCAAAATAAACCAATATAGGAAGACTATCTGTATACAAAATGCCATCTCCATTTATTTACTCTATATGCAAGGTGGCAAACCAAAAATTGCAGAATTTTGTGATAGATCTTCCAAATATACTGGGGTAGAGTACATTTGTGCCATCTTAGGCCAGCATATCAAGACAAGTGCTCAATGAAAGTAACTGGCTAAGTTAATTCATTTTAAAGCTGGGCTAAGAAGCAGATTTTGAAAGCATACTTGTTGCTAAGGCTCACCAAATGAGGGCAAGCATTATAAACCTTCCAAAGTAGGTTTAAACTACAAATCAACACTTCAAGGGAAAAAATCCCAAGATAGATATAACAAAAGGTCAGAAAATTTAACTGGAGGTGCAACCAAAAAAATAAATTTGCAAGTAATTGAACTACACGTTCATTAGCCCTTCATGTGGCTATAACAGCCAGGATAGCTGCTTGAATCAAAACCTCATTTCACATGAGCCGAAGGGTTGATCAGCTGAGTAATAAGTTAAAATGCCAGGAGGTACTGCTGATAAGACAAAGCTGTAACCCTTTGCATGCCAGTCAAACAGGTTGATGACAATACCAAAGAACAATGATTGTATTTAGCACTGTCCATCCCAGATGCTAGCAACATCTTACCATCAGCTGCTGGAAACTTAGCTTCTCTAAGCTGGTCCAGTCAAGCCCTTTGTCAGTTGAGGACTAGGGACGATGCCAAGTCTGACCTGCAAGTGAAGCTAAAAGCTCAGAACTGATTCTTTCACGGCCATTAGAATGTTAGAAGATTGAGCGTCATTTCACTCGCCTGACAGAAGAGGGACAAACTCAAAATCCTCAAAGAAACTGAAAGCCTGCACAGATATAACAATTCAGTTTATAGGGACAACATTGAAGAATGTTATGACCATCAAAACTGACATGTATCCCTTTTGCCACACTGACTGGAAAATGAAAACAGCAATCAGACCAGACAGAAACCCAAGCTAATAGCATTTCAAAACTTGAAAGAACTACCCTTATAACCATGCAGAATTATTTTACTAGCTTGCATTTCAATACAAGTTGTACAGCACTATAAATTCAGACAATGCAAGATTATTGTATGAATCAAATCCATTTCCCTACACTCTTACCTGTCCAGCTGTGTCCACAAGCTGCAGGTGGTAATCTTGCCCATTCACTGTGATCAGTTTGGTAATGCTGAAAAACAAACAAAAATGTAGTTACAAGAGAACAAGTCTTTCATACTTAGTTGAAAATGACAATAAAAGGTATTCTAAAATTATAGTTACTTAGACTAACGAAAAATTTCAAATGCCACCTATATTTACAATTGTATACTTGAAATATCACTAGAAATTTGAGAAAAACATCAAGGCATTAAGATCACAGCAATCCGTTGAGCCTTTGCTAAATTTAGCAGCTTCAAGAATTTCAAATGGAACAGTGAACACATTCTTAAAAACTGTTACACCTGCAAAACTGATTATGGCCAAGATTGATGTCAATATTAAATGAGCTGGAAAATTGGGAACAAAAACCCGGAGTATTCATAAATGTTTCTTTATCTTATTTGAATTTAAGTGCCTTAATAATCACAAATTATTAAAAACAAATCCCTATTGTCCAAGCACAGGAAACATACTGTGAGATTAATGATGTTAATCAACATGCTCAGCAAGGATGACATTTCCAGTGAGTACAGGTGATAGCCTGTCAATTAAATATAACTAGTTCACCAAACTGCACTGTGTAATGACACAGAATATTTTGCCAGAGCCATCCATGACTTTAGGGTGTACCAAGCTGTTTTAAAGCCACTGACTTCCTTTTGTGTAATTTCTATAAATTTGGGAAATTTAATAATATTGATAAAATAATGGAACCACCATAGAAAACTACAGCACAGAAAACAGGCCATTCGGCCCTTCTGGTCTGTGCCGAAACATTATTCTGATAGTCCCATTTACCTGCCCCCAGCCCATACCCCTCCAGACCTCTCTCGTCCATGTATCTATCCAATTTACTCTTAAAAGTTAAGAGCGAGCCCGCATTTACCACATCAGATGGCAGCCCATTCCACACTCCCACCACTCTTTGAGTGAAGAAGTTCCCTCTAATTTTCCCCCTAAACGTTTCCCCTTTCACCCTAAAGCCAGGTCCTCTCGTACTTCTCTCTCCTAATCTAGGTGGAAAGAGCCTACTTGCATTAACTGTCTATACCACTCATTCTTCTCTGCTCCGAGGAATAAAGTCCTAACATGCTCAATCTTTCCCTGTAACTCAACTCCTGAAGACCCGGCAACATTCTAGTAAATCTCCTCTGCACTCTTTCAATCTTACTGACATCCTTCCTGTAGTTTGGCGACAAGAACTGCACACAATATTCAAATTTGGTCTCACCAATGACTTACACAACCTCACCAAAACATTCCAACTCCTACACTCAATACTTTGATTTATAAATGCCAGGATGCCAAAAGCCTTTTTTTTTAAACTACCCTGTCTACCTGTGACTCTTTCAGGGAATTACGTATCTGAACTCCCAGATCCCTTTGTTCCTCCGCACTCCTCAGTGCCCTACCATTTACTGTGTATGTCCTCCCTTGATTTGTCCTTCCAAAATGCAACACCTCACACTTGTCTGCATTAAATTCCATCTGCCATTTTCTGGACCATTTTTCCATTTGGTCCAGATCCCTCTGAAAGCTTTGAAAGCCTTCCTCGCTATCCACTACACCTCCAATCTTAGTGTCATCCGCAAACTTACTGATCCAATTTACCACATTATCGTCTAGATCATTGATATATACAACAAACAATGATGGCCCCAACACAGATCCCTGAGGCACACCACTAGTCACAGGCCTCCAATCTGAGAAACAACCATCCACAACCACTCTGTCTTCTCCCACTTAGCCAATTTTGAATCCAGTTTACAACCTTTCCATGGACACCCATTGCCTGAACCTTCTGAACTAATCTCCCATGTGGGATGTGGAACTTTGTCAAAGGCCTTACTAAAGTCCATGTATTTGTCAAAGGCTTTACTAAAGTCCATGTAGACAACATCCACAGCCTTACCTTCAAATACTTTCTTAGTGACCTCCTCAAAAAACTCCACAAGATTCGTTAAACCACTATCTACCACGCACAAAGCCATGCTGACTATCCTTAATCAACCCTTGGCTGTCCAAATACTTGTATGTCCTCTCTCTCAGAACACCTTTCAATAATTTACCCACTACTGATGTCAGGTTCACTGGCCTGTAATTACCTGGTTTACTCTTCGAGCCTTTTTTAAACAATGGAACAACATGAGCTATCCTCCAGTTCTCTGGCACCACACCCATGGCTAAGGACATTTTAAATATATCTGCCAGGGCCCTTGCAATTTCTATACTAGTCTCTCACGGTCCAAGGAAATATCTCGTCAGGCTCTGGGGATTTATCTACCTTTATTCGCTGTAAAGCATCAAGTACCTCCTCCTTTTTAATCTCTATACGTTCCATGACACTAGTGCTCGTTTCCCTTCCTTCCATATCCACGAAGCCAGTTTCCTGAGTAAATACTGATGCAATAAAAAACTGTTTAAGACCTCCCATCTCCTGAGGCTCCACACATATACGACCACTCTGATCTTCTAGGGGACCAATTCTGTCTCTTACTATACCTGTAGAAACCCTTTGGGTTTACCTTCACATTATCTGCCAAAGCAGCCTCATGTCTTCTTTTTGCCTTCCTGATTTCTTTTTTTTAGTATTTTCTTACATTTCCTATACTCTTCAAGTACCTAATCCGTTCCCAGTTGCCTATGCCTGCTATACACCTCTCTCTTTCTTAACCAGCTCACCAATATCCCTTGAAAACCAAGGTTCCCTATGCTTGTTATCATTTGCCTTTAATCCTGACAGGAACATACAAACTCTGCACTCTCAAAATTTCGTCTTTGAAGGCTTTCCATTTACTGAGCACATCCTTGCCAGAAAATAACTTATCCCAATCCACCCTACCTAGATCTTTTCTCATTTCCACAAAATTGGCCTTTCTCCAATTTAGAACCTCCACTCAAGGACCAGACCTATCCTATCCATAATTATCTTGAAACTAATTGCATTATGGTCACTGGACCCAAAATGCTCACCTACACATACTTCTGTCACCTGACCTGCCTGATTCCCTAATAGGAGATCAAGTATTGCATTCTCTCTCGTTGGTACCTCTATATATTGATTTAGAAAACTTTCCTGAACACCATTTGACAAATTCCAAGCCATCCAACCCTTTCGCAGTGTGGAGTCCCAGTCAATATGTGGAAAGTTAAAATCCCCTACTATTACAACTTTGTTTCTTACATCGGTCTGTTATCTCCCTACAGATTTGTTCCTCCAATTCTCTCTGACTATTGGGCAGTCTATAATACAACCCTATTAGTGTGGCCACACCTTTCCTGTTCCTCAGCTCCACCCATATGACCTCTGTAGACAAGCCCTCCAGGCTGTCCTGTCTATGCACAGCTGTGATCTGTTCCCTGGCCAGTAATGCCACTCCTCCCCCTTTCATCCCTTCCCCTCTATCACCTCTGAAACAACGGAAGCCTGGAACATTAAACTGCCAGTCCTGCCCCCTCCTGCAACCATGTCTCACTAATAGCAATAACATCGTAATCCCACATGCCAATCCACGCCCTAAGCTCATCTGCCTTACCTACAATACTCCTTGCATTGAAATAGATGCACCTGAGAACATTACTATCATGTACAAACCTTTGATTTCTGTCCATACCTGCAGACCTCGCATGATCATTTTCCTCCTCACTTTCTACTCTAACACTCTGGTTCCCCTCCCCCTGCAAATCTAGTTTAAAACCCACGGGAGCAGCACTAGCAAATCTACCCGCAAGTATGTTAGTCCCCTTCCAGTTCAGGTGTAAACCGCTCCTTCAGAACAGATCCCACCTTCCCTGGAAGGAAGCCCAATTATCCAGAAACCTGAAGCCCTCCCTCCTGCACCAACTCCTTAGCCACGTATTTAGCTGCATGATCCTCCTACTTCTAGCCTCACTAGCACGTGGCACTGGTAGCAATCCTGAGATTGCAACCTTGGAGGTCCTGTCCTTTAACTTTGCACCTAATTCCCTAAACTCTCTTTGCAGGACCTCTTCCTTCTTCCTATCCATGTCATTGTCCCTACATGGACCATGACATCTGGCTGCTCACCCTCCCTCCTGAGAATATCAACAACTCGATCTGAGATATCATGGACCCTGGCACCAGGGAGGCAACAGACCATCCGGGATTCTCGATCTCTCCCACAGAATCTCCTTTGTCCCCCGAACTACTGAATCCCCTATCACTACTGCTCTCCTCTTTACCCTCCCTCCTATCTGAGATGAGGGACCCCGCCTCAGTGCCAGAGACTTGACCACTACAACTTGTCCCTGTAGGTCGTCCCCACAAGCCGTATCCAGAACAGTATACTTATTGTTGATGGAACAGCCACAGGGGTGCACTGCTCCTTCTGTCTAATCCCCTTCCTTTTCTAGGAGTCACCCAGCTACCTGCCTCCTGACTTTTAGGTGCAACTATCTCCCTGAAACTCCCATCTATGTCTGCCTCTACCTCCCGAATGATCTGAAGTTCATCCAGCTCCAGTTCCCTAACACAGTTTGCCAGGAGCTGCAGCTGGATGCACCTTTTACAGGTGTAGTCATCAGGGACAAGTGTGCTGTCCCTGACTTCCCACATACTGCATTCGGAGCTCCATGTAACTTGCTTTTAGGAATGCTAAGGAGATAAATGCTAAAGTCCTTGTCCCTTTTCCAACTGCAGCAGTAATTCACATCCAAGACACACTAAATTGTGCACTGGCCTAAATGTCATATTAAAGATCGGCACCTAGGTGCAGTTCTCCTTCAGCTCTATGCTGAACTGTGGTTCAGATTCAGGAGTGGCAAATCCACTGACACAAGAGGCAAGAGAGCTACTGTGTCAAAGGGTTCTGGATCCCAGCCATTTGAAAATTACCCTGGCAATAGGGGTGCAGTTTATTCCATTTCCAGATTATTAATAATCAGATTATTAAAGCATCTGACATTAAGAGGGCAATGAAATATTAAAATTAGAATAACACTAAAAAACCTTAATTTTCCAATCAGATATCATTAAAACTGCTGATTTTTTATGTGCAGTCAGTGTTAATTGTGCTACAGGCTAGTGCTTACTCCAAAGGAACACAGACAGAGCCATCTGCACAGCGGATGGAAATAGCTGGTGATGCACTGAACTGATAGGCAGCATTAATGAACCAGATTAACAAGCAGAAACTGACACCACACTGCATTGCCCAGAAGGGCAACCAACCAAATATACTATTTTGCCTTTAAGTTACCCAAGTAGGGTGAACAGAATTCAATGCAAGGCATATACACCTTTCCAAAATTGTGTGTGATATCTATCCCAAGGGTACTCCCGCTGATAAAGGTGATTTGAATATCAGAAATTCCAAAGTAGATTTTTGGGCTGCTGGGACATAAGGTAATCAAAAAATGAATGATATTTTAGCTCATGTTGGATGAATATAACATTCAACAAATGACACTTTCATATCATACCCACTTTAGAAATAATTAAAAATTTGTGCATTTCTTCTTCCATGCACGGGTGTTGATTTTCCCATTAGCTGTCCGTGAAACATTTGGGAGCTTTAAACTCCCAAGCATTATAGTCACTGGACAAAATGGAAGGTGTTGCTGCATGGTTTTGTAAAAGTGCAAAAAATTTTCTCCAGGTTCCAGCTGCCTGACCCACAGAATGATAGATCAGAAACCCAGCAAATTCCATACAACCATGCAAGAGCAAGACAAGGTTGTTCCCTATGGGATTAGATCTTCTGTGCTTCCAAAGGAAGCATGGAAAACAGCATCAGCACTTATTGCAAGCAAATCTGCAAACAAAAATGTATTTCTGGTTTGTTAAGGGCACTGATTAAGATGTGGCTGTCATCAAATTCTAAATTACTTTTTATGATAACAATTCTCTGACATGAATTTGAACCTGATACTGGTGGTATGACAACCATGTACAAAGCTGCTTAGATTCAGGATAAAGTGTCTTTGCAAGTATATTGCATTGTCCGAGCCATCTGCTCTATTCACCAGTCTATATACTTGGTGCACACTTCTAACACTAAAACTATATCTGTTAAGCATAACTGTTTCACTTCTAGTTAAGGGGTTGAGACAATCTGAGAACAAAAACACTGGAAGAATTTAACAGGTCAATCAGAAACAGTGGAAGCAAAAAGTTAGTGTTTTGGGTTGAGACCCTGCATGAGAATGATTAATCTTGCATCTTTTTTATTTACCATGGTATGAAACAAACATGTGGCATTACTGCTGTGATTAGATCCAAATCTTTTCACAAAGAGCATGATAATTATTCAAATTTACTTCAAATAACTCATTTACCATTTCAGCAATATGTCTACATCTTGTACTGAGGCAGTTTTAAAAAAAAAACACAGAAGGGAATAACTATTAGATATCATTGATTAATTTCCAAATTCACAGATAAATTCCCAAAAATCCACATCACAATGAGAATCTCTATGTGGAAGGAGGGAGGGCAAGTTGATAAGTTGTTAGAGTGGTTAATGGTTAAAGTTTCCTCAAGAAGAGACCAATAATTCAACCTGGGTGGAGCACGAACTGTGGTTAGATTAGAAGAGACTTTGCTACAAACAACCATGTCACATACAGCTGTGATTACCACCAAATATAAAGCACAAGGCTCATTTTGTCAATTTAATGCATTATTGCACCTGAAAAAATCAAGCAAAACACTGATTGGATCTGCCACACTTATTATACCAAATGCAAAAGTTTAATCCTAATACTAAAAAAGGGACATTATAAATACACCCATCAGATGAACAAGAAAAACTTGAAGTGATCTAATATCTGATTTGACCTTAATCCTCCACCATGGACTTACAAGTGGAAAATGGGGTTCCTGCTGAACTCCCACATGTATGTCAGTGGAGAAGTGCCAGGCCCAGCTATGCGCTATGAGTAAAGTCTGTGTGACATTTAGACAGAAAGAACTGTTTTAGACAAACATGAAAGCAATAGAGGTTATTAACCTACAAAAACCATTCTGAAGTATATGACGCAAAACTTAGAGGTGCAATAAATTATGATGATAGTGACAGACCAAGGAATACAGGTAGGTTGTTGGAAAGGGCAATAAAGATAATACTGATAAATGTAACATTTTACATTGTGGAACGAATAATGAGAAGAGGCAATAAAAAATAAAGGGATCAATTCGAAAAGGGGTACAAGAACAGAGATCAGGGGATAAATGGGCAAAGGTCATTGATAGTGACATGACAGACTGGAAAAAGTAGTTGAAAAGATAAGATCTTGGTCAGTCATACTGCACAGAATCAGGCCCTTGAGCCCAACTCGTGCCGATCAAGCACCCATTTACACTAATCCCATATTTCCCCCAAAATTCTCAAACTCCTCCCACATTCTATCACTCACCTACAAACTAGGGCAATTTATGATGGCCAATTAAGTGACTAACCCATGTCTTTGGGATATAGGAGAAACAGGAGCACCTGGAGGAAACCAGTGTGGAACATGCAAACTCCACACAGGCAGCACAGTGGGGAGGGGAAAAAAGAGAGAGGCAGGATCAGACCGGGTTACTGGAACTGGTAGGCAGCAGCTGTATTAGTTGCACCACAGAAAAAGGGAGTACCCAATTCTGAATGCCACATTTTTAGAAAAATGCAAAGGCTTCAGGACGGTGCAGAAAATATTTACTAATATCTACACAGATGATGGTTTAGAAGATATGTGGGTAGACTAGAGAAACTGAGGCTGCTCTCCTTGGAACAGAAGTTGCAGATAGAAGTATTTAAAATCATAAAGGATAAAGACAAGGGACACAGTATGAAAGTGACTGTGGGGAGAAAAGAATCTAATAACAAAAAAAAACATGGTTAGGGTCTGCAATGCACTGCCAAAATTGGGAGTAGAGGCAGATTGATTAAAGCATTCAAAGGGAATCTGGAAGTATTCAAAAGGAGGAAATATGAGGAGCTGTGAGGAATGGATATAGCTGGATTGCTCTTACACCCAGTGCAGACTTCCCAGGCTGAATGGCCTCATTCCGTGCTGCAACCAGTGAAGGAGGCTGTTCAAGAGTTCTACGTAGGAGTTATTAAATCACAAGTCTTTTAAGACTCAGTGTACTTTTTAGTATTTCAGATGGGAGATAATTCTCTCATTCCTCTGCCATTCTACCCAATTCAAGTCACTTGTATAAAAAAATTCATCACGACCAATACACATTCAGCTTGTGCAATGTCTTAGGCACCTTTGAACAGCTGTGCAACCAAACTCTGGTTACATTTTTAAACAAGTTCTTTTTGCCTGTTTGAAGCCTTAATCAGTCACAATCAAAGATTTCTCTGCAGTTAGTGCCCAAAGCCAGGATGTCTAGTTGCTCTGCAACAAAGACAACATCCAAAATTGTGGAGCAAGCATTATGCTGCACTGGAAAATTGATTTTAATGGCACGACCATTCTGCAAGGGGATCAATTAAAACATAAATAGAAGCTGTAGGTTATTTGGTCCCTTGCACCTGCCCTGCAATGATATCACAGCTAATCCTTTCTCAGCATCACATTCCGACACCAGCCCCATATCTGTCAATTTCCTTAATACTTGAGAATAAAAAGAGATTAATGTAGGATTAATGTAAATGGATGGCTAATGGTTGGCATGGGCTTGGTGGCAAAGGGCTCGTTTCCGTGATGCACTCTATTTTTTCTCTAAAAATCCACCAAAACCCATCTTGTACTTAAGCGACTGAGCCCCCAGAGTCCTTGTGCAGAGAATTCCAAAGACTCTTCAACTTTTGGGTCATGAAATCTCTTGTATCTACCCTGAATGGCCAGCCATTTGAGACAGTGTGCCCTAGACACCCCTGCTAGGGGAAACATATCCTTTTATCTACCTTGCCAAGCACTGAAGGTATGTTTCAATGCAATTAACACTTCTGAACTCAAAAGGAGTACAAGATCAGCCTGTAACCTCTCATTATAGGGCAATACCCACCAACCCCTCCTGCAAACTAATGCCAGGAATCAATCTGGCACTCCTCATCAATCTGTTGATCAATTTGGATTGAACCAGCATTGCAATATGCTGCCTAACTAATAATAGTGATAGACGTGGAAGGTATAAGTCAGAGAGCACAGAAACCGACCCTTCAGCCCAACAAGTCCACACTGACCAAGATTCCCATCTAAGCTAGTCCTATTTGCCCACTTTTCATCCATATCCCTCAAAACCTTTCCTATCTGTGTACCTGTCCGAGTACTTTTTAAACATTGTTAACGTACCTGTCTCAACCACTTCCTCTGGCAGCTCATTCCATATACTGACAACTCTCTGGCTGAAAAAAGTTGCCCCTTGAGTTCCTATTAAATCCCTCCCCTTAAACCTATGCCCTTTAGTTCTGATTCCCTAACCCTGTGAAAACTGCACATTTATTGTATCTATGTCCCTCAATTTTATATACCTCTATAAGATCACCCCTCATTCTCCTACACTCCAATGAAAAAGTCCCAACCTGCTCAACCTCTCTCCATAACTCAGTCTGAGTCCCAGTAACAACCTTGCAAATCTCCTCTGCACTCTTTCCAGCTTAATGGCATCTTTCTTATGACAAAACTGAACACAATATTCTAAGTGCAACCTCACCAACATCTTGCACAACTGCAATGTAACATCCCTACTTCTATTCATTCTAAATTCCTAAGACCTCACACTAGCTTTCAAATTCAGTGTCCATCAAAATCATGCCGGAACTGCTCAGAAAATATTGTGTGGTTCCAAAGCACTGCAGTGCTCTCCCCAAATGAAATTTGATGGGTTCCACTCCACACTCAAGTGAAGCACAATCTGCTCAAAAACAAATACTTTGTGAAACACATAGGTCCTTAGGCAACAAACTGCTGGAGGAACTCAGCAACGCAGACAGCATCTGAGGAGAGAAATGGACAGTCGATATTTCAGGGTGAGACCCTTCATCTGGACTCGTTCTTTAGTTTTGAAGACCACCAGAAGATAGCAACTTTAGTTTGAAGACCACCAGAAGATAGCAAAAGGATGCCAGATTTAGGCCGCAACATGCCCAATTTCAACATTCTCAAGTCTTTAAAGTAGAATTTCTAGTCTAGAGGAGCTGTTAACCTTGCATCAGGCCAGTGATACAGTCAAACCTGAATGTTAATTGTACAATTTCAGGTGAACAATTTGGTTTTTCTTCTCTCCCCCCACCCACAAAGAGAAGGAAACTGGTTATAAAGTTGGCAATCATATGCTGAATTCATCTTTCCCTCAAGTTGAAGCGCATATCCTCTAAATGTACACAATTTTCCTTCTGCAAAGTTCTTCTGATATTGAACCCTAATTGCAACTCTTATGATAGGTATGAGAATGACTTCTATATTCAGCCCTTTCCAACATTACAGGAATCGTAGGTTTCCTCGAGATCCCCACTACAGAAGCCACATTTCAGCCAATTTGATTCGCTGCATATGATGTGGTCGAGGGCATTGGATACAGCAAAGCCTTTGGGTTCAGACAAAATTCAAGTTACCAGATTGAAGACATGCACTCCAAAACTAGCTGTGCTTCTAGCTATTCTGTACTAGCAGCTACAATGGCAGTTATTTGACAATTAGAATATTGCATACATACACAAAAGCATAATAAATCCAAATGATTGACCAGCCTAAAAAAAAAATCAGCAAAAAGGTGATAGCAGGCCACATTAAAAGCCCTAATCAAGTGGCACTTACTCTCCAAAAACCTGCTCACTAATGGGATATGTTATGATTATCTAGGACTATTCAACCTTTGATCTCTTAGTCCAAACACTCAGTGAGGAACTGAATTTCAAAGGTGAGGCGAAGGGTGCTCTTTCCTGACATCAAAGACAGATTTGATCACCTGTGGTATCAAGGAGCTCTGGTAGTAAGTCAAAGAGCATCAATGAGAAAGCACTCAAGTGGATGGAGTCACACTTCCCACAAAAGGGTGACAGTTGTGGTTCTTGAAGGTCAAGCACCCTTGTCCCAGGACATTTGCTGCAGAGCTCCTCAGGAGAGTGACCAGCTATCTTCAAATGTACAGCATACATTGACGAGATCTCAATGTGACAAGCTACAAAAGGCTGGGTATCCTTTACATTATTCACCTCCTGGCAGATCAAAGTCTTTCCATTACCTACAACGGCAAGTCAGCAGTATGATGGTATACTCTCCACTTGCCTATATGCATTTAGTTCCGTAATCACTCAAGAAACTCAACACCATCCATGATAATGCAACTTGCTTGATTGACACTCCCCCCACCACTTAAAAATGCATTCCTTCCTTTACTAGAGCACTGTGGCTTCAGTGTGCACTGCTGACAAAATGTACTGTTGCTAATTACCTTAGCTACTCCCAAACCAGTGGATTTTACCACTGAAGTGGACAAAATTAGTGGGCACAAGAAAACATCACCACCAGGTCCCACCACTGTACATTGTCATGGGGTCAAATCCTGGGGGTTCCTCAAACAGAATCACAGGAATACCTTCAACAAGACAGCAATGATCCAAAGCAGTGGCTGACTACTCCCTTCAAGGGTAATTAGGGGTGGACATTAAATGGACCCTGGAAGGGGTGGACTTCTGGAGAGTGAACCTGAGGAAAGCACCTAGCCCAGATAGTATCCCTGGCCATGTCCTCAGCTGGCGGGAGTACTTGCAGACATATTTAACCTCTCCCTGCTTCAATCTGAGGTTCCCACCCACTTTAAGACCACTATCAATCCCAGTACCCAAGAAAAACAGGGTAACATGCCTTAATGACTACCAACCAGTTGCTCTGACATCAGTCATCATGAAGTGCTTCAAGAGGCTGGTCACAGCATGCATTTACTCCAGCTCCTGGAAAACCTCAACCCAATTCAATTCACCAACCGCCAAAACAGATCTACAGTGGACACCATTTCCCTGGCCCTACGCTCATCTCTGGAGCATCTGGACAGTAAAGACACCTACATTAGACTATTGTTTATTGACTACAGCTCCACCTTCAATACTATAATTCCAAGCAAACTCATCACCTCCCTCTGCAACTGGATCCTTGACTTTCTGACCAACAGACCACAAGTCACTGAAGATAGGCAGCAACACCTCCAACATGATCATCAACACTGGTGCCCCACAAGGCTGTGTCCTCAGCCCTCTACTCTATTCCCTATATACTCATGACTGTGTGGCCAGATCATCTACAAGTTTGCAGACGATACCACCGTGGTAGGCCATATCTCAAACAGCGATGAGTCGGCGTACAGGAAGGAGAAAGAGCTTAGTGACATGGTGTCGTGACAACAACCTTTCCCTCAGTGTTAGCAAAACAAGAGCTAGTCGGCTAGCTCAGTAGGTAGAGCACGGGACTCAATCCCAGGGTCATGGGTTCGAGCCCCACGTTGGTGGGCAGACACAGTAGTGTAGTGGTTAGCTTAACACTATTACAGCACCAGTGACCCGGGTTCAATTATGGCCACTATCTGCAAGGAGTTTATGTTCTCCCCGTGTATGCGTGGGTTTCCTCCGGGTGCTCCAGTTTCCTCCCACATTCCAAAGACGTACAGGTTAGGAAGTTGTGGGCATGCTATGTTGGTGCCAGAAGCATGGCAACACTTGCAGGCTGCCCCCAGAACACTACACAAAAACATGTATTTCACTGTGTTTCGATGTACATGTAACTAATAAAGATATCTTATCTCGACTTCAAGAAAGGGAGCACTGTACATGCACTTGTCTACATCAATGGTGCTGAGGTTGAGAGCTTCAAGTTCCTAAAACATCACCAATAGCCTGTCCTGATCCAACCACATAGACATCATAGCCAAGAAAGCTCACCAGCACCTCTACTTCCTCAGGAGGCTAAAGAAATTTGGCATATCCCCTTTGACCCTCACCAACTTTTAATTGATGCACCATAGAAAGCATCCCTATCTGGATGCATCATGGCTTGGTATGGCAACTGCCTCTGCCCGGAACTGTAGAGAGTTGTGGACACAGCCTGGCACATCATAGAAACCAGCCTCCCCTCCATGAACTCTCTCGCTGACGAAGTAGCCGGCATAATCAAAGACCCTGTCCACCTGGGTCATTCTCTCTTCTCCCTTCTCCCATAAGGCAGAGGATACAGGAGCCCGAGGGCACATAGCACTAGGCTCAAGGACAACTTCTATCCCACTGTTACAAGACCATTGAACTGTTCCTTTATACAAATGAGATGGACTCTTGACCTCACAATCTACCTTGACCTTGCACCTTATTGTCTACCTGCAATGCACTTCCCTGTAGCTGTGACACTTTACTGTATTCTGTTATTGTTTTTACCCTGTACTACCTCAATGCACTGTGTAATGAACTGATCTGTATGAACAGTATGCAAGACAAGTTTTTCACTGTACCTCAGTACAAGTGACAATTATAAACCAATACCAATAAATGCCAGCATTGCCAGTGTTACCTATGACCAAAAAACAAACTTCTAGAAAATCTAAGCTAAAGTGCAAACAAGCTGTCTTATTCATCCTCCAAACTACCATTAAATTCACCATTGTGTTGCTTTTCTTGATGCCTTTTCCAAAGAGTTAAAGTCAGGGAGGTACAGTATCAACTTAAACACTAATGTACACGTTGCCAAGTCTTCAAGTTCCCATGCACATCATGGAGTCCAGGCTCCCTGGAACCTCAAATTGTAATGGGGAAAAGTGTATTCAAAGATCAAGAACTCAAAGCCAAAACAAAGCTCATGGTCTACTTTGCAGCAATGGCCTCCTGTAAGCTTCAGAGATATGGACTACCAACAATATGCATCCCAGTGCAGGTGAGATATCACCAATGCTGTTTCCGCACAATCCTCCAAATCCACTCAAGAATCAAACCAGCTTTAGCATCCCCTCGCAGGTCAATATTGCCAGCAAGACTAATTACATGCAGTTGGCCTCAGCAGGTGAGCCACATTGTTAACAGTCACGTGAGCAGACTCCCAAAACAAGCATCTTACTCCAATCTCAGTGATGGCAAGAGATTATTAGGAGGACAAAAGGAAACTATTCAGACTCCTTGAGAAAAGGTTAAAAGATCTTCACTTATGGGAATCCTTAGTCCCGGAGTGCTCAACATGGAGCATTCAGGATGGCACTGAGAAGCTAGAGTCCCCTTATTAGGTAAAGGCAGAAGCACTACTAAAATAGTGGAAGGACACACCACCTCTGATACCATCCACCCTCCTGCCCAGTCTAGCACCACCTACTCCAACCCGTGTCAGAGCCTGCAGAACCCACATGGGCCTGTCATTTCAGAATCCACAGAAGTGAAATAGAAATAAGTGATGATTCTCACCTGAGGGATTACCAAAGAAGAAAACTTATGGAAAGGGTGCAGAAAAGATTCACAAAGAGGTTACTGGGACTGGGGGCTTGGAGTCTGTAGGAGAGACTGTATAGGCTGGGAGCTTTTTTCTCTTGAAGCAGAGAAGGCTGAGGGGTGACAATAGACAGGTTTATAAAACCATGAGGGGCAGAGATAGGATAGATAGTTGCAGACTTTTCCACAGGGTAGGGGAGGCTAAAACTAGAGAACATAGATTTAGGGCTAGGAGGGGAAAAACTCAAAAGGGGGAAATTTTTCCACGGAGGGGGATGGGTATATGGAACGAGCTGCCTTAGGAACTGGCGGAGGCCAGGACAATTACAACATTTAAAAGGCATTTGGGCAGGTACATGGATAGGAAAGATTTAGAGGGATATGGACCAATGCAGGCAAATGGTAGCTCAGGTAGGTAACTTGGTCGGCATGGACAAGTTGGGCCAAAATGTTTCCATGCTGTATAACTATATGACTAGATAAAAGGCTGCCTGTATTTACTTAAAGTAAATGAGTAAAAATTCAATTATTCCAGTTCACATGTTTGTGTGTTATTGTTGATAGTAGTTAGTAGTTGACAGTGTCAGTCAGATCAACGATGGCAAATCTCATCAAGTATCAAATAAAAATTATTCTTCTTTTTAAGATTCCCATATGTACAGCATATTTTACTTCCTATTCCAAGCTTTTATGCAACATTATTTCTTTGAGGATGTAACGAAGTGAAGGAACATGAAGTTGCATCATTAAATGTTTTACCATTAAATACCACAAGGAAAGAAAATATTCAGAATGAAAGTGCCTTTCGAACCTTGTTAATTCTGACAGAATCAGCAATTGACCCACAGACAAGGATAGCACAGCATTTTACGCACGTTGATTCTGCAATCTGCCTGTGCTAAATATAGCTCCAACTGCATATAAAGCACAATCTTCAGCTTCACATTTCCACATCACATTCATTGTACTATGGAACCTGCTGCAAGATTAACCCTCACAGGACAAAGTTTTAAGAATCAGAACATTAAGTGGTTTTAAAAGGTGAAATAGTTCAAATGACAAACATATTACACATGAATTAACACATTGACAGAAAATAGCTGTAACAATTTGACATCTTTCAGTTTTTAGTTATATTAAAAGATGAAAATTTTACATTATTAATGACTTACTGATGAAGATAGGAACCTATAAAATGGTCTGTTAAGGCTTCACTTTTGATTAGGTAACAATTTAAAAACAAAACTTTAGTTATGGGAATGAGATGTTGGTAGGACATACACAATGAACGGTAGGGCCCCCGAGTATGGGAAACTCTGATAATCAGCAAACACATCAGGCCCTGGTTCGCACTCTCTTCATATGATATTATTGTACTGCGTAACGTCTAAAGAAAGTGAATTTAAAAAGTGATCAAGTATTAATTGTAATAGTGCCCAATAAACTGGGAAGTCTGCCAATAAAGCAACGAAGTCCCAAGTGTGCTGGATTAATGTGTTTTACTATATTGAGGAACAAAGGGGTCTCAATGTACATCTGAAAGTGACAGCACAAGTAGGCAAGTTGAAGATACAAGATAATTGTTTCATTAGCAGGGGCACAGAATGCAAACACAGGAGGTTATGCTACAACTTAGTGAGATACTGGTTCAGCCACAGCTGGATTACCATATGGTTCTGGATGCCATAATATAGGGAGGAATGTGATTACATTGGATAGCATGCAGAGAATATTTACAAGGATATTGCTTGGAATGGAGCATATCAGTTATGAGGAGAGACTGTATAGATCGGGTTTATCTCCCTTGGTGCAGAGGTAGCCAAGGGTGACCAGATAAAGGCCAACAAAATTATGAGGGGCATGGGGTAGATAGGAAATGTTTTCTCACAAGAGGCACCTAAAATTAGAGGTTTATCTTAAAGGGGATATGAAGAAGATCTTTTTCACCCAGAGTTTGGTATCTGCAATGCACTAAGTGGGTGCTGGAGGCATGTACTCTCATAACATTTAATACCTAGATGGGCACCCAAATTGCCAAGGCATAGAAGGCTATGGACCAAGTGCTGGTAAATGGGATTTAGTATAGATGGATACTTGGTAGGCATGGATACAATTGGCCAAGGGGTCTGCTTCTGTGCCGTACAACTAGGATTAATCAAAAAGGAACTAATTTTGTATCATAGATCAAAATACTAAAAAATGGAAACACAGAAGCCAAAAAAATGGAAGTTACACAGAACACTAATTTTTCAATTTTGTATTGACTAATGGAAAACTTGCATTAAATTTAATCTAATTCTGAATTATGCAATATATCAAGAAAAAGAATTGACAGATTATACTGGCACATAAGTTTGCTTTTCCTGCTACTGAATTTGCATAAAATTATATCACAGAGGTGGTATTATGACCACTTTGAAGACAGATTGATTTTCTTTTATTTACCAAGTTATTCACCTATGGAAATATAATAAAAGTCTTACAATACCACATTCCATCAAGAAAAATATGGCCAAATTCACAACTGTTTAATCAAACCCATTTTCCAAATGCGACAGGAAAATAAAATGAAAGGATTTAAGAGCAGGTAACCTACTGCTTTTCAACAGAAGTCATTATGCTGTCAATAGCTGGAGAATAAAGTCATATAAATAACAGGGATGAGGTAGTTTGGGCCTCAGCAATATAGTTGGATTTGACTACTTGATGAAATTTATCTCCTCCTGGTTGATTGCCTGGTTACAAAATTGACATTGAAATGAGCAAATTCTATTCACCAATCAAGCTCAGTGGGTGCATTGAAATGACAAATTATCAGAATTTCTTTTGCTAAAATGATCCTGACTGCTGCAATTTACCAGGTGTGTACCAGTAGGGGAGATCTAGTTCTCAAACAGTTCTTCATGAACCAATGATGATATGTGGTCAACAACAAGAACAAAAAAAAGTTTCAAAGCGGATTATGGTATGGTAACATTACATTGTTCTTCTGTACCTATAAAATGCAATCCAATTTACAAGAACATAATTGCAGCACCTTTTGGGGAGAAAAAAATACCCATCTCTAGTCATCCTCTTCTTCTGGCCAATTATTAGTTGCCACTCTCAATGAGCCTGCAAGATTTATCAAAACAATCTTTAGAGATCCAAAGTATCAAATGGTTTCTCAGTGCTGAATGCAAAAGAACCACTTTTCAGTCTTCCATACTTTAAAGTTGTGGCTGACTTGAACAAGATATAAAAATAACTACTCGTATAGAAAAAGAGCTAGATTTCAATTTATATTTTTTCCACCTCACTTAAAGACACCAATTCTTTTTTGGAGAAGATTTCTGCACATCTAGGGAAACATCCAATCGATCACTTTCAATGAACCCAAATAACATTTAGACCGGTTTAACAGAGTCAAATCTCATTGTCATGGACCAGTACAGCACAGGAACAGGCCCTTTGGCCCACAATGTTGTGCCAAATTAAATGCCTAATTAGGCATCCCTTCTGCCTACACAATGTCCATATGCCTCCATTCATGCTCCTATCCAAGAGCCTTTTAAATGTCTCTAACGTATTTGTCTGCACCACCATCATCCCTGGCAGCACATTCCAGGCACTCCCCACTCTCTGGGTTTAAAAAAAACTTGCCCCGCATGTCCCCTCTGAACATACCCTGCTCACCTTAAACGCATGCCCTCTAGTATTAGATATTTTGACTCTGGGGAAAAGATACCTGCTGTCTACTCTATGCCTCTCATAATCCTATAAACGTTTATCAGGTCTCCCCTCAGCCTCCGGTGCTGCAAAGAAAACAACCCAAGTTTGTCCAAACTCTTCTTATAGCACATGACCTCTAATCCAGGGAGTATCCCAGTAAACCTCTTCTGCACCCTCTCCAAAGCATCCACATCCTTCCTCTAATGGGGCGACCAGAACTGAATGCAATATTCCAGATGCAGCCTAACCTGGGTTTTATAAAGCTGCAACATAAATGTAATCAACGATCAGGTTGGATCATCCATGGTCATGCTATGGGATAATCAGTAGTAAGAATCTGATATGGAGTCACATTTAGGAATCAACATTTTGGTATAATCAAGGACTAAGAAAGTGTAAAATGTAATAACCCCAAACCAAAGGATTTCTAGGACATAGCTAGCACCATTATGAGAAAAGCTGCTGTTGTCTTAGCGTCACAAAGATCACATACACGTTGCAAAATTCCAAGTGGGGAAAAAACCCACAAAATCCCAAGGGCCTAGGCTTATTGCTGTCCTATTTTTCAGATGAACTGGAATGAAAGCATTTCATTTACAATTCCAACAGTATGCAGCAGCTAAAAACATGAATGCAATTTACCACGCCTATAAGGAGAGGGGAAAAAAAGGACACTGATAGAAAACAAAACTAGCAGGAATTAAAAAAAACAAGAAAAAAAAAATCACAAGAGTTATAACAAATGGAAGCAGAATTTAACCTAATAAAAGTTGGTAAATTGTATCCAAAAATTGCCTTCGTCATAGTGTAGTCTTGGATGTGTTTTTCTGACTGGAAATCTGTGGTGTTCTGCAAGGTTCAGTGCTGGGGCCCCTTCTTTGTAATATATATTAATGATCTAGGTGTAAATGTAGATGATCTGATTAGTAAGTTTGCAGATGACACAAGAATTGGTGGAACTGTGGAAAACAAGGAAGGTTGTCAAAGGATACAGATCAATTGGAAATCTAGGTCGATAAATGGCAGGTGGCATTTAATCCAGACAAGTGTGAGGTGATGCACTAAGAGATCAAATGCAAAAGTATACAGTAAATGCAGGACTTTCGGAGCATTGATGTAGAGAGGGACCTTGGGGTGCAAGTCCATAGCTCACTGAAAGTGGCAACAAATTGATAGGGTGATGAGAGCATATAGCAGGCTTGCTTTCATCATTCAGGACATTGAGTATAGAAATTGGGAAGTGATGTTGCAGCTGTGTAAAACTTTGATTAGGCCACATTTGAAGCAGTGCACATAATTCAGATTGCCAACTATAGGAAGGATACAGAGGCTTTTGGAGAGAATGCAAAAAGACTCACTAGGATACAGCCTTGACTGCAGTGTATTAGTTTAAGGTTGAACAAACCTGGATTGTTTGAGCATTGAAGGCTGAGGGGCAACCTGATAGAAGTACAAAGCACAGATAGGTTAGATAGTCAGAGTCTATTTCCCAGGGTGGAAATGTCAAATACTAGAGAGCATAAGTTTAAAGCAAGAGGGGGGTAAGCTTAAGGGAGATTTGCGAGGCAAGTTGCCTTTCTTTAAAAAAAAGAGACTCGAGCGGTAGGTGCCTGGAAGTCACTGCCTAGGGAGGTGGCGGAAGCAGATACAATAACAATGTTTAAGAGGCATTTAGGCAGGCATGAACAGGCAGGGAATGGAGAGAGGCAGGCAGATGGGATGGTTTGGATTATCATGGTTAGCATGGACATGATGGGCTAGAGGGCCTATTCCAGTGCTGTACTGTTCAGTGCTCTATGAAAAAGTGAACTGGAGGGAGTTAAATGTACAGAATAAGGGCAAGTATGCATGACAAGGTAAATAGCTCTGAGTGCTGGTATTGCAGGATGGCATGAACACCCCCTTTGACATTGTATTCTACAAACCTACAGGAAAAGTAGAATTTTCTAATAATTCATTCCCTATTATCTTGTCAATTAAATTTAGAGCTGTAAATAATTTTCTTAATTACATTTAAACAGTAGCAGCTGGCATCATTGGCCTTTTGTACTTCTAACCTCCCAGGTGATGACAGAGCATGCAGTTAAAACTGATTTATGAAGCCATGTCAATAATGTTCAGAACAGGAATTCCATGGATCGATCCAATCAACAAAATACTGAAAGCTTGCTTTATCATGTCCAATGACTCAGAATCTAACTCAGCCTCTGGCTCTCAGTAAAAATAATTTTCTTCAATTTGGACATCAGCTGTACTTTTATCTCAGCAGCAAAAGCCAGCGCATCACGGACACCAGCCTCTCCTCCTTGGACTCTGTCTTTACCTCTTGTTGTCTGGTGTAGCAGCCAGCATAATCAAAGACCCCACCCACCCAGGACATTCTCTCTTCTCTCCTCTTCCATCAGGTAGAAGATAAAGGAAACTGAGGGCACGTACCACCAGACAAGGACAGCTTCTACCCCA
Organism: Pristis pectinata; assembly: GCF_009764475.1. NCBI lineage: Eukaryota > Metazoa > Chordata > Chondrichthyes > Rhinopristiformes > Pristidae > Pristis > Pristis pectinata. The sequence goes on from NC_067409.1 coordinate 11,755,655, forward strand.
CTGTGATAAGACTATTGAACGGTTCCCTTATATGATGAGATGGACTATGACCTCACGATCTACCTTGTTGTGACCTTGCACCTCATTACACTGCAGTCTGTAGCTGTGACACTTTACTCTGTACTGTTTCCACCTGTACTACATCAATGCACTTTGTACTAACTCAATGTAACTGCACTGTGTAATGAATTGACCTGTACGATCGGTTTGTAAGACAAGCTTTTCACTGTACCTTGGTACAAGTGACAATAATAAACCAATACCAGTGGATTCAAGCCCTGGTCCGAGACTTGAGCACAATCTCGCTGACAATGCAATATATATCCCTCAGCATTAATTTAATAGGTGGTGAGCCCATCAGCAATCATAAAGCAAGTATTTTTCAGTGAAAATGCAATTACTTATCTCTTGCCTTTTGTTTAATAATGCCATGTATAAAAATTAACTACTATGTTCTGTCTTCAAAAGTACTTCATGATTATAATTAAAAAGTTTTGAAGCAGTTTCTTACATAGGACACAAGTGCCACAAATTTATAAAATTATGTAGCAATGGGTCATTATGTGGAAAAAGTAAACTAGAAAAATTAACTCAATTTTTTGTAATTAGGCAACCCTCTTGCATGAGAGGACAAGATGAGCGGCTGACCATTTAAAAATGAGATATACAGCAACCCTGTGGAGTCACATGAGAAACAGAACCTTCGGTCAGCCGAGTCCACACCAATCATCAGCTATAAAGAGTAATCCTAATTAATCCTTTTATTCTCCCCACATTCTCTCCAACACCACCCAGATTCTACCACTCACTACACACTAGAGTCAATTTAGTGGCCAATTAACCTACCAATCTGCATACCTTTGGTATGAGGGGGGAAACTGGAGCACCCAGAGGAAACCCCCACATAGTCACATGCAAACTATACACAGACAGCATCTGAGGTCAGGATTAAAACTGTACCTTCCCCCCACCCCCAATTATTTTAGATCATTAGAAATATTTGAAACAGAAGTTGGGAATAGGAAGGGGAATAGGGAATTGAAGTGACATGCAACCAGAAGATCAAGATGGCTGTTGCAGAGAGGTGCAAAATGGTCACCAAGGCTATGCTTGGTCTTGCCAATGTAGGGGAGGCAAGAGGGCACTGAATACAACAATCTCCATCTCACTTAGAAGGGTGATTTTGGTCCCTTGATGGTGGTGAGGGAGGTGGAGGGACAGGACACCTCCTACGATTGCAACGGAAATTGCCAGGGACAGGGAGAGATGAGCGAATTACTTGCTCTACTCATTACTGAGTAATGTGCAATGATGGTCCAGAACACAAGCAGGGTGTACAGTCACAGCTGGGGGTCTAGAGAGCAGCTAATGCCCAGAACATCAGGGGTCATGAATACAAGTAGGTTTGATTGCCTGCGAAGCAACTGGGACCGTTTTTCGTAACGTCAGTCACGCTGCATGAATGGAAGTTACTGTTATACAAGAAAACCTCCACAGTGCCTGTACATTCCCCATACCCTTTAAATTCACCAGATTCACTGGAAAATTTATGTTGGGTATTAATAGGAATAACATCCAATAGCCTGGAAAATCTGCCAGTATGGCACCAAATCCTAGGGATTCTGGATTATCAGTTTTAATGTGTGCAGCACTGAGAAGCGAATACAGAGGAATGAGATACAACCTTACACTTAAGAAATTGGGAGGCATTGCCTACTCCCACACAAATACAAGAGTGAAATTCTGAATGCTCTTCCCAATAGATTTTGAGCGACATTGTTAGTAACATTTGCTAATGTCAAAATATCAAGGAATATTCTAATTTGTTACTTTTACATTTTACCATACTAAAGGAATCATACAAGTAAAATATGTTGGAAGCATCCAGGTCAAGCACCAGTGGGGAGAGAAATAGTGTTGACATTTCACGTCAAGCATATCTAGCATAAGATTGACCGCACAAGTCAAAGGCAGAGATGGAAACTCAAGCTTACAATCCATGGGTTTATAGTCAGACCAATAATGGGTTGCCCCATCATGGTTCAGGTATCCTACAGAAGCATCTTGAACACCACTCTTATATTGCTGTTCCTTCTTCTTCCAAATCTGGAAGTGTGATATCCAAGAGCTAGCATCGTGTGCAAGTCAATGCCTTTTATTCCACCAGCAAAACAGTTCTTCCAGAGATAGGTCAAGTAAACCAAAATCTAATAATGGCAACACAAGGAGCTTGCCCACAAACCACCATTTCCTGCAATCTAAATACCAGTATGAAAGTGGTCCAAGATAATTCTTGGAAGTGCAACGAAAAACTCAAGAGCATCTGACAAGAATTGAACTTTGAATTCTCACAACATCTGAAAAGACTATGAAAGTAGCATAAAGTTCTACAAACTCCACCACTGTTCTCCCCCTCCTCCCCCACTGGCCCCCCCAACGCCAATGTGATTGTTAAGGCAGCCTTCGAGATGCACACCATACATTCTTTTGGAAGCAGCTGTTAAGAGCTGAGCAATTGCTGTTCAGCTGCATTTACACACACTTATTCAAAAAAATCTAGCTGGCTTGCCCAAGGTTTTGCTCAGCAGTTATAACTGGTGCAAAGTCATGGAGCACAGAAGAAAAACTGATTATGTTCATTCTAAATATTAAGAATTTAACCTTAAAATTGTCAAACATAACTTTAGATGATATTAAAAATGATACTTACTATTTTCTATTGTGGGATCATACGAGTCCACAAACTGCCCTTCAACAAACTGGATAGTCAATGAGGACTTCCCTAAAAAGAGGAATAGATATACATGAGCATCAAACTATCTTTTCCTGAAAGGCTGTGTAAAGTTTGAAAAGTTCACATCCAATTATATTGCAATCATATTTATCCCTCTGCCTCCAACATGCACCACACACTAATTATATTCAACATATTATTCAGATTATGAATCCTGGGGTTTTACAGGGCCATGTATAAGATTTGACTGCAACACCAGAGTAATGTTACTAATTTTTGCTTCTAATACATTTCTTACAGTCCATGAAAATAGGGACTAATATACCCTTGAAAACTAACTAAATGTTAAAGTAATTTATTGCCTCTTGATAAATAATTAATTCTTTATCTTATTCAAAGTAAAACTTATCAACTTTGAATTCTCCATTATTTCTACCGCCATATCTTCATTGTTTCTCCAACTAATTAGCTCCCAAGTAACTTGGCTGAGATGAGGAATTCCCAATAATTGCTTGTTATTTACAGCACAGTTTGCATCTTCCACGAACAGAGCATTTTCACAGATGACTTTGTTCTGCACACTCATTAAAATTTAACACCGACTTCCCATAGGACAAAACCAAACAAGCATCCCCCAATTACTACACCAGGAAATATAAACCAATTAATATAACCTTTAGATTCTCATAACAAGAGCTTATGCTTTATTACAATACAAGATGGTGAAAATACCTGGGTCAGGCAGCATATGCAGAGGAAAAAAAAAGTTTCAGATCAACAAACTGAGGAATATAGGATACTGGGATTAACCTCAGTTAATGAAAGAAAGGGCAGGAATGTACAACATGGGTCACAGAAAAGGTGGTGTATGCAGTTCTGGATGTCACACTATAGGAAGGATGCAATTGAAGGGTGCAGAGGAGATTCATCAGGGATGAGGTGACTGCATCCATTAGCAATCAAGACAGCAGGTAGCCTCATGGCATCAAGGAGTCCTTTGCAAAATCAAATCAGTGGGAATTGGAGGAGATAATTCTTCTCTAGTTGGTAACAAACCTGGTACAAAGGAAAGACTGCTGTCAGAAGCCAACCATCTCAGTCCCAGATTGCAGTAAGAAAGTCACTGAAGGGCAAAATAGGAAGTGTTCACACAGCTTTGAGGTCAGCTTCATTTGCAACTCTGATAACAAAGGAGTCTGTGCCTATACACATAAAGGCTGGTGATGCAAATGTTACTGCCAATTATCAGTCCAGGTTTGAATGTTGTTCAATATTTGCACTAGATTCTAGGCAATAGATATCTCAAATATAATCTAACCCCCCTCATGCCCCAACCCCCTTCAAACCAACATTCAACAGCAATACAGATGACTAATGACCAGAAACTCAGCTATACCAGCCACAAATAATGTAGCTAAAAATGCAGTTCAGAGTCTGCATAGACTGCAATAAGTGACAGACCTCTTGAATACAAGACTTTCCATCAAAGCACAGATTGACACAGTGATGAAATACTTTATACATGCCGAAATTGGAGCAGCCCAAAAATGCAAGCTCAAAAACAACCAAGAAAAAGTTTATTTGGTTGTACTCTACACTATACCACCTTAATCATTCATTCTCCCATTGGCACATTGTGACAATATGTACCATCTAAAACGCAATGCAGCATCTCCAAGATTCTAGCATCTCTGTAGGTGAACCACTATTCTATGCAAAGGTACACCATCAATTGACCACAAGCAGACTCACCACCAAGAGCAACCGGGAATGGGCAATAAAAGTTGGCAATGCCTGTAGTATCCACATACTATGAATAAAAGTAGGGATTGTGATTTTAATTTAACTCTTTGCCTCATGATAAATGCAAATTAGTCTATCAAGGAATGAATGAGCCTCTGGCTAAGCTAGCATTCATTGATCCTAAATTGTCTGTGAAGAGTCAGTTAGACCACTAATAGCAGCTAAAGATCAACAACTTTTAACTGGAGCCACAGCTAAGCCAAGGATGGCAGGTTTCCTTCCTCAAAGGGCATGAGTCAGTTTTTTTTAAATCATGTCAGATATCCACGGAAGGGGAAATGGAATAAGCTTTCTGGGTCAATGAACTATCAGAATTTGAGCTTTTACAGTAGTTTTATCTTAGACTTCCAGCATCCACAATATTTTGTTCTTATGTAATATTCAGTTTCATACTTTTTAATTGTAGAGTTAACTGAATTTATTGGCTGCCATGATTGATTCTGAACATTTCCAGATTGAAACCCAATGCTCTGGATATTACAGGTTGAAGCCCTCAAGTCTGGCACCCTTGGGACTTGGTTGGTGTTGGACCACAGAAACTATCCCAGATCATCTTCCTCTGAGCAGAATGGTTCTTAAGTAGAAACATTCTTGGGCCACATAAGGGTTTGGGGACTGTCTGAAACTTCCCTCAAGTCAAAAATACTGTCGGCTGAAATTGCAGAAGTGGTATTGGTAGGTTAATTAGCTACAGGTTACTACAGATCTTAGAATTAGTTAATTAGTATAGATCTGAACTACATGTTGGATTATGGGAGTTGCCATACCACAATGTCATACTACAGAGTTTCAACCTGCAGTTAAGTAACTACCACAATGCTACCGAAATATGTTTTTTTTAAATGTTACACATCCTGGCAGACACAGGGATAATATCAGGTTTGATCTCTGGTGGAGCCAGTAGAGTTGCTGCCTCAACTCCAGCAACAGAGGGATCTTGGGGTCCACGTCCATAGATCCCTCAAGGTTGCCGCGCAGGTCAATAGGGTTGTTAAGATGGTGTATGGTGTGTTGGTTTTCATTAGTTGGGGTATTTTCAAGAGCCGCGAGATGATGTTGCAGCCCTATAGAACTCTGGTTAGAACACATTTGGGAGTATTGTGTTCAGTTCTGGTCACCTCATTATAGGAAGGATGTGGAAGCTTTAGAGAGGGTGCAGAGGAGATTTACCAGGATGTTGCCTGGATTGGAGAGCATATCTTATGAGAATAGGTTGAGTGAGCCAGGGATTGTCTCTTTGGAGAGGAGGAGGATGAGAGGTGACTTGATAGAGGCATAGATTGAGTGGACATTCAGAGACTTTTTCCCCAAGGCGACAATGGCTAACATGAGGGGACATAATTTTAAGGTGACTGGAGGAAGATGTAAGGGGGATGTCAGGGGCAAGTTTCTTTTTGAAAACACAGAGTGGTGGGTGCACAGAACACACTGCCAGCAGAGGTTGTGGGGGCAGATACATTAGGGACATTTAAGACACTCTTAGATAGACACATGAATGATAGAGAAATGGAGGGCTAATTTGGGAGAGAAGGGTTAGATAGATCTTAGAGCAGGATAAAGTGTTGGCACAACATTGTGGGCCAAAAGGCCTGTACTGTGCTGTAATTCTATGCTCAACTCATTATCAATTCTGATCTCCAGCTCTGTAAGGAATTTGAATGTTCTCTCTGTGCCAGCATGGCTTCCCCCCAGATGTTTCCTCCCACATCCCAAAAACATGCAGGCTGGCAGGTTAATTGACTGCTACAAGTTGCCTCTAATGTAGATGCCTGGTAAATCTGTGAGCAGTTGATAGGAAGAGGTTGCAAGAAAATAGGACTGCTGTGAGTACAGTTGATGGTCATCCTTCACTGTCATAAGGAGACATGGCGATATAGATATGTAAATTATCAGGGATTATGCGACTGAAAAAAAAGCCTCATTTCAAGATGGAAAAGGACAACCAAATAAGACCAACAACAATCATTCTTTACACTCAAGAATGAAGGGAGATCTAGACACTATGTACATAAAGACCAAGTCCAGAATGATTAATCCTTGGGAGAGAAAGTCAAGGTGTAGTATGGGTGAATCTATACTTACGTTCTTAGGAATGAGTTGGCCAAGAATGGGTAGTCCTGTGTACTTTCCACCACAGCATCAAAAGGAGAAACTGAGAACAATGTCTTATTGCGACTTTAGCAAGTGGTACAGATAAGCCTCAAAACTACCAATTCCTGCAGGGTTTTAAGGGCTTACGTAACGTTCAGTAATGTTCTTCAATACAAATAAAACCAGAGCATGCTGTAAAAATATCACAACAATCAAAACCAAAGGGTCTATTACTATCACCAATATCTCATAACTTCATCCCATTCTCTCTTCAACCCCCTCCCATTGGGCAGAGATACAAAAGCCTGAAAGCACTACTACCAGGCTCAAGGACAACTTCTAACCAGCTGTAATAAGACTATTGAACCTCAAATGACAAGGTGGACTCTTGACCTCTCAATCTACTTCATTATGGCCTTGCACCTTCTTGTCCGCCTGCATTGCACTCTGTAACTGTAACACTTTATTCTGCATTCTGTTATTGTTTTCCCCCAGAGGTTTTTCCACTCTACCTCAGTACATATAACAGTAATCTCTTTAAAATTGGTCTTACTCTACATTCCCCTCTTGGTAATAAATCTTATTATGGGCACTAAACAATCCAAGCATTTCATTTTTAATAAAAGTAAAAAGATTAAAGATTGGGTAAATTTATGAACATAATTTGTCGTATTTCCAACCTGGTCAATTCTGATATAGTAGAATTCAATGGCAAAATAAAATCCCTACTAAACATCCCAACTTGATTTTATTGAAACATGCTGTGAAAATAATTAATGCTAATGCCTAAAGCAGCAGTTTATACTGTGCAATTAGTTCTATGTAGCTTAAACTAATTAACAGCCTTTTGCATAAACATTGACAAAATAAACCTTTTTAAAAATTACATACACTTGAATGTGCATGCCACTTTAAGATCCACAGGTTTTGAATTTGAAAAGCCAAATTAGAATATATCCAATACCAACTTCTGATGAAGGTGTCTGTTGCAAAACTACTCACTTGGCAGGAATGAATGCTGGGTAAATATCAATTAAATTTTGTGCATGCTTTAATTCATCTAAGAGACTTGGATGTATTTAGAAATACAGTTTCATGGTTAAATGCACACATAGTTTATTAGCTACAGATTTCACATCCATTATTCCAAAGCACAAATATAATGCACAAACAAAAAACAATTCATAACCCGTTCTGAGAAAGCACTTATACATTATTTCACTCTGCTAATGTAGGCCTTATCAATTCATCAAATGATCCTATGTTCTGGTAGAGGCATTAATCCCAGCATAAAGATAAGAACTCTTACCAAACCATCATTCATTGTTTCAAAGATCTTCTTTAGGCTCTCTACACCACCTCTACCAAGCAACATGTTATTTTCTTTCACTGGAGCTTTTGTAGACACAGTTATGTGCATGACTGGCCCAGTTGAGTTTCTGGCTTTGAGATGGTAGTGGTGAGCCAGTCCTTATGCTAAAGGTGTTCCAGCAATGCTGTTGAAGAGGAAGCTCTAGGATTTAGACCCAGCAGTGAAGGAAACACATGCATTTTTTTTTTAAGGTCAAGATGACCTGTAACTTGGAAACAAACCTGATGTTCCCATGGCTTGCTACCCATGTCCTTCTTGGTGGTTGAGGTTTGGAAAGTGCTGTTGAATTAGCATTGATGGTGCATTCTGCAGAACATTCTGATGGTACATGAAATTAATGCTTTGGCTAGTGGATGGTGTATTGATCAAGTGGATTGCTTTGTCACGCATTAAGTCAGAGTTGTACAACATAGAAACAGGCCCTTTGGCCCAATCCCATCCATACCAACCATCATGACTATTCATATTATTCCCATTGCCGCATTAATTCCATATCCCTCTATTCCCTACTCATTCAAGTATCTCTCCAGGTTCCTCTTAAATGTTGTTACTGTTCCTGCCTCCACTTCTTCCGGTAGCTCACTCCAGATACCAACTACTGTGTGAAAAATGTACCCCTCAGATCTCCTTTAAACCTCCTCCCTCTCAACTCAAACTTGTGCCTTCTAGTTTTAGACACCCCTACCATGGAAAGCAAACTCTGGCAATCTACCCTATCTACCTTTTCACTCCAGGAAAAACACACCTAGGCTATCCAATCTCTCTGAATAACTCAAGCCCCCAATCCAAGCAACATCCTTGTGAATCTTTTCTGCACCCTCACTTGCTTAATCACACCCTATAGTGCAGCGACCAGAATTTCACAGAATACTCCCAGTGTGGCCTAACCAACACTTTGTACAATTGTAACATGCCCCAACTCACGTACTTAATACCTTGGGCAACAAAGGAAAGCATACCCTACATATTACTTACCACTGTCTTCCCATGTTCAGATAACGATGTACTTGTACCCCAAGGTCTTCCTGTTCAACACTCCTTAGGGTTCTGCCATACACTGCATGTCCCCATATATTTCTTCTGAAAATGCATCACTTTGCACTTGTCCAAATTAAATTCCATCTGCCATTCCTTTGCCCACTTTCCCAGTTGATCTACATTTTGTTGCAACTTTATACAACCTTCTTCAATGTCCATTGCAAGTGGAATTTTGGTGTCATCCAAACTTACTAATCATGCCACCTACATTCTCATCCAAAGCATGTGTATATGTATATACACACACACATAAACAATAGAGGACTCAGCACCCAATCCCTGCAGCACATCACTGGTCACAAGCCTCCAATTTGAAAAACAACTATCCACTACCTCTTATCACCAAGCCAATTTTGGTGTCATCCACAAACAAAGGCTAGCTCACACTGGATCCCATGTGTTCTAACCTTCTAGACCAGCCTACTATGCAGGATGGGACCCTGTCAAAGGCCTTGCTGGCCCACATAGACAACATCTACCACAATGCCCTCAATCAATCATCTTGGTTACTTGTTCAAAGCAACTCAAATTTGTGAAACAATTTCCCACACACAAGGCCATGTTCTACTATCCCTAATCAGTCCTTACCTTTCCAAATGCAAACAAGTCTTGCCCCTCTGAATCCCTTCCAGTAACATTTCCACCACTGATGCAAGGCTCACTGGCCTGTAGTTCCATGGCTTATCCTTGCTGCCTTTCTTATATAAAAGGCAACATAAGCTATCCTCCAGTCTTTTGATACCTTATTAAAAAGTCAGTAGGTGCTGCTGTAAAACAAAGCACTTCAGAAGTTTACAACATTGGAAAATTCCAAGTATCAAGATTACAGGCACAATTACTGTTCATAGTATGTGTGAAAATACCACTTAATGACATGATTTGGCTAACAACTTAACTGACAGATCGTTGCCCAAAATTTCCACTTTAACTGACGAGGTTCATGTTTCAAGAATCAAAAGCTTTTGTTACACTGCAATTATTGGATGCACCATCTGGACATCTGGAACTTGTGTACTCAGTGACTGAGTAAATTTTCCATATTCACAAGAACCTACCAATTGGAAACACCAGTTCAAAAATACTCTAATAAGGTCAATATAAAGCCAGATGCTGATAGCAAGATAGATTTCTTTTCCTAGTGAAGACCTGATCCAGGCAAAAATTTCAGAAAAGGGTTAGCATTCCAAATTCAAAGAACTTGCCCACCATTGTACTGTTGCATTTCCTATTGTTGGTTTCAACAATGAGGAATGAGGAAGTACCTTTAGTACTGTAATTTGATCTTATTTGCTGTCCTCTATTGAATAGAGATGTGGAACTTCCAAGTATTTCCACATTATGAGACTAATCTGTTCCTAAATTTCTGCCAACACTTTGCTTTGGGTCATTTAAGCACTTTCTATCTGAACAATGTGCCCAGCCTATTTTTTGAAAAAAAGAACTTTATATTCAGAAGAAACAATACTAAAAATATCAAAAGGCCATTTCAAATTCATGGCATTGCTCCTGGTCAGATGAACAATTTTATAATAGGTTAGGTTATGATGCTATTTAAATGAAAAAAGATGCACCACAGTGCAGAATGTATTATCCTGTTTGAATTGAAGTCATATTCCTTTAACTACAAAGTGCAAGTCACCGAGCCTTCTCATTATTTAGAATTTAACTGCTTGACCAGGGCATTTCCCAAACTGTGAATGTGTTTTCTAGGGTAACTTTATACCAGAAGTATTATGTATTCAGCAACAGTAGTTAATTTTTTTTTGTCCAGGTCTAGATGCAAGAATGCAGGACATGTTCTCTATATATTCAGAGTTAATCTCTGGTGACAGCAGAGATATAATCAAGACTAACTGCAGTTATCAAGCAAAGCAGAATGACAAGAACTGGATCAGATCAGGCAGATTTTTTTAAAAAGCGGCTCCACCTCAATTAAGCCATAAATTCCTTTCTTTTTAAAATATATTCAATGATATAGTAACCCGGAAACCAATGTAATATTAGGTTGGAATATTTGGAGGCATTCTGCCACACAAGTTAAGAAACTGGACATGACAAATTGGAGGTGTATGTCAGCAATGATCTGACTAGTTTAGCATATACAGCTTTATAGAGTCAGAGTCACAGAGCTCTACAGCACAGAAACCAGCCCATCTAGTCCATGCCAGCCTGGTTTTCTGCCTAATCCCATCTACCTGCACCCGGACCTTATCCCTCCAAACCCCTCCCATTCACATATCTACCCAAACCTCTCTTACATGTTACAACTGAACCCGCATTCACCACTTCCAGTGGCAGCTCATTCCACACCTGCACCATCCTCCAAGTGAAGTAGCTCCCCTCAGATTCCCCTTTCACCCTAAACCTAAGACCTCTTGTTCTAGTCTCACCCAACCAAAATCCTGCATGCATTCACCCTATCTATACCTCTGAGATCTCCCCTCATTCTCCTCTGCTCCAGGGAATAAAAGTACCTTTCCCCATAACTCAAGTCCTCAACGCCCAGCAACATCCGTGTAAATTTTCTCTGCACTCTTTTAAGTTTATTGATAAGTCCTCTTACTGACTGTATCTACCTGTGATGCCACTTTCAAAGAATCATGGATCTGTATTCCCAGGTCCCTTTATTCTACTGCACACTTCAGTGCCCTACCATTCACTGTGCAAGTCTTACCCAGTTTGTCCTCCCTAAGTGCATCACCTCACACTTGTCTTCATTAAATTCCATCTGCCATTTTCTGGCCCATTTTCCCAGCTGGTCCAGATCACTTTGCAAGCTTAGACAGCCTTCCTCTCCGTCCACTACGCCCCCAATCTTGGTGTCATCCGCAAATTTGCTGATCCAGTTTACCACAGCATCTAAATCATTAATATGATAAACAACAACGGGCCCAGCACCGATCCCTGCGGCACACCACTAGTCACAGGCCTCCAATCAGCGAGACAACCATCTATCACCACTCTCTGGCTTTTCCCACTAAGCCAACATTGAATTCAATTGACTACTTCATCCTGAATGCTAAGTGACTTAATCTTCTGGACCAGTCTCCCATGCGGGACTTTGTCAAAGGCCTTGCTAAAGTCCTCATAGACAATGTCCACTGCCTTCCCAGTAACCTCCTTGAAAAATTCTATGGTTAGACATGACCTGCCATGCACAAAGCCCTGTTGACTATCCCTAATCAGGCCCTGTCCCTCCAAATACTTGTATATCCTGTCCCTCAGAATATCTTCCAATAACTTACCCACAACTAATGTCAGGCTCACCGGCCTATAATTTCCCGGCTTATTCTTAGAGCCTTTCTTAAACAACAGAACGACATTAGCTATCCTCCAATCTTCAAGCACCTCACCCATGACCAAGGCCATTCTAAATATCTCTGCCAGGGTCCCTACAATTTCTGCACCAGCCTTCCTCAAGGTCCAAGTGAACACCACATCAGGCCCTGGGGATTTATCCAGCCCAATTCACCACAAGACAGCAAGCACCTTCTCTTCCCTAATCCAGATAAGGTCCATGTCCTCACTACTCTTTTGAGTAAATACAGATGCAAAAAATTTAAGACCTCCCCCATCTCTTTTGGCTCCATGCATAGATGACCATACTGATCTTCAAGAGGACTAATTTTGTCCCTTACTATCCTTTTGTTTTTAATGAAAAAGCTATTTACTGATAAAGGACTGAAGACTGCAGATGAATGTAAACTCAAGGTTTATAAATGCATTAAATAACTGTTCTACACCACAGCACTATTTATAGCAAGTCAACATTTGCTGGTTTGTAACAATATTGTTTCAAATATTCTGATGTTTCAGTGAAGCTATGTCCCTTTAAGGCAGTAGAACTCTCCCCTGGTTAGCGAACATAAATCTTCACTATAACAAGGGGTTATTTAATTTAGTTATTTAACAAAGATTTCATTTGGTACAATGAAGGGTAGGGAACACACTTGGAGACCACTTTTCAAACATCCAGTAACATTTAACAACCCTTGTGATTGGGTCAATGGAAAGGAGCCTTAACCATGCTATTTAAATGGGGAAAAAAAACAAGCACCTGTGCTCTTCCATCTGACAGTAATGGCCACTGAATGAATGACTTATAAGTTTCAGCTTGACAAAACGGGCAGAGCTTGCTTTTGATTTACTCCATCCTTAAAGGAGATCAACTAGCTTCTGACTTCTTTCCTCACTTTCTCCCTCCCACTACATGAATTTTTGCAAAAAGGGTTCTTTAGGAACCCAATCCTTTTGTTAACTAGGGGAGAGCTTTAATTCATATATAGCAAAGAACAATGATGTAGGTAACTTGTGATTTCAGATAATAATCCTAGCAGTATACACTGGGAAGTGTTACTTGTAAAGAACGACTCCAGTTTCAGTATAAAACAAATACCTGTACTTCTCCAAACCCAAACTCCCATCATCCTCCCAGAGAAAGACATTTAAGCACTTCCAATGACAGATCATAATGAAGACTACAACAGTGAATACAACAGTTCATACATTAGACATTGTTGGTTTGGAGGGTTTATACATTATGGAAAACAGAATATTCTTCTGCTAAACTGTAGTGTTAGTGTAGCAGGCCTATAAAGTCAAATAAATAAATTTAGTGAGGTCAGTTTAATTGCCAGTTTTCTTTGAGGAAAGGTCAAGTAAGAGTACTGAACATTCAATTCCGTTTCTTAAAGAGCATTTTTGGGAGACAGACAAAAACTGAGGGAAACAAGTTTAAAACTAAGTGTGCAGGATTTGATGCTATTGGGAGATCTCCAAATGAAGTGCTCATAGGTCAATATATAAACCACTATATTTTAAATACATCAATATTATTTTATCATGGTTTAACTTTATAATATTGGAGTATTGTGTTCAGTTCTGGTCACCTCATTACAGGAAGGATGTGGAAGTTTTAGAGAGGGTGCAGAGGAGATTTACCAGGATGTTGCCTGGATTGGAGAGCATGTCTTATGAGGATAGGTTGAGTGAGTTAGAGCTTTTCTCTTTGGAGAGGAGGATGATGAGAGGTGACTTGATAGAGGTGTACGAGATAAGAAGCATAGATTGAGTGGACAGTCAGAGACTTTTTCCCAGGGCGATAATGGTTAACACAAGGGGACATAATTTTAAGGTGATTGGAGGAAGATACAAGGGGGATGTCAGGGGCAAGTTTTTTTTAAAAAACAGAGTGATGGGTGCATGGAATGCACTGCCAGCAGAGGTTGTGGCGGCAGATAGATTAGGGACATTTAAGAGACTCTTAGATAGACACATGAATGAGAGAGAAATGGGGGGGGCTATGTGGGAGGGAAGGATTAGATAGATGATAGAGCTGGATAAAATGTCAGCACAACATTGTGGGCCGAAGCTGACACAATGTCAGCACAACATTGTGTGCTGTAATGTTCTAATATTGCACAGTTACCACCATATTCAGTTTGAAATTATGGTGTTCACAATTTCACTTAAATTGTAAATATTAGCATCAATTAGATATATTATATAAATATCTTTTTTAAAAAAATACTCATTGCAATTAGCAGTTATGATGTTGACAAATTATTAGAAATAAAAAAAAAGAATCTCAGTTTTTAAAAAAAAATTCAGTCTTAGCTTTAACAACCTGGGTCAATTTCTATGGAAAAACTAGAGTAATTGCAGAATTGGAGAGGAAATGCAACAAACTTTTTCACCCAAGAGGACGGTAAAAATCTGAAAGGGCAGTAGAAGCAGAAGCTTTCATTGCATTAAAAGTGTATGCCTTAAGAGCCGTAGGAGGAGGAGTTAGGTTGGTTAACTCTTTATGGGCAGCACAGGTGATGGGTCTAATGGTATCATAAATTGTCAGTGACAGAGACGAAGGCCAGCATCTGTAGCAATCAACCCCAACAATGATGTGGATCTGCAATCACACGTAGGCCAGAGCAGGCAAGGAAAGCAAAATTCCTTTCTTAACAGACATTATCAGGGGTCATCTTAATCCTAAGATTTCAACAATACTGAAAGGAAGTCATGGCAATGAAGCAAATGTGGATAAATTAAATTTAGTTACATCTTAACCAAAATTTAATCAAATGTCAACCATTCTCAGCTCAAGACTAGGTTCATAGACAATCACTGGTCTAGAAATATGACTGTAATGTCAAAATAATGAAGCTGCTGGAGCATGATAGTTGGGTGACCTTCGATAAGATGGGAATTGTGGGTCACCACTGAGAAAAGCGCGACAACTGTAATCTGAGAATGTAACCGGAGAACTATGTTCCTGAAACACTTCTGTATACTAGGTAGAAAACATAACCCAAATTTAGTCCTGAAATCTGCTGTTAACATGGTAATGTTGTTAAGGGAGGCAGCTGAGATTAGAGGAGAGGTCCATTGGATGTGATTGACTTGTAGCTAGGAGAAAGAAGTTGGGATGAGAATGACAAGAGAAAAAAAATTCAAAAGGGATTAAGGGCACAGATGATTAGAAATGTAGCATTTTAGGCAGATGCAAGGCAAAACAAATAAAGGCTTTTAAACCTTTTTAATTCCCCATGAATTTTGAGAGGATTTCATAAAAACCGTCAGTTAGAGAGTTGTACAGCACAGGCAATTCATTTAAAGCCAAATGAAATTGTTTCTTACTGTCACACAGAATGTGCTATTTCCCATTAAAATTAGAAAAACTAGCCAGGTCAGTTCTAAGAAAGCCCTTAAAGAAATTCTACTTCTACTCAAAAACGTTCCAGAAAATGACTGGAAGTTTAAAGCTGTTAAGTACTTTTATCACTTTCCCCATCAAGCAGTAATGATTGGTAGGAGAGGTGGCTCTAGGACACAGTGCTGTAATGAAGGGAAAGCATACAATTGCCATTATGTAGGCAGCAGGAAGGCACAATGGAAATAGCACAGGTGCAACAATTAGAGGTAGATATTTATAATGCTACATTTATAGATATATTAGCTCCAAACATAGACAATATTCATTCTGGAGAGAAATTTGGGGATCTTACCATATAAAGACAACAGCAACATATAACTGAGTTATATGGATTCTGAAATGATTCTAGCACAGTTACATCCATTGCATTTACCTCTTAGCACTCCACTTCAAAACATGTTTTCCCCATAGTCTTGGCTGGTGAGAAGATAGAACCTTCATTCTCTAGATCCCATTAATAACAATCATTCACCCAAATGCCAGAACACACCATGGGGGATAGGAGCTGCATCTAGCTTTACATCACTCCTATACATTAGCCAAATAAGTCTTGCTATAATGGAGAAATTAGAGTGCTAATGGCAATCAATACTAGGATTCAAAACAGACTACTGAGAGCCCATATTCAACCATTACTTGCCGTACAACACTACAAAGGTCCTTTTAAAATGTCAATCCACTCTCGATAAACCTCTGTAACCCAGCATAAAACATCTGAAGACCATTTTCAAACTCTTCAGCAGAGAACAAGTGTTGAGATTTTAAACTTAAATAGTTAAAACACCATAACACTGTCTCCAGTGTGCATTTGTCTAAGTGGATAAGAGTTTATACTTAAACAACTGAAAAGAATACTATAATGATTCCCTGAACTTCTGCTGTCACCCTTTCTCCTCCTTTCCAGAACTATGGTCCAGTTCCCCTTACCTTCCACCTTTTCGGATTCCACGTTCAACAGTTCTCCACCACTTTCTGCACTGATCATCAAATGCACCTTTTCAGCATTCTGGGAGTATTTCCTCCATGACATTCTAATCTGCTCCATAATCACCAGCAAGATATAGCCTTACACATGTCCTTGTTAGTCAACGAGGAGTTAAAATACTTCCAGGCAGAACAGACTTGCTTGAACTTTCCTCAATTTAGTATAATGCATTTGGTGTAAATGGTATTATGTATACACGAATGAACACTTTGCTCAACTCCTCCATACCCCTGATCACCTGTCACTTTGTTGTCTGACTCCTATTCTGAGCCAAGCTGTCTTTGGCTTCTGACACTACCCCAGAGAGTAACTGAACCTCACCCATCAAGCAGGCACATCACTTCCTTTCTGCACACAAAAATCAAAATTGAATTCAACAATTTCAAAAGCTGCACATGGTGTCGGCATATAAACAATGCCCTAGATGGATGATTGGGTATTTCCCCAATCTATCTTTGTGACCACTGCTGTAAGTGACTGCAAGAATGAGGATGCATAACTATCCTTTAATCATTGCAACTTAGTTTTCCTCCCTACACATTATATAATCTGAATATTTCCAGTGACCTATTTTGAATTCCACAGATTGCCCTACTGGTTTCAGGACTGAACAATAACTTTTTTTTATTTTAATGAGCAACACAAATCCCTGCAATACAAAAGAGGCATCTGGAGATATTCAGCTCTACTGCAGAGACAATAAGCAGATGCTGATTATGGAAAAATGACAACCATATTGAAAACAAAAATAGAAAGCTGGGAACACTTGGCAGGTCAGGCAATATCTGTGGAAAGAAATGGAGTAACATTCTAGGTTGACCTGAAACATCGACTGTTTTCCTTTCCATGAAAGCTGCCTGACCTCCTGAGTGTTTTCTAGCATTTTGTTTTTATTTCAAATTTCCAACATCGGCAATTTTATTAAGTTTTCAATCATATTCAAAATGTTGATTTGAGACAAAACTACCAAGGTCATCAGAATTCTGAGCCCAAACAAAAGCATTACAAGAATGGTCATAGATAAGTGAATACCAACAGAAAAATATCTAGTTTAATGTATGATTGATGAGATTAATTTTCAATACTTTTTCTTAAAGCAGGTTATTTTGGATCTCCCTACAGAGATTAAAGAAGAAAATTAAAGCAATCTATAACGTTGAAGAATGTGCCCTGTACATTTGTATTAATTTCTACGAATAAGTGCTTGATTATCAGAGTATCACACGGAATAAGTAAAAGCATTTCTGGGGATTTAAAATGTAGTAAAAACAAGTGGAACAGCATTTTCAACCCAAGTATAATATTAAAAAGATACAAAATCCAGAAAATTAAAAATAGATTGAACATTTTTTTAAAAAATGGAGCAACATGCTGGAAAAATAAAACTCTGCAATCCTTAGAAATAAATCTGTAGAGTAATGGTGAAAGAGGATTAGCCGTATTGCTATACATGAAACCATTTGGTTAGATATGCACAAAGGAATGAATTTGATGTAGCTATCACAATATAAATGTTATGCACTGAAAAATTCAAATAATGGTCATGCAGTGGGCCCACTATTAAAACACAAAAAAAATAGGGCAAAAAAAAAAATAGGGCAAATCAAAAAAACACCCAAGCTGCATACATACAGACTAACACACTGGATTTAACTCAGTTGAGTATGCCAGCTCCCTTGATTTTTCTTTACACTTATGTATACTAACATTCTAGAAGAACAATTTGGTAGATCAAGTTACCTTTCACTTGACACAACTAATGGTTATAACATTACACAATTGTCTTATTGACGTGAATATTGACATCTGATGGGCATACAATGTCAGTGGTGTTACAACAACTGACATAATAATCAACAAAAAGTGGTTACATCCTCACTAAATAGATTCATTTAATTTGTAACAAAAACTGAAAATAAGAGCAATGAAAAGATGCAATCATGTCACGAGAAAAAATTCCAAAATCATTCACTCCTCCTTTAACATTGCAGCACTGAAAGTATATCATTGTTTCCACATCAAGAATTATGCTAAACTGTAGCTGTCATTTAACCTTAAAAATACAAAGCAGAATTACCAAGAAAGCCAACTACTACTACTAAAGTATTTGTTTTAAAATGATAAATACTTCAGTTAGTAGCTCAAGAACCTGAAGTGGTACAAAACCAGCAACAATCTCAGATATTTGGTTATCTGAATGGAGGATGGAGGAGTTTTTTTTTGTTGAATACATCATTGGATTTATCTGGCAAAATATTTAAATCATACATTATATAAACCTCGATCTACCCACAATTCAAAGCTTGAGAGCATATATAAATGACAATCTTGTTTTATATTTATGTAAAATGCTATCATTTCAAAATGCTGTAGACCTGGCCTTCCCCATTAATAAATGGAAATAATATATTGGAAAACAATTACTAGAGTAGATAAAAACGTTAAAAATAGTTAACTAAAATAAAGCCACTATAATCCAAACACTGGTAATAGACATGCATTAATATGTATTCACAGAAAACATTCTCCCAAGTGGCTCATCAAATTATGAAATTAAATTTCAATTTCTACCCATTGTTTAGCCAATTATTTTTAAATTACAAATTTAAGCAAATATATGCAACACTTGTCCTCTCACAATGATTGTTTCACAACCAGCTGGCAGTAAAATACTAAAACAAAGCTGGCGGCTTGGGGGGGGGGGGGCGAACTAAGGACAGGAATTCCACGAGGTTAGTTTTCCCACAGAATTCTTTTGTGAGTGGAAACCGCTGGAACAAACCGGGGAGGGGAGGGGAGGGGGAGGGGAGGGGAGGGGAGGGGAGGGGAGGGGAGATTAAAAATAAACAACACTGCGCACGATGCAAAACAAAAAAAAGTTGTTAACCTTAGACAGAAGAGAAAGGAGGAGAAAATTCGCCACTGCAGGAGCGTCTCAATAAAATTACATAAAGTTGAGTTGGCGTGCTGGAACCGGTAGCACACCACCACTCGGTCAAACACCAATATGGGTTGAGGAAGGGAAGAAGGTCAGCCATTACCCGAGGTTAGCAGAAGCAGTGATGAAATTGGATTTTTATTCCAAGTCAGACATAAAATTAAGCACTTTTGCAAAGGGTTTTAGGGCGCACGATGAGGGGTGAACTCGTTCTCTCCCTCACACACACACACACACACACACTTCTCGCAGAGACTGATGACTTGTCCTTAATGCACAGTCTGGGCTTGTGCCAGGCGTCTCTACTCACCCACTGATCTGTATCCCAGGATCGCAACCTTCCGAGACTTCGGCTGTGGCATGTTCACAACGACGGCTCCACCCCGCCCCCCCCCACCTCCTCTCAGAAAATAAAAGTTTAGGGGAGGATTTACGATAGAAGAGCGGACAAAAATAAAGCTCCCTGGCCGGCAACGGGAACAAAAATCCCCCCAAAGGTGGGGAGGGGGGGGGAGGGGAAGGAACTTCAAACCCCAACCGAAAGCAAAACTACATGGATGTGGAGATTCGCTTTTGCTTTTAAAATAAAACACGCATAGTTTGGGAAGCGGAGCCAATGAGGCGGTTTCCTGGAGTAAATGTGGGAATAGATGCTGAACGTATTTTCTATTTTGGGCTCATGCGTGTCGAGGCGCTGGGAGTCGCGCAGCCTCTCTCTCCCTCCCTCACCTCCTGCCTCGACCGGATATCACCGCCCCCGCCTCGCCGATCCCGCCCGCCGATTGGGCCAGCTTGGGCGTTGGCGGCGGACAGCTCGCCTGCCCATTGGAGGGGCGGGACATTCATCATTCGCCCGGCCGGCCGGCTGGTTGGTTGGTTGGCAACCGATCAGCCAACCAGCCAACCAGCCACCCCCGTCCCTTCGCGCGAACGCAGCGGCTGCTCGAGAACTGCGCTTCACTCATCCAGTCAGTCTGACGATACCGGCCGGGCAAGGAAGCGTGCTCTCTATTGGCCAAACGGTGCGCCAATCATTTCCTAGCTGAGTGATTGGCTAATAAGGCAGGGTCGTTGCTTGATACCGCCCCGTTGCTATCACTCGCGTTGATTGCTGGGAATTGTAGTTCTAGGTTATGAGTAATTTGCTTCAGTTTATCATTTTACAAAGCAGTTATTCCAAAAGGGGCTGAACATTTTATTTAAAACATGGACATAAATAGATGGTGATGGATTTGGCGGGAGGAAGCAAAGCGATCCTAATGAACGGTTGACTGGGCTGTCATCCAGCTGCCATCTTGGAAGAATGGAGCCACAACTTTGGCAGTGGGCAGTGAGAGGAGAAGGTCACTGCCTTATTCCCGGGTGTTGTAATTGGAGACCATTCAACACATGCACACGTTGGCTAAGGCTGCATAGTATGGGAATGACTAACCTGCAGCAATGGTTGTCACCTGGGACCTGCCTGTGGTGCCCTCATTCATCGTTCTATTGGACAGATCATTGCCATGTTCAACCCCTTTCCTTGCCTCACCCTTCAAAATCTCCTGCAGACTTTCGTGTGTAAGTTTTAATCTTGTGTAATGTGAAATGTGCTGGCTGCATTGCATTGATTTATCATTATAACTAGCCTTGTGTTGTAGGAACAGAACACTGGAAGTTCTCAGCAGGTTGAGCAACATCAATGGGGATGTCTCGGGTCAAGGACCCTTCATCAGAAGTGGAAAAGTGAGAGTACCAGCATGATTTAAGTTCCAGAGAGAGCCTCTGTGTTGTCCATCACCCCTTCTCTATAACTTAAAACACTGACCAAGCTGGCCAGGCCTTTGACCTGAAACATTAACTCTTTTCCTCTCCCCACAGTTGCTACCTGATGTGCAGAATGCTTCCAGCACTTTCTGTCTTTGTATTCTGTATTTCCAGCATTCACAGTTTGTTGCAATAATGTGAACTGCAGAAACATTTTGCTTTGCAAGCCAGCAGTTGGTTATTAGCCTCGGGTGGCCTTGGTTGTTTAAGAATTGGAACAAAGAAGCTACGGTCAGGAATGCTGGCTAGGTTAGTGTTTTATTAATACATACAAGGTTTAAAGTGAAAAGTTGCTATCTTTTACACCTTGTGAATTACTTATTGTGACGCAGGATGCCGTTTGGCCCATCAGTTCCATGCTGGATCCCTCCATGATCCATTTCTCCCTCCCTATTTCCTTGTATCCCTGCAACTTATTCTCTCTCACATGCCCTTTGGTTTTGGCTTTTACCTACACTAAGGGGTATTACACAGTAGCCAATTAACCTATCAGCATGTCTTTGGGATGTGGCACTAACCACTACACTACCGTGCCTGAGGATAATCTCAGTGACTCCCTTTGGGATACAGGCCAGGGTTTTTTCTAAGTTGTAATCAATGTATTGTCATGGTTATCCCGCATGGAAGTATAGCTGCAATGTGACACCCCTAAGTCCTCTTTGGCCACATCCGTAGCTTCAAGGGTTAGGGGTCTATGACCATAACATACTGTTTCTGTGTTGGAGTATGTTGCAGGGTGATGAGATACTCATTTGTCCCACTGGGGGAATCACTGAGACACCAGGCCAGCTCATTCTTGCAGCAAAGCCCATCCCATGACGACGGCATTTCTCTTCCCTCTTGCCTCCCAGAAAAAAGTGTACCCCCCTCCCCCAGCCACCTTGTTCTTTGAAGTGGCCATCTCCTGCCTGTCTCATCTCATTCCGGGCAGAGATATCAATGCACCTCTGAGTTCCTGGGCTCTATAGCTGTTGAGATTGTCCATAAGGGTCCTGACATTCCAATTCTTCAACTTCATATTGTGGTTTGGAAACTGCATGTGTGATATTTGAAGGGTAATGGCCATTGCATACAGTTACCACATGGATTTGGCAGAATATTTTAATCTGCATCAGTTTAATGTGAACAATTTACGATGAATCACTGCCACCCGCTGGTGACACATTGTATATTTAGCGAAGGTTCACTCAAACGGGTCTTTGCTGGCAAGGTAATTAAATATGTGATCTATGCTGTCCTATCTGCTTCTGTAACTTCAACTATCTACAGTAGATGCTGGTGAAATACCCCATCAATGCTGCCTCCACAAGATCCTTCAAATTTTCTGGAAGGATAAATTAACTTGTGGTTAGTGTCTTGTTTCAGGCCAACACCCCCAGCATCGAGGGCTTAGTTACACTTGGTCAGCTCTGCAGGGCACGCTACGTGTTCACATGCCCAACACCAGACTCCTGAAACAAAGATTCTACTCTGAACTTTGTCAGGAGAAGAGATTACCAGGCAACAGAGGAAAAGATTCAAGAATGTGCTCAAATTCTCCTAGAAGAAATGTAACATTGGCTTGGCTATAGGAGACAGAGGGTAGTAGTGGATGGGTGTTTCTCTAACTGAAAGTCCATAACAAGTGGTGTACCACAGGGATTAGTGCCGGGACCTTTGTTGTTTGTAATATACATAAATGATGAGAATGTAGGTGATATGATTAAGTTTGTAGATGCCTTGAAAATTGGTGCAGTTGTAGATAGTGAAGTAGGTTGTCTAAGGATACAGTGGGACATAGATAAGCCGGAAAGTTGAGTAGACCAGTGGCAGATGAAATTTAATCCAGACAAGTGTGAAGTAATGTATTTTGGGAGGTCAAATTCTGGTGAGCCAGATAGAGTAAATGGCAGGACCTTAGGAGTGATAATGTACAGAGACCTTGGGGTGCAAGTCTACACTCCACGAAAGTGGCAACACAAGTGGATAGGGTAGTGGGAAAGATATTTAGTCTGCTTACCTTCATAAACTGAGTATAAGAGTTGGGAAGTCATGTTGCAGCTGTACAAAACATTGGTTAGACCATACTTAAAGTATTGTGTACAGTTCTGATTGCCATTACAGGAAGGGTATGGTAGCAATAGAAAGAGTGCAGAAGAGATTCTGAGAGATTGTATAGGCTGGGTTTGTTCTCACTGGAATGTAGGAGGCTGAAGGGTGACCTTATGGAAGTTTATAAAATTCTGAGGGATGTAGAGTAGGTGGTGTTGTGTAACAGGTTTGAAAGGTCTCGAAGGGCAAGGACTCTGGACACAGTCTTATGAGTTAAAATGATTTATTTATAAAAACAAATGCGGGAAAGGATAACGGGAGCAACACACACATACACACACTAGTGATCGCGAACATGGGGGAATTGCAACAGGGGTAAGATATACACACACACAACGGACTGGGTACATACAATCAAGGAACAGTCAATACGATGCCTGCCACCCCTCGACAGTGCAGGCACAGCTCTATGGTCCCAGGGATCCTTAACTAATCTCTCTTAAACAGTACACAGCTTACCACCAGGGCATCCCTCAGAGACAAAAGAGGCAGAACCAAGCATTTGACACTCTTTATACTGCTGAAGGGCTGGGTGGTCCAGCCCAGGTAGTTCAAACAGGCCAATCACCTGAGTGTGCCAGGTCCAAAGGTGCTTAAAGGGACCAATGGTCAAGTGTGCCCGGATGGGTGGGGGTGGAGCGAACCCTTGATTGACAGTGGTGTGTCTTCCGACCAAGTAGGTGCAATGCTGTCCTCTGACCAGATTGGGGGGGGGGGGGGGTCAGTGGTGTCACGTGACAGCCCTCCACAATACAGGTGGTTAGATTCTCTTGCATTGAAGATGATCATTGCCTGGCACTTTTTTGGATTGTATGTTATTTAAGACGTTAGCCCATGCTTGAATGTCATCTATGTCTTGCTGCTTGCAGGTATGAGCTGCTTCATTTGCTGAGGAACTATGAATGGATTTAAATGTTGTGCAATCATCAGAGAACATCCCCATTTCCAACTTCATAATAGAAGGAAGGTCATTTTTGAAGCAGCCATAGATTTTTGGGTCTAGGACACTGCCCGGAGAACTCCTGCAGTCATGTCCTGGGGCTGGGATGACTGACCAAGAATTATAACCATCTTCCTGTGTATGAGGTATGATTCCAGCCACTGGATTGTTTTCCTCTGATGCCCATTGCCTTCAATTTTCCCAGGGGTCTTTGATGCCACATTCAGTCAAGTACTGCTTTCCTGTCATGGGCAGTCACTCTCATTTCACTTCAAATTCAACACTTTGGTTCATTTTTGGACTAAGGCTGAGGTGAAGTGTGGAGCCGAGAAGTCCTGGCAGAACCTAAACTGGGCATCGGTGATATGGTAAATGGTGAGTAGATATCACTTGACAATCATTTTTATCAACATATAAATCCTATATGTGACAGATGTAAATCGAATGTGGCTTCTCTGACACATATGTTTTGGTCCTGTCCTCTTATGGAAATATATTGGAAGGACATTTTTAACATTATTTCAAATGTATTGAAGATTGATTTACAACCTCATCCTATCACTGCAATTTTTGGTTTACCAAGGATAGTATCTGGCCATCTATCTGCCTCCGCTAACCATATGATTGCCTTTGTTAATGGCCAAACAATCCATTTTGCTTAAATGGAAGGATCCAATACCCCCTACTACTTTTCAATGGTTCTCTCAAACTATATCATGTTTACACTTGGAAAAAATTAGGAGTGATACTGTTGATCCTTTGCTTAAATTTGAGGAAGTTTGGAGTCCATTTATTCAATATTTTCACATGATATAGATCCCCTTATAATAACCTTTCAATTTAGAGGAACGGAGTTGACGACATGATATTGCTTTGTTTCTGTTGAGAAATTTTAGTCCATTTTTTTTTGTTTTTTTTTTGAATTTTTTTTCTTTAGCTTAGTTTGGTTTGATATATTGTTTATAATTTTCCTTATTGTTTTGGGGATTTTTTTTCTTTCTTTTATAATAAATCTTTTTCTTTTATATTCTGTTCATTCACTAACAGATCGTTGGATCTACAGATTTTTTTTATACTTTATTGTTCTTTATGATTATCCATGTCATGATTGTTCTCCTGATCGCTTTGTATTACATGTATAAACATTGATATATTAATCTGTATTAATTTGAAAACTAATAAAAAGATTGAAAAAAAAGATGTCACTTGACAGCATTAGCAATGCAGCTCCCATCACTAAAATGATTGAGCAATACTACGTTGGATTGTATTTGTCCTGCCTTTTGTGAACAGGATATCCCTGGGCAATCCTCCGCTTTGTTAGATTAATGCCAGTGTTGTAACTACAACTGAATGTCTTGGCATAACTCATTCTGGAGCACCTGTCTTAAGTACGATAGCTTCAATCACTGGATTTGAGCTGTCCTGCTGTTTGTGAACAGGATAGATCTGGGCAGTTTTCCATGTTGTCGGGTAGATATTAGTATTAAAACTGTATTGCAAAGCTTAGTGAAGCAAATTCTGGAGCGTAGGTCCAGAAATGTTGGGATGTTGTCTGGTCTCATAGCTTTTGCTGGACCCAGTGCTCTTAGCTGTACTGTGATACCGCATGAAATGAATTGAATTGGCTGGAAACTGGCTTCCATGATGATTGGGTTCTCTGGAGGGAGTCAAGACAGATCATTTATCAGCTGAATAAGGTTGTGAATGCTTCAGCTTATCTCTAGTAATTGTGCTCATATTGAGGACAGGGATATTCTTGGAGCCTCTTCCTTTTAGCTGTTTAGTTGTGCACCACCGTTCACCACTAGATGTGGTAGGACTGTATAGCTTTGATCTGAACCATTGCTTGTGAGGCTGCTTAGCTTTGTTGTACACTGTTTTTGCTGTATAGCATGCATGTGGTCCTGTGCCTCGACTTCACTGTGTTTGGGTGTGCCAGGTGCTGCTCCTGGTTTGATGGGAACGGATGGTAGTGAATGAGATGTGCTCGGTCATGAGGGTACAGATTATGGTGGTGTATATTTCTGCTGCCAGGTCCCTTCTGAGTTTAGCACAACAGAAGGTGTGAAAATAAAAAAAAGCTGCAGATGCTGCAAATCTGAAATGAAAACAGAAAATGCTGGAAACGCTCAGCAGATCAGGCAGCATCGGTGGAAGGAGACACAGTTAATGTTTCAGATCAGTGGCCCTTTGTCAGAACTGGGAAAAAGATATTTTAAAAAATGGTCATTTTTAAGTTGCAGAGAAGGTGGTGGGAGGGATGGTCAGGACAAAAAGAAGATTAGGGTTAGACCAGGTCAAATGGGTCAATGGGGCAATTAGAGGGTGATTATGCTGTGTTGCCAGTAGCAGGGCTGTGGGACATGCACAGGTCAGGCTGTACTAATGGAGGGAGAAGAACTGAGCCAAAATCACACTTGGTGACTTACAGCAGAGATGGCTAGTTCTGATACAGACAAAGCTAGTTACCTGAAGTTGGAGGACGGGACTATGTGGTGGTCACTCTTCTCATGGATAGGTGCATCTGCTGCAGGTGGATTCATGAAGATGAGGCCCAGTTGATTTTTTCCTCGTGTTGGTTCATTCACTCCCTGCTGTAGACTGAGTCTGGCACTTGTGTCCTTCAGGCCTTGGCCAGCTTGGGCAGTGGTGGTGATGAACATTGTACTACCCCACCCAGAACATTATGAAACTCTGGTTAGGCCACATCTGCAGTATTGCATTTAATTCTAGTCGCCCCATCATAGGAAGGATGTGGAGGCTTTGGAGAGGGTACAGAAGAGGTTTACCAGGATGCTGCCTGGATTAAAGGGCATGTGTTATGGGGTTGGACAAAGTAGGGTTGTTTTCTCTTTGATTGGCAGAGGCTGAGGAGAGTCCTGGTGAGTTTAAAAGATTATGAGAGGCATAGATAGACAGCTGGTATCCTTTTCCCAGGGTCGAAAATATCTAATACTAGAGGGCATGCATTGAAGGTGAGAGGGGGTAAGTTCAAAGGAGATGTGAGGGGCAAGTTTCTTTACACACAGAGTGGTGGGTGCCTGGGATGCGCTGCCAGGGGTGGTGGTGGAGGCAGACATGATAGAGGTGTTTAAGGGGCTCTTAATAGGCACATAAATGTGCAGAGAATGGAGGGATATGAACATGTAGGCAGGTTTAGTTAGGCATCTAATTACTAGTTTAATTAGTTTGGCACAACATCGTGGGCCAAAGCAACACACACAAAATGCTGGAGGAACTCAGTAGGTCAGGCAGCATCTCTGGAGGGAAATAAACAGAAGTTAGATGGGTGGGGGAGGGGAGAGATGTAAGAAGCTGAGAGGTGATAGACTTGATAGACTAGAACGAGAAGGGGTGAGGGGGCCAGAGGAATGAGGGAAGACAGATGGGGGGGGGGGGGGGGGGGAAGGAAATAGGAAAAACAGTGGGGGGGAGGAAAGAAGAGGGGAGGGGTTACCGGAAGTTAGAGAAATCGATGTTGAGGCCGTCAGGTTGGAGACTCTCAAGGCTGAATATGAGGTGTTGTTCTTCCAACCTGCACCTGGCCTCAATGTGGCAGTACAGGAGGCCGTGGATAGACATGTCAGTGCGGGAGTGGGATGTGGAATTGAAGTGGATGGCCACTGGAGATCCTTGCTTTGCGGCAGACGGAGTGAAGGTGCTTGACGAAGCGGTCACCCAATCTGTGTCGGGGATCTCCCAGTGGCCAGTCACTTATTC
Organism: Pristis pectinata; assembly: GCF_009764475.1. Taxonomy (NCBI): domain Eukaryota; kingdom Metazoa; phylum Chordata; class Chondrichthyes; order Rhinopristiformes; family Pristidae; genus Pristis; species Pristis pectinata. The sequence goes on from NC_067409.1 coordinate 11,783,885, forward strand.
CCTTTCCCCCTTCCCCTGCCCTCATGATCTGCCCATCTATTCCCCTATTCCCCACCTCCTTCCCTTTATTCCATGGTCCACTGCCGTCTCCTACCGGATTCCTCCTCCTTCAGCCCTGCTTCTTCTACCTATCACCTCTCAGCTTCTTGCATCTCCCCCCTCCTCCACCCACCCCCCTGCCTTCCCCCTCTCACCTGGACTCACCTATCACCTCCCAGCCTGCGCTGTTCCCCCTTCCCCCACCTTCTTATTGAGGCTTCTGCTTTTTTCCTTTCCAGTCCTGATGAAAGGTCTCAACCCAAAATGTTGACAGTTTATTTCCCTCCATGGATGCTGCCTGACCTGCTCAGTTCCTCTAGCATTTTGTGTGTGTTGCTCCAGATTCCAGCATCTGCAGAATCTCTTGTGTCTCCATCGTGGGCCAAAGGGCCTGTTCCTGTGCGTTACTGTTCTACGTTCTATAACACTTTCAGTGCATCCATGTGCTCTCAACATGGACTCATCAGTACAGGGCAGGTGGTAGGAAAAAACAGGACATTTCCTTGCCTCTCTTTGCCCTGCTTCAGATATCAAAGAATCCAAGGGTTACCCACTCCTGCCTGTACACCATTGTGCTTTGGTATGTCTGTCCTGCTGTTCATGAACATGACTGATATGATGGATGAGCTCTCTCAATTTACACACCAATCCAGAGATGCTTGCAGGTAAGGCTTTGTAAGGTTGACTGTGCTGGGAGTGACTTAATTTGGTACCCAGATCAAGACCAGGTGGTCTGCTGGTTTTAATCTTTCACTGAGTGAAGCAGCAAAGCTGTGAGTGGCTTGCTCAGCCAAATAGGTTGGGTCTGGAGTCTCATATATACCAGACCAGGTAGCAATAGCAGATTTCCCTCCCCAAAGGAACTAGGTGAGTTTTTCCAACAAATGGTAGATTTCATCATTCAAATGCTGTTTTTCTAAATTATAGAATTTAATTTCCAATTTGTGGGATTTAAACTGAGGTTTCTAGTTTAGTAAAAACTTTACCACTTAATCACTACTGTAGGCATGCATGAAACAAAAATTTGATACTTGTGAAATGCTTTGGGAGATTTTGCTACATTAAATGTGCTATATAAATACCAATGTTTGTTCTGGAGGCTCATTATCTGAAGACAGATTGCATTCTGTCATTAAAACACTGTCTTCCTTGTCATGTATGTGCATAACAAAGTCCAACCTATAGAGTTCACAAGTAGGACCAGCTATAACACTATTGGTATCTTGAGACATTGAATAATAATCCCTTTTGCTTGGCTTTGTCCAATAGTCCTTGATCTACAAATGTAGATTGGGGGAAGAATATGCCTGGTTTTCAAACACTTTTTCGTAGTAAACTTCGCTTGCAGATTTCATTTCCAAATGATTGAGCATTAATTTTTGAGTCTGTCCTCACTGAGATAAAGGTCAATGTTCTTTTAGCTTTTGTAATTGCATTTTATATTGATGCACAAGCCTTTAGCAATTTCTGAATGCAACACCGGCATTACTGCTCTGCCTCAGCTGTTAATGTCTCCAATTCAGATTAGCTGACCTCAGTGAGCTTCAGCTGCCAAAATTTCCCTCAGTCTCCAGAACGTCTTGTCACATCGAATCATAGACCAAGATATCTATCTGAGCTCACCCCATTTGCCTGCATTTGGCCCCAAATCCCTCTAAACCTTTTCCATTGTGTATCTGTCCAAATGTCTTTTAAACATTGTAATTGTACCCGCCTCTACAGCTTCCTCTGGCAGCTCGTTCCATATACCCTCCACCCTTTTGTGTGGAAAAAGTTGCCCCTCAGGACCCTTTTAAATCTTTCCCCTCTCCCCTTAAACCTCTGCCCTCTAGTTTTAGACTCCCCTACCCTGGGAAAAAGACTGTGACCATACACCTTATCTATGTCCCTCATTCCCTCATGATTTTATATGCCTCTAGATATACCTCAGCCTCCTACGCTTCAGGGGAAAAAGGTCCCAGCCTTTCCAGCCTCTCCTATAACTCAAGCCCTCCAGTTTTGGTAACATCCTTGTGAATCTTCTCTGTACCCATTCCAGCTTAGTGACATCCCAACAATCAGAAACTTATGTACCCAATCTCCTCCTCCCAATCACTTACTGAAGCACAAGATTTTACTAACAATTTTATTGAAAAATCTTATATGAAAACTTAATACATTCTTCATCAACCCCCCCCCCCCCCCCCCCCCCACCCCCCCCCCCCCCCCCCCCCCCGTCAAGTCGAGTTCTTCAAATAATTTAACTTGTTTGGTCAGACAAGACCAGAAATTCAAGATGATTGTTTTTTGAGCAATTGATATTTGTCAGCATTCTCCTGTGGCTGTTAGATTATAGGAGCTCTTCCACAATTGATTTCAAACTGATAGATCTGCTGCTGTCATGTTTCTTCCTTCACTCATGTACAATCTTCTCACCAAAAGCCACAATTCTGAGGAACACCAGGCTCTGGAGCTCTCTCTGAACCATATCTAGTATATATTAAATCCAATATGTTTCCCCATTGCCCTTTTCAGGCTTCCTTGTACCAATGAACTTTTATTCTTTTTATATTTTCTTGCAACATAGGAACCTTTTGGCCCATTGAGTCGATGCCAACTCACAAAGCAATCACATTCCCCCACTTACTTCCCAGTAACCTATTCTCGCATATATGCCTGCCATTGTTAATGTCCATTAATTAGAGGATTGCTGAGATTTGTTTTAAGGAGTTCTGCACTGTGGCAGGTTTTTTCCCCCCCTTTACCCAATATTTAAATCCAACTTCTCTCCAGCTTTTGAATATTCCACATCTTGCTATATATGTGGCATGGCCAGCAGAGCGGCTGCCTCACAGCTCCAGTGACATAGGTTCAATCCTACCTCGGGTGGTGTGTGGAGTGTAAGATATATTTATTAGTCACATGTGCATCGAAACACACAGTGAAATACATCTTTTTGCATACTTCTCATATGTCAAAGATGTGCAGGTTGGCAGATTAAGCTACTAAATTAACTCTAGTTTGTGGGTGTGGTGGAATCTGGGAGAAAATGGGATGAGTGTAAATGGATGGTTGATGGTCAGTGCAAACTCGGTGGGCCAAAGGACCCATTTCCGTCCTCTGATGCAATGCAATCTTCCCGTTAATTGTTGCATTGGCTTGACCTGTCTTTCAAAAGTTGTTCTACCAATGGCAAAGATGATGATGCCAGAACAGTTAGCTATTTACATAGTTTGTGCTTTCAGACCCAATTAATGGTGTCCCTGTTTGTTTTCTGCAAGTGCAATGTTTTCAAAACATTTTCTTTAAAAAGTGTTCTTGGGCTAGGGGTGATGTTGGCAAGCTGACATTTACCAACTGTTGTCTGGAAAAGGTGGCGTGGATGTCTTTGGTACTGTTACAGAGCTTGTGCTGAAAATATCACGTGGCATTAAGCATTAAATTCCAGGATTTGGGTATAGGAATGATAAAGGTATAATGATCACCCAAGTTAGAGTCTCACTTGCAGGGAAACTTGAAGTGATGGAGTTCCCACAGCATTTCTATTCTTGTTCTTCATGGTTGAGGTCACGTGGGACGAAACAGCTATAGTTCCCATGGCTACATGGCCCCAACCTGCTGCAAAGCACTGAGCACTGCACAGTTGCAACCACCCTGTATTAGTCGGGGATGGATAAAGTTCAGGCAATGGCCATGTAAAGAAAAAGACTAATGCTATTTAGTTGCACCTGGCAATTAAACCTTCTTTATTCAACATTAACAATGTACAATACTGTATACATAAGATAATGCACTGAAGTAATGCAGGACAGCATTCAAAGTATAATACAAGAAATGTTTTAATAAGCTACATTTAGAATCAGTTCACATCACCTTTAGATTGAATCATTTTAATGGCACTTAAATTGCAACTATGTGATGTTAACTTCTTCAACTCAGATCAAAAGGCCAAGAACGTAATATTGGTCTGGCATGAGCTATTTTTATTTAGAAAAGGTCCTCTACTCAAAGCATTTATAGAGGACGGCGGCATTTTTAGCTTCAAGGTTTCAGCAAGGTATTCAGAGATACTACACATTCTTGTCATACACACACCCATTCACTTATTACACAATCCTTACTATAGCAAAAGTATAGAATTCACTGACATTACTCAATCACCACCAATGATTAATTATTTTTTGTAATTTTTTTTGGGGGGGGGGGGGCAGTGGTGGGAGGGCAGAAGGAAGAGAATGCAAGATTCAGAGTCAACCAAACAATTAATTCAGACCTCAACAGATTCGAAGCCTGGCCTCCCCTCATCACTGTCAGTTAGCAGGAGATGGCATCAATCCTGAATATATATATTTTTTGTTGGCATTTTGATCTGTGCAAGAATCTGGTAATCTGGTTAAGTATACGTTTTACCCACTAACAAGAAACTGCAAATGTTTAAGCGGGGTTGGTGGGGGGGGGGGGAGGGGGGAAAGACAGCGGTCTATAAATTTCTGCTTCTGTCACTTGTGTTAATTTACTACACAATGAATGGCCATGTTTTAAAGTGCATTATTACTTTAACAAAGTTTTGCCACAAGTGTTTCCTTTCATGCCCATCAAATATTTACTGCAGCAAAAACTATTCTTTTTTCCCTCTCTTCCAAACACAAAAACCTATATATATAGCGTCATCTTCATGCCTTTGTGCATTTACATGGACAACACCCCCCCCCATTCTTGCAGCCATATGAAAACAATATAATTTACAAAAAAATTAAATGTGCAATCGTACAAACATAATTTTACATTTTCACACACCTAAAAATATACCTTTCTCTGGCACGTTTTCCCTCAATAACTTTCTATTTACAGTACAGTACAGTAACAGTTCTCACTGCATGCTCCTATTGAATTGGAGGATTATGGTGTACGTGTGGGCAGGTAACTGCCATAGCAGGTCCAAACTAAGTTTGAAGTTTTTCATGAGAATTCACACTTATGTAGTATGTTGGATTTCACTCCATGTCATGAAAAACATACTAACAAACTGTGGAAATAAATAGCCATTTGAATTGCTCTGGCTTTAACACATTTAAAAAATATCTTTTAGGTATAGTTGCTAATAGTTTTTTGCAAAATAAATTCTTTCAGTCTTAACTGCAACATTACAGCTGTATCTGTATAGCTATTCAGTGAGCAAGATCACATGTTTGGTTTCAGATATTGTCACAAATGCCTTTCAGATCCAGCTACAGTGTTTGATTAAACCATTTCACTTCCGTGATTTCACAATCTTGTGCCTTCTCTTCTCTGCTGTAGTCAGTGTTCATCTGGCCCAGAACAGAATAAGAAGCTTCAAAGCATTCTCATCAGCAATCTTCCATGTTCTATTGTAATCTGTCATTCTGAAATACTTTCCTTTCTTACAGAACCTTCAAAATACAAATAGAAATCATTATGTGCTTTTCTGAAAGAGAAATCTTGTTAGAAACCAGTTCTGTAGATCTTTAAAGTGCAAAACTGGTTACTTAAACACATAAAATTCACCCAAATTAGAACTCAATTAAATTACTCCTTAAGCTGTTCCTTACAATCCATTTCTTTAATTGCTTCTAATCATCTAATAAGTCATTTGGCTTGGCATCTAATTGTACCATATGTCTGCGAAGCAGATTGAAAGGACTATATGTATGAAATGTGTTTCTGTTGCCATATGAGATCACCTACATTAAACAACAATATACATGATCATGGTCGTTGTGATGAGAGCAAATTTAAATCCAAGTATCTCTATCAAGTAGTGAAAAGGGCCAGTTATTAGAACTACATTACTAAATATACAGCACTACATGTTAAAGGTCAACACAAGTACTACTTAGGAAATTAAAGGTTTCCATTTTAATTTGAGCAGCAAGGATGCGAGACTTCAGCATGTTTTTAAACTGGAGTGAATCCAGGAAAACAAAATAATTTTCTTACCAATCACTATTTAAATAAAATTAGGAAAGCTATCATATGCCAAAGCATTTCCATAGAAATCCAAAGTGAGGAAAAGTATTTTTTTCTATCAAGCCATTTATCTAGCATCCAGCTATTGTCCGTTTTTAACATTTACCTATTTTCCCTGAAAAAATAAGCAATACTACCAATATCTCTACAGCTGTCAATCTCCTAAGCAAACTTCGATCAGTCTTCTACTTAGTATCAATTTACTCAAAAATACCTATTTTCCATGGCTTGAAACCTACATTGCTCTATGTTATAGTGGTGTTGGGGATGGGGGGGGGGGTGGAGGGAGGAATAATTTTCTCTCTCTATTATCTAAATTTGCTTTGGGTTGTTAAAGTTGTACTAGTCTTCTTTATGACACCATTTCTTGCTCAATTCTCCTAAAGCAAAACCATCTTGAATCTGAAATCAAACAGTAAGGCATTATACCCTTTTGGATTAAAAATTACTAATCTGAAATTGCAATATTTAAATATTGATAATTGCTACTTGATTGATAATCAGCACCTAACACCCCTTTTTATCACAGAAATGTGGATATGATTAAGAATATACCATTTGTTTCTTTTTAGTGTGCTGACACATATTGGGGTTAATGTTTAAACTATCTACCTGACAACAGCCTGGCTCCTCTTACCAGGCAGCTCCAGAGAGAACTGCTGGCCAACAGTAGGGCATGGGTCAGAAAGATCCTAACTTGTGCATTGTAGTGGGCAAGGGTGGACCATACTGGAGGCGAGATGCTGTTTTGTCACTAGGCTCCGCACCAAGTCCGGGGAACAGCTCGGTACTACTGAGCTGAGGGCTGGAAACACTTTATAATCAGACACCTCAGCTTTACGCCAGTGCAGGGTGACTGGCAGCTATAGCTGGTGTATGTTCATTTAAATGGGGTTGCTGGCTTGGATAGTGAAGCTTCGCGCTTTGAAGTTTTTCTTTATTTTGAATTAAGTCTTATTATTATAATCAGTGTTTTAAATATATTTTAATTTTTAAAAAATTAAAACTGTTTAACTATTGTGTCTCTCTCATCATCAGAGACATTTAGAAACAGCAGAATAGGCCTCCACCGTCTGAGCTGCGGCAGCAAGTTCTCCGAGGATGATCGAAGGTTAGTGTGGTCGTATGGGGAGTAAGAGGCAGAAGCCACATCCAGCACAACGAGTTATGTACTTTAGACATCACCCAAAGATCTTTGTACGAAACCAATGGGTCCATAAAATAATGGCTTCAACCTACACAAAGAGTGGTGTTGGATTACTGAACTCTGTGATAAGGGGGCGGTGGGGACAGTCTTATTTAGTGTTAGTGGGAGAATGTGAAAGAGCAAATTTCACAACTTCAGTTCTCTCACTGATCTTCTTTACAAAAAGTAAAGCCATTAAGGCATACACTGAAGATGTGGCACAGTAATGATCAAAATACAAACAGGGCATTCAATGCACAAATAGCTTCACTGGCCATGCTTTCCTTCACGAGTACTCCAGGACACAATATCCGAATCGCTGCTCCTCAGACACATGCAATTCATGTTTCCATATTGACTCCATGCAAGCAGTGGTATCACACCAGATATGCCAGTGAAATATGTTTCCTGGACAACGTACTTTCCAACTTTCACAGATTGTCTGCATTTCTCCTAAGACCTTTGGTGTAGATATCTTAATAATGTAGTGGCGTGTGTGCAACTCAGTCTCTGCATTTCTCACATTGATACTGGATAGGTACACAAAACCTACAATCTCTTCCAGATTAATGAAGATCACCCTTCAGTTCTAGTGAACATGGTACTCACCTGACACAATCTCTCACACTGCCATGTAAAGATTAGCTGAGAGTTATATGACTCGCCTGTGCCCACCTGTAACCTCAAAACACCCATTGCTACCTTATGGCTGTACTTCTTCACTGTTCCTCCAACATCTTCCCACTATCTTTCTTAATTTCACATTATCAAGAACACGATGAAGTGTGTCGTCACCCAGACAGCGAAATTTGTCCTAATCAAATAGAACATTTAACAGTACAGCAAAGGAACAGACCCAAACTTCATTGGGGTTTTTTAAAGAAGGGCTTGGATAGGCATATGAATGAGAGGAAAATGGAGAGATATGGGCATTCTGTAGGTAGGAGGGATTAGCTATGTTGGCACAACGTTGTGGGCCAAAGGGGCTGTTCTGTGCTGTACTGCTTCATGTTCTATATAAACTAATCCCATTCTGCCTACACATGGTCTATATCCCACCATTCTCTGCCTGTTCACGTGCCTGTCTAATTGCCTCTTAAACATTGCTGTTGTATCAAGCTTACACCACCTGTCCTGACAGTGCCTTCAAGGAACCTCCCACTCCGTGTAGAAAAAAATCTTGCCTCGTATATCTCCTTTAAACTTTTCCACTCTCACTTTACAGCTATGCCTCCTAGTATTTGACATTACCACCCTGGGAAAAATTCTCTACTGACCCTGTTTATGCCTCTCATAATTTTATAAACCTCTATCAGCTGTTAGCCTCCAACCAGAAAAAAAAACAAGTTTGTCCAATCTTATAGTTAATACCTTCTAATCCAGGCAACATCCTGGTGAACCTCTTCTGCACCCTCTCAAAAGCCTCCACATCCTTCCTGTAATGCAGCCACCAGAACAGCACACAATATTCCAGATGTGGCCTAACCAAAGTTACATACAGCTGCAAACATGATTTCCTGACTTTTATACTTAATACCCCAAACAATGAAGGCAAATGTGCCGTACATCTTCCTTTACCACCCTGTCTATTGTGTTGCCACTTTCAGGGAGCTATGGCCTTGCACCCCGAGATCCCTTTGCCACTTACTGTATACATCAATTTTTGTATCCTAAACAATTCGGGAGGTTGTAAAGGACTAGACCAAGTACTTTGGTTCCCCAGCTATGGCCAGATTTCTTATCCCTTCAATCCTTTGAGCGCTGCAAACCACTTTGGCCATGCGACCGTCTCCTTCTAATCCTCCTCCTCTGGCCCATTTGTTTAATAGACAACTCTTCTTTAACTATTTGCCCTTTTGTAAATGTAAGTGTTAGAACATTTCAATAATAATAATTTAGAATAACTCATTAGCCTGTGATAGGAAAAACCACTGGTGCATATTTACACATTGCAAGTGCATGGTTTCAGGGTATTACTTTCAGTCTGAATGCACTAATCACCCTTTGGAGATAGTACATGTTTCCCCCCATCCCCGTTACCCACTTAAAGCTGACCTTCACTCTGCTGGCAAAACAAAATTATACAGGCCAAGAGCAGCAATATTTTGGCCATGCCAATCACTGTTTAAGCTAACCAGCAGGCAAAGGGATTTCAGCAGCCAATATTGATTCAGCAAGCTGAGTGGGTACAACATGCTGTGGTGTACCCTACCTGAGTGCTTAGAGGAAGGGGTCAGAGGTCAGACTCCAGGAGATTAGGAATATTGTGCATCTATACCTGCTGGCGTGAGAACAAGAGCCTGCAGAATGTCAGACAATGAGACGATTCCCACAATGCTGTCTCTCTCATCAACCACTACAAGCCGATGGACCTGAAAGCAGAAAAATGAAAGATGTTTATAGCAAATACATCATATAGCCTTTTTTTCTTGTGAAAATATTTCAGTATCTAATCCAGTTACCAAGACAACAGTGCCTAAAATGATTAGGCAAATGCTCAGAAATCATTTCCAAAAGGTATTAAAAATATTAAAATGTGACAGGTCAGGCAGAGAGAGCCTGAGAAACTAATGGAATTGCTGAGGGTAGAAGGAAAACATCCAGCAATTCCCACAAGCACCTGGACCAGAACACACTTTATTGCTGTCAACAAGTAATTTTTTTGTATAATGCATATTTTTCTGTATTCAGTCATGAATTATGATGCCATTCAATAAACATATACTATACAGTTGTCTGGTTAAGACATAGAACAATCCAGAAACATTCATGGCTGCCAAATTTAAGAACCACACACTCTGGGATTCAATGCTGTTGCCAAGACAGGGAAAAATGAATTTACTGCTAACCACATTTTTTGCTACTCGATTGATTAATACGTTTGGAAAAATCAGAGGAGAAAATGTTGTATGGTAAAATGAAAGATTTGTAACAGTTATATCATAAATCAAAGGCCTAATCATGTCAAACTGCCACAAGAGACTGAAACTACAGAAAGAAAACAGCAAGAGGATATATGCCTTCCTAACATTTTCTTTCAACTACATAATATGCTGTACTTTATCTAACTGTGCTGCCACCTTTAGGGATCCTTGGGCTTGTACATCAAAGTCCCTCTGTTCCTCAATACCTCTTAGGCTCTATTTGTATATGTCCTACTCTTAGCAGTCTTCCCAAAATACATCACCTTGCACATCAGGATTAAATTCCATCTGCCATTTTAACAACTGATCGATGTGTTCCTGTAACCCAAAACGATCCTCCACACTACCAACACCACCAATTTTTGTGTTATTTGCAAACATTAATCACCCTTACATTCATATTCAAGTTGTCCATATATATAAATAAACAACAAGCAAACAGTTAGGGACCTAGCATTAAACATTGTGGTACACCAGTGGTCACAGGCTTCCAACATCACCCCCTGCTCCTATTACCGTCAATTTTGGATCTAACAGTGTGTTCTCCATTTTAGTTCTATCATGTTCATTTCTTTCTGCCTCTAACTGCCCCCATTCATCTATTAACTGGGCAGCCTGAAGTATTATGTCACCTGGACAACCTCATTATTTTTGGGATCTGGAAATGGCAGGCATGGCCAGTATTTATTGTTCATGCTTAACTAACCCCTTGACCTGATGGTGGTAAGCTACCACCTTGAACAACTGCAGTCCATCTAAAATATTCCCATGCCAGTGGCTCTACTTCATAAGGAGCTTGAGGAGATTTGGTATGTCACCAAAGGCTCTTGCAAATTTCTACAGATGTACGGTGGACAGCATTATGACTGGCTGCATCACCGCCTGGTATGGAGGCTTCAATGTGTAGGATTGAAAGAGGCTGCAGAGAGTTGTAGACTCAGCCAGCTCCATCACAGGCATAACCCTCCCCGCCATCGAGGCCATCTTCAAGAGGCAGTATCTCAAGGTGGCAGCATCCATCACTAAGGACCCTCACCACCCGGGACATGCCCTCTTCTCGTTACTACGGATCGGGAAGGAGGTACAGGAGTCTGAAGACCCACACTCAGCGATACAGGAACAGCTTCTTCCCCTCCGCCCTCAGATTTTTGAACGGTCCATGAGCCCATGAAAACTACCTTGTTTTCCTTTTTTTGCCCTATTTATTTATTTTAGTAACTTACAGGAATTTTTATGTCTTATGTCCTGCACTGTACTGCTACCACAAAACAACAAATTTTACAACATATGTCAGTGATAATAAACCTGATTCAGCACTGTAAGATAGGACCAATGATTATATTCCCAAGTCTGGATGGTGTGCGACTTGGAGGGGAACTCGCAGGTGTTGATGTTCGCATGCCCTGCTGCCTTTTTTTTATTGATAAAGGTTGCAGATTTGGGAGGTGCTGTCAGAGTACCCTGCGCAAATAAACACAAGTACATTTTGTAGCTACAGTGGTGGGGAGAATAAATGTTTAAGATGGTGGATGGGTTGTCAATCAAACCACCTGCTTTGCCTTGGATGGTATTGAGCTTGAGACTGGTTGGTTTATAGATGGTGGGGGACTTGTCATTCAATGGCATTACCATTGCGAAGGATAGGTGGTTGCACTCGATCCTTTGGAGATGGTCAGTTCTGGGCACAAATCCTACTCACCACACATCAGCCCCAGGCGTTGTGCTGCATGTAACCACAAGCTACTTCATTCACCGAGTTGTGAATGGAATTAAACCCTGTGCGATCATTAGCAATAATCCTCCTAGCATCTCCACCGTCACCCAATTCCCTGTTCTTTCCCCGTTTCTCCCTGTCCCTGCAATTTCAAACACATATTCATACTTTTCTATTTTCTGAAGGAGGATCTAAGATAAGATCTTTATTAGTCACATGTACATCGAAACACACAGTGAAATGCATTTTTTGCGTAGTGTTCTGGGGGGCAGCCTGCAAGTGTCGCCACGCTTCTGGCACCAACATAGCATGCCCACAACTTCCTAACCTGTACGTCTTTGGAATGTGGGAGGAAACCGGAGCACCCGGAAGAAACCCACGCAGACACAGGGAGAACATACAAACTCCTTACAGACAGTGGCGGGAGTTGAACCTGGGTCGCTGGCGCTGTAAAGCGTTACGCTAACCGCTACACCACCGTGCCTGTGTATCTATTTCTCTCTCCAGATGCTGCCTGACCTGCTTAGTATTTCCAGCCCTTTCGGATTTTAATTATGGAACCATTAGAGAAGGCGCAATAAGATTTGTTAGTATACCTTAACTGAGAGCTCACACCCATCAGGAAAGATTGAAATGATGGAGTGTCTTTTCCAAAGAAAGGAGAACTTCAGGAAGACCATATGGATATCTTTAAGGTTATGAAAGAGTTTGAAGATATGTGGGTGAAAGGTAGTTATCAACAAATCCATTAAGAAATTTAGGAGAAACCTTATTACTCAGCTAACAGTAAGAATGTAGAGCACTAGTTGAAGGGACTGACTTCATAAAGGGAGAATAGGGGGATGTTAATGAAATCTGAGGGGAAAAATGGGAGACAACTTGTATGCAGTATTAGCACCAAAATACATGAATCTGTAGAACTGCTGAACAGATGGTAGAACTGTACAAGTTGTTGGTGAGACCGCACTTGGAGTATTGTGTGAAGTTCTGGTCACCCAGCTATAGGAAGGATGTCATTAAGCTGGAAAGGGTGCAGAAAAGATTCACAAGGATGTTAACAGGATGAGAGGACTTGAATTATAAGGAGAGGCTAGATAGGCTAGAGCTTCTTTCCCTGGAGAGTTAGGAGGCTGAAGGGTGATCTTATAGAGGTTTATAAAATCATGAGGGTCATAGATAAGGTGAATGGTCACAGTCTTTTTCCCAGGGTAGGGGAGCCTAAAACTAGAGGGCATAGGTTTAAGGTGAGAGGGGAAAGATTTAAAAAGGGACCTGAGGGGCAACTTTATCCCCACACAATGGATAGTGGTTATATGGAACAAGCTGTCAGAGGAAGCTATAGAGGTGGGTACAGTTACAACATTCAAGACATCTGGCAGGTACATGGATAAGGAAGGTTTAGAGGTATATGGGATAAACGCAGGCAAATGGAACTAGCTCAGGTAGACAACTTGGTTGGCATGGACCAGTTGGTCTGAAGGGCCTATCTCTGTGCTGTATATGGCTGTATGAATGAACCATTTCTATGCTGTGAACACAATACAAAATATGCCCTTACCTCAGCTTTAACTATTCTGTCCACTGTTGTCTCCAGTGCTTCCAGCCTGTGACACTTCACAACCCCTTCAAAATACTGTGAGCGGTGCCGTAGTGCCTGGGTTACGGTGATGTCCAGATTATTGTACGTCTTTTCAGCAGCAAGATTCTGAGCATGGCAGGAAAAAAAAACTCCATTAATAGGCAATGTTTATGTTTTTACTTTGCTTTCAGATAAATGAAGCTCATATCTTTTTAGCTGGCTTATATTTAGATCCTTTCAATAACTTTTTCTTAATTTGGTTAAAACCCACATTCAGACTTCGGGTGACATCTTCTGAAAGTAAAGTAATGCTCAGCAGATTAAAACAAACTGGAATGGTAGTTATCAGTAGTCTTTTTTTAAGCCATTTACAATTACAAATTTAGAGATTAATAAGCATCTAAAACTCCGCAGAAAATAGAACGCTTAAAGGAATTAATGTAGATAGGAACAAATAAACTGAATGACATTGACCAGGATTTTCCTTTCGTCCCCTGGTTGTTGAGCGATGTCGTGAAATTATTGATGAATTTGCTAATCAAATTGGGCCTCATTTAATTAGGCCTCAGCAGACCCGCCATTCTAGTCTCCTTTTTTCCCCCTCCACATACCACATTCAAATTACTCATATATCATATTCTAAAATGTTAACCTTATCCCAAATGTTTACTTCCCAAGAACTTCCTTTAACTATTTGTGTTATTAATGTTCTACTGAGGGATTCATCACAAAGGTAGCCCTGTTGAAGAATTTGGTCAGAACTTTGGATAAAACTATTTTATTGCTGGGGAAATTGTTCATGACTAATCCAGACCACAATAGTGGTACTTAGCTACTAATCTATGATTCCTTTAAGCTCACTGCATATATAGGAAAATCAAGGTAATAGTAGTGAGTGTAGTAGCTGTAGTGAGTGAGGTCAGAGGGTAGTTGTAACTAACTGAAAATTTCAAATTATTTTAAACAAAACATTTTGAGAGGGAATACACTGCACACATGTAGTGTATTTGAAAATCACTGGTAACATTAGTCAAATGATAATACATCACATAAAACTGCAATAATTGGGCAAGTTCCTCAAAAATAAATTCCTAGTGTTACTTAGTAATGGTGGTCAGTTAAGTCGAGGATAGTCAAGTTCTGATAATTTCTGTAGTGTATGTCTACAGTCAACTAATTTGAAGCAATTTCTGTATTTCTTTTAAAAATTACCTTCAATTCAGATTAAACCACAAATAGAAAAGAGTAATTTTTTCTGCAGCTCCAAATAGAGCTAAGACAATTTGAACTAAGAATGTGCTCCTGTTGTTAAGCTAATTAGTATTTTATATTATAGATGTTAAAAGAACCAATGAGTACTGTGCTGCATATAGTGACAAGTAGGCATGAGGCAAGAGTGATGGGATCATAAGATGGATTGGAGTAATCAACTTCACTCGTTTATTCAATGGTTCATACCCATTTCTGCTTCAGATGCATATTGCTCTATTTCCTCATAAATACATAGGCTTCTAAAATTATTGTTATCAACTCAGATGGGTCTCAATTCCCCAAGCATCTACCAGCAATGTCAGGAGTGTGCTGGAATAGTTTCCAGTCCTCTGGGTGAATAAAGCCCTAATGATGCTCAAGCAGCTCCACACTATCCGGCTTTTGTTTTGATTAGGACGCCACTTATCAGCAGCACACCGTGGGTGCACTGTGTATCCTCTGCAAAATTAATGACGACAACTCGCCTGAGCCTCTTTAATGGCACCTTCCAAAGTGTGACCTCCATTAGATGCATGGGAGAGTTCCTTTCCATTACACACGCCATGCTGATACAAATATCTCACCATTCCTTCAGGATGAATTAATTGAAATCACGGGTACTCCCACCCAACAATACTGTGGTAGTAAGTTCACCAGAAAGTAGTTCAAGGAGGCAACCCACCACCACCTTTCTCAAAAGGCAGTACAGGATGGGCAGTAAATGATGTCAAACCTGCAACACCCATGAATGCATTAAAAAACAAATTCTTTCCAGATCTTCTTGTTTGGATGGTGAGGCTTGTCTTGCTTCTTCTCAATCATTCCAACTCCCTCTTCAAATTCCCTTACCTCAGCACATGCATGCAACAACCGGGTTCCCCACCCAGCTTCTGAGTTGGACATATTGGTATACTCTGAGCAACAGTGCTGGTTTGCTATAGTCTGAAACAAAAAATGCTGGGAAATGGGATGTATCGTGCTTTTCCGTAATACAAAGTCACACCATCTGTGCGTGGCATCAAGAACTGCAAGTTGAAAAAACGTTGTTATTTATTTACTTTTTTCCTCACATAAATTCTGTTGAAGTGAATTTTATTCTGTATCACAAATTTTTGGGTAGTAATTTGTGAATTTTGTAAGCGCAAATTTCTGTAACCTGAATGGTCATAATGCGGGTGTTGCCTGTATTCAGCATGTCAGGAAGCATTCGTGGAAAGAGGAACACAGAATTACTGGTCAAGTTAAATATCTTCTATCAGAATGGATACTGTTTAACCTTCTGATCATTTCCTGCATGTGCTGTTTTTATTTCGGATTTCCAGTATATACTGTGATTCCCCCCCCGCCCCCCCACTTTTCAATGCCAATGTCCAACATTTATCACGTGGGATTTCTGTATTTTTAAGAGAATTAACTTGTATTTTAGTATTCATGTTCTACAATCTTATAATGGGATGACCGAAACTGAAATTGTGGATTATTGGTAATTGTAAGTAGAGCTTGTGTCCTATCAAACTAAACCTCAGCATTTGAGTTTTGAAATCTATTGTCCAATACTATTTTAATCAAGAGCTCACATATCACCATGGACACAAAGTAAACTACAGGAGTCACCTCTAAATAATAAAGATTGCAGGCACATAATGATTATTACATTGAAGGTCAGAACTAAGGATGCAACACAGCTATCACCTGACAATGTGTCGCAGTCAATATGATTAATTAATACATTCAGAATGACAACGTGATTAATAGCTGCAGTTAAAGATGCATACAAGAATTTAATCTACCATACCACAACGACAATGTGAAATATAAAAAGAGCTGTACTTACTATAACATCAAATTTGGAATAAATATCTACAACCTTCCCTGTAAAAGAAAGATAAATTAGTTGAAATGATTGATGCAAAGACCACAGAATTCTCATTTTTCTGTGAAAAATCTCCCAAGTCACCAATGCGGATCCACTATCTCCAAGTTTAGTCATTGAGCCAACGCCCCTCATGCTTTAAGATGGTTTTGCTGCACATCCATCAAACAATTAGTTATGTTTCTCAAATCAATTCTGACACAAGTAAATATTAATCAACAAATACACATAGTTTTGAAGGAGCAATAAAACTTAAGAGTCAATGGTCTGTGTTATACAAGTATTACTTCTGTTTATGGCACTGATTAGTTTTATTGGATGCTCAAAGCATCTTTTTTTTTGAAAAACGTGTCAATTCACCTACAGGTTATACCCTTCCCTCATATAAATAAGGCCTCAATACTGTTGGCCTGCAGAGGATGCTGATATTGGTTTGCTCATCAGAAACCAGACTCCCAAAACAGACACTCTCTTCCTATCTCTATCACGGACACAGAATAGAAGATTCAAGGATGTTCAAAGCATACTTGGAAAAAAATTCTAACATCCCCATTGACTCTTGAGAATCCTTAGCCAAAAGTACAGAAGGAGCATTCCAGATGGTACCAAGAACTTGGGTCCATGTGTGGGAGCACAGTGAAAATGACAGAAGGCGTGCACCACCTTACCAAATTACACCCCCCCCCCACCCCCCCCCCCCCCCCCCCCCCCCCCCCCACCTCTTGCATCATGTGTAGCAGAGTCTGCAAGTCCTATATTGTCCTCAGCAGTCACCCACAACCCACAAAACCAAGGATGGAAGCACATCATCCTCAATTCTGAGAGATTGCTTATGGAGATACTTTCCTGGAAGGAATCAACCAGCCTTCACTTGGCAACTCAGAGCAGGTTATTTAACTGAACACAATCACTGAAAACCTCACTGTGGCTATACAGAGTTTTGGAGCTGAAGCAGTAAAATGCGATGTGGAAAGAATTACTAATCTGTTTTCAAACAATGTAAAAGGCTAGATGCAAACAAATGTCTCAAGTCGTACTTAAGCAGTCATTTCAAAATGCAAGTTTGAACAGAAGTTTTAATTCTGCACCAAATGGGAACATGCTTACAGAAATTTAGCATAGTTCAGATTTATCCATATTTAAACATTTCTACCGTCTCAAGCAAAACTTCCTCCTCTGAATTCTTCAAAATTTATCATTAAGGATCCCCACCATCCGGGTCATTGCCCTCTTCTCACTGCTACTGTCAGGCAGGAGGTACAGAAGCCTGAAGTCCCACGCCACCAGGTTCAGGAACAGCTTCTTTCTTCCAACCATCAGATTTCTTGAACTTGACCTGCACAACCCGAGCCCTACCTCAGCGATGAAACACTACGCACCACCTTTTGAGCTACCATGGAATTGTCTCCAATTGCGTCTTTTTTGTTTGCATTAAGGTCTTGTTTTTGCAGTTTTTTTTTCCTCTCTCTCTTCACTGTCTTGTATAATTTACATTCTGTGCATTGTCTGTACCTATAGGCCTGTGATACTGCTACAAACAAGTTTTTTCCATTGTACCTTTACCTTGCTGTACTTTTGCACCTGACAATAAAATACTTTAAAATTTCCTCAATTACATTTTTCTTCTTGAATCCTTAATTTGTTAAGTTTTTAACAATTTTATATGTTACTCAATCTTAAGTTTAACTTAGCTTTTCTGCTTTAAATATTTATTTGGAGCAATATAACACAATAATGAAACAAAAGTGAAAATCCTGATGTTCTATTCAAACATTGCAGGTCAAGATCCAACTGGCAGTGTCAAACACAACAAATGATTCTTTACAATGGTATTGATGAAGAGTTCAATTTGACCTCAACAGCTCAGGAAGAAAATGCAGTGGATGGTGCCAAGCCGAATACAGACTAAAGATGGTCTTGTTCCATTCCTGAATTATATACAAGCAAGATTGTATTGGGCTCCAGTCTTTCCACAAGAGCCTGCCAAGGTTCTTGCTTCAGATTAGCATCTAATGACCTGGTTAAAACTGGAAGGACAAGGTTCAATCTGCAGTTGAATACCCCACTGGTTTTGACGTAGAACAGTACAGCACAGGAACAGGCCCTTCGGCCCACAACTTGCTAGACTGAAACAGGGGAGATACTGCAGGGCAGTGAGTAGAGCCATCAATGAGGAGCCAGAATCTATTCTCATTCAATATCCACTTCAAACAAAATTTCCAACATGATCTCTTGGTTAATATTGAACTGTTACAAGGAATAGTTACTCTTCAAGTACGACAATGGGCATGCTACACTTACAAAGGACATTCTAAATCATGCCGATACAAGCAGGATTCATAGATGTAGCTCCAAATATCATAAAAATCAAAAAAAGTAGAAACAAAACAAAATGCCGTAAATATGGAGATAACATCTGCATCTATAAAGGAAAAAATAACTTGCTTCTTTGTAAGAGTTGCAAGTTGTTCTTCAGAACCAAAGGGATGCATGACCTTTCATCATAAATGGAAATTCAAAGAAGCCTGAAACAACAATTTTGTTCCTCTTGCCACAAGACACCACCTGACCTGCTGAGTATTTCCAGACTTACAACCTCCATAATATTTAGCTTTTCTGAAAGCTAACTTGTTGGTCTGTGTAAACTACCACAGACCCTGGCAAATACCGGTTTTGTTCACCACCGGCATTCATCATTGGCAGAGCCCAAAGTCTGAAAAAGATCGAACACTAACCTGACTCATCCACGACAGGCAATGCAGAACTCTCCTGTCTACAAATATACTCAGGGCCTTGTATATAGGACGTGTTTGGATGGATAAAGGCAATATTAAGGTACGTTCCTATTCCAAGTTCCTCCAGTGTTTTCTTCATAAAGGCAGGCTTTGGCATCTCAGAGACCTACAGGGGAATGAAAGAAAATTTTACAGCCCCAAAATTCATTTTCTATTTCAATGCTCTTTCCACAGATGGACCAAATTAGGAATCTCCGATGAACTGTGTTAACACTTACTTATTGCAAGGTAGTGACTGAAATTGTTTTTTTCCCTTACTAAGAGGAGAAATAACAATTGGACAATTCTTTTGGCTTTGGGATAATCAACATCTTCAAGCTTGCAACATTTTACCTCAGAAAATTTCAGTAATATCTGGGATGTCCACAAGGTAAGAGAGACAAAAGTTGAAGACAATGGCTCAACACACAGCTTTTTCAATGACAATGAAAAATACAGTGATACAGAAAGCAAAAATGCTGATCTGATCTCTGGTGGACTTCTGAAATCCCTGCCCATGTAGGATAGCAAAGTAAAATGTCCTGCAAAAGAAAAGGTTTACAAGGATGTTGCCAGGGCGAGAGGGCCTGAGATGGAGGAAGAGGCTGGCTAGGCTAGGTCTGTATTCCTTGGAGCGCAGGAAAATGAGGGGTGTTCTCAGAGGTTCATAAAATCATAAGGGGCATAGATAAGGTGGATGGTAGCAGTCTTTTCCCCAGGGTATGGGAGTCCAAAACTCGGGGGCATAGAGTTAGGGTGAGGGGGAAAGATTTAAAAGGGACTTGAGGGGCAACTTTTTCCACACAGAGGATGGTGAGTATATGGAACGAGCTGCCAGAGGAAGTGGTTGAGGCAGGTACAATAGTGTCATTTAAGAAGCACTTGGATAGGTACATGGAGGGGCGGGGCTTAGGGGGATATGGGCCGAATGCAGGAAGTTGGGACTAGATGGGTGGGCACCATGGTTGGCATGGACTGGTTGGGCCAAAGGGCCTGTATCTGTGCTGTATTGCTCTACGACTCTAAAAGTAATTTGTAGGTGATAAAATAAAAATTGAGAAAGGAATCAAGGAAGCCAGGCATGGAGTAGGTGCAGTTAATCCTCTTAACATGAGCAAAGAAATAAGGTCATTTTCAACTGGCAGCACGGTAGTGTAGCGGTTAGTGTAACACTATTACAGCGCCAGTGACCCGGGTTCAATTCCGGCCATTGTCTGTAAGGAGTTTGTACATTCTCCCCGTGTCTGCGTGGGTTTCCTCCGGGTGCTCCGGTTTTCTCCCACATTCCAAAGATGTACGGGTTAGGAGCTGTGGGCATGCTATGTTAGCGACGGAAAGAGTGGCAACACTTGTGGGCTGCCCCCAGCACACTCTCAGTAATGCAAAAAGATGCATTTCACTGTGTGTTTCAATGTACATGTGACTAATAAATAAATATCTTCATATCTTGGACTATAAAACACAGTTGAAATATGATTTGGTAAACTATTTCATCAATATTGAATGCACAAAAGCATCGGGAAAAATCCTTCACTGACACACCAATTTCCAGTCAAGTGATGAAGTTTCAGAAGGTAATACTTACAAAAAGCTGCAAGAACTTTAGAATCCTTTTATGAGTGAGGATATAAAGTGCATTTCCACTGACGGGGTCGATTACGGGCAACCGATGGATTTTGTTCTTAATGAGCGAATACACTGCATCGAAAAGGCTGGAAGAACAAAGCATTCAAAAGGTGTCACCAGCATGACAAGTTACCGGCAAAGGAGAAATCTCAGTTGTGGCTCAGCCAACATCACTCTCATCTCTTGAATCAGAACCTCGCGGCTTCAAGTTCCACACTGAAGAGCTAAGCACAAGTAATGGGAAAAGATGTCTGATTTAAAACACGATTTGAGAAAGCACCCAAGACTGATCAGACTGATAAGGCAGGATGATTATTGCTACTCACAACTTCCTACTCCTGCACAGCATAAACACCTAAAATCTGGTGCTTTTTGCCTTGTTTGGATAAACCTGATACCAAAATGTATTAACACTTCACTGTTTGTATGATCAACTATACAACGTGTGGTTTTAATTCCAAGGGATTCAAAGGACAAATGAACTTGATAGCAATTCACAGATTGTGTGACAACCTGGTAGCCCACTGGACTAATTCCTAGCAGCTCACCCATGGAGAGTGAAAATGGCAATGTTTCAAGGTCATCAACATTTCATCAGAACTGGGCAGAGGTAAGCAGGTTTCAAAACAAAGGATCAAGAGGAGAGAGAAAAATACCTCAAAACCCTGTTTTGGGCATTGAAGTGGAAAATTCACATAAGCAGCTCGTCGGGCAGAGTACTCAAACTACTAACCAGAAAGCCAAAGCAACATCACATCATGGCAATCAGCTCATAAGCTCCATCCCTTTCAATCTTTTAGCTACTTGCTTGCCAAATCTGATTTAGAGACCAGCTGCAGTTCTCACCCTCCATAGCTCTTCCACTTATTCCACTGGTACAGGCTTAGAGGTTTTACAGACAAAGACAAACAAAACCAACCACATTAGAGCTGCAAATTACGTCAGGTGGTCTACATACCTTGCATCTGGTGTTATGTTCACTAAAGGCTTAAATGTTTCTTGTAAATACAGCTCTGAAGACGGAAAATAAAAGCATTTGTCAGATTCACTGCAGAAACATGTCATGGGTTTCAACAGTTTAGACAGTATCTGTTCATAAATGTACAACCAACACCCTTAAGTTTATTTACTACACTATAAAAGAATTTTGTAAATCGATTCTTTAGCTTTAAGTTCAATAGACATGGACTCACATTCAGACCCCACCAGTCCCACTCAATCCTGGCTTGCCAGATGAAAGCCCATTTTACAAGATATCAATAACGCTATTTCCTGGTGAATGGCAAAAACTAAATGGCCCACAATGGGTTTCCTCCCATGTGACAGTGGCAGCAACAAATGATGAAAGTTCACATCTTGGAGATTGCGTTATTTAGAACCCGGCAGTAGAAATTACACAGAAGCAGGTTAGAAAGGCACACTTTTTTCCTTCACTGTTTTGGTAAGACTGATTTCCACTGAATTGCTCCTTTACCACCAATGCAGGATTCTGATAAGGAAACAAAATTACATCTTTGGAAGAATGCTGGTTCACCTTAAAATAAGGTGTAGATCCAGCAGAACTCAACTCATATAATAAGCTGCCCAAATACAGTCACTCTTTCTCTGGACATCTCAGAGTTTCAATGCTTCCAATAATAGAGGTAACAGTATAAAATTCTGATATCTTATTGAAACATACAGATCTTGAGAAGGCTTAACAAGATGGATGCTGAAAGGACATTTCTTTCAGAAATCCTGTCAATGGCAGGCAGAAATCCCAGCAGCCTAGTCTTTTGAAAACATGGAAACTGGACCGCGCAATGGAGCCAGGAAAAATTCTTCCAGGACGTCAGTGTACCACAAAACATGGAAAGGGAATGGGTGAGAAAACAGAAGAATGGAGAAGACTGGACTCTCAAAGTTGTGATCAGCTACAATTAACGCTCATACCCGGCATTCTTGGAACAAATTAGATTAACTTGGAACAAATCAGATTAACAGACATCTTAGAACAAAGTTAGGAATGGAAACGTATGGATAATCAAGTGATTTTTCTCCTTAGTTCAGTGAGCAACTGAAGCATCTAGCATGGGACAGATGGGCAAATCCAGATCAAACTACATAGAGCTTGCCAATTTCAGCTGGACCGAAAGATGAAGCACTTTTGCTGCCCTCCCTCCTCGCTGTGCAATTAGCAACTTGTTAAAATGATTATTATTATCCATCAGCTCCAGTACTGAAAGCATGCTTGTGTGGGGACATGTCTAACTGCATACAAGCTCAAAAAATCACATTAGCAACTATTACATTCAGCATTGTAAAATGATCCAAAGCACTTCAAGAGAAAACTGGAAAACAGAATTTAACAACAAAGACAGGAGGAGATATTAGGGCAGTAGTTTAAAGAAGTTTTGTCAGAGAAGGAAAATCAGGTGATAGTGCATTTCCGAGCTTAAGGCAATGGCAATTGAAAAAGCAGGACAACCAGTGGAAGATGTCTAAACTGGGACATGCAAGAGATCAGAATTAGAGTAAAGATTGTGGGCAGGAGAATGACAGAGGACACAGTGAGGGCATGGCCCTGGAGGAATTTGAGAACAAGGAAGAAGCATATTTTAAAACTTAGGTGCTGATATATTTGGAGCCACTCTAGGTCAGCAAGATTTTGGATACCGACATAGTGTTTTTGGACAAGCTCAAGTTAATGAAGACAATATGGGAGGCCAGCTAAAAGGACATTGGAATAGGCAAGTCCATCTGTACCAAATATATTCATTAATGGGAGTTAGTCATTATGGGAAAGCAGTTAATTATTGAGCATCCCTTTGATAAGGCAGAGGTGAGACCTTTTTTGATTGCACTCACACTGCTGGGATAGAGGATTTTTCCCAGACGATGATGGAACAATGGTGCATTTCCAAATCAAGATGGTGAAGACTTGGGAGCGTTGTGGTGGTATTCCCAGGAACCTGATGCTCTAGTCTTTCTGGGGACTACGGGCTTAGGAGGACACAATGAAAAATTTGTGACAAATTGCTGTTATTGCAGTCATGATATGCCGGTGATGGAGGCAATTAATTTTTAAAGATGGTGCAAGGGGTGTCAATAAAGCAGGTGGCTTCAACCTGGACACCACTGTGTTTTTGAGTGCTCTCTAGAGTGAGATTAAGTAGAACAGAGTTGTATCGGATTATAAAACATAGAAAAGTATAGCACAGCACAGGAACAGGCCCTTCAGCCCACCATCTCTGTGCTGAACACAATGCCAAATTAAACTAATCGCTTCTGCCTGCACATGATTTATAGCCTGCATTCTCTACATATCCACGTGCCTATCTAAAATCCTCGAGCGCCACTATCATATCTGCTTCCACCACTACCCCTGGTGGCCCGTTACAGGCACCCAGCACTCCCTGTAAAAAAAAACTTGCCCCACACAATCTCCTTTAAACTTTCCTCCTCTCAGCTCTAGTATTTGACACTTCTGTCCCTGGAAAAAGATTCTGACCATCTACCCTATCCATACTTCTCATAATTTTATAAACTTCTATCAGGTCTCCTCTCAATCTTCGACACTCCAGATAAAACAATCCAGGTTTGTCCAACCTCTCCTGATAGTGAATATTCTCCAATCCAGGTTAGCATCCTAGCAAACCTCTTCTGCACCCTCTGAAAAGCCTCCCCATCCTTCATGTAATGGGGCGACCAGAACTGCACACAATATAAGTGCAGCCTAACCAAGTAGATGAAAGTAGATGTAGTGTTCTTGGTGCACAGTGGATGCACAGTCAGAATCTGAGCACAGGATCAAATATAAGACTTAAGAATCATTGAACACTACAGCACAATACAGGCCCTTTGGCCCACAATGTTATGCCAACCTTTAAACCTCACCTAAGACTATCTAACCCCTTCCTCCCACATATCCTTCTATTTTAAATTCCTCCATATGCTTATCTAGCAATGTCTTGAATTTGACCAATGTACCTGCCTCCACCACCACCCCAGGCAGCACATTCCATGCCCCAACCACTCTCTGGGTAAAAAAACCTTCCTCTGATATTTCCCTCGAACTTCCCACCCATTACCTTAAAGCCATGCCCCCTTGTATTGAGCATTGGTGACCTGGGTAAGAGGCGCTGCCTGTCCACTCTATCTCTTCCTCTTAATATTTTGTACACCTCTATCATGTCTCCTCTCTTCCTCCTTCTCTCCAAAGAGTAAAGCCCTAGCTCCCTTAGTCTCTCCTCATAATCCATACTCTCTAAACCAGGCAGCATCCTGGTAAATCTCCTCTGCACCCTTTCCAACGCTTCCACATCCTTCCTATAATGAGGCAACCAGAACTGGACACAGTACTCCAAGTGTGGTCTAACCAGAGTTTTGTACAGCTGCATCATTACCTCACGGCTCTTAAACTCGATCCCACGATTATGAAAGCTGACATCCCATAAGCTTTCTTAACTACCGTATCCACCTGTGAGGCAACTTTCAGGGATCTGTGGATATGAACCCCCACTTAAATTGGAAATAACCTAGTTCGTCCTCTGATGGTTGCCAGAACATTAGGATTGATTAAAACTGATTTTGTGGCATTGACAATCTTCCCAATAATTAGTTGGAGGATAATAATGGAACAAAAAAGTGTTGCAGATACTGGAAATCCAAAATAAATGACAGAAAACACAAGTAGTACTCAACAAGTCAGGTAGCATCTATCGAGAGAAAAGTTCATGATTCAGGTTCAACAGTCTTACGTCAAAACCGAAAAAAAAAAGTGACTTCAGTTACAAACCCAGCCAACAACTCCGTCCCTTTACAAGGGAGCAAAGGATGAACCAAACCACTTGCAATGCAGAGCTCATATTTAATCCCAGGAGGATCTCCTGACCAATTATCCCAGTGATGAACCTAAATTTTAATCACATTTCTATCTTTGCAGAAGCTGGTTGACCTGTTGAGTACATCCAACAATCACTGTGTTTATTTAGTTGGAGGAAATTTCTGTTCATCTCAAAATGATCAAAGAGCTTAACAAATTAATAACAGAGGTAGAGCTGAAGTGTCGAAGGTTGAGGGGAGACCTGATAGAAGTTTATAAAATTATGAGAAGCACGGATAAGGTAGCTGGTCAGAATCTTTTTCCAGGGATAGATGTGTCGAATACTAGGGGAGCTGAGAGGAGGAAAGCTTGAAATGCACATAGTGTATAAATTGCCAGTGCTAATGTCAAACTCTGGCATCTTCCAATATCGTTTGAGAAAACAAATGCCCAATTTCAGTCACTTTTCCAATAAGGAAAATTGTTTGTGCAAAAGAAATTACTTAGAAATGGAACACATACAGAGAAAGGGTGGGTTTCAGAAGGATCATACCATACCATTTAAAGCAATACTATGCTGTTCTTCCAAAGATTAAACAATGTTTTTATATCCAACTAAGTGAACAGAGTTTAACTGCTCTGGCAGGGTCAAAGTTTAACTGTTTTCAGGCTATTGGTTATACCACTGGTTTCCTGTTGAAAGTGCAGTTGCTGAGTTTACTCAACAGTTAGAGATTCTGAATTCTTTGTCAACAGAGTACAAATGCAAGTGAAATTCAGAAATGATGGGAATGGCAAGTTAGACAAACTTCTTTTAAACAAGGATAACAAGCAGATTTTAGTTGCATCTTACAGCTTCTTTACAAATGCCACACATTATTGAAGACTGCACGTTATTAAACATCAATAAACTTACAAAACTGTTTCTAAATTAGTTCTTTAGCAGTCCCCATGGTTCTTAAGTAAACTCTGCTCATGCTTGTAGATCTGAACTGGCTTAATTTCAGTGAGGCCAATTGCCAGCTGACTGCAAAGACCCTGGGTTTGAGAAGAGATCACCGTTATTGCTCACACAAGAAGAATGGCTCCTTTATAGGACATATTGGAGAAGAAGAATGGGAGACAAATTAAATTATTTTATTCTTACCTCGCCATGATTCAATCTTATGCTCCTCCAGTTCATAGATTTGTACCTACAATGGAAAAAATAATAGTTTATTACTGAAATATTCTCAAAGGTTCCTATCAACTTATCATTCTCCTACTTGAACAAGAGCATGCCATTGAACTAAGCAGAATCTGTAGAAAATTGGTCACTGGTAGGGCAGTGGGTGAAACAAACAAACCAAAATGATCGGTCCAATCCGGCAGTCATCTGAATTTAAGAAGTCATTGGTGAAGGATAGCTTATGAGGAAAAAAAAAATTCTGTGGTGCTGATGAACAAAATTCCTGTGTTTCAAACACCACATAATTTGGCACCTTTCAAAGAGGCTCTTTAATGTCCAGCATTCATAATGTGACTTTCAGGCAATTGAGTGAGATGTAAAACAGCAGAATTCATATTTAATCATTTGTCAAATTAAAGATCAGGACGTACGCATGGAACTAAGTAAAGCACTGAAATACAATTAAAATTTTTGGGGAATAGGATTCCACACCGGGCAAAGGTTGACTTGCTTCCATGAATTTTGGGGATTGCAAGTTGGCAGTTGAGGTCAATGTAGGATCTGCAGACCCTGCCACATGTAGGACAGGAGGTGGTAAATGGGGCTGGAGGGTGGGTAATTAGGAAATTGGAGTACTCCTTCGGCCATTTTCTGCTGGGCTTGTGTGTACTCTGGAAGGAACTCAAGGTCCTCAGTGCCACCCCAAATGCCCCTTCTCCAATTTGAGCAGCCATGGACCAAGGAATTCCATGAGTCGGTGGGGATGTTTTGCACTCCTTTTTAAAGGAAGCTTCAAGAACATTCTTGCACCGTTCCCCTCTGTCCACCTGCTAATCTCTTGCTGCGATGGAACTCTGAGTATATGTCTGCTTTGGGAGCCTGGTATCAGGCATGCAAATGATGTAGGCCTGCACAATGAAACCAAACTGGGTGTAGTTAGAGCCTCAAAGCTGGGACATTGGCTGGGGAGAGGACTCATTAGGATGTTTATCCTTTGAATGGATTTAGAACATTTTGTGCAAACAGCATCGATGGTACTTCCCAGACCAACGTCCCAGCACGGAGGCCGTAATTATAGTTGGTTGTGTCCACTGGGCAGACCATGTTGTTTGTAGGTGGCACAGTGATGTGGCTAATAGAGCTTCTGCCTCACAGCTCCAGCCACCTGCATTCAGTCCAGATCTCTGATGCAGTTTGCACATTCTTCCTGTGACCACGTGGGCTCCCCCCCACCTCACCCACCCCTCCTACCCCACCCCCACCCCACCCCCCCAATTCCCTCTCCCATCCCAAAGAGGTGCTGGTAGGTTGATTGGCCACTGTAGATTACCCTTTGATTTTGTCACTTATATACACTAAAGGAGAGTCAATGGTCATGTGAGAGAGAATACACAGCAAAGATACAGGGAAATGAGGGGAAATGGGATTGACTGAATAGCTCTGTTGGAAGCTGGCAAGGACCTGAGGGGGCTGAATCCTGTGTAATAACAAGCAAGTAACTTTCATTTTAAACTTTGTACATAACAAATAAAACAGCAGCTGGCCAGTATTCCTGACCTCAGCTTCTTGTTCCAGTTATTAAGCAGCCAAGAACACCCGAGGCTAGCAACCAAGCATTTTACTCACAAAACAGAATGTTTTGCAATTCCAGGTGTTTCTGTAACTCAACTGCCACTGTAAGCTGCTCTTTGTGGAAGTGAATCTGTGGGGAGTTGATGAGAATGTGGGAAGAATAGGTTACAGGGCAGTGAGGACTCAAGAGACCACAGTTGCTGGAATCTGGAGCAATACCCAAAAAGCTGGAAGAATCCAGTGGGTCAGGCAACATCTATGGAGGAAAATGGACAGTCGACGTTTTGGGTTGAGATCCTTCATCTGGACTGCTCCCCCCCACCCCGTGATTTCTGCTGCTCTTCGACCTCCACTCCAAGATGGAGGGTCTTGACCCGAAACGTCAACTGTCCATTTCCCTCCATAGATGCTGCCTGACCTGCTGAGTTCCTCCAGCCTTTTTGTGTGCGCTACAGGTGAATGGGATTGCTTTGTGAGCCAACAATGGGCCAAATGTCCCTTCTACAGTCATATAGAAACATGGTAAATGCTTGACACCAGGCTTTAAAATACACATCCTATTCAGAGTTCTGTCAAGGGAACGGATTACCCAGGAGACCCAAGAAAAGATTCAAGGATATGCTCAGAGCCTTTGACTCTAGAGTATCTCTGGCTCACAACAGCTCAAAGTGGAGGTACAGCATTTGGTCTGGCACCAAGAACCTCCAGTACATGAGTCAGAAGCACACAGAGGTCACAAGAAGAAGTGCAATACCTCACAACGTGCAGCTTAAAGATCAGTGTTGGAGCAAAGGATTTCATTTCATTAGGCACAGGCACCAGTACTGGAGAAAAACAGCTGTTATCTGGCACAGGCTTCACCTGAATCGAGCTGGGACCAGTTTCTTAATAAATTAAAATAACAAGGACTGTATACAAGGTTTAAAATTAAAAGTAGTTGGGAGAGAGGTTGGTAATCAGGTGAGGAGATCTTAAGAAGTTAGAAAGCACAAGACAGTAGCTCAGGGCAATGAAATGGATAATGGTAACAGAATCTAGTTTACAAACATAGTCAGCAACAGACCAAGTGCCGAAGAAATGGGATTATTAGCTTGAAACATGGTGGGCTAAAATGCCCGTTTCATAATTCAATTATGGAAAAATGGTCAAATGACAAAATTTAAGCCCTTTATCTAAATGCATGCACCATTAGGAACAAAATGGACAAATTGATAGCACAAGTAGAAGAATGATCTAATTGTAATTACATCTCTGTAATACCTAAGGGGACTAAGGCAGAAAGCTGGAAAGTTGGGCGGAGCAGTGGCAGATGGAATTTAATCCAGACAAGTGTGAGGTAATGAACTTTGGGAGGTCAAATTCTGCTCGGACATACAGAGTAAAGTTAGAGACCTGGAACTAGAGGGCACAGGTTTAATGTGAGAGGGGAGACATTTTAAGGAGATCTGAGGAGAAAGTTTTTTCCACACAGAGGGTGTTTGAATATCTGGAAGGAGCTGCCAGAAGAGGGTGGAGGAGGTAGATACGATTACAATGCTTAGAAGGTACTTGGATAGGTACTTACTAGGAAAGGCATAGAGGGATGCAGGCAAATGGGATTAGTGTAAATAGGCATGGACAAGGAGGGCCAAAAAGGGCCTGTTTCTGTGTTGTACTATAGTGTGATTCTAAGGTTGGGAATAAATATCCCAGGGTTAATTAACTTTTAAAAGAGAGGCAAAATAGAGGAGGGGTAGCCCTGATAATAAAAGATGGGATAAAGCAGCAGACAGAAAGAGTCTTAGCTCAGAAAATCAAACAGCAATAGCAGTGAACAATGGTGGGAATTGGAGATAGGTCCCCAAACAGAAGTGGTAGTATAGTGTAAAGCAAGAAATTAGAGGCACATAGAACATGTGGTAAACAATGATGATGGGCTACATTAAACAACAACTGGGCAATTTAAATGTGCAATAATAGTGTGAAGGATAAATTTAGGATCATCATGGTTGAGGAAACATCTGGTGAACTAGCAATGTAACGAGAAAGAGTTAATTATTAATCCTGTAGTTAAGGGACAGGGAACATAACATGATAGATTTTTATATTAAGACTTAGTTTAGTTTAATCTAAAACCAGGGTGTTAAATTTAGACCAAATTATGAAAGTACAAGGCAGGAACTGGTTATGGCTGATGGGAAACTGCACTGAAAGCTATGACAATAAACAAGCAATGGCTAATATTTAAACAATTAATGCTTTTATGCTGCAGTCTTGCAGAAAGTGGACACAAACATTAATTTTACCAAAACCCTTCATAATTTTAAAACACCTTTAATCTCATCTCCAATGGGAAAAAAAATCCTAAGTTCTCAAAGCCTCCTATAATAATGGTTAATCCTCACTCAGAAATATTCTACAAGGACTGTACTAAATGTTTTCCTTTGTTTTAATATCCTTTATATATCCTTGTATCAAAATGACAGGCAGGCAAGATCTGTTTAGTACATCAAAGGTTTATAACTCCTTGATCCAGTGGCAGCCACATTTTATAAAAAGGCAAAAAATATAAAACCCTTCAGCCAATTAACGAACAAAAAAATCTTCAAATAAAGACCACACCGACGACTGCAGCGAAGAGACTGCAGTTGTTGCGTGGTCTTTATTTGATAGGACCAGCACCCAGAGTTCTAGGCCATTGATCCAGAGATACAAGCTCAAATCTCACCACTGCAGCTGGGGAATTTAAATTCAAAAAATTAAATTAAATCTGCAATTTCAAAATAAAAAGCTTGCCTCAGTAGCAGTAACTGTGAAACTACTGTATCTTCATTAAAATCTCTCCAGTTCAGTAATGTCCTCAGGGAAGGAAATCTGCCATCCTTACCTTGTCTGGTCTACATGCAACTCTAGATACAATAACATGGTTGATTCTTAACTGCTTCCTCATTTCTGGGAGTATTAGAAATGGGTGATAAATGCTGGCCTTGATAGCAGCATCCACATTACATGAACAAACAAACATGCTAACACACACTGGTATTTTACTTACCTTTAGCAAGACCTGATCCCCATCCTTGCCAAAGATTGGTCCAAATGATCCCCAATTGCACACCATGCCCAACTGCTACCCAAGGTCTTGTGTATGTTCAACATTACCTTCTTGTTTTACTATTATAAACCTCCAGGCACAAAAGAGGATTGTTCACTAATAAACCTATCGTTTGTCCATCTTATCTATTTGCACTGTCCTTTCCTTACTCATGCCGCAGGTCATAGAGTTGTACATCACAGAAAACAGGCCCTTCGGCCCAACTTGTCCACGACAACTGGTGTCGCCCAGCGAGCTAGTCCCATTTGTCCACATTTGGCCCTAGCCCTCTAAATCTCTCCCAGCCATGTACTTATCTAGGTGCCTTTTAAGTGTTGCTAATGTGCCCGCCTCAACCACTATTTCTGGCAGCTCATTCCCACCCTGATGTCCCTTTTAAATTTCTCACCTCTGATCTTAAACCTGTTGCCCTCTTGTTTTTAGCTGCCCTTCCCTGGGGAAGAAGACTACGTGCATGCACCTTGTCTGTGCCCCTCATGATCTTATACACCTCTATCAGGTCACCCCTTAATCTCCTACGTTCCAGGGAATATAGTCCTAGTCTACGCAACCTCCCCTTGTAACTCAGGCCCCCAAGTCCAGGCAACATCCTGGTAAATCTTTTCTGCACTCTTCTAGTTTTATAACATCTTTTCTATGACAGAGCAACCAAAACCGTACACAATACTCCAAGTGCAGCCTCATCAATGTAACTGCAACATAACTTCCTCACTCCTATATTCAATGCCCTGACTCATGAAGGCCAGCGTGCCAAACGCCTTCTTCACCACCCTATCTACCTGTGACGCCACTTATAGCAAACTATGTACTTGTACTCCAAGGTCCCTTTGTTCCATAACATTCCCCTGGGCCCTACCATTCACTGTACAAGTCCTCTTCAACCTCTGCTTCTCCACATCACTAAACTCATGCCATTCAGGGTGCATTTCCTTTCTCTATGCTTAATGCAAAAACGTATACTTTTTCCACTATGAACCATATCCTGCCTTGTCCTCTGGTGTCCTTATACAATCTTAATCAGTCTATTATTTAAAACCCAGTCCTTGAACTTCCCTGTATTTTCTGCTGCTGAGATGTTGTCTGCAGAAACGCTTTATACGGTGCTTTAACAGGATTTCTGCTCCATTTACAACAATATGACAATGGAAGAAAGCCAAAGGAAACTTAGGGCCCTGGTGTCATTATTAATGTTGGATATCATCCTCCCAATTTCAAGCATTCAGTCAAGTGTGTAATAAATGAGCAGCAACAACAGACTCTCCTCTGTGCATGCCCTTTTATTCTGCCTCACAATTATCACTCTGTGGGCTGCATTTCACATACTGTAACATGCCATTATTTTTGACATCAATCTCTATTGCTGAAAACACAAGATAGTAGTGGCTACACATTCTTGTCCTGCAAAATTCGGTCTGTTAACCTCGATTCAGTTGCTGCATTGCACATTTAGTGTAGAAATACTGTCCATGTTACTACCTATGCTGGAGTTTATAATTTTTACCAATTTTCTTCCAAAAACTATATAGACAAAATGCAATTCATGAGATAATCAGAAGTACTTTCTCTCAGAGATCATAGAATAAGTGATTTGTTAAGATTTATTGTGTTCAGAAAGATATCAATATCGTTACATTGGGAAACTGATCTGTCAGTCTGAGTGGGTGACAACCACTTTGATGGAGAAACCTTTCAAGAACCAGACCCTAAACAACAAATTAAGCTCTCAGAGTTTCAGAAGCAGGTCTCTGTGACAAAATGCAGAGATCAGTTGAACAAGGGATCACCTGAACGTGGTACAGCATGTAGCCATTATGCTAGATGGGCTATTTCATCTGAAAAATTTCATTTGGGTTTAATTATTCTTATCTACTTTAAAAAACAGATCAGTCTTTTGAAATAAACTTCAGCTCCCCGGTTTAATTTGACCTACCTTCCCCAGGTCTTGTTACTATACATATTGATAAATGGATAAATTCCTTAGTTCTGACAAAAGCAAGACACTTTGACTCGGTATGTCAACGATGTTAACCTCTGAACGCAATGAAAGCATATCTGTGGCAGGCCCAAACTGACAACAGTATCGTTTAGAATGTATGCTGACCGATCCAAGTAGCTAGTGGAACACTCCTGCAATTAATTTCATCAACACTATAAAGTGACAGTCAAAGTAAAACAGTCTAATTTGTAACAGCACATCTGATCAACCCTTTTAAAAGGCAATTGTCACACTTGCTTTCCCACAGCTCTCTGGCACAATTTTCTTTCACACTGAATCTTGAAAATGCTCCTTCATGCAAACTATTAGATCCTGTTGTTCATCTGCCTAGTAAATTTAAATTTTTTAATTAAATTAAATTTTAAATTTTATTTACAGCATGGTAACAGGCCCTTCCGGCCCAAAGAGTCCGCACCACCCATTTTAAAACCCCATATTAACCTACCCGTACGTCTTTAGAATGTGGGAGAAAACCGGAGCACCAGGAGGAAAACCACGCAGACACGGGAGAATGTACAAACTCCTTACAGACAGCGACGGGATTTCTTTAGTACCACCTTCTTAAGTATTACCTTCCAGCAAACAACTTTGATGCTGCTTTCATCTCAATAACTACCTCCTCTGTGAAAATCAAGACAAATTATTTCATGACTATTCTCTCACTCTCTACAAGTAGTATTCCACATCATGCACATTTGCACTATCCTGATTAAAGGTTTTTTCCCCCTTTTATCTATTGAACTAATTCCCTTATATTCCCAGATAACCTCTCTTTTAGGTACCTTTATTCTGTTTTATTTTAGGTTATTTTTGCTCTCAGCTCTGTAACTACGTGCAAAGCCCATTTCCTTTTCATGCTTGAGTTGGAAAAGATCTGTGTTTCTGTGATATAAAGTCATTTAAACCTTTCTCACTGCTGGTCTGTATCACTGATCATCAATCCTTTGAGTTTAACCCGAACATGACCCTAATTATTAGCAACATTCTGCTTGCCCAAGGGTTTCCTTTTTGCCATTGTCACACTGAACAAAATTATGCCAGAGTTACTATTACTCACTTTTTGACTGCTTACTTGTTATACTTCAAGTTTCTGAACTAGGTCAATCAGCAATAACATAGACCGAGAAAATAATCCTGGACATAACATGCAAAAACAGTCTTTCTGCTTAGTCACTGAGCAGTGTTCCTAACTAATATCCATGGTTTTCCCTTTACATAATCACTTTTGACTAATTAGAACATTGGGGGCAATTTTTCTCACATCTTCTGCTTCAACTGCTATAAATTCAGCAGAAACTTTTTAAGTGCATAAACAGGGTTTCTGCCAAAGCTACAGTGACTGTTTGGGAAAGCTTCAAGAAAACCGTTTCTCATTGATCACATTGTTGATACACATCTCCCTAATTTGCTTCAAATTAGTCTCTCATTAGTGTTTCTATCTCCCACGGTTCTATAACATACTCCCAGTATCATTACTGACTCCTTAATTTGCTTAGTTCTGGATTACTGTGGATTAGTTATAATCATAGAATTGTTATGGCACAGAAAAAGGCCTTTTGGCACCAAGACTATGCCGACTCTGTGTTAGACAATCTATTCGGTCTGAGTCAATTTATGTCATAAAGGCTTCAGGATAATGATATTACCTAATTCGGAGAGGTAAGATAATGCATGTGGGGAGAACAAAAAGGTGTTGTGAATGATGCATGGTTGGATGCAAGTGGTGCAGAATAACAGAAGGATGTCCACATACCCCTGACGGTTGTGGCACAGGTAAATATAGTGGTTAAGGTGGCAAGTGAGATACATACCAATTCTGACAAAGGGTCTTCAACTTTAAAGGTTAACTATTTCCCTTTCCATAGATGCTGCCTGACCTATTGAACGCTTCCATCCTTTTCGGTTTTTGGTGGACACTTGCATTTATTGGCTGAGACGTGGAATACAGGAGTGCGAGGGTGGGGAGAGGGTTGGTCTATTGAACCTCTGGCCAAGGCTACTGTGATGTATACAGATCTCGTGACCCTCCTACCAGAAGGGTGTGAAGCTCTAAGTAAAAAGCAGAACCAAATTACAAGGACATTTCCAGAGCTAGAGAATTATAGTTAGGAGACCAACTAGGATTGGCTTGTTTCCTTTGGAACAAAGGGAGCCAAAGGCTGATTGAACTGAATTTATGAGAGGCCCAGACAGGTTGAAGAGGAAGGATCAAATTTCCTTGACAGTGGTCAGATCTCAACGAGTAATTGAGATTTGTAGACATAAGAGAGTGCAGATGCTAGAATATGGAGCAACACACTAAGAACTGGAGGAACTCTGGGTTAGGCAGCATCGATGGAGGGAAATGGAAATCAACGTTTTGGTACGACATCCTTCATCTGGACTGGAGATTTACAAATAGAGATTTGGAACTCACTGCTTGAAAATATGCTCGAGGCAGAAGCTCTCGTCACATTTATAACAATACCTGGATAAACACTTGAAGATGTAACCTACAAGCCTACAGAGAGAAAATTGGGAAATGAAATTAATCTAATTATTGGCATGGACACAATGGACTTCCTACATCACAAATTTCTGTGACTCCATGATTAGTATTATTATTCCTCTTTCTCTATTACTGTCCTAGTTCCCTTGTTCACTTCACACTCAGAAATACCGCATTACCAGCCCTAATCCAATTCCAGCTCTGGCTTGGTTTCTGCAGATATATCACGATTTTCGACTGAAAATTCAATGACTCTGGTTCCCAAATTTTGTTTGTTCCAGTGTATTGATACAGATATATTTTAGTTCACATTCTCATATACAAATTTTCTTCTGATTTGCCTTCCTCGAACAACATTTCGAAATTAGCTGATCTTTAAAAAATTATTTTAATCCTACTTAATTGCTGGGTACCTACAGTTCGCATTCTATCCAGGCTGCCTACTCTTAGTTGTTATTTACCAGTGCTTCTTCTACATCAACTCATTCTCATGGCCTAAGCCCTGATAATAAGGTTTCCTTCAGGAAGAAATATTCCCAAGGCTGGGAAATGATGAAGATTTTCAGCTGATGAGAACAATAATAAAAGCAAAAAAAAAAAATCCCCAAACGCAGTGTTGTGTACAGACGATGTAGGTCATGACAAGACCCTGGAGAATGTGTTCTGAGGAAGGATCCCCAACCCGAAACATCAACTGGTTTCTCTTTCCAAATCTGTTGCTTGACTGACCGAGCTCTTTCAGCATTTCTGTTTCGGATTCTAGCCTCTGCAGCTTAGTTAGTTTCCCTGGAGAATGTGGACCATTTCCCATATCCCTGGAAAGGCAGACATCAATGGTGAAATTCAGCATCTCCTTTACAACTCCAACAAAGCCTTTGGCCAAGCAAGGAAAAAGGGTGCTTGAAGATCAAGGCCTCAAACTTGTCACAAAACTTGTGGTCTTCCAGGCACCAGTGATTACTGCCCTCCTATATGTTTCTGAGACATAGGCCATGTACAGTCGGCACTTCAAGACACTGTAAAACTACCAACACCATCTCCATAAATTCCTGACAACTCCAAATCCACTGAAAATGTAAGTGAACCCACTTAAGCGTCCTCTCCCAGGCAAACATCCCAGTATTATGACCTTAAATATGCTCAGTCACCTCTGTGCGCTCCAAATGGCAGATTCTCAGTGCTGTTACAAATGCTGTTCCTCCAATGAACCAGCAATGCCCAGGGGACGTTGCATCTGTTTGCTCCAATGGGTAGGCCACATTGTTCATATGCCTTACACCAGACTCCCGAAACAGACATTCTGTTCCGAGCTGTTGTCACAGAAAGAGATTACCAGGTGGACAGAGGAAAAGATTCACAGATGTGCTCAAAGCATCCTTGAGAGAGGTGCAATGTCCCCATTGATTCCTGGGAATGCTTGGTTCACTGGAGGTTCAGCAATTGTGACAGCACTGAGAATCTCCTATTGGGAGCACACAGAAGTGCCACATACACAGTAAAAGGAGTGCAGCACCTCACAAACTCTCCATCCCTCTCAGGCACTACCTGCCCCACACGTGGAAGGATCTGCAATTGGCATCATCTGTCATCTCATAACCCACAGAATGAAAGTGGAAACAAGTGATCTTTGATCCCTACAGACCATCTAAGAAAGTGAGAGATAGAGCACAAGAGTACAGCCATCTGACTTTTTGTTTTAAAGGGGCATTATCACCAGTGATTAATTCATTTACTTTTAAAATATTCCTTAGAACATAGAACAGTACAGCACAGTATGGACCCTGCCCACAATGATTTGCCGACCTATATAAACCTTATTCCCATTCAATCTATCCCCCTCTCTACTTCACCTCCCATAACCCTCTATTTTTCTTTTATCCATGTGCCTATCTAATAGTCTCAAATGATCCTATCGTATCGGCCTCTACCACCCCCCCACCAGCAGCCCCCCCCCCCCCCCACAAGCAGTGCATTTCAGGCACCCCACCACTCTGTGTAAAAAGCCTACCTCTGCCATCTCCCCTGAACTTTCCTCCGCACACCTTAACTGGGTGACCTCCAGTATTGGCCATTGCCACCCTGGGGAAAAGACACTGGCTGTCCACTCTGTCTATGCCTCTCAATCTTATATACCTCTCATCCTCTGTCACTCCAAGGAGGAAAGCCCTAACTCACTCAACCTCTCCTCATAAGACACACTCTCCAACCCAGGCAGCATCCTTGTAAATCTCCACTGCACCCTCTCCAAAGCTTCCACATCCTTCCTATAATGTGGTGACCAGAACTGAACACAATATTCCAAGGGTGGTCTAACCAGAGTCTTATAGAGCTGCAACATTACCTCTCAGCTCTTGAACGCAATCCCCTAATGATGAAGACCAGCACACCATACGCCTTCTTAACCAACCCTATCCACTTGTGCTGCAACTTTGAGGGATCTATGAACTTGGACCCCAAGATCTTTGTTCCTCCACACTGCTAAGAATCCTGCCATTAACCATGTATTCTGCCTTCAAGTTTGTTCTTCCAAAGTGTATCACTTCACACTTCTCCAGATCGAATTCAATTCTACCACTTCTCTGCCCAGCTCTGCATCCGGTCTAAATCCTGTTGCAACCTACGACAACCTTCTTCACTATCTACACCACCACCAACCTTCATGCCATCTGCAAATTTACCAACCCATCCTTCCACTTATTCATCCAAATCATTGATAAAAATCACAAGAGCAGGGGTCCCAGAACAGATCCCTGCGGAACACCACTATTCACCGACCTCCAGGTCGAATAATCCCCTTCTACAACTACCCTCTGCCTTCTTGGGCGGCCAATTTTCATTGATCCCATACCTCATGACTTTCTGAATAAGCCTACCATGGGGAACCTTGTTAAATGCCTTGCCATAATCTATATACACCACATCCACCGCACTACCTTCATCAATTTGTCTTCCTCAAGAAGCTCCATTAGGCTCATGAGGTACAACCTGCCCTTCACAAAGCCATGTTGACTAGCCCTAATAATACTATTCTTCTAAGAATCCTCTCTAATAGTTTGCCCGCCACTGATACAAGACTCACTGGTCTATAATTCACGGGATTATCCCTTTTACCTTTCTGGAACAATGTTTGCCACCTCCAATACCACTCCTGTGGCCAGGGAGGAGTCAAAGATCATTGTTAATGCTCCAGCAATCTCTTCCCTCGCTTCCCA
Organism: Pristis pectinata; assembly: GCF_009764475.1. Lineage (NCBI taxonomy): Eukaryota > Metazoa > Chordata > Chondrichthyes > Rhinopristiformes > Pristidae > Pristis > Pristis pectinata. The sequence continues at coordinate 11,823,149 of NC_067409.1, forward strand.
CAGTAACCTGGGGTATATCCTATCCAACTCTGGGGACTTATGCTTTTTAGTAGCTCCAACACATTTACACTAACCTCACATTTGTTTAAGTCCCTCTCTCTGGTGAACACTGAAGCAAAATATTCACTTAGGACCTCCCCTACCTCCTTTGCTTCTAGACACATTTTCCCCCCTTATCCCTGAGTGGTCCTACCCTCACACCCTAGTCATCCTCTTGTTCCTCACATACATGTAGAACGCCTTAGGGTTTTCCTTAACCCTATTTGCCAAGGCCTTTTCATGTCCCCTTCTAGCTCTCCTAGGTCCCTTTTTAAGCTCTTTCCTGGCTACCTTATAACTCTCAAGAGCCCTATCTGATTTCTGCTTCCTAAACCTTAAGTATGCTTCCTTCTTCCTCTTGACAAAACCCTCTACCTCTCATTAACCACGGTTATTTCACCCTACCATCCTTTCCTTGTCTCAGCAGGACAAACCTACCTAGAACCCCATGCAAGTAGTCCCTAAGCAACCTCTACATTTCTGTGGTGCATTTACCAGAGAACATTTGTTCCAGTTTACACTCCAAGTTCTTGCCCAATACCATCATAATTTGCCCTCCCACAATTAAATATCTTCCCATAATGTCTGTTCCTATCTTTGTCCATGGCTATGCTAAAGGTCAGGGATTTGTGGTCACTATTCCCAAAATGCTTGCCCACCAAGAGGTCTTTCACCTGACCAGGTTCATTGCCTAATACCAGATCCAGCACAATCTCTCCTCAAGTCGGCTTGTCTACATGCTGTGTCAGAATCCTTCTTGTACACACCTAACAAATTCTGTCCATCTAAACCTTTTGCACTAAGGAGGTGCCAATCAATATTAGGGAAGCGGAAGTCACCCATGACAACAACCCTGTTATTTTTGCACCTTTCAAAAATCTGCATACTTATCTGCTCCTCAGTGTCCCAATGGCTAATTCTTCTAAATTCAAGGGAGCACAGTCCCAGTCTGCTGAATCTCTCTACATATAGTATATTCACAATTTAGCCCAGAACTCCATCCTGAGAATACATCTGGTGAATCTTCACCGCACACTTATCACATGTATATCTTTCTTCAGGTAGGGAGACCAGACCTGCACACTATATTCCAGATGCAGTCTCACCAGGGTGCTATATAACTGGAAAAATGCATCTCTACTCTTCTACTCAAATTGTCTTTCAATAAAAGCCAACATACTGTTTGCTAATTGCTTGGCATACCTACATTTTAACTTTCAGTCATCTGTGTTCAAGGACACCAAGGTCTATCTGAATACCATTACCTCCATAAACCAGACATTTCTGTCTGCTCTGTAAAGCACCTTGGGGCCTTACACTGTAACAAAAGCTTAATAATAAATACAAGCTGCAACTGTTGTTATGGAGGTTGAATTAATTAAGTGACTCCCAATGGTTCCTTCCTACCCCCCCCCCCCCCCCCCCCCCCCCCCCCCCCCCCCCCCCCCCCCCCGGGTGTTATTGAACGGTCAGTTCCAATGAGAAAATGGATGGAAATTTCCTTCAAACATCCCCAGAATCAAGGTACCTTGACATCCCCAGAGTCCATGAATTGTATTTTTCATGCAATTTATTGATTCTAGCTCCAAAAGTTTAATGGCGACAATTCAGAGTACTCACCATAGGTGACTTGTAGTATCTATGCAGTATGTTTATGAAGTCTGTTATGGTTAACATTCCTAGGAAAAAAAGGATGATTATTGAGATCGCAGTATATCACAGCACGACTGAAACCAGTCACCTGGGGTGGAAACTGTTTTCATTAAGATCCGGTAAGGATTAAACACAGCAAAGAGTGACTTGGCAGGCTGGAAAAACTCCATGTCCCTCAGCAGCCACATCACAATTAAACTGGTATTAAAGCCACCAACAACAAACCCCAACACTGGTTTAAAACAAAGTACGCAGGGTACAAGATAAAATAGCAACCATGTGTTTTTTTTTTCCAGACTGTGACTTGGCCAGGTGGACCATATCAGTCCTGCACACTTCCAAGTACAGAGCAGCCTCCCTTTAATTACTGTACCCAGGGATAATACATAATTCACAATTTTGCCTAGTCAGGACCTCCTGCAGTATCAGATTAATATTCATTCTAAGCCTCAGAGCTTTCAATTTCTCAAACCGCTTGACTGCACTGAATAAAAATAGAGTCTTAAACAGAATAACAGCCACTACTTGGCACCAGGGTCACTAAGGTTGTGGGAAGAAAGCTATGCTTTTTGTAAGCCGATCTACCACGTTATTCAGTTGATAATATACTGTTACTTTAGCACTTTTATCTTCAGGATCAAACTACATATTTTGCTGCCACTCGCTCCCCTTGCATTCATGCTACTCCAGCAGGCACCTCTCCAAATGTCATTGAGAGGTAATCAGGGCAGCAGAGGGCTGTGAGATAGCCACCCAGGCTCAATTCTGACCCGTGTTGGAGTATGCCTCTCTCTCTGTGACCACACTAGTTTCCCCACATGCTCCAATTTCCTCCCAAAAGTGTGCTGCTTGTAACATTAATTGGTTATTGTAAATTACCCCAAGAGTAGGTGGCTGGTGGAGAATTAGGGGGTGGTAATTGATGGGCATTTGATGACAAAAGTAGTAACTGAAGGAATGGGATGGCTCCTAGAGTTGGCATTCGATGGGTTGTGTAGCCTCCTTCTCTCAAATAATATGACATAGATATTCTAGGGATCACAATGGCACTGAGGGCAAAATCTACTCAAGTTATTTGCAGATAATGATTATACTAGGTCCTGAAGCCCGCAACTTGCTGCTGTGATTAATTTTGGACTGAAAGCTTGATTCCATTTAACTTCAATTATGGCGGCTACAGGAAGATCACCTCTAACAAACAGAGGAAACGAAGTCTTGCCCCAGTTGCAGCCAGCTGTGCAATAAAAAGTTCTCAACATGAATGAAGAGGAAGCGGGAAAATACACTAAAAATGCAGATAGGTCCAGAGTAGAACCAAAAGCTACAAACTGAGATTTGTGAGCAGGAAATTCTTTTCTGAGAATGATAAATATTTGTCTGAAGTGGAGGAGCCAAAGTAGATTGAACTCATCTCACCAGGTTGAACATATTCGGAAGAGCATGATGGCAGTCTGTCTAACCTCGTGGGTAAAGAAAACAGGATTGAATGTCGATCTGCTACCCTAATTTGTGTTGAATTCTTTAGAGCAAACATGGGAGAATTGAGGGAACGAATCAAAGGCGAAGAATATATTAGCAGGGTCAGCAAGCAGATTTAGAATCAAAGTCAAACAGCATAGCAGGGCCTTCGGCCCAGTACGTCCATGCAGGACCATCCAGACTATCCCCATTTACAAGCACTTGCTCCATGGTATTCTATGCTTGGGAATTCAAGTGCTCGAATGCATACTTGTTCAATGTTGTGAGAGTACCTGTCTCCATAAGCCACTCAGTGTGTTCCAGAAGTGACTGTTAAAAGCAAGCAGAGACTGAACAGGGAAACTTTATATACACATGTTGCAGTGATCTGGAATGTATTGCTAAAAAAGATGGTGAACATGGATTCAGTAAAGGAACTGGATAAACATGTGAAGAAAAAATATATGTGGCTATTGGAAAAGAGCAAGAGAGTGGTAATTAACTGAAAATTAACAACAACACAGAGGGCCAATCTGTACTGCATTGATGACTATTGGCTTGGTGGAAGGAGCCAGAGAGGGGTTGGTGGACAGTTGTTTTTCAGATTGAAGTCCTGTGACCAATGGTGCGCCGCAGGGATCAGTGCTAGGTCCACTGTTGTCTGTCATATATATTAAATGATTTGGATGAGAATGCAGGTGGCATGATAATAAGTTGAGGATGACACCCAAAATTGCTGGTGTGGTAGACAGTGAAGGTGGTTGTCTAAGGTTACAACAGGATCTAAATCAACTAGGAAATTGGGGCAAGGGAATGACAGATGGAATTTAACTCAGACAGTGTGAAGTGATGCATTTTGAAAAATTAAACAGGGCAGGGCAGGACTTGCACAGTAAAGGATAGGCCCCGGGGAGTGCTATAGAACAGAGAGGCCTGGAGGTATCCCAAAAGCGGTGACACAAGCAGACAGGGTGGTGAAGGGGGCATTTGGCACATTTTGCCTTCATCAGATGGGGCATTGAGACATCATGTTAGAGCTGTATAGGATACTCATGAGACCACACCTGGAATACTATGTGCAGTTTCTGGTCACCAAACTACAGGAAGGATGTGATTAAGCCAGAGAAGGCGCAGAAAGGATTCACAAGAACGTTGCCGGGACTGGAGGGCTTGAGTTATTGGGAGAAAACTGTTATCCTGGAGCGAAGGAGGCTAAGGGGTAACCTTATAGAGATTTATGAAATCATGAGGGGTCTAGATAAGGTGGATGGTCACAGCCTTTTTCCCAGGATAAGGGAGTCTAAAACTAGAAGGCACAGGTTTGAGAGGGGAAAGATTTGAAAGGGGACCTGAGAGGTGAGTTTTTCCACACAGAGGGTGGTGCATATATGGAACGAGCTGCCAGAAGTGGTAGAGGTGGGTTCAATTACAATGTTTAAAAGACATTTAGACAGGAGAGACATTTGTACAGGTTCATGAATGTTAAAGGTTTAGATGAATATGGGCCAAATGCAGGCAAATGGGACTAGCTCAGGTAGGCAACCTTGGTCGGCTTGGAAAGTTGGGCCCGAAAGGCCTGTTTCCATGCTGTAAAGCTCCATGACTCTGTAATTCACCTCCCCCACCCATTGCCCTCCCAAGTGCTCTAAAAGTGGGAAAGATTGTCAGAAACATGATGAGTTTTTTAAAAATTTTTATTTACAGCGTGGTAACAGGCCCTTCCAGCCCAATGAGTCCGCACCGCCCATTTAAACCCAAATTAACCTACCCGTATGTCTTTGAAATGTGGGAGGAAACCCACGCAGACACAGGAGAACGTACAAACTCCTTACAGACAGCGACGGGAATCGAACCCCGATCACTGCCGCTGTAATAGTGTCGTGCACTGGCGCTGTAATAGCGTTACGCTAACCACTACACTACCGTGCCTGCCCAATCTAGTGACTAATTGCTCAGAAATTGTGACTCTTCTGAAACTCTGTGTTTGACAAGGGCAATCTCAGAACAGAGGTGGAGTGGGGCTAGGGGGAACTGAAGGAAAAGTAGACATGGCTGTGGTCAATATAAAAGTGGATATAGATGATATTGCCAAGAGATAGCATATATAAGAGACAGGGTCATGGATTAATACCGAAGGGGACATGGTCTTCTGAGGTAATGGTGTAAAGTATGGGTCCAGAACTAGTGGTGGAAATGCACTGCCTTGAATTAGTAAGTGTGGAACCCAGAGAGGGGAGATCCTTAAAGCTCTTTAATTGAGGAGAGACTGGATATCTGTAACATCTATAAATCAGACCCTAATTCAAGGTTTGGCACTGAACAAAAGTATAAAAGCAAAATATCACAGCTGCTGTAAACCTGAAAAAGAAACTAAAGATCACCTGAAATACTCAGCAGTTAAGTTAGCATCTGGGAGGAGGAAAACAAAACTTACATTTCAGGTTGACGGTCATGTGTCAGAACATTAAAAGTTACTGAACCAGGTTCTGAGAGAAACATGCAATGACAGGAGGGTGGAGAAGAGAGAACAAAAGGGAATGTCTCTGATAGACTGAAATGGAGATAATGATAAAAATGAGAAAAATAATGGGGGAAAAAAAAACAGAATCACCAATAGTGCAAACAAAATATTTTGAATGCTGAGAATCTGAAATGAAAAGTTTTATTTTGACCTAATAAAGATCTATTTCTCTCTATATATGTATACTGTCTGACCTGCTGGTATCCCCAGTATTGTTTTTATTCAGTATCAAATATTTCAATAAACCTTCCATCATACACATTTATATAACTCCAAACATCCATCACAAAAGGTAATGGAATTGATTTTAGTTGATTTGCAATAGATGTTACAGTGACAGCAGCCACAATTAAGAGTTCCAACATTCATGGATCAGGCATTTTATCATTCAAAGGACCTCAAATAGCATGGACTGGCGTATTCCCGTAACCATCCACTAAAATGGCAGTTGCCTAGATATTGGCAAGAAACAAGGCATAAAAGGTTGCATTCTAATTTACCACCCACCCTGTTCTTGCCGTACATTAAAGCCAAATACCAGGTCCCTAAACAGTAAAAAAAAATCCAAGTCAAATTAATGACTCACTCGAACAACACTGAAGTCCTACACAAGCTGTCAGAATCAGCAAATAAATGGAAGAGATTATCTACAGTACCAAGCCCCTGCTGACCTTAAGATCACGTTCCATGCTGGAGTAGAATTTTATAACCATAAAACCATCCACTACATCGTCTAAATGGCTTTTCCTCTTTGTGGAGACCATAGGGCTAAATTATCCAGATATGGGAGAAATCACCGGCTTGTTCCTTCCCCCTCCTCCATCTCTCAGCCAAGAGATATTGAAACTATTTGAAAGCATTTATCCCATTACCGTCTACCGACTTAACAAGAGAGCTCACTGCTCTGCATAGCTTAACGCTTGTGCCACTGAGTCATAAGGCAGCTAACGCAAATTAGCAGTGCTATTGATGCAAGCTTATCAAAGATTAATGCAGTGGAATCTATGTTTCCTTTCCAAGAAATGTAGTAGCTAAAAAATTTCAGCATTCTGGCCATTTGGGAAAAAAATGAAACTCGAGAAGATTTCAGTCAAGGTCTAAAAAATAGCCAGACACAAAGCAGTGAAACCCTGAAACTCTCTAGCTTAGCAAACACAAGGAAAACCATACAAAGTTAAGCAGAAATCAGGGCAGAAGCAAATCCGGTGAATTAAGTTATCCAATTCCTACGGCCATACCTAGAAATTTTACTGTGATTAATTCTGCACCTACTGGTTCTTTATACTAAGGGTTATGACAGGGAAAATGATGTAGCTAGTAGGCTGCCGCCTCAAGGCTCCAGTGTTCCAGGTATAATCCTGGCCTCCAGTGCTCCCCATGTGGATTTTGCACTTTCTCCCCTGGACTTGCATGGGTTTCATCCAAGTGCTGTAGTTTCTTCCCACATCCCAAAGACATGTGGGTTGGTAGGTAATTCCCTACTGTAAACTTCCCCTCATGTTTAGGCAAGTGATAGGATCAGGGGGTGTTAATGGGAATGTGGAGAAAATGACATGAGATTGATCCAAATGAGTCCTTATGGCGGTATGGGCTTGTGGGCTGAAGGACCCCCATTGCTGTCTGAATCTAACAGACGTTGGGTTTTTAAAATTAAATTTCAGATTAAGCACGAGGGTGGACAATTCACAGTAAGGTAGATGATATTATCTAAGGACTCAATAGTCTAAATAGTCTTTCCTCAATCCTACTAATATTCAGTGTAAAAAAAAATCTCAAAACTACATTACTTGGAGATTTACACCTCATTACATTGCAGTTTACTTGGAACTACTTCTGCAAAGTACTTCTGCTCGTAAAGACTTTTCTCCCCCATTCATTGTTAGAATTATTGCTCCCCGCCAACCAAAGTTGTCAAGGCAACAATTACTTTCAAAACTGGAAATATGAGACAGGTAAGACAAAAAAGGAATAAATTGTAACTGAAATAGAGGGGGGGGGGGGGTGGAAGGGATTCAAATATAATGTACTAGGTTAGATGATGGATGGGATATTGCCATAAAGAGGGGAGTGTCTGGCAGAGATGCGAGGGTGGACCAGAGAACTGGGAGGAGAAGGGACAATGTGTCTGGTAGTAGAATCCCATTGGAAGTGGGCTTAATTATGGAGATGACCCATCCAGTGCTGGTGGGGTGGAAGTTGAGGACAAGGGGCACCCTATCCATGCTCTGTCTGGGATGATAGCTAAAAGTGCAGAAAATACAGGAGACACAAGTTAGAACCCTGCCAACTATGGTACAGGGGAAGCAACAATCAAGGAAAAAGGCATTTTAAAGGCACTGGTGTGAAAGGTCTTGTGATCAAAGCAGATACAATGGAGACAGAAACTGGGTGAACAGAAAGGACTCCTTATATGAAGCAGGGTGGGGTGAGGTGTAGTCACTTCAGCTGTGGACTTGCAATGGATATAGGTCACTAACCTAACTCCCGAAATGGAGATCAAGATATCAAGAAAAGGCAGGAATGTGTCAGCTACGAACCACTTGAAAGTGAGAGCAGGATTGGAATTGACAGCAAAGGTACTGAAATTTTTGAGATCTATACGTATGCATGAAGCAGCTTCAGTGTAACAGGGAAAAAAGATTTGAAGCGAGGAGGCCTGAAACAAGTGCTATTGCACATATCAAGGAAGAAGCAGACATGGCCTGGGTCCATGCAAAGCCCCACTGACATAGCTTTGACTTAGGGAAAGGGAATAAGAATGAAGTTGTTCAATGTATGAACAAGTTCAGCCAGGAGAAAAAGAGTGGTGGTGGAAGGGGATAGACTGAGCCTTGGTTCAAGGAAGCAGTCAAGAGCCCTCAGGTCATCCTGTTGAGATATCGAGGTGTAGATAGATTGGATGTCTACAGGTTGGGTCCAGGAAACCGGGAAATGTCAACATGGCAGAGAACACCTAGGAAGAAGTCAAGCTTGCATGTCTTGGTGAAGCAGCCAGCATAATCAAAGATCCCACCCACATACATCCTCTCTTCTCTCCTCTTCCATTGAGTAGAAGATACAGGAGCCTGAGGGTACGTACCACCAGACTTAAGGACAGCTTCTACCCCACTGTGATAAGACTATTGAACAGTTCCTTTATACGATAAGATGGACTATGACCTCACGATCTACCTTGTTGTGACCTTGCAACTTATTGCACCACACTTCCTCCGTAGCTGTGACACTTACTCTGTACTGTTATTGCTTTTACCTGTATTACCTCAATGCACTCTGTACTAACCCAATGTAACTGCACTGTGTAATGAATTGACCTGTACGATTGGTATGCAAGACAAGTTTTTCACTGTACCGTAGTGCAGGTGACAATAATAAACCAATACCAATAAGCTGTCAGGAGATGTAAAGGACAAACAGGTTAAGTCAATTGTCAAAAAGGTAACAGATGGAGCACGATCTGGGACATGCAAAAGTTGATTTTCTGTCCTTCTACCCCACTCCCCAAAAAAAAATGTTTATCTTGTACTTACAATGGCACAGAGAACAGCCATTTGGCCCACTGGCTCTCAGGTGAGCAATCCAATCAGACTCCTCCTCCTCTCCTATTCCTCCAAACCCCTGCAACTTATTGTTCCTCACACGTTTCTCCTCCACCAATTTACACTGGAGAATTTACAGTAGCCAGTTAAACTACCAGCACGTCTTTTGAATATGGGAGCAAACAGGAAAAATCCACAGGATAACAGAGAGAAAGTGCAAATGTCTCAGACAGCACCGAGGTCAGGATTAAACCAGGGTCCTGGGAGCTGTGAGGCAGCAGTATAAACTGCTGTGAGCTAAACAGTGAGAAGCTATTAAATGTCATTCAGCAGGATTTGGGTATACACAAAACAAAATGTTAACTTCCCGATATATCAAGCAATTAGGAATGCAAACAGTATACTCCTCTTTATTACAAGGGGGTGGAACACAAGAGTAACAAGTCATAGAACAGTTGTACAAAGCTTTGGTGAGACCACACTTGAAACACTGTGTGCAATTTGGACTTTGTACCCAAGGAAGTATATACTTGCCTTTGAGACAGTGCAATGAAGGTTCACCACATTAATTCCCAAGATGAGAAGACTGCCCTATGATAAGAATTTGAGTGGGAAGGAAAGTTTGGATGAATGAAAGGGAATATCATTGAAATATGGATTCTTGAAATTGCTTAACAGGGTACCTTTTCCCTTTGGCTAGATGATTAAGAACAGGGGGATAAGTCTTAGTATAAACACACATAATAAAAGGGGTTAGCTATCTGGGACAAAGTAAAAAGGAATGTCTTCACTCAAAGGGCTGTGAATCTTTGAAATTCTCCATCTGAAGGCTGTGCCTGTCTAGTCATTAATTGTATTCAAGACCAAGAATAACATTTTTTTTGGATAAAGAGAATCAAAGGATTCAAGAGACAAAGTGGAGTACTGATGTTAAGGATCAGCCATGAAATGGCATAGGAGACACGAGGAACCATTTCGCTTAAACGTACTTTTGTTTCTTAAGTCATCACGGCCCCTTGACAATGCAATCCAATTTGTTCCATTTCTTTGCTCTTTCCCTATAGTCCCAAATACCAAGTGTAGCATTCAATTTGTGGACACTGACCCTGATATTTACTAGTTAAGTGGGTTTAATTGACTATACCATGGATGCAAAAACTCTGCCCAATTTAATAGAGGAAATTCATTGTAACCTTTTTTATACTTTACACTAAAGGAGGCCATTTGGCCCATGCAACTTCCAAAGGGAGCAATTTCATTAGTTGCATTCCCATTCTTTTTTTGTCCCTTTACCCTTGCAACTCAATTATACATGCCCATCAACTCCTCTTTGACTCTTCTTACCATTAGCCTACACTAAATGGTAACTAACAGTAGCCAATTAACCTACCAGCATGCCTTTTGGATGTGGCAGGAAACCATAGCAGGCAAAGGAAACCACAGTGGTCATGGAAAGAAGGTACCAACTTCACAGACAGTACCCAAGGTCAGGTTGAACCAGAGTCCCTGGAACTGTAAAGCAGCAGCACTGTCATTTCACCGTACCACCCTGGTTAAGTCAGAATGTGAAAAAAATGACCTTCCATATGTCTAGGCCATCTGTTATCGGAAAAATAAACAGGGACTGATGGAGCTTTGTGGCAGTGGCACAATTCTTCAAATAACACAAGACAAAAAATAAGTACCACCAGTAACATCCTTCAACAGCAGGGCTCATTCACAAAGCAAGACCATAACAAGAAAATGATACTTCAACTCACTTTGTTCAAGGTCTTCTAATTTAGTTGCTTTTTTTCTTAGAAAAAAATAAGAGCAGGAAAAGGTCAAATAGCTTGTTAAACCTGCTCACACATTCAGTAAGATGATGGCTGAACTCCTCTATCAACACACTACTCTCTTGCTATACACAAGAGATTCTAAACGGATGTTTCTACCAATAACAGGATGGAAAGTTTTGAGAGTCATTGAGTTTACTCTATTGGTGCTATGCTTGATCCTTCAAGCAAACAAGGGCAGCAAGCAGTGTCAGCATATCACTATTAACTGATGTGAAGTGATTTTTCTGACAATCCCATACTTAGTTTCTCCTTAAAGTGTAAAATATTCCACATACCAAGCTATTGAAAGTAGTTCTCTAAACAGCTAATTTGTTAAGAGCTAAACCATCTGCGAAAGCTCATAAGCTTGACACTGTAGGGGAGTGGACCTCACACAGAATGAAGAGATTCACATGAAACATTTTTTTTTAAAAAATCAAATTTAATTTAATTCATAATATTGTAGAGGATGCCATTTGGCTGAACTCTTCCACTCCAAGCCGTGGCCACCCTTCCGTTTTGATCCCATCTTGCAGCACTTGGATTATAACCTTCTATGCTTAGCCAACTCAAGTGCTTGTCTGGACATTTCTTAAATGTTGTCAGTGACCCAGATTCAACCACTCTTAGTCAGTGCATTCCAGGTACTTAGCACTCGCTGGGTGAAGAAGGTCTCCCTCTTATCCCCTCTCTCTCTCTTCCCCCTTAATCTAAATCCTGTGTCCTCTAGTTTTATCTACCCCCAATATAGGGAAAAGGTTCCTGCAGTCTACCCCATCCACACCCCTCATAACTGTAAATACCTCAATCATGTCCAACCTCCTCTACTCCGGGAGAACAGACCTCGTCTCTCCAGTCTCTCCTCATAACTGAATTGAGGAGTTGATTTTGTTTGAGTTATCCAGAGATCCCCAATAATCTTCAATTCAAAGGTATTAATGGATTAATTAAGACTATAAAATTTAGCTGAGCGTTTACTTTCTTGCTCATTTCAAGTAAGAATCAAATACCACACTAGCCGGCAAATATATATGGTACAGAAAAATGCAATTAATGTTAGAATTTCATCTAATATTAAATCAAAGCTTATTCTAATTCAGTTAGTTTTAGATATACAAAATAAATTATGTTACTGAGAAGGCAAGTACTTTGAGCACAGAGACAGTTTTGCTGGCTGATGAAACTTCCTCCAACTTGCTAAAGCAGTACAAAGCAGAAACTAATTTGAAAAAGCTACTAGTATGTATGGGAGACAATTGTTTGAAGCACCCTCCTTTCCCTGCTTAGCAGCTAAACAAAGTTCTTCTGTTCTGCCCCAGTTTGTCTAAATTGGCTTGCATGGATGGATCATTGCAAACTACCAGCTGGAGTTTGCAACAAACCTGCAGTTACTCTGAGTTGATCTCTGTGCGCTGGGTTACGATTACCCAGAATTATTTCACAACAAAATTGTCAACAAGTTTGGCCAGTGACTCATAAATCCAATAGAGCAGCAAAGAGGGATTTCCGCTCTTAAGGGAATGGTTAGAAGGTGAAGATCAGTACCACACAACGTGGCTGAAGCAAAACATTTGGTTACTCTGAAAATTATAAAGGAGCAAAAACAAAAAGGGGGGGGGGGGGGAAAGGATACACTCAAATAATGGGGTAAGGTAGTGGGATAGAAAGGAACTTCCTGGACCACAATTACTAGCACAGATTAGTTGACAAAAATGTCTTTCTGCTTTAATTGTCCCATGTATATACAGCATGATTCAAAAGCTATTGGTTCAAGTATAAAGAAAATTGCTGCAATTTAAATCAAGTCAGAATTTAATACCAAAAGAAAAGTAATTGTCACAAAATTTGAATGAACTAGCTTATATGGTCTAGGCTTCTCAGTAGCATAATAGCTATTTCATGGCATTATTTGGAGAGGAAGTTCTGCAGCTTTTCTCAAAGAACAAATGAAGAAATAACCATTTAGTATTTTTTGGCAGAAATCTGTAACAAAGAAGATACAGGAAAGACTCAACAGATCAGGCAGCATCTGTGAAGAGTGGAACAGTTAACGTTTCAGTTCAATAAACTTTCAGCAAAACTGGGAAGAGTAAAAGAAATTTGAGTTGAAGTGAAATGGGAAAACAGAAGTGTGTTAGCATGTTATTCCTGTGATTCTCTTCAAAACGTGTCGAGACATCTTTTACATTTTGTTGAACATTCTGGCAAGGCCTTAGTTTTCTCATCTGAAATATATCAATTCTGGCAATCTAACCACGCCACAGTCCAGACTATCTGTTCAAATGCTGGAGTGACGTCTTAACCTTTGAGCTGAAGAATTGGTTAGCTTTCAACTCAGTTATGTTAGTAAAGTGCAAAATAATCAAAGAATATGGCAATTTTGGAATACAACTGAGTGAAGTACACGCTCCCAGCCTTATGATTATTTTAGCACATGTTAAAAACTAGGCAGGAAGGGAGCAAGTGACTTCTTTAGCAGAGGAGATACAGATTTAAAGGTGACTTGTAAAAGTCTTGGAGGGGATTTGAGGAAATATTTACTCATCCAAAGCCTAGTGGTAGTCTGGAATTTACTGCCAGACAATGGTGGCAGAGGCAGACACCCTCATTATGTTTTAAAAACCCAGATGTGTAGCTGAATAACTTATAGATCATGGATTGAGAAATGGAAAGGGAACACAATTTAAATTGCTCCCTTCTGGTCAGCACAGACACAATGGGCCAACAGGCGTCCTTATGTGCGGTGAATTTTTCTATGATTCTATATCTAGAGTGAAGATTCTGAACAGTGTACACCTGTTCCTAAGGAGGAAAGTTAACATTTAACACATTCATCTATGTACGGAAGAGTTACAGCTATATAAAACTCTGGTTAGGCCGCATCTGGAGTATTGCATTCAATTCTGGTTGCCCCCATTATAGGAAGGATGTGGAGGCTTTGGAGACGGTGCAGAAGAGGTTTACCAGGATGCTGCTCAGGTTAGAAGGCATGGGCTGTAAGGAGAAGTTGGACAAACTTGGGTTGTTTACTCTAGAGCGGCAGAGGACTGACAGTAGTTTATTATGAGAGGCACAGGTAGACTCTTTTTCCCAGGATCGAAATTAGAGGGCATGTATTTAAGGCGAGATGGGCAAGTTCAAAGGAGATGTGCGGGGTAAGTTTTTTTATTTATATACACAGAGAGTGGTGGGTCAGAAACAGAATCAGCTGCCTGGAATGCATTGCCAGGGGTGGTAGTGGAGGCAAGTACGATAGAGGTGTTTAAGGGACTCTTAGATAGGCACATGAATGTGCAGAGAATAGAGGAATATGGACATTGTGCAGGCAGAAGGGATTAGTTTAGTTAGGCGTTTAATTACTAGTTTAATTAGTTCGGCACAATATCGTGGGCTGTAGGGCCTGTTGCTGTGTTGTACGGTTTGATGTTCTAAGAGGTAACATTAGCACAGAGACTTGATTCATGTGGAATTGGGGTATATATTCACTGCTGTTTGTTGATCTTTTCCCCCATGATGGCCTAACCAGTGGATCGTAAAGCAGCTACTGAAAATCACTGATGGTAAGGAATTTTGTTATTATTAAGTATCTAGGAGGAGTACATCCACTCCCTCAACAATCAGCCTCTCCCACCAAGCTACAACAGGTTGCTGCCAGCATTTCACATGGTCTATCTCCATCAAATTTGTCATTAGAAATGGGTCACATTCAGTCCACAGCCCCAGTCAAGCTTCCTCTCTGCCTCTGACAGGAACTAAATGTTTGCCTCAAATCCCAAAACACAGGTCAATTCAGATTGGTTGGATCACATTCAGGCCCATACTCCTCCTCTTCTGGACTTTACCACCATTCTCATGGCATGGGTGAAAAATGCCAAGAAATGGGCAAAAACATAAATTCTGCATGGTTGATATTATGGGTGGTGTTACGGATTAGGTTGCTATTTGGTGAATGTCCCTTTACGAGATAGTACAGTAGTGTGCATGTGCGCGGCATCATTACGACAACAGAAGATAACGACATGTTAACGTTTTGGTTCAGTCAGAAAAGAGAGAGGAGGAGAGACACTGTCTGCTGGTCTCTATATCGATGGATGACAAACAATAACTGTGTCTGTCACTACAATCCATGTATGGATTTTTGGAATAATCCAGTGGAGTCCACTTTGTCGTTAATCTGTAGAAGGAAACAGGTATTTCTGTGGACGGCCATGTATTGAATGCTTTCAGGGTAGCAGATACTTCGGAACAAAGCAGTGGATATCACCAGTGACTGAGGTGTTTGTATGGGTTCCATTGTGGAACATTTGGATTTTGTAATTTCTCTCTATTCTCTTTCTACATTTTCTCTTCAGTCAACGGTGGGTTTTGCAAAAGCCTTTGCTCACGTTTCACCTTATGGCTTGCTGAACTGAACTTTGAGAACCATTCCTGGACTCGGAGTTTGGGAATTTGCCACACACACGTTGAGTTTAGTTTTGGGGGTTAATATTTAATATCTAACATTTTTATTTTTTTCTTTCTTATTATAACTAGTTATTAATAAAATAGTTTCTAACACTTATACATGACTCGATTTGTTCTTTTGTTGCTGGTATGCAACAGTGGAAAAAAATCCTTCCATTTCCCAGAGAGGCCTTAGAGGACATTTTTGTTGAAATCCCAAAAATTCAAGCCCAATGTACACTGAACTTCAGATGTGGCTTAACCAGCAGCACCAGCACTAGCACCAGCCCCCCTTTATAACTAGAACAGAAAGGCTAACAATCTGATTGTTTTTTTGATTTTTTTTTGTCGTGATGTGTACATTATTTTCAGATCCATGAAGAAATCACCTCAGTTACCAGCAAGGAGATCCTTTTGCTACCACTGTGAAAGCATGGCCTGGAAACCTGTTGTTCCAGGCGAGATATGAAATGAGATCCAAGCTGCTGTAAGAATGCAAGAAGCTTGTAGACAAAGTAAACACTGTTCTTACAGAGGCAGTGTCAGAATCAGGAGAAATGAGAATGGCAGACTTCATAATGAACATTTTGTAGTTGGCATCAAAATATAAACAAAATAAACACACCATAATTAATGGTCGACCAAAGCTCTAACTAACCATTGCAGGGTGGGAAGTGCATATATCATCATAGAATAGAGAATTGATTAGAAGTCAAAAAGTATATTCTTTTAGATTGGGAAGTTGGTAGTAATGGGGAGAGATAGCATGAGGAGCAGTGGAGAGGCATCAGCTATTTACAATCTAGATAAATCTATGTAGGAAGGATGTGGGAGCATTGGAAAGGGTGCAGAGGAGATTTATACCAGGATGCTGCCTGGTTTAGAGAGTATGCATTATGAGAGACTAAGGGAGCTAGGGCTTTACTCTTTGGAGGATGAGAGGAGACATGATAGAGGTGTACAAAATATTAAGAGGAATAGATAGAGTGGACAGCCAGCGCCTCTTTCCCAGGGCACCAATTGCTCAATACAAGAGGGCATGGCTGTATAGTAATGGGTGGCAAGTTCAAGGGAGATATCAGAGGAAGGTTTTTTTTCCCCACTCAGAGTGGTTGGGGCATGGAATGCGCTGCCTGGGGCCATGGTGGAGGCAGGTTACATTTGTCAAATTCAAGAGATTGCTAGATAAGCATATGGAAGGAATTTAAAATAGGGGGTTGTGTGGGAGGAAGGGGTTAGATAGTCTTAGGCGAGGTTTAAAGGTCGGCATAACAATGTGGGCCGAAGGGCCTGTATGTGCTGTACTGTTCTGTTCTATAAATGATTTCATAGGATAGAATCAAAGAGAGGGAGCTATGAAGGTGGACGAAGAGTCTGCCTAGAGATACAGATGTATTAATCAGGCAAGCAATAGCAGCAGAGATGACGTGTAATCTGGGTAAATGTGAGACACAGTAGTCAGAATTTGATCCCCAATACACCACCCAGTGCCTAGCTGAGCCAGTGCCCAAGCTCTGGCTTCCTTTGTCCACAGATGAAATGCTGAAGCCACAGTAGCCAACTCAATGATTATGATGTCTCTCCTGAGCAGCCATGTCATTGGAACAAGGAACTAAGACCATGACTTTGTGCTACAGCAAGCTGAGCGTCAAAGATCCTAGCACATTTTTGCATGTTACAAAAACACAGCATGAACAGTTATGTGACCCAGTGAGTTTACCCTCTTCTAAATTTTAGCACTTCCTTCCCAACTACGACATAGAAAGCTTCCAAGTTTATTCCTACTGAGGGCACTTCATAGAGTGTGGAAATACAAAGAAAATTGTGTCTCCCTCAAGGCAATACAATTGCCCAGTGAACATTGTTCAGTTTTGATATCAAAATTAAGATACTGTTTATCAAAATTCTAGATTATGTGCAAAATACCAAATTAATAGTGTAGGTTGTGTAACATTCATTCATTTTTTTTTGGGGGAGGGAGGGGAGATACATGCATTCAAAGTAAAAGACAGATTTTTTAATGAAAACCACTGCACAGTGTTCAAATCCACTGACATTGTGTAGGTTGATCTTCTATAAAACTAAAAGAATCCATTAACTAACTCTTATTTGTCTATTGTTTTTAAGAAAACGTTTCCTCAGTTACCAAGGTAACCACGCCACAGAGAATTTGGCAAACCAGGCAGTGTAAATGAAGCTAAATTAAAAAGGTGAAATCATTAACATGCGCTCCACAGCAAGCATGTAACTTCAGTGAAGCATGTTATGTTAGCTTCTTTATACCATCAGGCTCATTAAATCCTCCCAGTCAACTCAACAATGCAGTGAAATAATATAACAAACAGAATGTGTTTACCAATGGACAGGAACAGGGTTAGACTTTTCAGTCTGTTCTGCCATTCAATTAGATTGAAGCTAATTTATAGAATATTTTGATTAACCGTTTAAAGTTTATTTTTTAATAGTGCATCCTGAGATCCATTTCTGGCACACAGTGAACAAATCCTTGAAAATGACTTGTGAAGAAACCCACAGGGGAAAATTGAGAAGACTTCTCAAACTAATTTCCATAGGTCAAAGAATGCTGAGATGGGGAAAACAGCACCACACAGAAGAACCCTGTAAGGTAAAATTTGCAGTGGCAATGCCAGAATGATGAGATGTCAAAAATCACTGGCAGTTTCAGGCAGAAGGTTCTCAGTCTATTAAACATACCAACTAGTCAATGAGTTGAGAAATGGGGTACAGATCATGATGCCCGATAGTCCATTGTACAAGAAACAAGGTCAATTGATTCTGAAAACCAAGTCGATTTAAAGAGCAGAGAAAACGGAAACCACAGCAAGTTCTCCCATGAAAGCAGAGTATTTCTCCAGACAAATGCTGTGGAGAACAGTTACGTATAAATTACACGCATAAAATCTCAATCACTTTTAGCAGGGTGGACGTCACACTTGAATGATGAATCATCCAATCACCTCCACTCTGGCTAGCTATTATCTTACCCTAATACAGCTTTTCAATAACATAGAAATTACCAGACAAGAGATATCCAATATCCGTCTGCTTTACTTTTACCTATTGTAGAGGCTCCATGATACAATAATACAACTTCAATGATAATACAATTAATCTGTGGTAAACAATCTTAGTCGTCAACTGCAGCGAACATAAGAGGAGCAATACCACAGTAATGCAAACTTTAAGCACTATAAGTGCAGTCATTTATATTCTGCATTCCTTGCATATCTCTAGTTATACATACCGTACAACCCTTGAAGCTCATTCAAGAAGCTGCCCTAAATGCATTTCACATGATAATAAGACTTATAATACTGCCTTCTGTTTGAATAATCGGATACACATTTTAGCAGAATGCAATGAAAGGTCATTTGACCCAAAACATTAATGACTTTACTCTCCACATTTGCTGTTTGACATGCTAAGTATTTCCAGCAAATCACGTTGTACTTCATATTTCCAGCATCTGTAGTATTTTGCTTTTGTAACACGATATAGAGGAATGTTTTAAACGCTTCTGCCCAACTGTGGTTCAACAACTGCATCTACTTACCTACAAAACTTTGCTTTTTACTTTCCCAAAGCGGGGCTGCTCGAACGCCATTTGCCACCAAAGCAAAGAAGGCTTTCTTCACCTGAAGAAATAAATAAGTTACAAAAGCTACGGAGCACCATATCAAGCAGAGAGTGTGACTTGCAGTGGACTGGCCAAAATTAAACCAGGCAGCTTAAAGATTATAAAGTGTGAAAATAAAATCCAATAGAAAGGAAAATGACCTTTCAAAACAAGAATGAAATGAAGAAGTAATACAGTGCCAGAGAAAGAACCACCATATAGGATAAGAAACCAATCACCAACAACAGACACATGGTTCTTCCCACATAGAATGATGACTTCAAGTAAAATAATGAGACTGCAGTTACAAGGTTGAAGAAGTAGAATCAAAATGAAATGTCAAAGCACCAGCAATAATTAGAGATTATGCATTTCAAAATATTATTCAACTGGAAGCTTTACCCTGTTTTTTCACCTACTTGAGCACATTATCCCAGAGGGATCTCAAGACACTGTTACCAGACATATCTTCTTAAACCACTTTCCCTTTCCAGAGTGCATGAAAGATCTCCCAGTATTATTCAAAGGAGCAGTGGGAGAGATCTGTTTTTATCCTAGGGATTATTTATTCTTAAAGCAAGATAATCAAATAAAAAAATGTTTTTATTTCCACTTGCTTGTGCAAATCCTTGATGAGCATAAATTGGTTATCCTGTTTCCCCTAATTACAACTGTGACAGATGTTAAGGAATTTAATTAGTTACAATGTACTTTGGGATCTTTTGTGATCACTACAGATGTAACAGAAATACAAGATTGTTTGGTCTTCTACTAGCATTGTTCTAATCTGGTTCAAATACACAAAATTTAGTACTTGCTGCTGATTTATTCCTACATGGTGTTACATACAATAAATTGAGTGGGAAGGAATGGTTATAGTACTTAATGATTTCCATCCAGTTCTTGGTCGGTTAAACTTTTGGGATTGCTTTGGACAGTCTTGAGTGTAGATATCCAAGTCACATCCTACTGTTACACCCAGGGTATGCCTGCTACCTAATTACTGCAGAGCATTACCCAGGGTTCCCCCCCCCCCCCCCCACCAGGCAATCCAAAGTGAACAACAGGCCTTTGAAAATATCCTCAAAAAGAGCAACTCCAACCTCCCAAGGATGGATTGAAAGCGCGAAATTCAACAGGAATCCAACTGTTGACAGAATGTAAATATTCAAAGTAACAATCAAAACAAAGTCCAGTCATTTTGCTCCATCTCACCTTCAGAAGAATTGGGGGGGGGGGGGGGGGGGTGCAGGGCAGAGAGAGAATAAATAATAAATTACATAATTACCATTAGGCCTTTGGGATATCTGTACTTCACCACTAAGCAATAGCCCTTTACATATTTGGCTCTTAAAGAAACAATGTTATGCTGTATTGACTGGAGTGTTCACACCCCCTTCAATTTTTCAAAGTGATTTCATCTTCCTCATCCACCTGTGTTCACCTCTGTTTTCCACAAATCTCTGAGAGTCCAATCCCATATCTTCACTCTTTTCATATTATAAATGATGTTTATTTTGAAAGCAATATCATTAATGTTAGTTCCATTTGTCACTTTCTACCCTTGTGCATTATACCTAGTTTCAAAGATTTTTTTTTACTGTCGCCTAGACATTATTAAACTACCCTCTACTGCTCTAATGCTCCATTTCAATGGAATCAAATTGGTTGACATCCAAATGCTTTGATCATACAGGTCATTTACACAAATTGTAATCATTGACGCTTGTGGGGTTCTATTCAATACCTCAATAATTATGTTTATTTCAAATACTTCCCAATTTTGTGAATGAACTTCCTTTGCAGTTTGTTCCATGTCCTCGATCACTATCTTTAAGCTGAATAAATTTTCTTACATGCAATGTTGTCAAAATCTTTCCAATTGTTCAAAAAATTGTTGCTGGGAATATAATCAGCTGTACATCTGTGTTGCCTCCACCTTAGTTGAAAAGTTTTCTTGTTATCCAGTTAACTCCATCAACTTGACACTTTCATATTGTTTGCTTCATTCAATGATGTTTGAGTTATGACATAGCAATTTTGTAGTTATTTTGTTACTTTAATAGTTATTTCCGTCTCACTGCCCTCAGCATTGCCCAATGATTTCTTCTTAACAATGATCAATCCCCAGAGTTCTTTGTCAACCTCTAATATGAAGACATGGCATTTAGTTAGAGGGGTTATTAACTTCCAGTCCCTCTTACTTGATAACACTTCTGCTTCATCATCTGCAGATAAATGATAAGCACTTGATAAATGTCCTTCCAATCAAGCTCCCTGATATTCTTCAAAGGCATCATCACAGAATCATCACAGCCACGGAGGTGGTCATTTGGCCCCTTTAGTATCTGCATACTCCATAATCGCATCATTTAAATTCACCGTCTTTCCCCACAGCCCTGCAAATTATTTTCCCTCTGACAGTTTGCCTCAATTTCTTAGATCAATTTTGGACAAGTTGAACCACATTCGGAATCGTTGCTCAGTATTTATCCAATTCTATTTTAGAAAGCTTGACCAAGGATTTACACTTTACTTACAGGCAGCAAATTCCAGACCATAACTAATCCATGCATAAAAGCTTCTACCTCATATATGCCTTCCAATCTTTGATCTAAAACTTTAATATCTTTTGGACCTTCACTAACACGAACAGCTGCCCTCGATTACCCTACCTAAAGCAGTCACAATCTTGTACCACTTATGTTTTTATTAAAACTTTAATATGTTTCCCTGCTGTTTCAGGACTCCAGATGTTACTGTGTCAAACCAGTAACATCTCAAAAGTCATTCCTGCACCTCTTTAAAAAAAATTTACTTAACCCATTGTAAACACATCACCTTCTCTGGAACTGCAACACTTTATTCTTGCATTCTGTTAGTGTTCTTCTCTTGTACTACCTCAACGTTATGATGAAATGATAATGGATGGCATGCAAAACAAAGCTTTTCACTGCACCTTGGTACATGTTTACACCAGAAATTTGACCCTCTCCTTTTCCATATATTCTTAAACAACTTGTTTCTTAAATCAGAAAGTTTGGTTTTGAGGATAATGCTCATATTGTCCTGAAACCCAATGCACCGGAGGCATGTTTCCTTGTGAAATGCCCCATAATATGAAAGATTTCAGTATACACATGGTGCAAATTAAACCATATTGATGTGTGTTTCAGTAGTATCTGCAGATTACATCCCCCTTCCTTTGGCAATTCTCTCTCTGGTCCAAATCAAAATCCAACAACTAATAAAGATTTGTCCCAAACTATGTGAAGCACTGGCCTCACACTCCTTCACCACTGCTAAACATGCTTTAGCTGCTTAGGGTCTAAATTCTGAACTGCTGCCCTAAATCTGTCTAATTTTTACTCCTCCTCCAAGATGTCCTTTGTAAAATCCTCCTTTTTCATCTGTCTCACTACCTCCTTGTGTGGCACAGTTTTTAACCATTGCTTGGCAGTGCTGCCATGAAGCACATTAGGATGCTTTGAAGTTAAAGGCACAATATAAATGCAGGCTGTTGCTGTTATTGGTACATACCTGCCCTCATTTTTGGAGTTTGGAATAATGGTAACTGGGAAATTGTAATGCCTGACATTACATTCAATCCACGTCCCAAGATTCTGGCACTTATTATTGGAACCTTATCAAAACAATCTCACTCAAGTGAGAGCACTTCAACAACAATCAACAATGCCAGTAAGGTCCAATATACTGAATGTGACAAAACAGTTGCCCAAACACTCAAAATGAATAAAGAAATCTTACTTGCAATGAAGTATCAAATACGACAAGCTTTGAACTGGTGGGAACGATGTCATAGCACTTGTGGGATTTCATAAATCTCATATAAATATCACTGTCAGACTCTTCAGCTGTTAAAGAAAAAGGAGAGAGAAGGTTAAAGAATGAGAATGAAGTTCATTCAGCACCTGCACAGCATGACCAGCTGGCTAGATTGTGAACAAGATTAAGTATTAACGTTTGTTCTCTGCTCATCATGGAATCAAAATGGTTCCAAACGCAGTTCTTTCCTACCCACTGGACACCAGATAAATCCAGAAGTCAAAACAAACTAATGTACTGTTGTGAAATTAAGTGATTTTCATATTCCCTTTTAATCCAACACTGAAAATGCTGGATTATGCATGTTCCAGCAGCTGTGTCCTGTGTGTACGTTTAAAGGGTGCAAGGCTCCAAAATGTCCTCAGACTACTGACCTGGTATTGATGGAGAACTATTCCAGTGCAAGTTACAGAATGGAGGTCAACAGAAGGAATCCGTTCCTATTTTTTCCTCTGCCTAAACCAAGGTCAGAAAGGCTGACTCACTCGCCTCTGGGTCCATTGAGCAGGGACTGACCCGATAAATGCCTGGTCTGTATAGTCAATTATCAGACAGAAATGTCAACATGGCACACGAGGGGAAAAAAAAAGATGAATTTGTCTGCAAAGACTTCAGGGAGCTTTGACTTTCCATTCAACTTTCAGCTAGTTATGAAGGACTGGCCTGATTTCTCAGGTAGATACAAGACATTATTGCACTTCTTGAAGAACAGCAAGAGAGTTCAGAGTGCTCTAACCAATATTTACCTCTCAACCAACCAACAAACAGGCTAGCTGGTCATTAACTGTGTGCAAATTGTCTTCCAAACATTTCACTTCAAAAAGTACTTTAATAACTCCGAGTGTTTTGGAACAACTCAAGGTCATGGCAAATATTACAAGTAACATCTCTTTTCTTTTCAATATTTACCCTGCAACTAATATCACAAAACAGATTATTTGATCACATAATATCACTGCTGCTGACAGGACCTTGCTGTGCACAACTGTCTATAATCTTTTGCTGCAGATCATCCACAATGTTGGCAACCAAATGCTTGGGGATGTTCACAGGAAGTCATCATAACTACACGTAGTTTCAGAGGAAAATTGCAAAACATTCTAGGTTTTTCTTCAAGTAGGGATGGGAAACTGAGTGGAAATCGTTCATGAGCATCATTAAAGTTTGCTACGAGAATGTCATCATCAGCTTTAGATCTGTTAATAAACTTAAAAACAATATGATTTTTGGGGAATTCCTACTGGAGAAGACTAAGACTAAGCAGAGGAATTATAGTAAATTGAATTAATATGAGGAGAGCTTTGTTTGCATTAGAACAGAGTTAGTTAAGGGAACAAATAATGGAGATGCCCATGCAGAAATAGACATTCTCGTGGACTGAGTGGTCCAAAATATGGGGACACAGAATAATTAGAAAGAATATTAGGATAGAAAGCAGGGTTGTGATTGAAGCAATGTCAGTATCAGGAAATGGGAAACAAAGGAACTTGAGAACAGAGTAATCATCTCGAGTTATTATCACCGTTCATTTGGAGATTAATCATCACATGGAACTGGTTGGGCTATGGTTTATTTCTGAATGCAATTTCCATGCAATTCTAATTTAAGGCATGATGTCCAATAAACAAGCTGCTGGCTTGAGATCAAGTTAGTAAAAATGAGAAAGTTTTTACGGCTAGGATCACAGAAAATTTACCACACAGAAGCTATTCAGTACACCTTGTTTATTTTAGTTCAACCTTGTCTGTGGCAAATATGTTTACAGCAAAAGGAACACTGGTCCCAGTGCAGGGGCCAAGAGGAAAGTATTGCTTTTTGTTTAAAAGGCAGATTGCCCACTGCAGGACAGCTACTGTGATAGAAACTGCACCCTAGTAGATCTTGTGTGAAGGGATCCTCATTGGGAAATGCTCCCCAATTCCATTCCTCAATTTTGGTGGTTAAGTTGGTCGGAATTGTGAAGGAAGTCCAAAACTGCTGAGGGGAGACCTGATAGAAGTTTATAAAATTATGAGAGGCATAGATAGGGTAGACAGATGGCATCTTTGTCCCAGGGTCGCAATGTCGAATACTAGAGGGCATGTATTTAAGGTAAGAGGGGGGCAAGCTCAAAGGATATGCGCAAGGCAATTTTTTTTTAAAAACACACACATAGAGTAGTGGGATGCACTTCCAGAGATGGTAATGAAGGCAAATATGATAGAGGCGTTTAAGAGGCTCTTAGATAGGCACATGAATGTGCAGAGAACGGTGGGATATAGACCTTGTGTAGGCAGAAGGATTAGTTTAGTTAGGTGTTTCATTAGTTTGGGACAACATGATGGGCCGAAGGGCCTGCTCGATGTTCTCTTAATACGCAGGATGTGGGACATCTCATTTTCCTGTTACAACAAGCCCACGGCAGTTGAGCATTTATCGCAAAAAATGGCACCAACTCCGGAGGCTTGTGGATGAACTTGGTACCAGAAATACAGCTGGCAAGGTTGAGAAGCACCCTGTAGAGGGATGAGAAAAGGAAGAGGTACCCACCCCCTGTGGGAATATAGCCCAGTCAGAGCAGGAGGGAGAAGGGAGGCAAGGTTGTGGTGTACTCCACAGGCTTACACTTGACAAAAGAGCCAGCTGGATAAAATTATCGGAAAACAGCCAGTGAAACTTTAATCCAGCATGAGTCAGCACCTTCGGGGGAACAAAAGGGAAAAAAGACAGACTCTGAGCACAGTTCAAGAACAGGCATTTAAAGAAGTGTCTAATACTCAAAGCCTCATTATGAAAAATGCTGCTTAGAAATTACAAACTTGAATAATTGATGCTTCAAAAGACTGGTGGATATTCCAGGCTCAAGGACAGCTTCCATCCCACAGTGATAAGACTATTGAATGGTTCCCTTATACAATGAGATGGACTCTTGACCTCACAATCTACCTTGTTTTACCTTGCATCTTATTGTCTACCTGCAATGCACTTCCCTGTAGCTGTGACACTTTACTCTGTATCCTGTTATTGTTCTTACACTGTACTACCTCAATGCACTGTGTAATGAATTGATCTGTACGAACTGTATGCAAGACAAGTTTTTCACTGCACCTCAGTACAAGTGACCATAACAAACCAATACCAATACTTTGGCAGGGGTCTGAGAGGGCTAATTGAAAAGAAAATAAATTCCTCAAGCACATTTAATATGCTGTAACGTATTAACTTCTTTTGATAATACTCTTAACCTGCTTTTGAGCCAATTTCCAAAAACATATTTCATGTTACTCCGAGTCTAGATTCCAAATCATTCCAATCAACTCTTGTTCTCTCCTTCTCAACAATAAATTTACAGGTTCTCCCCAGGGTATGAACGGCCGACTGATGTACAGCCCGTACACACGAACAAGCATTTAGGAGACCAGTGGGATGGATTTGTTGGGTACTGCAAGGCTGCAGGCATCTTCTGCTGTGTGGGAACTCAGTTTGCAGCAACATCGTTGCACCCTGCAGACAAATCGGAATGGTCGAGTTAAATGTCCTGGTTTTAACTACACGTCGCCCTTGGTTGACCTACGTTTTTATTTAAATATATTTACAGGTGGCCACATTTGCAACTTGCATACTTCCATACAAAGCATCTCTAACATCTTGTGCCACTCACAGGAGTGTCATTAATCAAAACTTGACAACAGGGCACACAAAGAAACGCGAGGACAGATAAACAGAAGCTCCCCATGTGCTGGCCTTTACAGCATCTTATAAGGGAAACACAGAGGTTCAGGGAGGGAACTTGGCAGCTTAAGATTGGCAGCTGAAGCAACTGCTATCAGTGGTGGAGCAACTTAATTAGGGTGAGCAGGCCAGAACTGGAAGAGCAGAGACAGCTGAGAGAGCTGCAATGCTGGTGAAGATAGAATGGGGTAAGACTAGAAAAGGAATTTGAAAACAAGGATGGCAATTCTAAAACTGGATCATTACTCAACCAGGAACCAATGTAGATCACTGGGAAGGGGAGCAAAGAATGAATAGCAACTGATGCCCATTAGGACTCAGGTTTAGAGAGCTGAACATGGAAAGCCATTTCAGGAGTGAGTGTGAAATTTTTAAGTTCATGGAAATCTTATGAAATTGAGGGTGGCAAATGTTGTGCCTTTGTTTAAGAAAGGGAGTAAAGATAACCCCGGGAATTACAGACCAGTGAGTCTTACTTCAGTGGTGGGCAAATTACTGGAGAAGATTCTTAGAGACAGGATTTATGGGCATTTAGAGAAGCATTGGCTCATTAGGGACAGTCAGCATGGCTTTGTGAGGGGTAGGTCGTGCCTCAAGAGCCTGATTGAATTCTTTGAGGATGTGACAAAGGACGTGGATGAAGGTAGAGCAGTGGATGTGGTGTACATGGATTTTAGTAAGGCCTTTGATAAGGTTCCTCATGGAAGGCTGATTCAGAAAGTCAGGGGGCATGGGATCCAGGTAAACTTGGCTGTGTGAATTCAGAATTGGCTCGCCCATAGAAGACAAAGGGCGGTGGAAGATGTAGCGTATTCTGCCTGGAGGTCAGTGACCAGTGGTGTTCCGCAGAGATCTGTTCTGGGACCCCTGCTCTTGTGATTTTTATAAATGACTCGGATGAGGATGTGGAAGGGTGTGTTAGTAAGTTTGCTGATGATACAAAGGTTGGTGGTGTTGTGGATAGTGTAGAAGGTTGCTGTAGATTACAACAGGATATTGATAGAATGCAGAGCTGGGCTGAGAAGTGGCAGATGGAGTTCAGCCCGGATAAGTGTGAAGTGATACACTTCAGGATATCGAATTCGAAGGCAGAATACAAGGTTAATGGCAGGACTCTTAGCAGTGTGGAGAATCTTGCGATCAACATCCATAGATCCCTCAAGGTTGCCACGCAGGTTGATAGGATTGTTAAGGTGTATGGAGTGTTGACATTCATTAGTCGGGGTATTGAGTTCAAGAGCCACCAGGTGATGTTGCAGCTCTATAGAACTCTGGTCAGACCACACTTGAGTATTGTGTTCAGTTCTGGTCGCCTCATTATAGAAAGGATGTGGAAGCTTTAGAGAGGGTGCAGAGGAGATTTACCAGGATGTCTTATGAGGGTAGGTTGAGCGAGCTCGGGCTTTTCTCTTTGGAGCAAAAGAGGATGAGAGGTGACTTGATAGAGGTGTACAAGATGATAAGAGGCATAGATGGAGTGGACAGTCAGAGACTTTTTCCCCAGTGCGACAATGGCTAACATGGGGGGGACATAATTTTAAGGTGATTGGAGGAAGGTATAAGGGGGAATGTCAGGGTAAGTTTTTTTTTTACACAGAGTGGTGGGTGCGTGGAATGCACTGCTGGCAGAGGTTGTGGGGGCAGATACATTAGGGATATTTAAGAGATTCTTCGATAGACACATGAATGGTAGAAAAATAGGGGGGCTATATGGGAGAGGAGGGAAGGGTTAGATAGATCTTAGAGCAGGATAAAATGTCAGCATAACATTGTGGGCCAAAGGGCCTGTACTGTGCTGTAGTGTTCTATGTTCTATGATGACACGAGCTGCCATTTGGCCATTGCAGCCATATTGATTTAAAAAAGAACCATGTAATCTCATTTCATCTTCCAGCACTAGATTGTTAGTTCTGCAGATCTTGGCTCTTCAAGTGCACATCTAAGTAATTTTTATCTGATGACAGTTTCTGTCCTTACCAGTTTTTAGGCTGTGAGTTCCAGATCCCTACCACAGTCCAGATAACAAGTTTCCTCATCTCTTCTCTATTCTTTCTTCTAGTTACTTTATATCTATGCCACTGGCTTTTGATTCCCCTGTTAATGAAAACAGGTGATTCCATTTAACTCCATGCTCCTCAGTTTTATACACCTTAATTAAGTCTCCCCTCAGCCTCTCTTGTTCCCAAGAAACCAACCCCAGTTTATCTCATCTTTGTTCACTGCTGCAGTTTTTCAATCTTCTCTATACCCTCTCCAATCCAATCGCATCTTTCCTGCAATGCAGCAATAGAGGAATGCACCTGTACGCATTATTGACCAGTCCTTTTGCAGTTCAGGATTTATGGACATATGGTCCAAGGTCCCCTTGTTCCACCACACCATACAGTATCCTCCCACTTATAGAGTAATTCCTTGTCTTGCTGCACTTCCCTAAAAGCATTACTTCACACTTCTCTGCACTAAATTCCATTTGCCAGTTTTCTGTCCATCGAACCAAACAAACCACATCACCCTGCAGTTTAAACTCTCAACCAGACTGAGAATGTTTTGTATTATATCTTTAGGAGGTGACAATTGCTTGGATGAGAATTTCTGCAGTCAACCTGAGGCAACTAGGGAGATAGCAGTACTGTAAGAGGTGGAAACAGGTGGTATGAAGTTGTGGATATATCACCCAAACCTCATCTTGGGTCAAAGAGGACACCAAGGTTACAAGTGGTTTCCTGCAGCCTCAAGATTCCAGGAACAGAGTCACAGAATCAGAGTTACACAGCACAGAAACAGGCTCTTCAGTCTAACTCATTCATGCTGACCAAGTTATCTACCTGAGCTCATCTCATTTGGCTCATATCCCCCTAAACTTTTTCTATTCATGTACCTGTCTAAATGTCTTTTAAAATATTGTAATTGTACCCGCCTCTACCACTTCTTCTGGCAGCTTGTTCCATATACCCACCACCCTCTGTGTGGAAAAAGTTGCCCCTCAGAACCCATTTAAATCTTTCCCCTCTCACCTTAAACCTCTGCCCTCTAGTTTTAGACTCCCCTACCCTGGGAAAATGACTGTGACCATACACCTTACCTACACCCCTCATGATTTTATATACCTCCATAAGGTCACCCCTCGGCCTCCTATACTCCAGGGAATAAAGGTCCCAGCCTATCCAAACTCTCTATATAACTTGAGCCCTCCTATCCTAATAACATCTCTGTGAATTTCTGCACTGTTTCCAGCTCAGTGACATCTTTCCTATAGACAGAGATGGTCATTGGCTGAAGTCTATGATAGGAACAAAAAAAGCAATTGCTTGGGTCTTCATTTGCAGAAAATTTCTGCTTACCCAGTTCTGGGCGTTGGACAAGCAGCCTGAAAATTTAAATACAATGCAGGGATAGAGAGATGATATTAGAGCCTGGTGTCATCAGCAAATGAGTGCAGAATGTTTCTGACTGATGTCGTAAAGGAGTAGCATGTAAATTAGAAATAAATGTGTTCAGTTCAGATTGCCTCATTATAGGAAGGATGTGGAAGCTTTAGAGAAGGTGCAGAGGAGATTTACCAGGACGTTGCCTGGATTGGAGAGCATGTCTTAGGAGGATAGGGTGAGTGAGCTAGGGCTTTTCTCTTTGGAGAGGAGGATGAGAGGTGACTTGATAAAGAGTGTACAAAATGATAAGAGGCATAGATTGAGTGGACAGTCAGAGGCTTTTTCCCAGGGCGAAAATGGCTAACATGAGGGGGCATAATTTTAAGGTGATTGGAGGAAGGCATAAGGGGAATGTCAGAGGTAAGCTTTTTTTTTACACATAGAGTGGTGGGTGCGTGGAATGCACTGCCGGCAGAGGTTGTGGGGGCAGATACATTAGGGACATTTAAGAGACTCTTAGATAGACACATGAATGATAGAGAAATGGAGGGCTATGTGGGAGGGAAGGGTTAGATAGATCTTAGAGCAGGATAAAATGTCAACACAACATCGTGGGCCGAAGGGCCTGTACTGTGCTGTAACATTCTACGTTCTATGGTCTAAGAAGTGCCAAGTATAATTCCTTGAAGGGGACATCAGAGGTAATAGTACAGGAGTGGAAAGAGAATATTTTCTGGTGATTATCTGGCTAAGGATGGATAGTTAAGAATGAAGCAGAAGAATGCAGCCCTAACCAGCTAGATAGAGGAGTATGATATGTTCAGTCATGGCAAAGGATGCCGACGTTTCTAAATTAGACAATATTTAAAACAACATGAGCACAGAAAGCAAGTGAATTGATCTTCAGCCTCAAATTTGAAATCAACCCCGGCAGACAGCCTCTTCACCTAGACAGGCCATTTTAGAAATCAATAGCTTCCATAAAGCTGCGTTCAGGCATTTTCTTTCCCTAATCAATAGAGCTGAGTTAACAGTTAACTAAGTTGTAGTGTAAATATTTTCATTCCAACTGTTTTTTAATTCTCCGTGCACACAGTATTCTGGAATGAAATATATTGGTAAAGCATCTAAATATTCATCAGTTAAGGGTTACATGTAAAACACTGACACACAACCGTACGTAATGTATAATCATACACACACCAGTATACAAAATATTCTGCATATATATAGGAAGTGCAGAAGTTTTGTAAAGAATTTGTTTTATGCTGACAAACAGACGTGTAACTTAGATACATAAAAATATTTCAACTAAAAATTGAATGGGAATCTTGTTCAAAAGCCAGTTTTTAATTTTTAAAAAATCAGCTACTCCTTTTACTTTTAGGCCTTCGAATGGAATGTCAAATTTATTTAACGTCTAACCCTACGAGACCAGGCTAAGCCAAAAACAAAGTTTTAGTTTATAAAAAGAAAATATACATCTCCATCCACTAATAATACCTTTTAAAAGGAAGTTAGTATGGCAAAGCAAGAATCATGCTTTTCAATGAGATTGCATTTTTTGACAAATACTTGGCTACAATAGTTTTATCCAGGGTCTCATCCAGAGCTAATGATTTTCGTGGCTTCCTATAAAATCTGCATAATGTGGCACTTCTGAATCTCATTTTTTCTTTTTCTCAAAAATCTGCATTTCAGAAATACTGCAATTCCAGCTCACATCTTATGAATCATCTGCTTTGGTTTTGCAGCTTTAGGGGAAGAAGTAAAAGGCCCCTTTTGAGAAAAATCGCACAATTAGTCTTTTAATCCATCAATGATCTTACACCACACATAAAGCACATCCTTTCCTTCCAATTAGAATTCACAGCTCTTGCTCAAACATTGTGATGGCTAGCAACAGTTCACAGCGATTACTAACAGAACATACGCAGCAGTGAAAGTCAAACAGAAGAGCAGCAGTAAATCTAAACCCTTCTGCTGCACCAGTGCCATACGACTGTACATAGTAGACAAAGTATTCCTGGAAGCAAAACCGTAATATAAACCGTATTAAAAAATGTATTGATTAAACTCCTCTAGTGACACATATTCAGCTAAACGTATGAATGGGAGAAATGGGTGCGTTGGTAGGAACAAGGAAATAAATGAAGGGAAAATTACCAAAAATTATAAATTACAAGAAAGAGAGAATAGCCAATGTACTGCACGACAACAAACATTGCTCACTTTAGGTTTACATGTGGTCATTGCTCAAATAGTGTGAACAGAACGTACACCAGCAATATGTTACACATACATGTAATGCAGCTGGGGTGAGGAAGAGTGCGGAGGGATGAGTGGACAGAGGGAGCGGGGGTGAACGAGGAGGAGAGAAGAGAGTGGGGGTGAGCAAGGGAGAGGAGGTGGAGAAGACGGGGCGAGGGGAGAGGACGTGCGCAAGTGAGAGGGGGAGGAGGGGCCAGGGTGCGTGGGAGGGGGGAGGAGGGGCAGGGTTGCATGAAGGAGAGTGAGCAAGGAATAAATGCCTATAATTTCCTGTTAAAAGTATTGCTCATTTTAGGGTTATATATGGACATTACTGAAATAACGGGGTCTGAATTTGAGCCAACTATTCATTATAAACACACTTGCAAATATTGTGTGTAAGGGGGAGGGGGGGGAAAGGGGGGGGGAGGGGGGGGGAAAGGGGGGGGGGAGGGGGGGGGAAAGGGGGGGGGGGGGAGGGGGGGGAAAGGGGGGGGGAGGGGGGGGAAAGGGGGGGGAGGGGGGGGAAAGGGGGGGGAGGGGGGAAAGGGGGGGAGGGGGGAAAGGGGGGAGGGGGGAAAGGGGGGGAGGGGGGAAAGGGGGAGGGGGGAGGGGGGGGGGAAAGGGGGGGGAAAGGGGGGGAGGGGGGGAAGGGGGGGGAAGAGGGGGGGGGAAGAGGGGGGGGAAGGGGGGGGGGGAGGGGGGAAGGGGGGAGGAGGGGGGGAGGGAGAGGGGAGAGAGTGAGGAGGGGGGGAGGGAGAGGGGAGAGAGTGAGGAGGGGGGGGAGGGAGAGGGGAGAGAGTGAGGAGGGGGGGAGGGAGAGGGGAGAGGGGGGGGAGGGAGAGGGGAGAGGGGGGGGAGGGAGAGGGGAGAGGGGTGGGAGGGAGGTGAGGGGAGAGGGGGGGGAGGGAGAGGGGAGAGGGGGGGGAGGGAGAGGGGAGAGGGGGGGGAGGGAGAGGGGAGAGGGGGGGGAGGGAGAGGGGAGAGGGGGGGGAGGGAGAGGGAGAGGGGGGGGAGGGAGAGGGGAGAGGGGGGGGAGGGAGAGGGGAGAGGGGGGGGAGGGAGAGGGGAGAGGGGGGGGAGGGAGAGGGGAGAGGGGGGGGAGGGAGAGGGGAGAGGGGGGGAGGGAGAGGGGAGAGGGGGGGAGGAGAGGGGAGAGGGGGGGAGGGAGAGGGACGGGGGGGTGAGAGAGAGACGAGGGGGGTGAGGGAGAGGGACGAGGGGGGTGAGGGAGAGGGACGAGGGGGGTGAGGGAGAGGGACGAGGGGGGGGAGGGAGAGGGACGAGGGGGGGAGGGAGAGGGGAGAGGGGGGAGGGAGAGGGAAGAGGGGGGGGAGGGAGAGGGGAGAGGGGGGGGAGGGAGAGGGGAGAGGGGGGGAGGGAGAGGGGAGAGGGGGGGGAGGGAGAGGGGAGAGGGGGGGGAGGGAGAGGGGAGAGGGGGGGGAGGGAGAGGGGAGAGGGGGGGGAGGGAGAGGGGAGAGGGGGGGGGAGGGAGAGGGGAGAGGGGGGGGAGGGAGAGGGGAGAGAGGGGGGGGAGGGAGAGGGGAGAGGGGGGGGGAGGGAGAGGGAGAGGGGGGGGAGGGAGAGGGGAGAGGGGGGGGAGGGAGAGGGGAGAGGGGGGGGAGGGAGAGGGGAGAGGGGGGGAGGGAGAGGGGAGAGGGGGGGGAGGGAGAGGGGAGAGGGGGGGGAGGTGAGAGGGGAGAGGGGGGGGAGGGAGAGGGGAGAGGGGGGGGAGGGAGAGGGGAGAGGGGGGGGAGGGAGAGGGGAGAGGGGGGGAGGGAGAGGGGAGAGGGGGGGAGGGAGAGGGAGAGGGGGGGAGGGAGAGGGAGAGGGGGGGGAGGGAGAGGGGAGAGGGGGGGGAGGGAGAGGGGAGAGGGGGGGGAGGGAGAGGGGAGAGGGGGGGGAGGGAGAGGGGAGGAGGGGGGGGAGGGAGAGGGGAGAGGGGGGGAGGGGAGAGGGGAGAGGGGGGGGAGGGAGAGGGGAGAGGGGGGGGAGGAGAGGGGAGAGGGGGGGAGGGAGAGGGGAGAGGGGGGAGAGGAGGGGGGAGAGGGGGGAGAGGAGGGGGGAGAGGAGGGGGGAGAGGAGGGGGGGAGAGGAGGGGGGGAGAGGAGGGGGGGAGAGGAGGGGGGGAGAGGAGGGGGGGAGAGGAGGGGGGGAGAGGAGGGGGGGAGAGGAGGGGGGGAGAGGAGGGGGGGAGAGGAGGGGGGGAGAGGAGGGGGGGAGAGGAGGGGGGGAGAGGAGGGGGGAGAGGAGGGGGGGAGTGGGTAGAAAGAGAACAAAGGGGTGGATTGAAACTGCGCCCAGCTGTGGGGCAGATCCAGCCGAGCGGAGCCCAGCTGCCGGCGGTTGCCCCCCCCCCGTTCGGGAACGGCGCTCACCTTCATCGTCCAGCTCCAGCTTCTCCAGCATGCCTTCCACCGAGCCTTGCACCTGGGGACAGGGAGAGGGGCACAGACACAAAGATGCGAATTAACAGCGGGGTCGCGATGCAGCCGAGCCGCCCTGCCCTGCCCTGCCCTGCCCTGCGCTGCCTGAGGCGCTGCCGGGCGCCGAGCCCCTGGCCTCCCGCACTGCCTCCGCTCCGCTCGACCCGCCGGTCCGCGCGGCGCTCGATTCCCCGGCCTGTGCGCCGCACGATCCGCGGCTCCCCGCCCCGCTCGCTACTCGATTCACCGGACTGCGCGGGGATGAACTCGTTCAATTGCTGCCACCCGCCCTCTGGAAATAAGACCGGGGGTGGGGGGGGGGGGGTGTTACAGCTACAAAAATACTCCTCCCCGAAGTATAAACATTCTGTGGGTGCTGGCTTATCAGTCACTCATTCTATAAATTATCTTTTACGATCTTGGTATAGTTAAAACTTGTTTAACCACGATAGGAATAGAAGTCATGTATAGTGAACACACCGCCCCCCCTTCCCTCCGAATTTCCAGAGTCCTGTTTGCTGCAGTCACAACGTGAGGCGCAGCCCACCTGGAGCCCTGGCCCCGGGTGCAGACATTGCAATGTGAACGCATTCAATGCAGATAATAGTGCACTGCCAACGGGTACAGGCATTGCAATGCACAGACAGGGCACCCAGTTATAGATAATAAGTCACTGTCACTAGGTGCAGGCAATGCAATGTGTGCCCACTGCATTCAAAACAAAATATACTGTCACTGGGGTGCAGACATTGCAATATGTGCACTCTGCATTTAAAACAAATACTGTGCTGTCACTGGGTGCAGACACTGCAATGTGTGCCCCTTGCATTAGAAACATAAATGCTGTACTGTCACTGGGTGCAGACACTGCAATGTGTGCCCCTTGCATTAGAAACATAAATGCTGTACTGTCAATGGGTGCAGATGTTACAATGTGTGTGCACTCTGCATTTAAAACATAAATACTGTACTGTCACTGAGTGCAGACACTGCAATGTGTGCCCCCTGCATTAGAAACATAAATGCTGTACTGTCAATGGCAGCAGATGTTACAATGTGTGTGCACTCTGCATTTAAAACATAAATACTGTCACTGGGTGCAGACACTGCAATGTGTGCCCCTTGCATTAGAAACATAAATGCTGTACCGTCAATGGATGCAGATGTTACAATGTATGCACACCGCATTAAAAACATAAATACTGTAACCGTCAATGTGTGCAGACATTGTGATGTGCCAACATGGTATCCAACATAGACAATGCTTCACTTCCATTGGGTACAGACATTGCTATGTGTACAGACACTACATCTAATATGATAATACGACATCTAGCAATGTAACTCCAGCAGATTATTGCAATTAGAATACACCACAGAGATATATTTGTTAGTGCATGATCAGTTCAATGTAAAGTAATAAGGTTATGTTTTATACATATAAAGCAGATGGTACAGTACTTTTTTATAACATATCAAAGCACTGTTCAAGCCACATGCTGACATATTTGTATTCAAATCAGCTGAAAGTGGAGAATTCAATATTGAGTCCTGCAGGCCACAACGTGCCCAGACGAAAAATGAGGTGTATGATGGGCCTTGCTGTTGGGCATTCATGAGGCACTGTGGACTATGGGCAGCAGCAGCGCAAGTGTACACTGTCACAATCTAACCTCATGGTACCACATCCCTTGCTCCATCATTACTATTGTGCAACAGAATCAACTCTGGTTCAAACAGCAGTGCAGAAAAGCATGCTGGGATTAGGATCAGCCATTCGTAAAAACTTATGTACCAACCTGGTGAAACTGCAATACATACTGAACAACAAAAACAGCATGCAGAGCTGAGTGGTCTCACAACCAACAGATTAGATCAAAGTTCTGTAGTCCTGCCACACCTGGTTGTGAATGGTGGCGGACAATTAATCAACTAAAGGGGGGATTGTTGAAAATGTTATGACATTTATTTACCAACAACATAATCACCAATGCCCATTTTAGGCTTTGCCAGGACCACTTGGCTGCAGCCCTCATTACAGCCTTGTTCCAAACAAGAACCCAAAGAGCTGAATTCCAGAGGTTAGACAGGAGTGACTGCCCTTGACGTCAAGACAACATTCGACCAAGTGTGACACTGATGAAACAGAAGGTCAATGGGAATCAAGTGGAATAAACTCCAATGGCTAGAGCCAAACCTTGTACAAGGGAAGGTGGTTAAAGGCCATTCAAGCTAATTCCAGGTACTAATTATCTCAAACAACAAAGAACATAACCACCTGCCCTTGACATTCAATGGCATTACTGTGGCTGAGTCCCCCACCTTCAACATCCTGGTGATGACCAGAACCTCAAATGGTCCAGCTACACGAGCAAGTCAGAGGCTGGGTGTCCTGTGGCAAATAACCCACCTCCTGACACCCCAAGACTTTTCACCATTTACAAGGCACAAGTCAAGAATGAAAACTGCAGAAAATTCAGTTTAACAAAACACACCAGGCAGCATCTGTGTAAAGAGGAAAGGTTTCAAGCTGAAGATCCTTCATCAAAATTGGAAGAGGGAAAACAAGTTAATTTTATCTCAGTTTCCCTCATTTAGATGCTGCCTGACCTGCTAAGTGTGTGCAGCATTTTGAGTCTGAGGGGCCACCCCTAACTTGCCCTCATGGGCACAAATCCAACAACCCAAGAAGCTTGATGCTACCTAAGCAGCTTAGTTGACTGGTAACCCATCCATCATCCTAAACATTTATTTCCTTCACCACCAACACGTGGCGGCTGCAGTGTGTACCATCTACAAAATGCATTGCCGTCACTCGCCCAGGCTACTCTGACAGCATCTCCCAAACCAGCCACCTTTACCACCAAGGACGGGGGCAGCAGTTCCATTGGGACACCACCACCTCCAGGTTCCCTCTTAAGGCGCACACTATCCTGTTTCTTTATCTTTGCTGGGTCCAAATCCTGGATCTCCCTTCCCAAGAGCACAGTGGGACTACTTTCCCCAGAAAGATTGCAGTAGTTTAAGAAGATGGTGCACCATCACCTCCTTAAGGGCAACGAGGGATGCGCAATAAATGCTGGCCTTGCTAGAAACACTCAGCCCTGGAAAATGAATTTTAAAAATTACAGCCAATGCAGTATAAAAATGTTGAGCAGCAGAAACAATGGAGAAGCTGGAAATCTGAAGTAAAATCAAAAAGTGCTGGAGATACTCAGACAGTCACCCGAGAGTCAACCCGAGGAAAACGGAATTGGCGTTTGGGGTCAATGACCTTGGACCTGGAAAACTGAGAAAGCGTGTGTCTGAAGTTGCAGACAAGGGCAAGGGTGGAGAGAACAAAGGGGGTGTCCCTGATAGGGTGGAGACCAGGAAAATCCAGTTGTAGCCACCACACTACAGGAAGGATGTGATTGTGCTGGAGAGAGTGCAGAGGAGATTAATC
Source organism: Pristis pectinata (assembly GCF_009764475.1). NCBI lineage: Eukaryota > Metazoa > Chordata > Chondrichthyes > Rhinopristiformes > Pristidae > Pristis > Pristis pectinata. The sequence continues at coordinate 11,861,299 of NC_067409.1, forward strand.
AGGCTGTGGCCTGGATTGGAGGACTTTGTTATGAGGAGATATTGGATAGGCTGGGCTTGTTTTCCCTGGAGTGAAGAGGGCTGAGGAATACCCTGATAGAGGTACATAAAATTATAAGAGGCATCGATAGGATAGATAGTCAGAATCTTCTTCCCGTGGTAGGGGTTTCAAAAACAACAGGGATTGGGTTTAAGGTGAGAGGAAAGAGTTTTAAAGGGGGTTTGAGGGGAAGGTTTTTGTTTTGCACGAGGGAATGGTTGATTTCTGAAATGCACCGCCAGAGGAGGCAGTGGAGGAATCAGATACAATTGCTATGTTTAAGAGGCAGTTAGAGAGGCATTTGAATAGGCAGGATACAGACCTAATGCGGGCAAATGGGATTAGTGTATATGGCAAGAAAGTCGACATGGATGAGGTGGGCTTAAGGGCCCATTTCTTTGCTGTTTGACTCTACGACTCTATAACACAAATGCTGTTAGTGCTGTCAAAGAGAGGAGGGTGAATGCTGAACCCGGAGGAGAGAACTTTTTTTGTCCTGATGCATGGTTTCAACACGAAACGTCGACTATTCCTTTCCCCTCACGGATGCTGCTCGACCCACTGAGTTCCTACGGCAGATTGTTTGTTGCTCCAGATTCCTGGATCTGCAGTCTCGTGTCTCCAGAAAATTTTTGTACCCATTGGGAAATTTGACTGCTGACTCTTTGGTGAGATTTTTGTTTGCACTCAAGTTTTATCTTCAGCATTAACTCTCTCAAATAACGTTGCCTGACATGCAATATTTGTCTCCAGCACTGTCACTGGACTGAACAAAAACACTTCTTACTTATTCACACACAAACAGGTTTTGCTAACAACTGTTTCCTTCCAACCATGCTATTTAAAGGGCCGACTGCAGTCTTTGTCCTCACAGAGATCTGTGACTTCCTGCAATATTAAATACAGCCTCACATGTGAGACTTGACTACTTCGCCCCTAAAGGTCATGGTTACATTTATTCTTAGCCTCCCCAGTCTCAGGCTCTGCAGGTCTTCGCCATATCTCTCAGTTTGCTGCTCACTGTTGCATTCCAGTGGTCACCCAAGTTCCACCTTCAAGGAGAGAAAACTACTTCTACTCAGCTTTTAGGCCACTGGAGTGGGCAATGGACTCTGTTGCAGGCTTCCCCACACTGCACCCATGGCCTTGAAGAGACTTCCCTGGCAATCTCCTACCAGGAGCGCCCAGAGGATCTCCAAGCCCCTAAGCACAAAGAATATGCCTCCACCAAGACTGTCTATATCTCTATGACTACCACCATCTCTGCCCCATGAGTACTCTCCCTCCCTTGATTGCAGCATCCATATAGAAGGCTACGGACCAAGGATTAGTATAGATGGGTACTTAACGATTGGCATGGACATCGCTGGCCAAAGATCCTGATTCTACACGGTGTCACTCAGCTATTCTATATAATTACTAGCAAGTCTCCCCTGTACCTGGAATGCTGCTTTCATTGTGGGATGTTCCTTTAAGAACTAGCTCTGCCGACATCACACCTACAATACTAAATGCCACCAACCTAGAGAACCTGTAACAGATCAACAGAGAACATCCTGACGCTGCTACTCTCAGTTTCATTGGCGGTTTTCACAGGGCGGCCTGACAAACTTTACAGTTGAAGATTTCTTCCTTTGTGTAGCTTTCACAACAGTATTAGGGCAAGTTATAACACTGTGGTAACATCGCTGAAGGGAAGGAAGGAATTTTTAAAGGAATACCACCCAGTCATTGTTAAAAGTGCAATACTTTTTGATAAGTTGCAAGTAGATAAATTGGAGCTAATGCCCGGTACAATCTGAATCTACGTCATTAAACACATATGGTTCATTATTCAGGATTGATAGAAAGGATATGTACACACTCCTTTGAAGTAAAGCTCACAATGTATGAGTCATTGAAGTAATGTTGTCTGCACATCAGATATAGATTTAGATACAGGGTTTAATAGGTATTTACATTGCATTAGATATTTCCCTGAACACTCAGCATTAAATATGCAGACAGAGTTAAATAAGACTTTGCTGATGTAACTTGCACTGGACAGTGTGAACTGCCAGAATGATAAGCACACACTATGCATTTCACATACTGCATTATGAAATGGAAAGTGGCTGATGGTGGATCAGTATCATTTTACTTCCAGTCAGAGCTGTGATCAAGTTGAAGTCGAAGTCAAAGTGAAGTTTATTGTCATGCACACAAGTACATGCAAGCAGAGGTGCAATGAAAAACTTCCTTGCAGCAGCGTCACAAGCAATCAGATACGCAACATTCACAAGAAAACATTAACAACATAAATTATACAAAATTATACAAGAAGAACGCAATTAGAACAAAAAAAGGGAAAACGAAGTCCATTACACTGCAAAATGGTCCAAGTGGTCACAGTGTTGCTATACTGTGGTAGTGATTAGGGTTGTGCAGGTTGGTTCAAGAACTGAATGCAAGCCAAGTGCAAGTACAAAAAAACCAGGCTGAACCTTCACTTTACCCCAGCAAGATAACCAGCTGGAAACAGTGGAGTTATTCTAATGTGCCAAGTAAACGTGCAAACACATGCTGAAGATAAGTGTTCCTGCACTCAATGTTAAAGCTAAGTCACCTTCCTCAGAAACATATCTAGTTATGTATGTATTTCAAAGTAAGTGCAACATATCACTGATAGGGCACTCAGCAGGTCAGGCTGCATCTCTGGGAAGAGAAACAGTGTTAATATTTCAGGTCAAGTACCTTCTTATGAAGGGTCTTTGAGCTGAAATGTTAGCTCTGTTTCTCTTCCCACAGATGCTGTCTGACCTGTAAAGTATAGCCAGCATTTTCTGTCTCTATTTCAGATTTCCAGCAACTGCACTTTTTTTTGACTCTCATAACACTGAAAGGTAGTTTCTTACGGGGTGAAGCCACTTACAGACTTACTGTATAGGACATTACACATACACATACCTGGTATAGCAATGCATTTACACTCATGTAATGAAATGAATGTAATGTGGATTGAATTTAAGTTACAGCCTAAAGTCACCAAATCACAAGACAAATGAGACACCAACAGTAGCAGCACAGAGACAACCTAATGTTAGAAGGAAGGTAATTCGTCATCCAAGAAAAAACAGGTTGAATGCAATCAATCTTAAAAGATCACACATTTCATTACGCAGAATACCATCCTGTTATTGCTAAAAGCGAAATACCTCTTAATAAATTGCAGGTAGATAAATTAGAATTAATGTCCATTACAAATTGAAGCTACATCATCAAACATTTGGTTCATTATATGGGATTGAAAGAAATAAGGATGAAAACAAATACAAATTGGATTCAGTGAGATTACACCTCAGAAAACAATTTCTATTTACCTCAGAGAGAGGGGGAAAGTTTAAAGGAGACATAAGGCAAGGTTTTTTTCCCCACACGTAGGTGCTTAGAACGTGCTGTCATGGGAATTGGTAGAAGCAGATATAAGAGCAAAGTTTAAGAAGCATTTAGACAGACACATAAACATGCAGGGAACAGAGGGATATGGACCTTGTGCAGACAGATGGGATTAGTTTAGATTGGCATTATGGTCAGCACAGACATCGTGGGCTGAAGAGCCTGTTCCTATGCTGTATTATTCAATGTTCCAGCCTCTGGAATCGCAGAATGTTTTCAACCACCCAGACAATTGCACCCATTAGACCTGCAACAGTCCATGAGCTACCAAAACAATACCCTCTCTGCAACTTGATGAACCACAGCCTAATTCCTATTGCCCAGTAATTCATCCCAGCTGGCAATGCTGAATGCACCATATAATGGCGACATCACATTGTCCTGTGACTCTAAAATTAATTTCCATTGACAACCATAACTACATAGTTCATCTCGAGCCACCAACTGGGAATAAATTTCTAGGCATGTAACCTTTAATTATTTATGAAAGTACCATCCAATATCTTTATAAAATGGTTTATTGACTTTGTATCACAGATAGTTGTAGCAAAAAAAAAATCCAGATTCAAAATGGTAAACCCAGGGGGTTTCTTAACAAAAGTATTTGTTCCACTCAACGGTTTTAGGTTGATAGTAATGGTGGCTAAGAAGTCCTTCTACTGTAATTATGAAATCAATCCATGGGTATAAACTGTTAAACAGTTGCACAGTTGCAAAATGATGCCATCCAAGTATACGTAGCGGAACATACGAGTTAGCCCTGGTGTTATGGCCAATATTTATCCTTTGGTTAACATCCCAAGAACAGATTTGGCTTCTATCACTATGCTGATTATGGGAGCTTGGATGACCAGCTAAGAAATGCTTTGGGAACTCCTAAAGTTGTGGATGGTTGAAACCTTTTCTTAAATAAATGCTAGAGGCAAAAGACCATAAGAATTCCAGCAGGATAGCCTGAACTACCCCTCAATCGAGCTTTGTTATTACATTTTAAATTTAAGGGCAGGAGTAGCCCCTTCAATCCTACTCTGTCAGTCAAGAAGATTGTGGCTAATCTGACTGTAACGTCAAATCCACATTCCTGCCTACCTCCAGTAACCTTTTACCCCTTTGCTTATCAAAAATTTATCCACGTCTGTCTCCAACAAGGTTTTTTATGTTTAAATCAAGTTACCTCTCACTCTCCTATATTCCAGCAGATACAAGCCTAGCCTGTCCTAATGCTTCTCAAAAGGGACAATCTCCCCAATTCCAGGTATAAGGCTGTTAAAACTTCTCTGAATTGTTTCCAACACATTTCCATCCTGTTGCGGTCACACCAATGCCCTATATAATTGAAGCATAGCCTCCCTCCCTTTGTTCAGTTCCCCTTGCAACAAATGATATCGCTCTGTTAGTTTTCCTAATAAGTTACTGTACCTACAAACTAGCCTTTTGCAAATTATGCACCGGGACACCCAGATCTCTGCATCTCAGGCCTCTAAAGTCTCTCACCATTTGGATAACATGATTCATTTTTATTTTTTGTCCCAAAATGGACAATTTCACATTTTAGAACATAGAAAACCTACAGCACAATTCAGGCCCTTTGGCCCACAAAGCTGCGCCAAACACATCTCTACCTTAGAAATTACTAGGCTTACCCATAGCCCTCTATTTTCCTAAGCTCCATGTACCTATCCAAAAGTCTCTTAAAGGACCCTATTGTATCCACCTCCACCACCGTTGCCGGCAGCCCATTCCATGCACTCACCGCTCTCTGAGTAAAAAACTTACCCCTGACATCTCCTCTGTACCTACTCCCCAGCACCTTAAACCTGTGCCCTCTTGTGGCAACCATTTCAGCCCTGGGGAGAAGCCTCTGACTATCCACACGATCAATGCCTCTCATCATCTTATACACCTCTAGCAGGTCACCCCTCATCCTCCGTTGCTCTAAGGACAAAAGTCCAAGTTCACTCAACCTATTTTCATAACCCTTTCATTTTCCCACACTCCATTTGCCAAATCTTTGCTAATTCAACCTAATATATCCTCCCTCTGAAACTCAAAACATGCTTGTCTTCTTACATTTCCAATTCTGATTAGGGGTCCTTGAACAAAAATGTTGACTTTTTCTCTCTTCTCTGATGCTGTTTGAACTTCTGAGAATTTCTAGAATTTTCTGTTTTTGTTTCAGATTTTCAGCATTTGCAGTTTTTTCTCCAAGAAGTTAATCCCTGTGTAGCTCCTTACGCCCTATTCACAACATACCTTCCTACCTATCTCTGTGTCATCAGAAAATGTAGCTACCATATCTCCAGTATAGAGTGACACTTCTGAATTCTGGTGATGGCTATCAAACAGAGGTGGGCAACTAGATTTAAGATGCATATTATCTACAATCCAAGTGAATGATTAGAATACAGTAAAACTCTATTAATCCACTTGTGATTTTAGTGCACTGGACTAGCAAATTTTCTGGATACTGGTCATTGTTTTACTAATGTTCAACAGACTTTTAATTCGCTGTTCTGAAAATTGTTACACAGGAACACTTCAGTGAACTAGGAAAGTTTCAAGAGCGGGTGGCCAAGGGAAGCAGGTGAGTTTAAAGGGAGCACGGAAACCAGGATCCTGGTGAGTGGAAGGGAGTACAGGAACTGGGACCCCAGCAAGTGGGAAGGGAGCACGGGACCCAGAATCCCAGCAAGTGGATGAGGAGCACAGGACCCAGGGGCATGGTGAGTAAGAAGGGAACACAGGAACCAGGGACCCGGTGAGTGGACGGGAGTTGCGGAAACCAGGGCTCTGGTGAGTGGACAGGGCAAACATCACTTGCTGAGCCAGATGCCGAAGTACTGGGATTTCTGAGTGATCAAATAGTGGATTATCGGAGTTTTACTGTAGTTGACTGATCTCCTCATGTTTCTGTGTTGCCATTATTGCCAAATCACATATTCAGATGTTGCTTTAACAATTTGGCAAAATTTTATTGTAGGAATACTCATTGTTAACAGTTTCTCTTTCCACAGACACAGAATGCGCTGGAGGAACTCAGCAGGTCAGGCAGCATCCATGGAGGGAAATAAACAGTCAACGTTTCGGGCCAAGACCCTTCTTCAGGACTGGAAAGGAAGAGGGCAGAAGCCAGAATAAGAAGGCAGGGGATAGGTGAGTTCAGGTGACAGGCGAGTCCAGGTGAAAGGGAAAATGTAGATAGGTGGGGGAGGGGGAGAAGATGTAATACGCTGAGAGGTGACAGGTAGAAGAGGCAAAGGGCTGAAGAAGAAGGAATCCGGTAGGAGAAGGCAGTGGACCATGGAATAGAGGATGGGGAAGGGAGGAGAGGAGATGGGCAGGTCATCAAGGCAGGGGAAGGGAGCCACAGGAATAAGGGAACACAAAGGAGTCTTTTTTTGTTTCTCTTTCCACAGATGCTGCCTGGCCTGCTGAGTGTTTCCAGTTTCAGTGTCTGCAGTGTTTTTCATTTTCAGATTGAAAAATGTTGCCTGACTGAGATCTTTTGTTGTAGGGTAAGGGAGAGGGGCTGGTTATTTTCTACACAAAAAATCTGATAGTTTGATTATCAAAGTTTGATTATAAATAGACCAGACATATCAGGTGTTGATGCCTATGTAGGTAGTGTAGAGTTAGACAACTTTTTTTTTAACTTATTAAAATGATGTAGCTGTTGCCGGCAAGACCAACAAGTATACCCTCTCTCTAATTTCCCTCTCAGTGGAAATGATAAGCTGTTTCCTTGAATTACTGCAAATCTTCTGCAGATTCTACATTGCTATGAGGTAGAGTTACAGGATTTACATCCAGCAGCAGTGGAGGAACATTGATATATTCTCCAAGTCAGGGTGGTGTACAATCTGATGGGTGTTAGCCCCATGTACCTGTTGCCCTTGTCATTCTAGGTGGTAAAGGTAACAGGTTGGGGAGGTGCTAACAGGGTATGGTGGAACTGCATTTTACACACTGCAACCATAGTGCACCTGGGGTGAAGAGGTTCTAATCAAGCAAGCAGAAACAGAAAATGCTGGAAAAACTGAGCAGGTCAGGCAGCATCTGTGGAAAGAGAAACAGTTAATGTTTCACGTTGAAGACCCTGTTTCATCAGAACTGAGAAAGAGAGGAAGCCACTCTAAGTGGTAGAGAAGATGGGGAGGGCAATGGTTGAATAAAGGGAATGTTAGTAATAGGTTGAAATTGAGTAACCATTGAATGGAGAGTTCAGCTCCTTTGCCTCTGTAATGTGTTGCTAATATTGGAAAGTCAATTCCTCCAACAATCAACAAGAACATTCTGCTTTCCTAATTACTTACTGTACCTACACACTAGTCATAGAGTCAGAGAGACATACAGCACAGAAACAGGCCCTTTGGCCCTCTGAGTCCATGCTGACCGTTTCTTCCAAAGAGCAGCATTAACTGCAGGTGGACCACTGGATTATCTCTGTTCCAAAAACAGCCCAAGCAGACAGTCTGTTATCTTCTGTGTTTGGGCAGCGTACTGCGTGTGCGGAGATGCCATGCCACCTATCTACTCATCAATCAAGTTCAAAAACATTTACATTTTTTCTCTGCAGATCCCGGTGCTGTCAGTGTGGGAACTGCACGTCCTCCCTGTGACCGTGTGGGCTTCCTCCGGGTGCTCCAGAATCCTCCCACATCCCAAAGGTGTGCAGGTTGATAGGTTTTTAGTATATTGTCCCTCATGTGTAGGTATGGAGTAGAATCTGAGGGGGGGGGAAGTTGATGGGAAAGTGGGGGGAATAAAATGGGATCAGAGTGGGATTATTGTAAGTGGGTGGTTGATGGTCAGCATGAGCTCGGTGGGCAGATGGGCCTGTTTCCATGAGGTACGTACACTGTGACTACGGCAGGTGACGGGAGTTGTAGGAGGAGAAGATGGTAAAGGCACAACATGAGGGAAAGCAGGGTACAACAGTTATCAACGTTGTGTCAGAGGTCTCGTTGTAGGGTGGAGAGCAGCAAGGAAACAAAGGACTGCAGATGCTGGAATCTAGATGAAAAACACGATGATGCTGGAGGAACTCAGCAGGCCAGGCAGCATCCGTGGAGAAAAGCAGGCGGTCAACGCTTCGGGTCAGGACCATTCTTCAGGACTGAAGATAGGAAAAGGGGGAGGCCAATGTATGGGAGGGAAAAGCAGAGCAGTGACAGGTGGATGAGGGGAGACAGGGTGGGCAGGGGGGCACAAGGTGGTGACAGGTAGATGCAGGTGAGAGGTAGTGATGGGCAGGTGCAGGGGAGGAGGGGAGAGCAGATCCATCAGGGGATGGGTCAAAGGGTAAGGAGGAGAAAAGGGGGGTAGGAAAAAGAGATAGGCTAGGAAGGGGAAGAAAAGGAAAGCAGAAGGGGTATGTTCTATCCTCAAGAAGCCAGCAGGCTCTCCAGACAGAATCTCAGAAGGCAACGGCACTAAATCGTCATGGCAGCCAATGGCGGGAGGCAATTTTCAAGGGCCTGAGTGCTGTAAAAGGTACATTTACATGGTTAAACCCAAGACACTGACACCTACTGGGGAAGGAGTGCGTGTAATCCCAAATCCCTGCCCACAACTACCCCACCCAGTCTCAGGGTATCAGTATTCATAAACTAGTGAATGTGCATTCCATAGAAATGCTGCTGGCCTCTTTTTTTGATGAAAAATTATTATAATGCAAGAAATATTTTGTTTCCCTAATAGGAGACCGATGTAGTGATTAACCAAAATAAAGAAAAACTCTGCCCGTAGCCAGGTAGCCAAGGCAGAGAGACCGGAAATGTTGACAGTGTCTATTGATAAAGCTACTTAGTTCCCCTGATCTACCTCCCTCCCATTGAGGATTGTAGAGCCAGTTTTGTGTCCATCGCACATAAAAAATGACTAAATTTTCATATCCTGCCAAGCTGTGGGATTCTTTTCTCAATGGATCTTTAAAACAGACTGTAAACTGAACAAAATGAAATACAAGTCATTCAGACAAACCCACAAACAAAATGGACTTGACACTAACCCAAGGATGTGTAGCTGTCCAAATTTAATTATCTGCTTCACTGCTTAGTAACCCACACCTGCACTAAAATTCATTGAAAAGGACAACTGGAATTCACAATAAAGAGAGCAAAGAATATTCTGTTAATCAATTAAAACTGTGAAAGAGTAAATACTACACCATTTTGTTTCAGATCAGAAAACTAGCTGAGAACCAGCTCGGGACTGACACTAATGTCAACGTAACACAATCAACTGTGGTTGTGGAGCAAAGGCTGATTATTTTTCCCAACGATGATCCTTGACAAGACCCTCAGACAAAAAGAGGTGGATGTGATTTGCTGTTCATTGTGATCTTTGAAGTGTGAGGCAACTATAGATGATAGTACTGCAGAAAAGAGAAGACTTAAAATTGACGTGTTATTGTCTTAGGAATGGAGGTAAAGTGAGCCTGCTGTTCGAGCTAAGAGATGAAGAGGAAGATCTAAGAACTGAACTTGCAAATGCAAATAGTGTTACTTCACAATGAGAGGCACAATTTTCTTAATTTTTGAGCATTTTTCCTGTCCAAAATATTTGAAGAAAATTAGTTATTTTTTGTGATGTCCAATTTCAAAAGTACAGTTCTGTTTTACTTTAGGTGTTCCTTTAAGAATAAATGTTGACCAGAATATTGGGAAGAACTCAACTACTTTCCTTCAAGATATCGCCAAAGATTTTTTTTTACACAGTACAGATGAGGATCCTTTGCACAGTGAGGATAAAGACACCTACGTTAGACTATTGTTTATTGACTACAGCTCTGCCTTCAATACTATAATCCCAAGCAAAATTGTCACCAAACTCCGAGACCTAGGACTCAACACCTCCCTCTGTAACTGGATCCTTGACTTTCTAACAAACAGACCGCAATCAGTGAGGATAGGTAGCAGTACCTCCAGCATGATTATTCTCAACACTGGTGCCCCACAAGGCTGCATCCTCAGCCCTCTACTCTACTCCCTATACACTCATGACTGTGTGGCCAGATTCTGCTCTAACTCCATCTACAAGTTTGCAGATGATACCACCGTTGTAGGCCGTATCTCAAACAGTGATGAATCGGAGTACAGGAAGGAGATAGAGAGCTTAGTGGAATGGTGTCATGACAACAACCTTGCCCTCAATGTTAACAAAACAAATGAGATGGTCATTAACTTCAGGAAAGGGGGCGGTGTACATGCACCTGTCTACATCAACGGTGCTGAGGTCGAGAGGGTTGAGAGCTTCAAGTTCTTAGGAGTGAACATCACCAACAGCCTGTCCTGGTCAAATCACGTAGATGCCACGGCCAAGAAAGCTCACCAGTGCCTCTACTTCCTCAGGAGGCTAAAGAAATTTGGTTTGTCCCCTTTGACTCTCACCAACTTTTACCGATGCACCACAGAAAGCATCCTATCTGGATGTATCACGGCTTGGTACGGCAACTGCTCTGCCCAGGACTGCAAGAAACTGCAGAGAGTTGTGGACACAGACCAGCGCATCACGGACACCAGCCTCCCCTCCTTGGACTCTCGCTGTCTTGGTGAAGCAGCCAGCATAATCAAAGACCCCACCCACCCGGGTCATTCTCTCTTCCCTCCTCTTCCATTGGGTAGAAGATACAGGAGCCTGAGGGCACGTACCACCAGACTTAAGGACAGCTTCTACCCCACTGTGATAAGACTATTGAACGGTTCCCTTATACGATGAGATAGACTATGACCTCACGATCTACCTTGTTGTGACCTTGCACCCTATTGCACTGCACTTCCTCTGTAGTTGTGACACTTTACTCTGTACTGTATTGTTTTTACCTGTATTACCTCAATGCACTCTGTACTAACTCAATGTAACTGCACCGTGTAATGAATTGATCTGTATGATCGGTATGCAAGACAAGTTTTTCACTGTACCTCGGTGCAAGTGACAATAATAAACCAATACCAATACTAAAATACACAAAAATGAATCACCTTAGAAGAATGGACAGGTCCTTGGTTTAACATATCATCTGTGATAGTGCAGCACTCACTCTGTATCCTGCCTGGAGCCTCAGTATAGATTTTGCATTGAAGTCTTTGGAGCAGGACTTAAACTCAGAACTTCCCAGCTCATAGGAGAAAGGGAGATGCAAGAAATACTGCAGGTGCTGGAATCTGGAGCAATACACAAAAGGTGCTGGAGGAACTCAGCAGGTCAGGCTGCTGTGAAAGGTAAAAGGATCACTCACTGAGACTTGGTAGAAGCTTGAGGCAGCAATAAATTATCATAATGAAATTAAGCTGGACCTGTATTACTGGTCTGACCACAGTCAGTTCTGGCTCACCATACAGGTGGAACTTGTTACACAACTTTGATTAGCGTCTCGGGTTAGAGGACTTGGCTCAGCTCCTAGGCAAGAGGACACAGCAGACAGGATGACGCAATTAACAAGGAACATGCATAATTGCTGCAGGCGAACTGTGAGACTGGAGATGAAGAACAATTTTGTCAGGGGAGGGGTTTACGACTTTTGACCATTTTCCCCAAATGAAATATTTAGAGAATAAGAGCTACATTTAAATACAGTAAATGATGGACACAGTCAGCAAGTCAGGAAGCATCTGTGGAAAGAGAAACAGTTAATTTTTCAGTTCAAAGATCCTTCATCCTGAAATGTTAACTCTGTTCCTCATCCGCTTGCCACCTGCCATCACAACATAGTCTTCGTATGCAGACCCGTGGGTTTGAGGTGACATTTTGGGCCTTCAAGGGCTCTTGTAGCTCTCTCTCTCCCTCTCCTCCTTTCCCAACCTCCACCACTCTTCCTAGGTTGCAGGAATCAGATTACAGGCAGTCAAGTCTTTCCAAGGAGACCACTAAACTCCAACTACGAATAAATGCCAAGTGAGTTCATCAACATTATTAAGTGCAAATGCATATGCCACACGCCAGCATTTTATTACCAGAGACTGTGGCTTCAGGCAAAAGAATTGAGGATTAAAAATTAACAAACCAAAATTAACACATTCAATGCAAGTTTATAATTAATTGTGCAGACTAATGGCACTCTAATTCAAAACAAAGCAAAGCCAATGTGTTCATGTTTCACCCTCAATCTTCTTCCTTGCTTGAGGTTGGGAAAAGGTTCCAACAGTGGTCCCCGGATAACAATCTGATCCTATCCTTGGGTCACGGCAGACCAATCCTGGAACAGCACGCTGCAGTAGTAAAAAAAATTTCGCACTTTCTCCCTGGTTCTTAAATTCTGGCCTTAGGTAGCAGCTTGGCTCACTTGGGAGAATTCTCAACTCTGAATCAAATGGTTGCCAGTTCTGGAGTCTCCCACTCTGGAGACCTTAGCTCAAAAAATTCCAGTCCAACGCTAATATGCAGTTTAACAACATGAAAGGCTCCTGCCATTGGCTCAGAGACACAATGAATAGACTGTTGCCTCACAGCTCCAGTAATCCAGATTCAACCCTGACCTCCGGTGTGGAGTTTGCACGTCCTCGCTGTGACCACATGGGTTTCCTCCCAGATCCCAAAGGTGCACAGGTTGGTAGATTAATTTGGCCACTTTAAAGCACACCTAGCGTGTAGATGAGTGACTGAGAGTTGATGGGAATGTGGGAAGAATAGGCAGAGGAGTGGGATTGCTCTCTGAGACAGCCCAGACTCGATGGGCCTGAAGAAAATATGCAAAATGGAGGTGAGGCAAAACAAGGTGCAGGGGAACATATCTTCAGTGAGTGTTGGCACAACCATGTACAATGTACAAGGTATGGTTAGTAAGTTTGCGGAAGATACGACCATAGGTGGTGTCATCGATAGTGAAGAAGGTTATGAGAAATTACAGGGGGATCTTGATCAGCTCAGTATGTGGGCTGAGGATTGGCAAGTGGCTTCCAATCCAGATAAATTTGAGGTATTGCATTTTGGGAGATCAAGGGTAGGACTTGTGCAGTGAATGGTACGGCCCTAGGGAGCGTTATGGAACGGAAGCGCCCAGGAGTGCAAGTGCATAGTTCGCTGAAAGCGCCATCACAGGTAGATAAGGTGGTGAAGAAGGCATATGGCACGCTGGCCTCCATCAGTCAGGGCACTGAGTGTAGGAGTTGGAAAACTCCTTGGGATTTAAAGTGGCCAATTAAGTTGCAGTTATATAAGATGTTGGTGAGGCTGCACTTGGAGTATTGTGTATAGTTTTGGTCACCCTGTTATAGGAAAGATGTTATTAAATTATAAAGAGTGCAGAAAAGATTTACCAGAATTTTGCCTGGACCTGGGGGCCTGAGGAGAGGTTGCATAGACCAGGACCTTATTCCCTGAAACATAGGAGATATAGAGGGGTGACCTGATAGAGGTATGTAAGACCATGAGGAGCATAGACAGGGTGAAAGCACATAGTATTTTTCCCAGGGAGGGGGTGCTTAAAAGAGGCGAGAGATTTAAAAGGGACATCAGGGGCAGCTTCTTCACACAAAGGGTGGTGCGTATTTGGAATGAGCTGTGAAATAGTGGTTGAGGCGGGCACATTAGCAACATTTAAAAGCCATCTAGATAAGTACATGGCTGTGAGAGGTTTAGAGGGCTATGGGCCAAACGCAGGCAGATGGGACTAGCTCGCTGGGCAACACAGTCGGCATGGACAAGTTGGGCCGAAAGGCCTGTTTCCGTGCTGTATGACTCTATGACTACCTGTGACTGTTGACACAGACCGAGTCTTGCACGTGCAAGACTTGGTCAAAGGTGCCGGATGACTGAAGGGCAGCAGGGATAAGGTAGGCAACTACAGACTAATTAGTCCAATGTCACTGGCAGGGGAATTACTGGAAAAAGTTCTGAGGCATAGGATTAATCTGTACTTGGGAAGGCACAGATAGTCAGCATGGATTTGTTGGTGGGAGATCTTATCTGACTAACTTAGTTGAGTTTTTTTGAAGAGGTAACAAAATATGTTGATCAGTCGTAGAGTTGTACAGCACAGAAATGGGCCCTTCAGCCCACCATGTCTGTGCTGACTGTTTTGCCCATCTACACTAATCCTATTTGCCTGTATTAGGTCCATTTCTTAGATGCCTGCCTATTTAAATGTCTCTTAAAATGTAGTGATTGTATCTTATTTTACCACCTCCTCTGGCAGTGAGTTCCAAATATCAACTACCCTCAGTGTAAAATCTTTCCCCTCAAATTCTCTTTAAAATTCCTTAAACTTATGTCCTCTTGTTTTTGATATCCCAATCATGGGGAAAAGATTCTTACCATCTACCCTATCTATACCTCATATAATTTTTATATAGCTCTATGAGGTCATCCCTCAGCCTCGATTGCTCTCAGGAAAGCAAACCCATCCCATCTAATCTCTTTCCATAACTAAAGCCCTCCGATCAAGCGAACATCCTGGTGAATCTCCTCTGCACTCTGTCCAACACAACACATCCTTCCTACAATATGGAAAACCAAAACTGCAAAGGTACTCCTAGTGCGGCTTAAAAGCAGGCAGTCAACGTTTCGAGTCAGGACCCTTCTTCAGGACACAATCCTGAAGAAGGGTCCTGACCCAAAACGTTGACCGCTTGCTTTTCTTCACAGATGCTGCCTGGCCTGCTGAGTTCCTCCAGCATCACAGTGTATTCTCACAACATTTTCAGAAGGCCTTTGACAAGGTGCCGCTCATGAGGTTGCTAAACAAGATAGGAGCCCACAGTATTACAGGTAAGGTACTAGCATGGATAGAAGATTGGCTGACTGGCAGAAGGCAAAGAGTGGGAATAAAGGGGGGCCTTTTCTGGTTGGCTGCCAGTGACTAGTGGTGTTCTGCAGGGGGTGTTGAGGAAGCAGGGGGTCTGCAGAAGGACTTGGACAGATTGGGAGAATGGGCAAAGAAGTGGTATATGGAATACAGCTTAGGGAAGTGTATGGTCATGCACTTTGGAAGAAGGAATAAAGGCACTGATTGTTTTCTAAACGGGTTAAGATTCAGAAATCAGAGGTGCAAAGGGACTTTGGTGTTGGGGGTCCTAGTGCAGGATTCCTGAAATGTTAACTCGCAGGTTGAGTCGGTAGTAAGGAAGGCAAATGCAATGAGAGGACTAGAGGACTCATTTTGAAAGGACTAGAATATAAAAGCAAGGATGTAAGGCTGAGGTTTTATAAGGCATTGGTCTTATTTGGAGTATTGTGAGCAGTATTGGGTTGCATGTCTAAGAAAGGATGTGCTGGCATTGGAGAGGGTAGCATGATCCCGGGGTGAAAGGGTTAACATATGAGGAGCGTTTGATAGCTCTGGGCCTGTACTCGCTGGAGTTTAGAACAATGAGGGGCAGCTCATTGAAACCTACTGAATATTGAAAGGCCTGAATAGAGTGCACGTGCAGAGGATGTTTCCAGTGGTGGGAGAGTCTAGGACCAGAGGGCACAGCCTCAGAAAAGAAGGACGTCCCTTTAGAACAGAGATGAGAAGGAATTTCTTCAGCCAGTGGATAGTGAATCTGTGGGATTCATTGCCACAGACGGCTGTAGTGGCCAAGTCACAGGGTATATTTAAAGCAGAGTTTGATAGGTTCAATTAGTAAGCGCGTCAAAGGTTATGGGGGGAAGGCAGGAGAATGGGGTTGAGAGGGAAAAATACACCAGCCATGATCGAATGGTGGAGCAGATTTGATGGGCCAAATGGCCTAATTCTGCTCCTATGTCTTATGGTCTTATGGTCATTTAAGAAGCATCTGGACGAGCACTTGAATCACCATAGCATTGTAGAATATGGACCAAGTGTTGGTAACCGGTATTAGTAGAGATTGGTACTTGATGGTCAGCATTGACACGTTAAGCTGAAGGGCCTGTTTCTCTGCCAAATGACTCTATGACCCCCAAGCCACTCAACAGACAACTCTTCACTCTGCTGAGATCACAACATGCATCTTTGTAGCGTATAGGTGCAATGGGCAATGTGAAACCAGCAATAGTGCCTGAAATATGCTTGAAGTTAACTCAGACAGGCAGGTGCACTCAGCTGCACATTACTGTACCCATAGGGATTCTTTAGCTCACATTTCCTTGCCAGCACAGTGGGGTATGCTCCATGTTGTAGAGGGTTAAAATGTTCTAGGTTTCACTTTTTTCACTCCAATTTTTGTGGATGAGGCAAAGACAAACGTTACATGTGGATTATGTCATCGTTAGCATGAATGATGCCAGAGGAAGGTCACCTGTGGTCAGGTGAATTGTGCTCAGAAATGCCCAGTCCAATTTCACACACACACACTCACTGAGGGGTCAGCGGTGGAAAGGGTGAGCAGCTTCAAGCTCCTAGGCATCAACATCTTGGAGAATCTATCCTGGACCCAACACATTAATGCAATCAGAAGAAGGCACGCCAGTGGACCTACTTCGTTAAGAGTTTGAGGAGATTTGGTACGTCACCAAAGACACTTGCAAATTTCTATAGATGTACAGTGGAGAGCATTCTGACTGGTTGCATCACCGCCTGGTATGGAGGCTCCAATGCACAGGATCGTAAGAAGCTGCAGAGGGTTGTAGATTCAGCCAGCTTCATCACGGGCACAACCCTCCCCACCATCAAGGCGGCGCCTCAAGAAAGCAGCATCCATCACTAAGGACCCTCACCATCTCGGACATGTGAGGAGGTACAGGAGACTGAAGACCCACACTCAACGATTCAGGAACAGCTCCTTCCCCTCCGCCATCAGATTTCTGAATGGTCCATGAACCCATAAACACTTTGTACTTTGGGTCAAGATATATGCTTAAATATTTCTCCCATCAAGGCAAATGTACAGGCCCTGTACTAGCACAGTAAAATCCTGCAATAGATTCACAAAAGAGGTTGCTCAGTACCAAATGTCATGCACAGATGGTACTTTAATATTTTGTTATTTAATATTTACAAGTGGATTGGTCACTGCATTTATTTTACAATCAACACACAGTACAGATCAACACACTCATGCTGCCTGGAGTAAATGAAGTAGAAAGCAGTGATAATTGATTTGATATTCTGCACATGCAGGAGCATGTAATGTATAGGTGATTAACAAAACAGCCCTTCAATCCAACTAAACGGAGATTCACAGGTCATCTGGTCTGCCTGCAACTCAAGCCACCACAATATGATTCCTGTTCAAGACACACTCATCATTCCACAGACTTGAACGCATTAAGAGTGATAGTCACAGTGAAATACTGAAGACGTGTTGCACTGTTAGAGGCCCTTCCTTCCAATGACCATAAGACCATAAAACATAGGACCAGAATTAAGCCATTCGGCCCATCGAGTTTGCTCCACCATTCAATCATGGCTGATTTATTTTTCCCTCTCAACCCCATTCTCCTGCTTTTTCCCCGTAACCTTTGACGCCCTCACTGATCAAGAACCTATCAACCTCCACTTTAAATATACCCAATGACTTGGCCTCCACAGCCATCTGTGGCAATGAATTCCACAGATTCACCACCCTCTGGCTAGAGAAATTCCTCCTCATCCCTGTTCTGAAGGGACGCCCTTCTATTCTGAGGCTGTCCCCTCTGGTCCCAGATTCTCCCACTACTGGAAATATCCTCTCCACGTCCACGGTATCCAGGCCTTTCAATATTCGGTAGGTTTCAATGAGATCCCCCCCTCATCCTTCTAAACTCCAGTGAGTACAGGCCCAGAGCCATCAAATGCTCCTCATACATTAACCCTTTCGTCCCCGGGGTCATTCTCGTAAACCTCCTCTGGACCTTCTCCAACGCCAGCACATTCTTCCTTAGATATGGGGCCCAAAACTGCTCACAATACTCAAAAACTAGTGTGACCAATGCCTTATAAAGTCTCAGCATTGCATCCTTGATTTCATATTCTAGTCCTCTCAAAGTGAATGTTAAGTGAATGTTAACATTGCATTTGCCTTCCTTACCACCACTCAACCTGCAAGTTAACCTTTAAGGAATCCTGCACTTGGACTCCCAAGTCTCTTTTCACCTCTGATTTCTGAATTCTCTCCCCATTTAGAAAATAGTCTATGCCTTTACTCCTTCTACCAAAGTGCAAAGACCATGCACTTCCCTACACTGTACTCCATCTGCCACTTCTTTGCCCATTCTCCCAACCGGTCCAAGTCCTTCTGCAGACTCCTTGCTTCCTTAACACTACCTGCCCCTCCACCTATCTTTGTATCAGTAGCAAACTTGGCCACAAAGCCATCAATTCCAATGAGCTCCTAATCCAAGGCCCCAGCTACTCTCTTCAGATGGAGAAGAAAAGGTTCTACTTTGAAGAAGAGTGGGGTGGCCCTCCCTGGTTAACTGGACAATCTATATAATAAACCAATACCAACATCAAAGTACAGCCCCTGGTCATTATCAACTAATATTTGAGGGATCTTCTTGTGAACAAATTGGCATGTGCACATGCACCTGTCCACATCAACGGTGCTGAGGTCAAGAGAGTTGAGAGCTTCAAGTTCCTGGCAGTGAACATCACCAACAGCCTGTCCTGGTCAAATCACGTAGCTGCCATGGCCAAGAAAGCTCACCAGCGCCTCTACTTCCTCAGGCTAAAGAAATTCGCTACGTCCCCTTTGACACTCACCAACTTTTATTGATGCACCACAGAAAGCATCCTATCTGGATACATCACGGCTTGGTACAGCAACTGCTCTGTTCAGGACCAGAAACTGCAGAGAGTTGTGGACACAGCCCAGCGCATCACGGAAACCAGCTTCCCCTCCTTGGACCCTGTCTTTACCTCTCGCTGCCTTGGCGAAGCAGCCAGCAAAATCAAAGACCCCACCCACCCGGGTCATTCTCTCTTCTCTCCTCTTCCATCAGGTAGAAGATACAGGAGCCTAAGGGCACATACCACCAGGCTTAAGAACACCTTCTACCCCACTGTGATAAGACTATTGAACAGTTCCCTTATATGATGAGAGGGACTCTGACCTCATGATCTACCTTGATGTGACCTTGCATCTTATTGCACTGCACTTTCTCTGTAGCTGTGACACTTTGTGCTGTTATTGTTTTTACCTGTATTACCTCAATGCACTCTGTACTAACTCAATGTAACTGCACTGTGTAATGAATTGATCTGTTCGATCGGTTTGTAAGACAAGTTTTTCACTGTACCTTGGTACAAGTGACAATAATAAACCAATACCAATACCGTATTTTCAACATTACAAGGGTGATTATATTTTCAGAATATTTAGGTGTCTACATGCTACCTTTGGACTTCATGAGGTTGTACAAGCCAGGAAGTAAATGCAAGTCTCTTCCTCGTTCTGAAGTTGCTGACAGCAGTGTACTCTCCATGTTTGGGAAGGGGTGTGTTCGTAGAAAACCGTCCGTATCACGATTTTCAGTAACGTGAACCTTTTTGTCCCATTGAATTGCATGTTGTTAGTGGAGATACATTTCTATGGGATGTTTTTCTCTCAACAGTAGTGCCCCCATGGGTGCACAGTCCACAGGCAAGGGAATTCTGATTGTATTGGAGGCAGAAGGCAAAGGGTTGTTTTAATTAACTAGAAATGGATGGTACATTCTTTGGTAAAATATCGTTGTACAAGTATCCATTGAAGAGACTGCCTCTCAGTTTCCAAAGCAAATCCCCTTGGTGCCCCCCCCACCCCCCACTGTGAATTGGCAGCCTGTGATCATTGTACAAATATCAGTAGAAGAGATTACCTTGTCAGTTTCCAAAGCAAATCCCTTAAATGGCCCTCAGCTGCAAACCAGAAGCCTGTGACCATTGTGTTAAGTTCTCGGAATACATTTTGTGTTTATTTATTTATTTTCCCTCCCACATAAATTTTGGAAGAATGTATTTTTATTCTGTACCTTAAATATTTGGTAGTGATTTGTGAATTCTGTAAGGGTAAAGCTCTATTACCTGATTGGGGGGGAGGGGGATACACTGTACTAAGCTTCCTTAAACACTTCCTTAAACGTCATGTTTTTTGAGGCTGCTTATAAAGCAAAACTGTCATAATACAAGATTTCGCAGTGATGCATTTTGCTGAATCAAAATCTTAAAAGAATCACTTAAGATTTCTTTAGTCACATGTACATCAAAACACACTGTGAAATGCATCTTTTGTGTAGAGTGTTCTGAGGGCAGCCCGCAAGTGTCGACACTTTTCTAGCGCCAACATAGCATGCCCGCAACTTCCTAACCCGTACGTCTTTGGAATGTGGGAGGAAACTGGAGCACCTAGAGGAAACCTGCGGCCGGGTTTATATGTGCAATTTAAGAATTTATACGTGCAAACTAAAACTAATGTCATTGATGTAATCATACAGAGAAGTGCAAGCACTGTGACATCAATCGCAAGGCAAATGTAACAGAGATTCCACCATAGTGGAAATTTCTGTCTACGTATCATCTGTTCCATGCCTGTCAGGAAGTCCCATTAACTCACTTTTGAAATGCAATCACCGTTGTACTAAAGGAAGCATGGTAATCAATTTTTGTACAGTAAACTCTCGCAAACAGTAATGTAATGACAACCTGATTATCTGCTTTAGTTAAGAGATAAGTACTGGGGATAACAATCCTACACTTCAGTGAGATAGTGCCAGAGGATCTTTTGCATGCTCCTGAGAGAAAAGATAAATTGTTGGTTTGAAATCTTCTCTGACAGCGCAGCACGAAGTCCTGCATTTTTGGATTAAATTTTTGTGCTTTACACTCTTTAATCAACCACCTCTCACACAGAAAAGGAGTATTGCCCACAGCTAAAATTTTCCCTTCCTCTTGACATGATGAAGCTGGCTTGCTTCTCTCTCTTTTTCTCCCCCTCTACCAACCGCCACCCCTTCCACCAAACCCCATCCCTCAACACTCCTCATCCCATACACAATAGCTGATATAAAAGGTCAAGCTCCAGATCACTTCACAATAAACAGGAAATTTCAAAGCTTAATTGCCAGCCCTACCCTTTCTATGAACCGTGCTGCCTTGCTCGGCAGAGTTTCCAGCTTCTTGTTTGGCTGGGTGAGGAATATGCAAAGCTGATAGGGCAAGGGGAAGAAAGAGAGTGAAAAATTCCGCTAATTGGCCATTAGAATCTTCAAATATGCCCAGTGGGGAAACCTTGTGCGCTTTAATAAATTGAAACGATACAGTGCTGTAGTTCTACCAGATTATTAAGAACCACCATTTTTCCAATCCCCTTAAGTTCTCCCGTGGCAGTGTTCACCCAGAGTCATCAAGGCAAAGTGTGCTCACCTGTGATGCTACACGTGAATGTCGGAGGCTGAGGGGTGACCTTACAAAGGCTTATAAAATTATGGGGGGTATAGAGAGGATACCCATTTTTCCCTGGGCAGGGGAATCTAGAACTGGAGGGCACAGGTTTAAGGTGAGAGGGGAGAAAATCAAAGGAGATCTGAGGGGGAAATTTTTCCATGCAGAGGGCAGTGGTTATCTGGAATGAGCTGCCAGAGGAGGGAGCGAAGGCACACGCAGTTACAACATTTGAAGAAACTTGAATGGGAAAGGCATAGAGAGATACAGGCATAAGGCAGGCTAATGGGAATAGCATAGATTGTTATTACTCTCTCTCTGTCGGCATGGACGAGTTGGGCTAAAAGGGCCTGCTTCTGTGCAATACGATTCTATGACTTCTAGTGAGTGGTAGAATCTGGGGGGAGCCGATGAGATGTGGGGAGAACAAGAAGTGAGATTAATGTAGATTGATGGTCGGTACTGTCGGATCTGGTTACTTTCGAATCCGCAGGTTCTTTCAGGAGTCCAGGAATGAGTTGAAAACAACTCAGTTCTTCACAAAGTTTTACTGGAAAGGTTTAAAACAAAGAAACAGTCACAGAGCGCACAGCACTAGCTTTACTGCTGGGAGATGAGCCGAGACAAAAGGAACTAAAGATGAGCTGGGGCCGGAGGGGGGGGGAGGAAAAGAGCAAGAGATAAGATATCTTTATTAGTCATATGTACATCGAAACACCCAGTGAAATGCATCTTTTTGGCATCGAGTGTTCTGGGGGCAGCCCGCAAGTGTCACCACGCTTCCGGCGCCAACGTAGCATGCCCACAACTTCCTAACCCGTACGTCTTTGGAATGTGGGAGGAAACTGGAGCACCTGGAGGAAACCTGCGCAAACACGGGGAGAACGTACAAACTCCTTACAGACAGCGGCCGGAATTGAACCCGGGTTACTGGCGCTGTAAAGCATTACGCTAACTGCTACACTACGACACCTTTTATACCTGAGATAAGAGGTACTCCTTAGCTAACAATAGTCCAATCGGGAAACCTATTAGATATCTGTGGAAAAACCAATGAGAAAAGACATATTCACCTGATGGACGAACCAATAAGCTAGGAAGCAGCCATTCCTTGTGCAGCCACTTGAAGTGTATTAAACACTATACATGTTAAAAAAACTAATTAAAACAGTCGAATCCAACAGTACAGAATCACTGGGCTGAAGGGCCTGGTTCCATGCCACATCCCTCTATGACGACGAGGGTCAAAGTCTTTGCTGTGGTCTGGAGTCACATATAGGACAGATTTTATTCCCCAAAAGATATCAGCGAAGCAGAAGGGTTCTATGACAACTTGGCAATTTCATGATCATGATCACTGGTCCTAATGTTTTCCTCCAGATTTATTTACTTATCTGTCTTGGGGGTTTGTCTCACGACCCACTTCCTTTAGCAAGCAGGTCATTAATTAATGTACATGAAAGATTTAATGTATTTTATATAGAGGACTAACAGGAAGTTGAGGGGGAAATAAAAAACTCCTGAAGAATGGTGGGGATCTGGAACTTTCTTCCAGAAAGGCTGTGACAGACAGAAATCCAAACATGTTAATGGATAAATATTAGGTCAATACTTCAGCATTATTTAAGATTAACTTTTTAACATCACGTTGGAAAGAAAGGCTTCAACATTGTGTTTTCATGGCTCTGTAAGAGAGACATAGTAATTTTAATGTTGGTCCTTTGGGGTCCTTTCCCCATAGTTTGGCTTGTACCGATTTCCGATTAATTCCACATAGGCATATACAGTAGCTAGTAAGTTGGGATAGGTGATAAAAAGCTCTTTAAGCAATCTGATATAATGACAGTGCAGTGTGAGAACACCCTTCCAAGTCATGCAACACCCCAGCTTCGATATTTATCACTGTCCCTTTAATATCACTGGGCTAGAATCCTCCAGCTCCCTACTGAACAGCACTTTGGTGAAGATATCCCAACAAGATTGTTGTGGATCAAGGAAGTGGCTCACTGCCAGCTCCTTAAGGGCAACAACATATACAGTATAGTTGTCTTGTCAGGTAATAATTTGAAAATGATTCTTTTGTTTAAACTATGCAACTTAACGTTCTGAAGAAATCCATTATCTGTACTAATTCAATACACAAAAAGTGCTGGAGGAACTCAGCAGGTCAGGCAGCATCCATGGAGGGAAATAAACAGTCGACGTTTCGGGCCGAGACCCTTCATCAGGACGGGAAAGGAAGAGGGCAGAAGCCAGAATGTGGAGGGAGAGGGAGGAGCACACACAGGCAGGTGATAGGTGAGTCCAGGTAAAAGGGGGAAGGTAGGTGAGTGGGGGAGGGGTAGATGATGTAATAAGTTGAGAGGTGATGTGTAGAAGAGGCCAAGAGCTGAAGGAGGAGGAGTCCAGTAGGAGAGGGCAGTGGACCATGGAATAAAGGATGGGGGAGGGGAGGGGAGGAGATGGGCAGGTCATCTAGGTGGGGGAAGGGAGCCTTGGGAATAAGGGAAGACAAAGGAGTTGGTGGGGTTTACCGGAAGTTAGAGTGATGTTGAGGCCATCAGGTTGGAGACTGCCAAGGCAGAATATGAGTGTTGTTCCTCCAACCTGCGCCTGGCCTCAACGTGGCAGTAGAGGAGGCTGTGGATAGATGTGTCAGCATGGGAGTGGGATGTGGAGTTGAAGTGGGCGGCCACCGGGAGGTCCTGGCTGTTGTGGCGGACGGAAGAAGGTGCTCAGCGAAGTGGTCACCCAATCTGCATCAGGTCTTACCGAGCACCTTCGCTCCTTAACATCAATTTCTCTAACTTCCGGTAACCCCACCCCTTCTTTTTCATTCCCCCCCCCCACTCCTTTGTCTTCCCTTATTCCCATGGCTCCCTTCCCCCCGCCTTGATGACCTGCCCATCTCCTCCCCTCCCACATCCTTTATTCCATGGTCCACTGCCCTCTCCTACTGGATTCCTTCTTCTTCAGCCTTTGGCCTCTTCTACCTATCACCTCTCAGCTTATTACATCTTCTCCCCCTCCCCCACCCACCTACCTTCCCCCCTCACCTGGACCCACCTATCACCTGAACTCACCTATCCCCTGCCTGTGTGTGCTCCTCCCCCCACCTTCTTATTCTGGCTTCTGCCCTCTTCCTTTCCAGTCCGATGAAGGGTCTCGGCCCAAAACGTCGACTGTTTATTTCCCTCCATGGATGCTGCCTGACCTGCTGAGTTCCTCCAACACTTTTTGTGTATTGCTCCAGATACATCCAGCATCTGCAGAATATCTTCTGCACCTGTACTAATTCATTTATTTGATACAAAATAATTTTACTTTAATTCAATGGAAAATGGTGTTAAGATAAACAGATTCATTGATCAATAAAAGCTTTAAAAGTGGGGCCTCATAACAAAATATTATATCTTGAAAATGATTTCAGAAATTATTTTAGATCAGTATTTTTGAAGGGAGGAGTGAAAGAGGATAAGATAAGATTTCTTTATTAATCACATGTACATCAAAACACTCAGTGAAATACATCTTTTTTGCGTAGAGTGTTCTGGGGGCAGCCCGCAAGTGTCGCCACGCTTCTGGTGCCAACATAGCTTGCCCACAATTTCCTAACCCGTACGTCTTTGGAATGTGGGAGGAAACCAGAGCACCCAGAGGAAACCCAAGCAGACACGGGGAGAACGTACAAACTCCTTACAGACAGCGGCTGGAATTGAACCCGGGTTCAATAGCATTACGTTAACTGCTTCACTACCGTGCCTGCCCATACACTACCGTGCCTATATTGAATCACTTCATAACTAACCAAAAGTGTTGCACTTAGCAACTTAAATACTTAATTATATTGGGCTTCTTTAGGCATTTTGGAATCTCTTCAGGAGGTTGCTGAGGCTGGGGGTCATGTGAGAAAATGTGGACTTTTGCTAGGTTATGGAATCCAGAGATTGGGACTAATGGACGGTATAAATTAACATGATATAATTGAATGGAAGAGCAGGCTGAAGTTGTATAACGGCCCGCAGCTCTTCCCACCGTCTCAGCGCACTGTTGTAATGGTCATTCCATCTCCAAACTTTGTCTTGGAGATATTTTGACTTTCATATAATTATTCCACCATAAATACAACTCAGTTTTTTTTCACAGAAATTCAATAAATTTTCTATCTTCATTTAGATGAAAAGCCACTTCCCTTATTAACAGAGGTGGTAACTCAAAATCACAGCTATAATTATTCTCCATCTACCTTGTGCATACATAACATGCACGTAATGAAGAGCTCTGTTCTGATCTCTTCCCAGGCTTATACCTTTCTCTGCTTCAAACAGCTGTCCAAATTGCATTTACAGTCATAGATACAGGACCTTCGGCCCAACCAGTCCACTTCGACCACGTCGTCCACCCAGCTCATCCCAATTTCCTGCGTTCGGCCCACATACCTATCCAAGTGCTTCCTAAATGATAGTATTGTACCTGCCTCAACCACGTCCTCTGGCAGCTCGTTCCATATACTCACCACTCTCTACATGAAAAAGTTGCCTCTCTCGTCCCTTTTAAATCTTTTCCCTCTCACTCTAAACCTATGCCCCCTAGTTTTGGATTCCCCTACCCTGGGTAAACTTGTAACGAAAAAACAGAACGCTGGATGAACTCAATGGGTCAATCAGCATCCGTGGAGGCTAAATGTAGAAATCAATGCTTTGGGTCAAGACCCGCTGAGATCCGCATGACACTTTTTGCCTCCACAGATGCTTGACTCACTGAGTTTATTATTAAGAGAGATAAGATTTATTTATTAGTCACATGTACATCGAAACACACAGTGAAATGCATCTTTTTCGTAGGGTGTTCTGGGGGCAGCCCGCAAGTGTTGCCATGTACACTGTTTACTCTGTGAGCTTCATGCGAGCAAGGAAATTCATGGCACCCTGAGAATAAACTGATCTGAAATCAGCATTCTGTTTTTTTGTTCCTGATTCCAGCATTCCCCTTTGTCTTCAGTACTTTTGTTTACGGTTGAGGAAAGGAATTTGCCATTCCTGTTCAATTAAAACACTTGTCATCACAGTGCTATAACAATGAATGGTTCTTAGTTTCAATTCATCCTGCAGTCTCTATTAAATAAAAGGTTAGTCATCAATGCCCAAATCAGCCCACATCCCCACTTCTAATTGTTACTGACTCATGCTGGAACATTGTATTGGTATTGGTATATTATTGTCACTTGTACCGAGGTACAGTGAAAAACTTGTCTTGCGTATCGATCGTACAGGTCAATTCATTACACAGTGCAGTTACATTGGGTTAGTACAGAGTGCATTGAGGTAGTACAGATAAAAACAATAACAGTACAGAGTAAAGTGTCACAGCCACAGAGAAAGTGCAGTGCAATAAGGTGCAAGGTCACAACAAGGTAGATCGTGAGGTCAGAGTCCATCTCATCGTATAAAGGAACCGTTCAATAGTCTTATCACAGTGGGATAGAAGCTGTCCTTGAGCCTGGTGGTATGTGCCCTCAGGCTCCTGTATCTTCTACCTGATGGAAGAGGAGAGAAGAGAGAATGACCCAGGTGGGTGGGGTCTTTGATTATGCCGGCTGCTTCACCAAGGAAGTGAAAGGTAAAGACAGAGTCCAAGGAGGGGAGGCTGGTTTCGGGATGCACTGGGCTGTGTCCACAACTCTCAGCAGTTTCTTGCGGTCCTGGGCAGGGCAGTTACCATACCATCTCATCGATGGTGATGCATCCAGATAGGATGTCACAAGGTAAGGACTGGAGCAGCTCTGCTCAGAATGAAATTGACTGTCCAGAAGCTGATGAATGGGAGCTGGGTTCTGCGCCTTATGTGACAGCAATGTACGCACCCTGCGTTCACTAACTGACCGATCAGACAAGCTTCAGTTCTCTGACTGAGAAGATTGGTGACCAAGTTGGAAAACTGAGAAATACATAGGGCTGCAAGATCAAAGGAGCCAGCTCCTTCTGGCACCTCTGTCCTCACTTCACACACAGGCCTGGAAGTTTATGGGAAAATGCAGCAGGAAATATTTTTCCCATTAGATGCCCACGACTTCAGGGTTTCCCTGCAGATACAGTGGTCCTGAAGTGTGGTCAGCTGTTTGCAATGTTTTACTGGTTGTGCTGGGCTCATTCAGCAAGAGTGCATGGAATTGTGGAAATTCCCCATTGCCTGTCTCAGAGCAGAACACCAAACACTAAGCTGGAATTGACAATGACATCGGTATCAGTGGGGGCCACTTTGTACATAACTCAGCTAGATGACCTCAGGCAAGTACATGTGCTTTGTGCACAGTCATACCTCTCTGTAGTTTACTGGAACAAAACAGCTGCATACAGTTATAAAGCAAGATGGTTTCCCTAAAGAGAGGTTGGACTGCATTATGTTCTTAAAACTGTGGTGGGAGAACTTGTATTTTTATGGTACAAGTAGGAGACAGGTAACTATTAAACACAGGTACACTGTTATCTAGAGAAGGTGAAAGTGGACATGGACAGATCTATTAACCTGGTAGAACTCATTCTTTGCTCCACCTGATATCTAATGGAATGAACCTTTGGCTGTGAACATCTCAGGATCATCAAATGTGACTCTGCCTTTTTTTTTGTGTCCGGACCCAGAGAACTTAAATGGAAGCAAGTCATCCTTGACCTTAAGGTACTACCACAGAAGGGGAGGAGACAATATCACCTTCCCATTGTTTGGAAGCTGATCTCCCATGAACATATTTTTATTCTGTTTCTCTCCCAATTTTTTTAAAGTATTTCTCATTCCCTTGAACTGCTACTTGGTCTGTCTTTCTATTCACCTTCCCATAGTTCCTACATTTCTTCCCTCTTCAGGATTCCTTTGTCTTCAATATGGCACTAACTCTGGGAATTGGCTGGGAACTGGGATTAATTTAAAATCTATTATTGGCTGGCATGGTTGCAGCAGATCAGATCGTTTCTCTTCTGTGCTTTCTATGTTCTACGTTCAGATTTTGTAATATTGTGGGCAGCTTCAACACTGGCAACATTCCTTCACCACCCCCTCCCACCACCACTCGTCTCGAGCTATCGGAGATGCTCCTCTTCTTCTCCCTGATCCTCCCCCTTTTCTGAAACTTAAAGCAAGTTTGGTTTCTCACTTCTGCGAGCTGTAATGCAATATTACTTAACTGAAACGTTAGCTCTGCTCCTCTCTGCACTGACGCTGTTCCCTTTTGATTTGAGTTAACTTGTTGTCCTGGCTGATGTGTGTCCCTCAAATGAACATCTCCAAACAGCCGCCGACTCTACCTCCACTCTTCCCTCCCCCTCCCTGGCTCCATCTACCCATCACCCCCCTTTGTCACCTAGTTCCACCTATCACCTGCCAGCCCCTGTCCTACGCCTTCCCCTATACAGGTCATCTTCCCTCTACACTCTCAGTCCTGATGCAAGGTCTCGACCCAAAGCATCAACCATCCCTCTGTCTCCCCAGATGCTGCCTGACCCACTGAGTTCCTCCAGCAGTTTTTGCTTCCCCTCCAGATTCCAGCATCTGCGGTCTTGTGCGTCTCTCTTTTTTAATTCCGCAACAGATGGTCTGGTTACGATCAAACGGCTGTTGCAGATGCTTGCTGCTCACAAGCTGCTCCACTTCCTGTGTTGCAACACCAATTGCATTTATAAAAATTAGCACTGAACATTGAGATGCTTTTTCTTTCCTTGGGTGGGTGCCTATAAAGGTAGGATTAGATTAGAATTAGAACTGGCTATTGTCACACACACAGCTGTGGCTTAGACGCACGGTGGCATTATTACTAATGATCCAGACACCTGGTTTAATCACCTAGCCAACACGAATTGAGATACTCCCATGACATTTTACATACAAGCACGGATCGGCCCTTGAATCCGTTCCACCATTCAATAAGGTCACAGCAGATTTGAATGAAATCTCAGCTCCACATTTCCACCTACTCACTTTCACACCGCTAGTTTAACAAATATCTAGCTACCATAAGAACAGAAAGTAGTCAGCTGGTCGGGTACCGCCCATGGGAAGAGAGTCAATGGCCCTTTACCAGAACTGGAAATGGGAGAAAACAAGCGTGTTTTGTCTCGGAGAGGCCGAGGGGTGAAGCAAACAAAGGGCAACAGGGCGGAGACCAAAGTTGTCAAAGTAACAATTACTTTACACATCGGCAGTATGACTCAGGAAAGAACAAACTGAAACATACAACCACAGCTACGGAGGGAAAAGTACAGTTGGTTACCTGTAAAATGGTAAAATTCAATATTAAGTCCTCCCTCTCCACCAGCTGCTTTCCTCCTTATATCAGGCAAACATGGAGCCATAAAGGCATACAGCACAGAAACAGGCCCTTCGGCCCACAGAGTCCGAGCCAACCCATTCAAACTAATCATACATGAACAAACTGCTTGAGGAACTCAGCAGGTCAGGCCAGCATCTGTAGAGGGAAATGGACAGTTGACATTTCAAGTTGAGACTTTTTCCCAGGGTAGGGGATTCTAAAACTAGAGTAGAGGGCATGATTTAAGGTGGGAGGGGAAAGATTTAGAAGGGACCAGAGGCTGGTGGGTATAAGGAACGAGCTGCCAGAGGAAGTGGTAGAAGTGGGTACAATTACAATGTTTATAAAACATCTGGACAGGTCCATGGACAGGAAAGGTTTAGAGGGACATGGACCAAATGCAGGCAAATGAGACTAGCTTATATAGGCATCTTGGTTGGCATGGATGAGTTGAGCAAACAGGCCCACCTCTGTGCTGTATAACTCTATGACTAATTTTTTTAATTCTCTCCACATACTCATCAGCCTCCATTACCCCTGCTCCCCACCTCCGGTTCTACCACTTACTTACACACTAGAGATAATTTGCAATGGATAATTAACCTACCAACCTCTGCACATCTTTGGAAGGTGGGAGGAAGCCCACGCGGTCACAGGGAGAACGTGCAAACTCCACGCAGGCAGCAGCAGAGGTCAGGATTGAACCCAGGTCTCTGGCTCTTTGAGGCAGCGGCTCTACCAGCTGTGCCACTGTACTGCCTAAACAGCTGCCCTTTTACCTCATCTTTTCCCACCATCCAGGGTCTCAAACATTCCTTTGAGGAACAGCTTCGAGTGGGCGAAGCTGGACCAAACACAGGTCCATAAAAACATTTAATGTCTTTTTGTGTGGCAGCACAGTAGTGTAGCGGTTAGCAGAACGTTATTACAGCACCAGCGACCCGGGTTCAATTCCAGCCACTGTCTATAAGGAGTTTGTACGTTCTCCCCGTGTCTGCGTGGGGTTCCTCCGGGTGCTCCGGTTTCCTCCCACATTCCAAAGACATACGGGTTAGGAAGTTGTGGGCATGCTATGTTGGCGCCGGAAGCGTGGCAACACTTGCGGGCTAGCCCAGGACATTCTGCGCAAAGATGCATTCCACTGTGTGTTTTGACTTACATGTGACTAATAAAGAAATCTTATCTTATCTGTGAAATAAACAAGCTATTTAAAATGGATTAAAGAAAACTTTGAGCACCGGTGGTCTTCCATGTGGCAACAACGGCCATTGGATGACTGACTTGCAAGATACAGCTAGCCAAAGCCAGGGTCCTTTGAATTCCTCCATCCTTACAGAGAGGAGATTGGCTTCTTTTCTCACCCTCCAGAGCAGCTGATATCCGCTGAAAGAGTTAAGGGTTGACTGCTCTGCTCCCTGCACGAATTTTTACATCATGAAGGGTTCTTCAGGAATCTAACCCCTTCACTGTCTGCAGGAAGGCTCATAAAGAATTTATCAGTTTTGGGTAACTAGAATTTTTTCCCCTTTCCATTCAAATGGCTGTACATTTCAGTGTCTTTATTCTTTTCTAACTGCAGGTATTTAAAGTAATTGTTACCTTGACAAATCTGGACAGAGCATGACAGGGCACCAAACAAGTGGATAGGGTGCAGCAGCTGAAGATGGTTGAGGCAAGCAATCATCCAAGGAACATGCAATCAAATATCAGAACTTCCTCTTTAGGGGACAGTGAGGCCATGTGGCATTGAGAAGGTGCTTCCTGACATCTTTTACAGCAACACCCTCCACATCACCTCAAATTATATTGAGGACTTCAGGTGTTGTCTGTGTGGAGTTTGAAATTTCTCTGTTACCATGTGGGTTTCCTCTGGGTGCTCTGGTTTCCTCCCACAAAGATGTGCAGGTTGGTAGGTTAACTGGCCGCCGCAAATTGCCCATAGGGCATAGGTGGATGGTAGAATCTGGGCAGAATTGACGAGAACGTGGGGAGAATAAAAAAATAGGATTAATGTAAATGGGTGTTAATGGTCAGCACAGACTTGGTGGGCCGAAGGGCCTGTTTTTGTGCTGTATCTCTCTAGCACTAAAGACCCGGGACATGTCCTCTTCTCGTTACTACCATTGGGGAGGAGGTACAGGAACCTGAAGACCCACACTCAACGATTCAGAAACAGCTCCTTCCCCTCCGCCATCAGGTTTCTGAATGGTCTGTGAACCCATGAACACTACCTTGTTATTCCTTTCTTTTGTCCTATTCAATTATTTGTAATTTATAGTAATTTTTATATCTTTGCACTGTACTGCTGCTGCAAGACAACAAAGTTCACATCATATAAATCAGTGATAATAAATCTGATTCTGACTCTATGAACATATAACATACATGTTGAATCTTCAAGGTCCTGCTATAGGCTGAAAGTTCCAGTCAATGTTCCAGTCACTGGGCGGCACAGTAGTGTAGCGGTTAGCGTAACGCTATTACAGAGCCCGTAACCTGGGTTCAATTCCCGCTGCTGCCTGTAAGGAGTTTGTACATTCTCCCCGTGTCTGTGTGGGTTTCCTCCGGGTGCTCTGGTTTCCTCTCACATTCCAAAGACCTATAGGTTAGGAGCTGTGGGCATGCTATGTTGGCGCCGGAAGAGCGGCGACACTTGCGAGCTGCCCCCAGCACATTCTCAGTAATGCAGAAAGATATTTTTCACTGTGAGTTTTGATGTACATGTGACTAATAAATATCTTATTGTTACAATGCAAACACCCCCCATGTGTCCATCAAAAAGCACAGTATATCCACACACATCGATGCAAAGTTGGATACACTACAGATGTTCACCCAATTTATTTCCTTAATGGTGCAGTTCAACGTACAGGCAAGCCCCCGCATTACGACTATTCGGGTACCGGGAATTCACGCTTAGAGAATTCACAAATCACTACCCAAAAATCTGAGATACAGAATAAAATTTGCTCTCACAGAATTGATGTGAAAAGAAAGTAAATAAACAAAGACAAAATTAATTTTTTTTTCAACTCGCGTTTCTTGACACATGCGCAGATGGTGGGCTCCGCACCACAGAAATTCGTGATGCGGACCGTTTCCTGGGAATGCAGCCCCCACCGCAACATGGGACTCACCTGTATTCCCAGAAGTCTGTCTCAGGGTTCTAGCAGGCCATGCAAAAACAGTGAAGGGTGAATTAAAACCAGAATAACGGTGTAGCATTAAGGTTTCTGAGCACTTACTGTCGCCATGTTTAGGATTTAGTGGTTTAAATTGGAACAAGCTTGAACGGATTCAACAACTCGTACTTACTGCTTTCGAGGTAGCATTGGAGCTGGTGAGGGGGGCAAGAGGCTTAGGCGGAGCCACAGCTGAGGGAGGGACGGTAAACCTCTGGCCCGAGTCCGGTGGAGATGAGTAGGAACGAGTTCGAGCGTCCAGGCGTTCAGGCTCCTGTTTATACGATTCCAGGGGAAAGGCTGGCTTGGTCGATTGTATCGGCGTGGAGGGAGTAGAGAGTCCTGAGGCTGGGTGGGGGAGAAGGAGAATAGGTTACTCTTACAGCAGCTCCCGAACCCTCAACATCTATTGTGAGACCGAGGGCAAATCACATCTCCCTCTGTTTCACGTTCAACAGGATACAATAGAAGTATCTTACAACTACAATAAATCATTAAGGTGGCGTATGGTGTGTTGGCCTTCATTAATCAGGGTATTGAGTTCAAGAGCCATGAAGTGATGTTGCAGCTCTATAGAACTCTGGTTAGACCACACTTGGAGTATTGTGTTCATTTCTGATTGCCTCATTATAGGAAGGATGTGGATGCTTTAGAGAGGATGCAGAGGAGATTCATCAGGATTGGAGAGCATGTCTTATGAGGATAGGTTGAGTGAGCTAGGGCTTTTCTCTTTGGAGCGAAGGAGGGTGAGAGGTGACTTGATAGAGGTGTATAAGATGATAAGAGGCATAGATCGAGTAGACAGTCAGAGACTTGTTCCCAGGGTGAAAATGGCTAACACCAGGGGGCATAATTTTAAGGTGATTGGAGGAAGGTATAAGGGGGATGTCAGGGGTAATTTTTTTTTTACACAGAGAGTGTGGGCGCGTGGAACGCACTGCCAGCAGAGGTTGTGGGGGCAGATACATTAGGGACATTTAAGAGACTCTTAGATAGACACATGAATGATAGAGAAATGGGGAGCCATGTGGGAGGGAAGGGTTAGATAGAACTTAGAGCAGGGTAAAATGTCGGCACAACATTGTGGGCTGAAGAGCCTGTACTGTGCTGTAGTGTTCTCTGTATATCACTGCACCACATCACAGCCTGAGTTGGAAATAACCCACAACTTTGTACAATACACAAAGGAGCTGGAGGAACACAGTAGGTCAGGCAGCATCTATGGAGGGAAATGGGCAGTCTCTTGTCTCTCCATTTTGTACAGTGCACCATTGAGGCCATTTGGCCCAAATGGCATTTATTCTCCACACCAATCTCTTCCACTCCAATTTCACTACCATTTCCTTCCATGCTTTTCTGCCTCATACATTTACCCAGCTTCCCCTAAAATGCACCTCTGTCACTCACCACAGCTCCACCTCATGATGATGTTCCACATTCCAACCACTATCTCCTCAATCCACCTTTGTGTTTATTGGTTGCTATTTATTATCCTGAGTTCTGGTTTCCACCACATGCAGAAACATCTTCTATATCTGCAACATTTTGAAGACCACAATGGGTAACCTCCCCACAATGGGCATCACACACAGAGAAAGCTGTATTCCAAAAACCTCACCCAAACAATAAGGTTTCCAGAACTCATTGTCCTCTTTACAACATGACAAGGCACAATACAATTTCGTGCTGAGTGGATGATCCACCTTGGCTTTGTCCCAAGATCTCCAGCATCAGAGAAGCCCGTCTTTCGCTGACTTGATCCACTGCATATTACCTCAAGAAACAGCTGAGAGCACTGGATGCAGCAAAGGCCATGGGACCTGTCAATATCCCAGATGAAGTACTCAAAACCTGTGCTCCAGAACTAGCTGTGCCTCCAGCCAAACTGTTCCAGAATATTTTGAATACTGGCATCTACCCTGATAATGTGGAAAATTGCCCACATATATCCTGCACACAAAAGGCAGGACAAATGCAATTTGCCAATTACCCTCCTTTCAGTCTATTCTCAATCAGCAGCAGTGTGACAAAAGGTGACATCAAGAGTGCTTTCAAGTGGCACACTCACCAATAACCTGCTCATTGATGTCACACAAGAGACTGCAGACACTGGAGTCTGGAGCAGTGAACTGCTGGAGGGACAGCAGGTCGAGCAGCATCTGTGGGAGGAAAGGAATTGTCGACATTTTGGGTCAAAACCCTGCATCAGGAATTGATGCTGTGGTGGTGTTGGTATTCTCCCTGTGGTGGTGTTGGTATTCCGTGTGCTCTGGTTTCCCAAAGACCTGCAGGTTGGTAGGTTAACCAGCCACTGTAAATTGCCCTGAGTGTGTAGGTGAGTGGCAAAATTTGGGGGTGGGGGGTGGGGGGGGGAGGTGTGGGAGTTGATGGGAGTGGAGAATAGAGGTTACAGGGAAAATTAGCAGTGGATTAGGATTACTTTATGAATTGGCATAAACTCGATGGGGAAATAAGACAATAGATGATGGCCAGTGACACCCAAACCCAAAAATGATCAAAGACAGCAAGTGAAAATGGGAGTAACTTTTAGCTTTGAAGAGAATATTTTATATGGCTTTGTAAGATTTAATTCCCTTCTGGGGACATAAGATATCCTCCTGCTCAAAATTTTATTTGAATGAACATTTATAGCAATGTTTACACTATTAACTTTCATTTATATGTGTTACTACAATAGTGACGAGCTTGCGTTGATGAATGTCTGAGGGGAACTGTAACCATGAGTGAACTGATAAAGTTCTCAATGGAATGAAAAAGCTAATTGGGACATTGAATTAACACCACTGAATGAACCAAGGTTTGAAAGATTTGGCACAAAGGCTGTGAAAAGAATATCGCACAATGAACAAGAAGAAGAAGCAGTCTGTAGTAAGTTGCACATTAGATTATTGTTCCTGATTATAGTAGAAAGAACTACTTCCCAAACAGATGTTTAATTTATGTCTTTCTTGTGAATGCTGCTTATCTGATGCTATGTGCGTGGGATGCTACTGCAGGTAAATTTTTCATTGCACCCGTGCATACATGTACTTGTGTATATGACAATGACAATAAACTCGGCTTTGACTTTGAGACGAAGCAACAAGAAAAGCAATCATCTTGAGGGCTTGGCTGCTTTTTTTTTACTTTAACTAATAAAAAACAAAAATCAACAAAAAAACATTATTTTTTCACTGGTAGGACTTAGTGCCACAACTAAGTGTCCACCATGCAAAATTTGCATTTGTTTTACATTAAGCTAAGCATTCACATATAGAATTCTTAGTTACTATACCGTCTGCCAATACCATTTGGCACATACTATTTGTTTGTGGGAGGCGCTGGTCAGTGACATGACAGTGGTAACCAACTGGATGCAGATAAATTTTAAAGTCAATTTGATTCTGAATATTCATGTTATTAATATTAACATTTTCAATTTAGTTGTGTATTATTGAGACAAAAAGTTTATGCATTACCTGTCGATTTTTAACATACAAGATTTTTCCAAACCCCAATAAAATTGAACAAATAACATCCCTGAAAAGAAACAAAAATAAAAACTGGAAAATTCAAATAGTCACACTATAAAATATCTGAACTCAATATTCCTTGTACATAAAGAAATAATTAAACTTGAAGCAGACTTCTAAACATATTTGTTAACTTAAGGATTATAAATAATTGCCAGTCTTCTTTCTAGATGTGTCTTTTATTTTTGCATCCACGGTACTGGTATTGGTTTATTATTGTCACATGTACCAAGGTACAGCTTGTCTTGCACACTGTTCATACAGATCAGTGCATTGAGAGACAACACCAGTCCAAAATTGAATCCCAGACCAGCCGTCAGTTGTGGCAGGGCTTACATGCTATAACGGGCTACAAAACAAAGTCGGGCAGCATTGCTGATAACAGTACATCCCTTCCCGATTAGCTTAACACATTCTATGCACATTCTGAACAGAAGGGGATTGGTATGTCACCACCCACCCGACAGCCTCCAATGCTCCAGAACCCATGGTCACCATTGCGGACGCAAGATCAGTCTTCCAGAGAATGAACCCACGCAAGGCATCTGGCCCGGATGGTGCTCCTGGCCATGTCCTTAGATCCTGTGAAGATCAGCTGGCGGGAGTATTTGCTGACATTTTTAACCTCTCCCTGCTTCAATCTGAGGTTCCCACCTACTTTAAGACAACCACTATCATCCCCTCCATGGACTCTTGTCTATACCTCTCGCTGCCTTGCTAAAGCAGCCAGCATAATCAAAGACCCCACCCACTCAGGTCATTCTCTCTTCTCCCCTCTCCCATCAGGCAGAAGATACAGGAGCCTGAGGGTACATACCACTAGGTGCAAGAACAGCTTCTATCCCACAGTGATAAGACTATTGAATGGTTCCCTTATAAAATCATAGAGCAACACAGCACGGAAACGATGAGATGGGCTCTTGATCTCACAATCTACCTTGTTATGACTTTGCATTTTATTGTCTACCTGCACTGCACTTCCTCTGTAGCTGTGACACTTTACTCTGTATTCTGTTATTGTTTTTACCCTGTACTACCTCAATGCACTGTGTAATGAATTGATCTGTACAAACGGTTTTTCACTGACAAGTTTTTCACTGCAAGACAAGTTTTTCACTGTACCTTGGTACAAGTGACAATAATAAACCAATACCATACAATACGAAAACAAGGTAACATGCTCTAATGACTACCGCCTGGTGGCTCTGACATCCACCATCATGAAGTGGTTCGAAAAGCTGGCATGGCACGCATTAACTCCAGTCTTCCAGACAACCTCGACCCACTGCAATTCGCCTACCACCAAAACAGGTCTATGGCAGACGCCATCTCCCTGGCCCTACACTCCTTTCTAAAGCATCTGGACAGTAAAAACACCTACGAAGCAAGCAAACTCATCACCAGACTCCAACACCTGGGAGTCAACACCTCCCTCTGCAACTGGATCCTTGACTTCCTGACCAACAGACCACAATCAGTAAGGATAGGTAGCAACACCTCTGCCACAATTATTCTCACAAGGCTTCTCAGCCCCCTGCTTTACTCCCTAAACACTCATAACTGTGTGGCCAGATTCTGCTCTAACTCCCTCTACAAGTTTGCAGATGATACCACTGCAGTGGGCCATATCTCAAATAACAATGAGTCGGAGTACAGGAGGGAGATGCAACCTTTCCCTCAATGTCAGCAAAATAAAAGAGCTGGTCATTGACTTCAGGAAGGGGAGCGCTGCACATGCACCTGTCTACATCAATGGTGCTGAGATCGAGAGGGTTGAGAGCTTCAAGTTCATAGAAGTGAACATTGCCAATAGCCTGTCCTGGTCCAATCACGTAGTTGCCACAGCCAAGAAAGCTCACCAGTGCCTCTACCTCCTCAGGAGGCTAAAGAAATTTGGCATGTCCCCTTTGACACTCACCAATTTTTATTGATGCACCATAGAAAGCATCCTATCTGGACGCATCATGGCTTGGTATGGCAACTGATCCGCCCGTGACCGCAAGAAACTGCAGAGAGTTGTGGACACAGCTCAGCACATCACAAAAACCAGTCTCCCCTCCACGGCCTATACTTCTCGCTGCCTCAATAAAGCAGCCAGGATAATCAAAGACCCCACCTACCTCGGACATTCTCTCTTCTCCCCTCTCCCATCAGACAGAAGACACAAAAGCCTGAAAGCACATACCACCAGGCTCAAGGACAACTTTTATCCTACTGTTATAAGACTATTAAATGGTTTCCTAGTATGATAAGATAGATCTTGACCTCACAATCTACCTCATTATGACCTTGCACCTTATTGTTTACCTGCACTGCACTTTCTCCGTAGCTGTTACACTTTATTCTGCGTTCTGTATTGTTTAACCTTATACTACCTCAATGCACTGTGTAATGAATTGATCTGTATGAACGGTATGCAAGACAAGTTTTTCATCGTACCTTGGTACAAGTGACAATAATAAACCAATTCCAATTCCACACGTCCATGCCAACCATTGTATCTATCTATACTCATCCCATTTGTTTTCACTAAGTCCATATCCTTCTGTGCCTTGGCTATTCAAGATCCCTCTGAAATGTTGTGATTGTATCTGACTCCACCATCTCCTCTGGCAGTGCGTTCCAGAGATCAACCATTCTGTGAAAAACTTTCCTATCTGATCTCTTAACCTTTTTCCCTTTCGCCTTAAACCTATGTCCTTTGTTTTAGACTCTCCCACAATGAATCTGAATTAATTTGAATAGACGAACAAGGGAGATTTTCATTTGCATGATTTTCATTTGAATGGACAGGTAATACATACTGAGGCTTTAGTCACCATTCCAACAATTGCCTTTTGATTCATGTCAATTTTTTTCTGATTATATTTTTGTTAAGCACCTTGGGACATTTTCCTACCATTAAAAGGACTACATAAAGGAAAGTTATTGTTGTTAAACCTCAAATTAAGTTTAGACTGTGCAGTGGAATAGTAACAGCAGCACTATCGAAGTAACAACCCCAATCGTGCAACACTACCCTACTGCAAACTCGCAACTAATTTTCACGACCCAGATGCCAATGACATTGTCGTATCTGTAATAATTAATTATTTACTGCAAGTGGTAGCTCCAGCAGTAAATCATTGGCTAAAGTAGTTAAATACACACTTCTATGTCAGTGGTACTTTCCCAGTCAAGGATCAGGAAAATGCAATTACGCAGCGACAGTGTTCATTTCTGCAGCACCTTTCACTCATAAAAACAGCCGAAAGTGCTCATCAAAAAAGAGCGGACACCCAGCCACATAAGGAGGTACTGCAAGAGGTGACCAAACGCTTGGTCAAAGGACAGGTTATAAGGAGTGTTCTAAAGGGAAAAAAGGTCTAGAGAGGTGGATAGATTTAGGAAGGGAATTCCAGAACTTAGGAACTTGGCAGCTGAAGGCACGGGCATCAACGATTAAGGTCAGGGAGACCAAAGCCGGAGGAGCACAGCATGTGTAATTTAGCTGCAGGAACGGGATCACAGAGAGATTTAAAAATCTGGATGGGAATTTTAAACAACACACAAAGCGCTGGAGGAACTCTGCGGGCCAGGCAGCTTCTGTGGAGGGAAATGGACAGTTGACATTTCAGGTCAAGACCCTTCATCTGGACTGGCTTTTTGAACCTGGCATGACTTGCACCTCCCAAACCAAATTCTCTAACCTCCTAAAACTACTGCTTTATGGCTTAAAGACACATGCCTCACGTGGGGAAAATTCAAAGCTAGGGTCCTCACTTCGAAAGTTACGACGTTAATGTAAACCTTTTTATGAATCCCAGTAAGTCTGACCATTCACCATTAGCTAACACATAGTTCTCAACATTTTATAAAAGCAGCTTAAAGTTTGCTTAGGTATCTGGAGCAAAACTGAATCTATCAGAAGTCCACACGCCACACAAAAAAAAAAGAAATCGCACTGTGCCAACAAAGATCAGAGCAAAAGAAATAAAATCTTTTTCTTACTAGTAGATTTTCTGACAAACATCTTCAATGCTCCTGGAGTATGGGTGCACAACAGAAGCTGGAGAGATCCTGGTTTTTATTATACAGTGGAGCTGCTTTGCTTTATATAAACTATTTGTAGGATCATGTGTGCATGGTTGTTTAAGTGGCTGTAATCGAAATATTGTCTTGTCAAACATTTGCATCGCAACCTGTTCTGTTATCTTATTATTCTGGCTACAATACAGCAAAGCTCTTTCAGAATGTATTAGAAGCTCACTTCCCCATTGTTGAAAAAAAATCCAGATGTGAAGTTACTGCCAGATGAAATAATTAGAAATTGTACTAAAAGCAAATTTTGAACTTGTTTAGTGCCTTTCACAGGGAAATGCATCCGCACGGAATTAGTTGCTGACCCAACAGAATCATCAGAAGATGGGTCAATAAGGAAATAGATTTCACAAAAACAAATCATTCTCAGGATGCAGCCACTGTTAGTGAGGCCAGAATTTGCTGCCACCATTAGTTGCTCTGTAAAGTGGTGGAGTGCTGCCTGTTGAACCAATGTTAAAAGTGGTTCCACATCGTACAGAGCTTCAGTACATTCATAGTCATAGTCACACAGCACGGAAACAGGCCCTTCAGCCCACTGAGTCTGTACTGATCATCACCCACCCATTTACACTAATCACATTTTTTATATCCTCCCCACATTCCAACTCCCTCCCAGCTCCTACCACACACATGCACACTAGGAGCATTTTTACTGTAGCCAATTAACCCATATGGTCACAGGAGAACATGCACACTCCACATTGGGAGCACCGAAGGTCAGGATTGAACCGAGGTCACTAGAGGCAGCAGCTCTACCAGCTGTGCCACCCTGCCGCCCCATTGATCTAGCAATGGTGAAGGAACAGTTACACAGCCCTGGGTCAGAATGATGAACGTCTGGTAGTGCTTTAGAAGGTTCTCAAGGATATGATACCATGCCTTTGTCCCACTTTCCAGTTAACAAGGGGGAAACACTCAGATGAGGAAAGGACAATAACTCCCAGCACCGACCATTGACAGCAGTACAGAAAGTCAGTTAATTATTGTTAGTTACTGTTGCATAATCTTCTTGTCCTTGTATCACACAGTCAATTCAGGCAACTGTTCACCAGATAATCTGCAACTGTAAACAGGTCACAGCTTTTGAATCATACAGCACAGAAAAAAAATGCAGACACCCCGATCGTGTCTGCTACAACCCTTTGAAGGAGCTACTGATTATTTCCATCCACTTTCTACCCCACCAACCTGAAAGATTTTCCTACTTCCTTTTGAAACTTACAACTGAAATTGCTTTCAACTTTTCACCCATGATTGAACCTGCCTTTAACTTTTCACCCAGTTCAATCCAGCTGTAACAATTGAAAGTTCTTTCCATATTGATCTTGGATTTTTTTTTTGCAAAGTATTTTGATTCACTGGTTTCTGGCTACCCCAGAACACCCTTTCCCATGACCCATTCCTTCAAAACCCTTCACAGTACTATAAAACTTCACTGCTCAATTGTAAGTTCTCCAATTTCTATGTGAACCTGAAGTGAATAAAAGGAAGTAGCAACAAGGGCTAGGAACAGAAAATTCTGGAAATTCACAGTAGGTCAGGCAGCTCCTTTAAAGGGAGAAGCAAGTTTCAGGCTGATGACCTTACATCACAACCAACAGGACTTAAATAACTAGCCAGGCTCAAAGTGGGAAAATTAGTGGGAATTTTGGATCCATTGTAGCAAGGTTTGTTAAAACTTGATTGAAACAAGGTTCATGTTTGACATCATTTTAATCAGTTCATTTTACCTTAGTTTTAATCAATAGAGTACATTAAAGTGATCCCATTCTTCTCTACCACCCCACCCTCAACTCTTAAATCCCTCACCTTTTTGAAGAATAAAGGAGTTTTCCACCTGATTAAGGTTGTGGCAAAGTCACTGGGTCTGCCCTGCATGAAAATAGTACCAGCAGCAGCAGTAAAGTCACAGTAGTGTATGGCCAGGCACGGTAGTGTAGCGGTTAGCGTAACACTTTACAGCGCCAGCGACCCGGGTTCGATTCCGGCCGCTGCCTGTAAGGAGTTTGTACGTCCTCCCTGTGTCTGCGTGGGTTTCCTCCAGGTTCTCCGGTTTCCTCCCACATTCCAAAGACGTACGGGTTAGGAAGTTGTGGGCATGCTATGTTGGTGTCGGACACTTACGGGCTGCCCCCAAAACACTCTACGCCAAAGGTGTATTTCACTGCGTGTTCTGATGTACATGTGACTAATAAAGATATCTTATCTAACATTAAAAAACTACTTAAAACAGTCGAATCCAATAACATCCTAGCCCTTCTCACTCCTCCCCCTCTCCTCTTTGTACCGGCTATCTACCCTCTCCACCTTCAGTCCATAACATCAACGATTCCTTTCCCCCACAGAGACGCTTTGAGTTCCTCCAGCAGTTTGTTTTTTGCTCCCTGTTGCTGAGACTGGCTCTTAATTTTAAGTTCATTTGAAATTAAATTTCCCAGCTACCCTGGTAGGATTTGAACTTATGTCTCCCGTTTAGCAGTGCGGGTTGCTTGACACCAGCCCAGTCACGACCCTACCAGGCTACCTATTCATACCAGTAAATCTCAATCTCCTGCTCTTTCCCTATCAACCTGCAATTAAACAAGTGGGGGAGTGGGGGTGGAATTTACTTCCAGCGTTCATGGCTGAGACATAAACTATGTCAGCATTCAAGAGGATAAAAGGGATGGGGGGGGTGGGATGAAGGGAGAGGATGGTTCAGGATTTCTTGCATACAGTTCTCTTACTTAAAAGAAATACATAGTGCTCATTATGTATGACAGGTGTGGTCCAGAAAAGGCAATGATCTGTAAGTCATGCAGACAGCAACAATGCCATTTAACAGCCACAATGGAGAAACTTCAGCAATGTTAAACTTCCCCAGGGAAAACCTTTTTCCCCCCACTAACAAGCTCACAGGAAGCACTCAATCTGAACAAATGAGATTTATGGAGAGGAGGCAGTTTGGAATGGTTTGCAAATTTATTGCTCCCTCTGCAGTGAGAGGAATGGAAATGAAGCTAAACTTCCAATGAATAAATCGAATCAAATCCCTGCTGAGCCCTTTATTGCTCTAATTGCAGGTCCATGTTGGTTAGCAGACTGTTCTACGATCGTTATGGCCATTCTGATCCTAGAATTTTTCCAGACAAAAATGCTCCATCAAAGCAAATTCGTCTCCGTAGAATTTGATTCTAAAATATTATATAATTCAACACTATCCTTCATAAAATGCCGACTGAAAATAGAATTAGACTTAAAATAGGATTAGAGGGTGTAGAGTGGGAGGAACCTTGAATGGAGCACAATCCAGTTGGGATGAATGGTCTGTTACTTAATGTTTCTTGCTGCTTATCTTCACCATAAAAGAGTTGGGAGTACAGGCTTTTACAAAATGGCAGTTGAAAGGGTGGCAGTACTCAAAATAGAAAAGTCAACCTGTTGCAGTTAAGGGCATAATAAACAAGAGCAGGAGTAGGACATCAGCTCTTTGAGCCTGCTCTGCCATTTATCAAGATAATGGCTGATCTTCTGCCTAGCGGTTAGCGTAACGCTATTACAGCGCCAGCGACCAGGGTTCAATTCCAGCCGCTGTCTGTAAGGAGCTTGCACATTCTCCCCGTGTCTGCGTGGGTTTCCTCCGGGTGCTCCTCTGGTTTCCTCCCACACTCCAAAGACGTACGGGTTAGGAAGTTGTGGGCATGCTATGTTGGTGCTGGAAGCGTAGTAACACTTGCGGGCTGCCCCCAGAACACTCTACGCAAAAGATGCGTTTCACTGTGTGTTTCGATGTACATGTGACTAATAAGGAAATCTTATATCTTATCGTCCCAAATCCCTTGATTCCCTATGGATGTATCCTGGGTTATTGAAAAATGCAAGAATAGAAACAGTAGAAGTTTTGGCCATAACCCTTAGCTATGGGAGGGGCTTTAGGGAACTGGACAAGTTCAACTTGGACAGTCCTGTTTAAAATAGACAAAACAGTACAGCACAGGAACAGGCCCTTCGGCCCGCG
This sequence comes from Pristis pectinata, assembly GCF_009764475.1. Classification (NCBI taxonomy): domain Eukaryota; kingdom Metazoa; phylum Chordata; class Chondrichthyes; order Rhinopristiformes; family Pristidae; genus Pristis; species Pristis pectinata. The sequence continues at coordinate 11,906,108 of NC_067409.1, forward strand.
ATGTCTGTGCTGACTATGATGCCAATTGAAACGAATCCTACTTGCCTGCACATGATCCATATCCTTCCATTCCCTGCCTGTTCATGTGCCTGTTTAAATGCCTCTTAAACAATGCTATTGTATTTGCCTCCACCACCTTACCTGTTAGCACATTGTAGGCACCTACCACTCTCAGTGTAAAAAAAACTTGCCTTGCAAATCTCCTTTAAACTTTCCCCCTCTCATCTTAAACCAATGCCCTCTAGTGCTCGACATTTCTGCCCTGGGAAAAAGACCGACAATTTACCCTAGTTATGCCTCTCATATCTCATGGAAGAACTCAGCGGGCGAGCTGGCATTTGTAGAGGGAGACGGACAGTCGACGTTTTGGGGCAAGACCCTTCATCTGGACATCTACGGATGCTGCCTGACCCACTGAGTTCCTTGCTAAATCTCAGCTGATCTGTCTTGGGGAGGTGTAGGTAGAGGGAAATGAATGAGCAGGGAAGAGATGAAGAACAATGTCCTCTGTCATGTCCCTCCATCTACACCTCTACCATCGGCTAGTGTTAACAGGCCCTCACCGTCCTCTCTCAAACAACAGAAATAACACGTGTCACCTGGATTCAGTGAGTCTCCACATCACCAACATTCCCTTTGTTCTCTCCATCCCTCCACCTTCTCTGCCACCTTAAACTCACTCATCCTCTTACTTTTCCCAGTTCTGATCAAAGTCAAAGTCGATTTTATTGTCATATGCACATAAATTATACAAAATTTTTATCAAAGGCCATCAGTCAGCTCTACTTCTCTCCACAGGTGCTGCTTTACCTCCTGAGTATTTCCAACATTTTCTAGAGAAACTGCAGATGCTGGAACCTAGATGAAAAACACAATGATGCTGGAGGAACTCAGCATCCTGATGAAGGGTCCTGACCCAAAATGTTGACTGCCTGCTTTTCTCCACGGATGCTGCCTGGCCTGCTGAGTTCCTCCAGCATCATCGTGTTTCTCATCCAATGTTTTCTATTTATGTTTCAGACTTCCAGCAGCTGCAGCTTTTTTTTTGACAGAGATGTCATCATACTACCCTTGTCCATTTGAAAGTCAAAGTCCAGTTTATTGTCACATGCACAAGTACATGTATACACAGGTACAATGAAAAACTTACTTGCAGCAGCATCACAGGCACATTGCATCAGATACACAACATTCACAAGAAAAACATAAATTAAACATAAATTATACACAATTTTTACAAGAAAGAAAACCAAAAGAACAAAAAAAAATCAAATTCCATTTTAATGCAAAGTGGTCGAAGTGTTGCTATACTGAGGTAGCAACCGGGGTCGTACAGATTAGTTCAAGAACCAAATGGTTGAAGGTAAGCAGCTGCACTTGAACCTGGTGGTTAATGAATAAAAGGCATGCTGTAAAACTTTTACAGCAAGGAATCCCAATGCTCTTCATTTTCCAATATTTCACTAACCTGTGTTCACAAGCTGTAAAGGTTAGCAAACCACCATTCAGAAGCAATGCAAAAACAAAACGTAGGCAGCCAAATCTGCTTTAGTTCAAGATCTGCAATGCCAGAGGTCACCTCCCTTCCAGCTGTCAGAAGGGTCAGCTGGTCAAATCTGGGGCTACACATACAGTCAACGTTGCTGACTGACGGCTCCAGGAGTTGTATGGTACAAACATACACAGAAAGCAAGGCAGCATTCCTTTCACCTAGCAAAAAACAAATTGCTGGAGGAACTCAGCGGCTCAAGCAATGTACTTTGTTTTTTTTTCTAATTGTGTTCTTCCTTGTATAATTTATGTTTTTCTTGTGAATGTTGTGTCTCTGATGCTATGTGCCTGTGATGCTGCTGCCAGTAAGTTTTTCATTGCACCTGTGCACACATGTACTTGTGCACATGACAATAAACTCGACTTCAACCATCAGGAAATCACAGGTGGTTGTCCATGGACCTGGCCCACTGACCATGTCCATGCAAAATGATCCGATAAGTACCTTAAAATGCTTCAATGTCATGTGGGCTAGAATGCTTGATCTGCAAGTCAATGGAATGCATTACAGAGCCATTATATATTCCATGTTTCAGCAAAGAGAAATAATCTATTTGAAATTACTCTGTTCCCTGAAGAGTAATTTGGAAAAGGTTAGTACGCGAGGCTGAAATACATAAAAGGAGCAGATGTGTGAAGGGTGAGAATTCTTCTACGAAGAATAGAAAGAAGCAAGTCAAACGCAACACAAAAATATCCGAAACACTCGGCTCTTTTAGTCTTAGTGACCAAGACAGACAAAGCTTCAACATGCATGAGAATGCAAGAGGACATGGCTAGTCCTCACTTGGCAGCCGACTCCGGAAGATCAGCTGCTACACTGCCAGCATTGAGCAGAACATAAGAAAGTAAGGGTAGGAGTAGGCCACTCAGCCCATCAAGTCTAACCCGCCATGCAATGTGATCTTGGCTGATCTGCCCCAGGCCTCTTCTGTGCCAATTCCCCATATCCCTCCATTCCCTGATCTTTCAAAAATATAACTACCTCCTTCTTAACTACCTCCAATGATCCAGCCTCCAAGCCCTCAGAGATTCACCACTCTCTGAGAGAAGTTCCGATGGACCTCAGTTTTATATGAGCGCCCTCTTTTTCTTGCAACTACATTCCCTGATTCGAAATTCTCCCACTAGTGGAAATATTTTGACATCCACCCTGCCACATCCCCTCAGGATCTTGTCTATTTCAATAAGGTCACTGCTCATTCTTCTAAACTCCAATGAATGTAGGTCCAATTTCTTTAGTCACTCATGATAAGGAAAGCCTTGCATCCCAGGAATTAGCCTGGTGAATCCCTTTTGGACTGCATCCAGTGCCAGTATATCCCTTCTTAAGTAAGGTGACCAACATTATGCACAGTACTTCAGATAACAGTCAGAGTTAAACAGCACAGAAACAGGCCTTTCGGCCCAACTCGTCCATGTTGACCAAGTTGCCTAACTGGGCTAGTCTCATTTGCTTGCATTTAGCCCATATCCTTCTAAATCTTTCCTATCTATGTAACTGTCCAAATGTCTTTTAAACATTGTAATTGTGCCTGCCTCTGTACTTCTTCTGGCAGCTCGCTCCATATACCCACCACCCTCTGTGTGAAAAACTTGCCCCTCAGGCCCCTTTTAAATCTTTCCCCTCTCACTTTAAACCTATGCCCTATATTTTGGACTCCCCTACCCCAGGGAAAAGACTGTAGATATTCATATGTCCCTCATGATCTTATAAACCCCTATAAAGTCACCCCTCGCCTCCTATGCTCCAGCGATAAAAGTCCTAGCCTATCCAGCCTCTCCTTATAGCTCAGTCCAGGTAACATCCTTCCAGATCTTTTTTGGACCTTTTCCAGTTTAATGACTGTAGGGTCAAAACTGTACAGAGTTCTCCAGCAAAGACCAACTATTTCCTCTCTTGAAGGAAACACCTTTTGAGAGTGAGAGTTACCTGCTGCTCATTACCCAGGGAGTGGTGCAAAATGTGAAGTTTGCTATCATGGGGAGCGGGTGAGGTGACTAGCGTAGATTTTGGATTTAATAGAAATTGGATAAAATGCATTAGAGAGAAATGAGTTAAAAGGTTACACTAAAATGGAGGAAAGACTTGCATTTAGCTCCTTTTAAATCCCCTTCAGGGCATCCAAAAGTATTCTCCAGGTAACAAAATGCTTCAAAAGTGTAGTCAACTGTTGCGTTGTATAAAGCACTGCTGACATAAACAGAAATGTGATAATGAATGCATAATTAATATTAGAAATGTTTATTGAGGGATACATTTTGACCAATTCATCAAGAATAATTCCCCTGGCCTTCAAAATATTGCCGTGACAGATGGCGATTATATTAATTTGCAAGCATCGTTTCTCAAATTGTCACAAGTCTAAAAGACAGCAACGTAATTGGCTTAACTGCTAGCAAAGTACAATGGCTTCCAGTCAACTTGTTTTTCAGGCATTGAGGACATGCTTCCTTATAGTGGACCTCCAACAGAGCAGCACTTCCTCAGTACTGCATTTCAGGGTAGGCCTACATTGTTATGTTCAACTTGTTAGAGTGAGACTTGAACTAACCACCTTTTGACCCAAAGATGAGAGTGTTACAGCTAATTAGCTGGGATGACATAGTGAGGGAAGAGCCTTACGTGGTGCATAAATGCCACCTTGGGCTGAAGATTGAAGGAAAAGGAATAAGAGGACCAGGTCATCAAATATAAAAGATTTGGATGTGAATGTACAAGGCGTGGTTAGTAAGTCTGCAGATGACACTAAAATAGGTGGTGTTGTAGATAGTGAAGAAGGTTCTAAAAAATTACAAGGGGTTCTTGATCAGCTAGGTACGTGGGCTGAGGATTGGCAAATGGCTTTCAATCCAGATAAATGTCAGGTATTACATTTTGGGAGATCAAACCAGGGTAGGACATACAGTGCGTGTTAGAGCCCTGGGGAGTGTTATGAAACAGAGGGACCTAAGAGTGCAAGTGCATAGTTCACTGAAAGCAGCGTCAAGGGTAAATAAAGTGGTGAAGAAGGCGTTTGGCACGTTGGCCTTCATCAGTCAGGACACTGAGTACAAGAGTTGGGAAGTTACGTTGCAGTTATAGAACTGCATGTTGCATGTATACAAAACGTTGGTGAGGCTGCACTTGGGAGTACTGTGTACAGTTTTGGTCACCCTGTGATAAGAAAGATATTATTAAATTAGAAAGAATGCAGAAAAGACTTACCAGGATGTTGCATGGACTTGGGGGCCTGAGTTACAAGGAGAGGTTGTGTAGACTAGGACTTTATTCCCTGGAATGCAGGAGATTGAGAGGTGACCTGATAGAGATATATAAGATCATGAGGGGCATGGACAGGGTGAAAGCACAGTCTTTTTCCCAGGGAGGAGGTGCAAAAAACAAGAGGGCACAGGTTTAAGATCAGAGGCAAGAGATTTGAAAGGGACATCAGGGGCAGCTTATTCACGCAAAGGATGGTGCGTATTTGGAATGAGCTGCCAGAGATAGTGGTTGAAGCAGGCACATTAGCAACATTTAAAAGCCATCTGGAAAAGTACATGGATAGAAGTTTAGAGGGCTATGGGCCAAACGCGGGCAGATGGGTCTAGCTCGCTGGGCAACACAGTTGGCATGGACGAGTTACGCCGAAGGACCTGTTTCCATGATGTATGACCATTTGACTATGGCTATAATAGAAATACACAGAGCTGCAAAAGCTGCTGAAGCATGCAGATAAAACCTGAATCTTGGAATTCAAACAGTAGCTTGTATCAAAGCATTTTGGAATATCCCCGAGGCTATAAAAAACATTCTAAGTGACTTCATCATAATTCAAAGAAATATACAGCACAGACATCATTGCTTCAGTTCTCCTTGTGTGCCAAATGAAGATTTAAAGCTGAGATTGCCACTGTTATTTCGTTGTCTCCCTGAGATGGGACGTTCAATGAATACTAACAGGTTTGATGGGAGCATCTGCCGGAGGCAAACAGTTCACAGAACCTGCACTAATTATTCAAGGGAAACAGTGCTCCAGACATTGAAAACCCAGGCAAAATCCTCAAAGACTTTCCTTGAGTCATTGCGCTTGCAGAAATGCCAATTACATTGCTCTCTCCTTTTTCTGTGGGTTTGTGGCAATTAAAGAACTAGTGCTTGCAAATTAAAATAATAATCATATATAATGAATGTGTTACATTAGCTAAACACATCGCCAACAATACCCTTTGATCAAGTTTCAATGGTCTATATGATTTCTAGTGGTGCTTAACTGGCAATTTATTGTTATCCTACAATTGCAAGTTGGCAAGCTGTAATTAAAAACTGTGTGAATATTGCAGTGTTTGCTTGCCAACACCACTGTAAAGACCAAAGAAGAGCGAAGGTTTATAAAGGCCAACTTGTCAAACAATGCTACTTCTGTTTTGGGGTTGAAGCCGCCTGTTTGACAGACAAGGGAAGATCTATTTTAATTGAACACATGTTTACCAGCAGATCATGAAGATCATATTGATGATGCCAGATCGAGCTGGCTTCTCTGCTTATTGCTTTCAATAGTAGTTTCAAAACTGTTTGTCAGCTTATTGCTGCATAAGGGCAAACTTTACCTTCCATAAGCACAAAAGAAAGGGCAGGCGCAGTAGTGTAGTGGTTAGCGTAACGCTATTAGAGCACCAGCGACCCGGGTTCAATTCCAGCAACTGTGTGTAGGGAGTTTGTACGTTCTCCCCGTGTCTGCGTGCGTTTCCTCTGGGTGCTCTGGTTTCCTCCCACATTCCAAAGATGTACGGGTTAGGAAGTTGTGGACATGCTAATGTTGGCACCGGAAGTGTGGCGGCACTTGCGGGCTGCCCCCGGAACATTCTACACAAAAGATGCATTTCACTGTGTGTTTCAATGTACACGTGACTAATAAAGATACCTTACCTTACTTTGCAGACAAAAAGCACCAAGGAAATTCAGAGTCACATTCTCCCATTCTCCAGCCACCCAGGTTGCAGTAATTATATAAAAATAGTGCTCTAACAGGGTGGTCAACGGAGATATGGACCAATGAATAGATGTCAACCTAAGGGATCAAGCCCATACAAGCTTTGTTTATAACCCAGTCTCAAATGGAACACCATGGCCTGGTGACCTTTAGTATTCAGACTTGCCCGTGAAACCTTTGGTATCCAAACTTGCCTGAGACAAGAGTTAGCTCTCGAAGTGTATACAGGTATGTGAAGCTGCGGATCCATCCAAAACATGTTGGATGTCCAACAGAAGAAAACAGATGTGGCGAGGCACAAAACACATAAAGGAGAAGAGGGAAAGTATGGCCAAGGTGGCTTCAAAGCATTGTCAACTACAACATGAGAGGCTGAAAAGAAAATTGCCCTGCACATGGGAGAAGGCGGGCACAACAGGGATTGGAAAATCATTTCCACAAAGAGTGCCCAGAGAGTCATAGAGTGATACGGCATGGAAACACGCCCTTCAGCCCAACTGGTCCATGCCGACCATGTTGCCCACCAAGGTAGTCACATTTGTCCACATTTGGCCCATATCCCTCTAAAAACCTCCTATCCATGTACTTATCCAAATGTCTTTTAAATATTATTATTGTATGAAATGAAACCCAACGAAAAAGAGAATTGCCTGGTGACCCCCAGTGTCTAGGTTTGCCTGTGCAACATGACTAGTTGGGGTCTTCCAACCTCAGTAGAGTCTTTTTCCTGCAGGATTCAACATTAGTAAGACCAGAGTATATTAATGGTAAAATATACAGATCAGTAGAATCATAGAACACACAAGCAAGTTAAACAGTTAAATGATAGGTACCTATACCACATACAATTCCTTGCTGGTGCACAGGAAGTCAGGCCAAGATCTTTTGAAGTAGATCTCACATTCTGGATTAAAACCAGAAAATGCTGGAAACACTCAGCAGGTCAGGCAGCATCTGTGGAAAGAGAAACGAGTAACGTTTCAGGTCCAGGACCCTTCCCTCTCTGCAGATGCTGCTTGACCTGCTGAGTGTTTCCAGCACTTTCATTTTTGGACTTCAGATTTCCAACATCTGCAGAATTTTTATTTTTACCTACACCCTTGATGGCTGGAGAATGCGACCCTGAATCATATATATTTCTCTCCTGAGTTTTGTGCTTCTGAAAGGCTGTCATAATGATTAATTTGCAATAAGCAGATACATAATTTCAAGGGATATGAGCAAGATAATCTTATTCATAATCTGCTGGTAAACATGTGCCCGACTGAAGCAATGCCCCCCTCATCTGTCTAACAGGCCCTTTCTGCCTCAGAACAGAAGTCACGTTTTACAAAAGAAACCTCTGAATGATAATTACCTTTTGGCCAGTGCATTTGTTTTAAGCAGAATTTATAAACGATGTTAAAAGCTAATCCTTGGGTGGTCCAACTCAATGACTGTTTAGGCCATTTGGAAGACACATAGTTTTTGAGGAATTTTCAAAGTACCCATTTCACCAGAATTAAAAAGTCATCAGTCTGGAATGTAACCTCTGTTTCTCAGACTTATTTGTGATTTCTTTCACATTATTACCAGCCAACATGGACACGGGAGAAAGACAAAGAAAAAGACACATACTGAGATCAAGTATTACTAGATAATAATCTATCAATAACTCTTCATACAGTGCATGCACTCTGATACCAGAACATTATTTATTGCAAAGTGAGTTTTCCAAGCAATCAAATACATTCATTACAAATGGCCAATTCATTTTATATTTTGTACACTTCTATGGTACTTAAATCCTGAATTTTAGAATCATTTCGGCACACACTGTTCATGCTCACCGTGATGCCTATCTACACTAATCCCATTTACCCACATTAACCATAGAACACTACAGCACAGAAAACAGGCCATTCGGCCCTTCTAGTCTGTGCCGAAACTTTATTCCGCTAGTCCCATTGACCTGCACTCAGTCCATAACCCTACAGACCTCTCCCGTCCATGTATCTATCCAATTTATTCTTAAAACCATGCCCCTCTCTGCCTTTTCTATTCAAGTACCTATCCAAATGCCCTTTAAACATTTTAATTGTATCTGCCCCCACTATCCCCTCTGGCAGATATTCACTGCCGTCTGTGTGAAGAACTTACCCGTTAGACCTCCTTTAAATTTCTCCCTTCTCTCCATAAACCTGTGCCCTTGAAGGGCGGCACAGTAGCGCAGTGGTTAGCATGACGCTATTACAGTGCCAGCGATTGGGGTTCAATTCCCGTCGCTGTCTGTAAGGAGTTTGTACGTTCTCCCCGTGTCTGCGTGGGCTTCCTCCGGGTGCCCCAATTTCCTCCCACATTCCAAAGACGTACAGGTAGGTTAACATGGGTTTAAATGGGCGGCGCGGACTCGTTGGGCTGGAAGGGCCTGTTACCGTGCTGTAAATAAAGTTAATTCTGGAAGAAAGATTATGACTATCTATCTTATCTATGCTCCTTCATAACTTTATAAACCTCAATAAGGTCACCACTTTCAAAGAGCTATGTACTTGTACCCCAAAGTCTCTTTGTACATCAGCACTCCTGAAGTCCCTGCCATTTACTCTGTATATCCTACCAGAATTTGACCTTCCAAAATGTATTACCTCTTAAATTCCATCCGCCACCACTCTGCCTAACTTTCCAGCTGATCTACGTCCCGATGTATCCTTAAACAACCTTCTTCGCTATCTACGACTCCAGCAATTTTCATGTCATCTGCAAACATGGCCCCTACATTCTCAATCAAGTCATTTATATAATATAACAACGTTTCCCAGCACCAATCCCTTGTTACGCCACTTGTTACAGATTTTATAGACGCACTATTCATATAGAAATAAACTGTACAGCACATAAGTAACTGATACACTCCGCCCACTGGTATAAGAGGATTCTGACCAAGGGTCTTTGACCTGAATCATTCATTGCTTCTCTTTCCGTAGATGCTGCCCAACCTGCTGAGTATTTCCAGCATTTTCTGCTTTTATTTCAGGTTTTCTTATTTTTTGAGTGAGAGAAACCTCAAGCAGTTTTTTGATTTTCAATGCATAAAAGGATGTTGACTGCATGAGTCTCCTCTCACCCTACTTCATCTACCCTATCAGCCAATCCAATCCTTCTGCCTGTGTGTACTTATTGTACTTCACCTTAAAGGCATTTAGATTTTCCGAAATGGAAGCCTATGTAATATGCCTGCTTTTCAGTAGATGCAGGAGGAGGTTCACGAGGTGGACTGACTAAGGGTCTTGACCCAAAACATCGACTGTCCATTTCTCTCCATAGGTACTGCCTAACTTGCTGATTTCCTCCCGCAGCTTGTTTTTTTTGCTCAAGATCCCAGCATCTGCAGTCTCGTGTTTCTCTAAGAAGCTGACCTTACATTCACACACTGCTTGTAAGACCTGTCACAAACCAGCAACAAAAGAAACACATAGAGCATGATTTAGTGTTAAAAACTATTTTATTAATCACTACTTATGATAATACGTAAAATAAAAGTAAAAATGTTAGTATGTTAGAATTCAAGAATGTTAAACCTCGAACGTTAACCCCAAAACTAAACTCGTCGTGTGTGTGTGTGACAAAGTCCAAAACTCCCAGTTCCTGAATGGTTCTTAAAGTTCAGTTCCGCAAGCCATAAGGTGAAACATGAGCAAGGGCTTCTTCAACAACCACCGTTGTCTGAAGATAAGATGTAGATGTAGAAAAACATAGAGAGAGTACATACGAAATCCAAATGTTCCACGATGGAACCCAAACGACACTTCAGTGTTTACTCGGTAGTGACTTCCTCACCCCGAAAAGCATCCGAACCGTGGTCGTCCACATACAAATACCTGTTTCCTTCTACAGGTCAGCAACAAAGTGAACTCCACCGGATTACTTCCAACTTCCATACATGGATTTCAGTGGCAAACACAGTTATTGTTTCTCATCCATCGATAGAGAAAACAAGCAGGCTGGTGTCTCTCTCCCTTCTCTCTCTCTCTCCTTCTTCTTCTTCTAACCTCTTCAACAACGTCATTACGTCCTTTATCTTCTATTGACGTAAGCACGCCCCACACACACATACACACACACTCTCTATCTTAAAGGGACTTTCACTGAGTCCGTAACACCTCCCACCTAAAAAAAATTTTCCCAAGAAAATTTTAACCGCGCATACAGTTAGTAATGTTAATAATTATCATGTTACACAACTACAGACTATCAGATTAGTACAGATACATGTTTCCCATTTAACATCGGGAAAGACAATCAGCAATCACATTATCTTTGCCTTTAATGTGAGTTATCATGAGATCAAACTCTTGCAAAATTAAACTCCAGTTTAACAGCCTTCTGTTCTTGTTTTTGACTCGGCTCAGAAACACCAATGGGTTATGATCTGTATACACAGTCAATGGTTTCTGAGCGGTGCAAACATATACACTGAAATGTTGCAAGGCTAAAACAAGCGACAGTAATTCTTTCTCTATGGTGGAATAATTCTTTTGATGCTCATTAAATTTCTTTGAAAGTAAGCTACAGGATGGTCAATATCATCAAGGTCACCCTTCTGCAACAACACAGCTCCTGCAGCTTCATCACTGGCATCTACTGCTAATGAAAATGGCTTTTCAAAGTCAGGTGTTCTGAGCACAGGATGGTAGCATAAAATGGCTTTCAGCTTCTCAAATGCTTCTTGACAAGAATCTGTCCAAACAAACTTTACTCCCTTCTTCAGAAGATTAGTTAGGGGAAGAGCAATATCAGCAAAACTTTTACAAAATTTTCGATAATATCCAACCATTCCCAAAATCTTCTAACAGTCCTCGTACCTGTGGGAATAGGGAACTCAGATATTGCTTGAACTTTTGCCTGAACAGGAGCTTGCTTGCCTTGACCTACAACATAACCAAGATACGTCACAGTGGCATGGCCAAATTCACTTTTAGCCAAGTTAACTGTAAGGTTAGCCTTGGAAAGTCTTTCAAACAACCTTTCTAACGCAGAGATGTGATCCTCCCATGTATCATTCCCAGTCACTAAGTCGTCAATGTAGGCATCTGTATGTTTTAACCCATGAATCACTGAATTAATCATTCTTTGAAATGTTGCCGGAGCATTTTTCATTCCAAATGGCAAAACATTGTATTCATACAATCCAGAAGGGGTTACAAAGGCTGAAATTTCCCTTCCTCTATCTGTTAATGGAACACACCAGTACCCTTTTAATAGGTCAATCTTTGTAAGAAATTTTGCCTTTCCCACTCTGTCTATGCAATCATCCACTCTAGGAATAGGGTAAGCATCTGACTTTGTTACAGCATTCACTTTCCTGTAATCTGTGCAAAATCTAACAGTTCCATCAGGTTTAGGTACAATAACACAGGGCGAACTCCAATTTGAAGTAGAATGTCTAATAATATCATTTCCAACATGTATTTTATTTCCTGATCAACAAGTTTACTTTTTTCCACATTCATTCGATATGGGTGTTGTTTGATTGGTTTTGCATCCCCAACATCAACATCATGGGTAATTATCGATGTTCTGTTTGGAACATCTGGGAACAGATTTTTAAATTTTAAAATTAATTCTCTCATCTGTTGTTTTTGTGAAACTTGTAAATGGTCCAACTTCGTTTCAAGGTTCTCCAGGATATTTTGGTTTTTCAGTTTCGATGGAACAATATTTGGTCTAAATTGGCCTTCCTCAACATCAACATCAGGCATTCTAGAAACAACCTTTTCACCATCCACCAAGGCCACAACTGAATCCCTCTCATAATAAGGTTTTAGCATGTTTACATGACAGAGTTGTGTTTTCTTGCGTCTATCTGGTGTTTTGATTATATATGTTAGATCAGTCACTCGAGATTCAATAACATAGGGTCCAGAAAACGAGCTTTGCAAGGGATTATTTTGGCTAGGGAAAAATACCAACACCTTTTGCCCCACTGCAAATGTCCTAGGCTGAGCACGTCTATCAAAATATGTCTTCATTCTTATCTGGCTTGTTTTTCAGATTCTCTCTCGCTAGCTGGCAGACTCTCTCCAACCGAGTTTTAAATTTTTGGACATAGTCCAACAGACTCAAGTGAACTTCCTCATTAACCCATTGCTCTCTTAACAACTCCAAAGGTCCTCTCACCCTATGTCCAATACAAGCTCAAACGGACTAAATCCTATTGACTCCTGGATTGATTCTCTAACGGCAAACAAAAGTAAATGGATACCTTCGTCCCAATCCTTGGTGTTTTCAAAGCAATAAGTCTTCAGCATATTTTTGAGAGTAGAATGAAATCTCTCCAGAGCTCCTTGAGATTCTGGGTGATATGCAGATGATACAATCTGCTTTGCTCCCAGCTCATAGACTATTTGTTGAAAAATTTTTGACATAAAATTACTACCTTGATCAGATTGGATTTCTTTTGGCAAACCAAACAAGGTAAAAAATTTTACAAGAGCCTTTGACACCGTCTTGGCCTTAATATTTCTAAGGGGTATTGCCTCTGGAAATCTAGAAGTGGCACACATGATGGTTAACAAATACTGATTTCCAGTCTTAGACTTTGGTAATGGACCAACACAGTCCACAATCACCTTCGAAAAGGGCTCCCCAAAAGCAGGAGTTGGCTTCAAAGGAGCCACAGGGGGTTTTTGATTTGGTTTACCTACCATCTGACATGTGTGGCAGGTTCGACAAAACATCACCACATCTTTTCTCAAACCAGGCCATAGAATTGTTTCAAGATCTTCCCTACAGTTTTATTCACACCAAAATGACCACCCAAAGGCATACTGTGGGCCAGGTTTAAAATCTCATCCCTATAAACTTTTGGAACAACAACCTGATGAATAACTTCCCATTCCTCAGTAACAGGAACATGAGGAGGTCTCCATTTCCTCATTAACACTCCATTTTTGACATAGTATCCAGTTGGCACCTTTTCAATCTCCTCACATGAGAGTGCTTTTTCTTTCAATTCTGTCAACTCAGGGTCCTTTGTCTGTTCCACCATAAAATCCTTCCTCGACAAAGACAAATCTTTAAATTCAGGCTCACTATAAGGATGTTGATCCTCCAGTGAAGACAGAAAAGTCTCAGATAAGGCATCAAAATTTTCTTCCTGTTTAGGACTGTCACAAGGAACCACATCAGACTGCACCGGACTGTCTGTCTTGGCTAATTCTTTAGCTCTAGCTCGAGTCACCGCACATGATGGGTAAACATCTGAATCATCCTCAGACTCATCAATCCTTGGTTTGGTTGTTAACCGTACCACAGGATCACTTTCTCCATTGGCAAGGTCATTTCCCAATAACAAAGAAACTCCTTCCACTGGCAAACTAGGTCTTATCCCTATCTCGACTGGTCCTTCTACGAACTTGACTTTAAAATCACCCTGTGAAAAGGGACAGACATGGTCTCACCTGTAACACCTCGTACTAGATTTACTTCACCAGTGTCACTTTCTTCACCAAAATTTAAAACACTGTCCAGCAAGAGAGATTGACTAGCCCCAGTATCTCTAAGAATTTTCACTGGCACCTGGGGGTGACTCATCATTCAGTGAAACAAAACCCTCTGATACATACGAACGGAATTCCTTTCTCACCTCCTCCAACTTTTCCGCTTTTCCCTCTTGCAAGGACTGATCTTTAACAGCATCTCCTAAACCTTTTTGATTTTTAATTGCCTGAAAGCAAGCATTGGGCCCAGCTTCCTTCTTTTTCTTCAAAAGGGCACAATTAGATATCACGTGGCCAGGTTTCCTACAGTAATAACAAGTACGCTCAACAGGTTTCTCCAGCCCTGGCTTCTTTTCATCTTTTCCTTTTTGATTACCTCCCAATTACTCTCCGGTTACCTGGATTGTCTTTGTAACTCTTCTGAAAGGTTTTAGGTTGTCCCCATTTGGATTTATGGGTTAAAGCATAATCATCTGCCAACCTACCAGTTTCTTGTAAAGTTTCCACTGCCTTTTCATTTAAATATGTTGTTAATTCAGCTGGAACACATCTTTTAAAGTCTTCCACTAGTATCAATTCTGTCAATTTATCATAATCCCCATCTACATTTTAGCCAGGCACCATCGTTCAAAACATATTCTCTTTCCATTGGCAAATTCCATATAAGTCTGATCTGCAGATTTCCTCAAGTCTCTAAATTTTTGTCTGTAAGCTTCAGGTACCAATTCATAGGCCTTCAATATAGCTTGTTTTACCTTGGTATAATCAGCTGCATCCTCAACAGACAAAGCAGAATAAGCTTTTTGAGCCTTACCTTTAATCACACTCTGTACCATAAGAGCCCATCCTTTCCTTGGCCAGTTTGAACTCACAGCAACCTTTTCAAAATGTTGGAAATACTGATCAACCTGATCTTCCTCAAAAGGAGGGACTAATCGAACCTCCCTGCTGGCTGAAAAACCATCTTCAGAATCAGATTCCGAACTCCTACGCTTCATTTGTAACTCATGCTGCCTCTGTTTCTCCTTCTCCTCACTATCCAGCTCCATCCTCTTCAATTCCATCTGCTTCATTGCTAGATCAGCCTCTATCTTCATCTGAGTTATCTTTTGTTCAGTCTCTAATTTCTTTTGTTCGGCCTCTAATCTCTTTTCCTCTCGTTCAGCCTCTATCTTTAACTGGGTTTGCTCTCGTTCAGCCTCTATCTTTGCCAGCTGCACCTGTGCCTCAGAAATTGCTATTTCACTGCCAGGAAACTGTTTTAACACTTCCTTCTCAAACACCTTCTTTTCCACATAATGGCCAGCTATCAGTCTCTGAATATCTGCCTTTCTCATAGACTACTTTACTTCTGTAAGGTTTAGCCTTGTAGCAATCTTTATCAAATCATCCTTTTTCGCCACCTCCAATCCCTTTGGGTTGGTGACTCCAAAAATGCCTTAATATCCATTGCCTGCTGGTTTCCACACACACAAGCCAATTAAAAAGAATTTATCAGACCTCCCTCAAAATCTTTGGATTGAATCCCGAACAAATCTCGTCAATCTGGGGTACAATCCCAGACGACACTCGTTAACCTTGGGAACTATCCCGGGCGAATCTCGTTAACCTTGGGAACTATCCCGGACGAGCCCCCAATTTTGTCACAAACCAGCAACAAAAGAAACACATAGAGCATGATTTAGTGTTAAAAACTATTTTATTAATCACTACTTATGATAATACGTAAAATAAAAGTAAAAATGTTAGTATGTTAGAATTCAAGAATGTTAAACCTCGAACGTTAACCCCAAAACTAAACTCGTCGTGTGTGTGTGTGACAAAGTCCAAAACTCCCAGTTCCTGAATGGTTCTTAAAGTTCAGTTCCGCAAGCCATAAGGTGAAACATGAGCAAGGGCTTCTTCAACAACCACCGTTGTCTGAAGATAAGATGTAGATGTAGAAAAACATAGAGAGAGTACATACGAAATCCAAATGTTCCACGATGGAACCCAAACGACACTTCAGTGTTTACTCGGTAGTGACTTCCTCACCCCGAAAAGCATCCGAACCGTGGTCGTCCACATACAAATACCTGTTTCCTTCTACAGGTCAGCAACAAAGTGAACTCCACCGGATTACTTCCAACTTCCATACATGGATTTCAGTGGCAAACACAGTTATTGTTTCTCATCCATCGATAGAGAAAACAAGCAGGCTGGTGTCTCTCTCCCTTCTCTCTCTCTCTCCTTCTTCTTCTTCTAACCTCTTCAACAACGTCATTACGTCCTTTATCTTCTATTGACGTAAGCACGCCCCACACACACATACACACACACTCTCTATCTTAAAGGGACTTTCACTGAGTCCGTAACAGACCACAGTGAGGTAAAGGGTTTCATGTTGTGCATTCAACTGATGAACCATTATTTAGTTTGATTTTCAAAGAGTGAAATTTTTTTTAAAATGGTGTGTTCTTTGGAGGATAATTTTAGTGGAATGATTATTCATACTCAGCATTGCCATTAAGGTTGGCATTAATTGCCCATCCTCCAGTTCTCTCTGAGAGGCTAGCAATCACCGACTTTCTTCTCAAGTTACTGACTAGTGGTTTGATAGAAATATGTCACTTGCAAAGCCGCAGTTCAGAGTCAGACATGGGTGTAAAATTGGAGTTTCGTATAGGCAGATAAAAATGCCAGATTTCCTTCCAGGAGGAACACTGGCGAATTGGTTGTGTTTTTTACGGCAATCTGATTGTTACAGGACTGCTTTAAGTGAAGGAAATACAGCCCTGCATTTCCTCCGCAATGAAGAAGCACAGAACCAGCTAATGGGTATTGGAATAAACTAAAGTGCCTATTGGCAGCTAAACAAGGTATCCAATTTTAAAAAAGTGTTGCACTCGTCTTGTGGTTCCAATTTCCTCCTTTCTTTCCCTGAAGACCACAGGGAACACAGGAACGGAATAAAACACTTTCAGCTCATTATGACTAAGTACTCCTTCCTGTATTATTACTGACTTGCCATTTTTCAGCTGGACATCAATAGTGGGAGTAGAATTTTTAAACCACAATTATCTCATCAATTTTCTTGACAAAGAGGTGTACTTCTCCATGGCCAATACCCCTGAAATAAAACAGTAATTCGTCACGACTGCTCGTTGAAAGATTAAGATGCTGCTAAGTTATAGCAGTGTCATAATGCTGGCAAACACTCGACTTAGCTGTGCTGTTACCAGCAGAAAAAGTCTTTTGGCAATCCATCCAGAGTGAGGATGACTTGCTTCCATTTCAGTTTTCAGGTGGCTAGTGAGGATCTGTAGACTCAAGTGGGGCTTGACAAGGCGGGTGGGTAGTTTGGAAGCTGATGCACTCTTTTTGCTGGACTTTTTTTTCCCGAAGAATGGACTTGGGATTCTCAATGCCATCTCAAATACTCCTCCCCATTGTCCCCTGCTCCAACTCTCAAGCTCTGGACCCAGTGTAAAAACCTTTTGAACATTGGTCACAGTATGTTTGCGAAGGAAGAAATATACTGATTTAATGCAAATCTTGTAATAATTCCATAATGATATTTAAGATACAGTGAATGATGACAGGTGGATGTTATGTACTGTATATAGAGTGCTAATGCAGCATGGAAATGAGCCCTTCAGCCCAACGTGTTCTTGCCAACCCAGGCACCCACCTAACCGAGCTCCATTTGCCCATGTTTGACCCATATCCCTCTAAACATTTCCTATCCATGCACTTATCCAAATGTCTTTTAAATGTTGTTATTGTACCTGCCTCAACTACTCTCTGTCAACTCATTCCATATATGCTCCACTCTCTGCATGAAGAAGTTGCCCCTCAGGTTAGAACATAGAACACTACAGCAAAGTATGGGCCCTTCGGCCCACAATGTTGTGCCAACATTTTATCCTGCTCTATCTAACCCTTCCCTCCCACATAGCCCCCTATTCTCAAGCATCAACACAGAGTACTGCCCTGCTATACTTTCCTTGCTCATCCAAACACTTCGCATTAAAGTTCTGGCTCGGAAGATTATGCAGTCAAGTTCCATTCCAGAGTCTCGTGCACAATAACTACACTGATATTCCAATGCAGCTTGAGTTGTCAGCACTGAATTTTAAACATAGGATGTAGATGGGTATGTGGTCATTAACATGGCTTGTGGATACAGGTGGGTCTTGTTCTCATTGTCATAGAGTTTGGAAACAGGCTCTTCAGCCCATCGAGTCCACAGGACTATCAACCCCTCATTTACACTAATTCCACATTAACTCTACTCTTTTTTTTATTCTCCCCTCATTCTCATCAACCCCTTACAGATTCTACCACTCACCTGCACACCGTCAAATGTACCGTGCCAATTAACCTACCAACCTGACATATGCAATGTCTTTAAATCTTTCCCCTCTCACCTTAACCCCTGCCCTCCAGTTTTTGATTTCCTCTCCCTGGGAGAAAGACTGTGTGCAATCACCCTATCTATGCCCCTCATGATTTTATCCACCTCTATGAGGTCACCCACATTCCAATGAATAAACTCCTTGCCTGCCCAACCTCTCCCTATAATTCAGGCCCTCAAATCCCAGCAACATTCTCATAAATGTTCTTTGTACTCTTTTCAATGACATCTCTCCTATAACAGGGTGACCAAAACTGTGCGCAATACTCCAGGTGTGGCCTCACCAACATATTGTACAAGTGCAACACAATGTCCCAACTCTCATACTCAATGACCTGACTGATGGCGGCCAGTAAATTTTATGAATAAAATATTGCCAGCTGGTGAGAAATGTGATATCCCAAGAGCCACAAAAATGAGAGCTACAGAATCATTGAGGCATCATGTACACACCAACCCAAGTCACGAAGCCTGCTGAAGCAAACATTCTGTGGGAGTGAGACATCAGCGTGAAGAAGGCATGAGTGTTTAGACTTGAGGTGATATTTGTGCTGCAAGATTTTGCTGGCAGTGGCAGTGGATACTTCAGTGTTATCTTCAGGATTTTAGGAGGGTACCAGGGGTTTTAAAGAGAAGAGAAAGGGAACAGGGCATCAAATAAATAGGGCCATGAGATATCCCTGGCAGATAAGATAAAGGAGAACCCTAAAAGATTCTGTGAGTATATTAAAAGCAAAATGGTAGTTAGGGTGACAGTAGGTCCACTTAAGGATCAGTGTAGTTATCTATGTGTGGAACCACAGGAAATGGGCAAGGTCTTAAATGAATACTTCTCATCTGTATTTACTGTGGTGAAGGATGTGGAAGCTGGTGAGTTCAGGGGAGAGAAATGTTACCTCCAATCAGATGAGGCATTGAGTACAAGGTTTGGGACATCATGTTAGTTATGGATGATATTGCTAAGGACACACTTGGAGTATTGTGTGGAGTACTTGGAGTACTGGTTACTACACTATAAGCAGGATGTGGTCAACCCAGAAAGAGTTCAGAAAAGATTCACAAGGTTGTTGCCTGCATTGAAGGGCTTGGGTTATCGGAAGATTTGGATAAGTTGGTTCTGCTTTCTCTGGAGCAAAGGAGACTGAAAGGTGACATGATAGGTACTTAAAATTATGAGAGGTATAGATAAGGTAGAGTCTGTTTCCCATGGTTGGGGTGTATAAAAGCAGAGGGCAAGGGTTTAAGGTGAAAGGGAGGGGGTTTAAAGGAGATCTGAGGGGTAAATTTTTCTCACAAAGAGTAGTTGGTATCTGGAATAAGCTACCAGAGGAGGTGGTGGAGGCAGGAACAGTAACAATATTTAAGAGACATCTTGAATGAGCTGGGCATGGAGGGATATAGAATTTATGCAGGCAAGTGAGATTAGTTTAGATAGGTATGATGGTCAGAATAGATGCAGTGGGCCGAAGGGCCTGTTTCAATGCTGTACGGCTCCATGACTCCACCCTTGTCTCTCATCATCGTAGAGTCTCTTCCCACTCCCATAGAGAAGGAACAAATGCTGTGGTGGATGAACTAGAAGAGGCTTTGGAGAGGATGTGGGAGAGGTTTACCAGGAGGCTGCCTGGATTAGAGGGTATGTGCTATGAGGAGAGGTTAGACAAACCTAGGTTGTTTTGTCTGGAGTGGTGGAGGCTGAGGGGAGATCTGATAGAAGTTTATAAGATTATGGGAGGCACAGACAGAGTAGACAGCCAATATCTTTTTTCCAGGGTCAAAATGTCTAATACTAGTTTAAAGGAGATGCGCGGAGCAAGTTTTTTTTAAGCACAGAGAGTGGTGGGTGACTGGAATACGCTGCCAGGGGTGGTGATGGAGGCAAATCCGATAGAAGTGTTTAAGATGCTCTTAGATAGGCTCATGAATGTGCAGGGAATGGAGGGATATGGACATTGTGTAGGCAGAAGGGATTAGTTTAGTTAGGCATTTAATTACTTGTTTAATTAGTTCGGCACAACATCATGGGCTGAAGGGCCTGTTTCTGTGCTGTACTGTTCAATATTCTAGTGTTCCTGAGCAGAAGAGAGCACAGGCATTCCAACAGGCATAGTCTCCGGACCAGGACAAGGAGCATTAATGTGAAGTTGAGGGCAATCAAGGATGGAAACATCATCCACCTGTCATAGTGTTTTAAGAAGACCACCACCATCCCGGTACCAAAGAAAAGCAAGGTAACATGCCTCAATGACTATCGACCAGTGGCTCTTACATCCACCATCATGAAGTGCTTTGAGAGGTTGGTCATGGCACGCATCAACTCCAGCCTACCAGACAACCTGGACCCATTGCAATTTGCCTATCGCTGAAACAGGTCTACAGTGGATGCCATCTCCCTGGCCCTTCACTCAGCTCTGGAGCATCTGGACAGTAAAGACACATACGTTAGACTATTGTTTATTGACTACTGCTCTGCCTTCAATACAATAATTCCAAGCAAGCTTGTCACCAAACTCTGAGACCTAAGACTCAACACCTTCCTCTGTAACTGGATCCTTGACTTTCTAACAAACAGACCGTAATCAGTGAGGATAGGCAGCAATACCTCTGGCATGATTATTCTCAACACTGGTGCCCCACAAGGCTATGTCCTCAGCCCTCTACTCTACTCCCTATACACTCATGACTGTGTGGCCAGATTCTGCTCTAACTCCATCTACAAGTTTGCAGATGATACTACCGTTGCAGGCCATATCTCAAACAGTGATGAGTCAGAGTACAGGAAGGAGATAGAGAGCTTAGTGGAATGGTGTCATGACAACAACCTTTCCCTCAATGTCAACAAAACTAAAGAGCTGGTCATTGACTTCAGGAAAGGGGGCGGTGTACATGCACCTAACTACATCAATGGTGCTGAGGTCGAGAGGGTTGAGACCTTCAAGTTCCTGGGAGTGAACATCACCAACAGCCTATCCTAGTCAAATCACGTAGAAGCCACTGCCAAGAAAGCTCACCAGCGCCTCTACTTCCTCAGGAGGCTAAAGAAAATTGGTTTGTCCCCTTTGACTCTCACCAACTTTTACAGATACACCATAGAAAGCATCCTATCTGGATGTATCACGGCTTGGTACTGCAACTATTATGCCCAGGACCACAAGAAGCTGCAGAGAGTTGTGGACACAGCCCAGCGCTTTACAGACACCAGCCTCCCCTCCTTGGACTCTGTCTTTACCTCTAGTTGTCTTGGTGAAGCAGCCAGCATAAGCAAAGACCCCACCCACCCGGGTCATTCTCTCTTCTCTCCTCTTCCTTCAGGCAGAAGATACAGGAGCCTGAGGGCACATACCACCAGGCTCAAGGACAGCTTCTATCCTACTGTGATAAGACTATTGAACGGTTCCTTTATACAATGAGATGGACTCCTGATCTCACAATCTACCTTATTGTGACCTTGCATCTTATTGTCCACCTGCACTGCACTTCCCTGTAGCTGTGACACTTTACTCTGTACTCTGTTATTGTTTTTACCTGTACTACATCAATGCACTCTGTACTGACTCAATGTAACTGCACTGTGTAATGAATTGACCTGTACGATCGGTTTGTAAGACAAGCTTTTCACTGTACCTCGGTACAAATGACAATAATAAACCAATACCAATAGTGCTTGCTGACTGGTACAATGTGTGGGCATGTGGCATATTCCACACTTGGTATTTTCTGTACCTATGACAAACATGGACATGAGGCAAAGCAGTATTCTGCATGAACTGCAGGGAGGAGGTCCACGCCAGGACACTCAACTGTTAGGAAGCCAAAAATTGCAAAGTGTGGGTCACCTCTACAAAACCTGCCCAACCCTCAAGGATTAGTGCCTAATGAGATGGACTATGACCTTGCACCTTGAGAGAAGCAGAGGCACAGGAGCAGAGAACAACTGCTCCAAAGGAGACCAGAACTCCAGCCTCCACAGTCACCACACATGACGTACATCGAGGAGGAGCAACAGCAACAGGATGGCAGGGACGGGGAACACTATGAGTCTCCAATAATCACCAAGTCCAGCTACTTTCTGACTCGTTGGGGGCCAGTTCTCACTCTCCCTTCCAACTGACTAGGTTCCCATTCCCCAGGCTGACTTTAAACTTAACTGGTTCACTGGGAAGTCTATCATTATACTGTACAACATCTAAAAAAGTGCAATAAAGATGTTGGGATGTTAAGATCAATAACATCCAATAGCTAATTCAACACCAAAGTTGCAAGCATGCTGGATCATCAGGGTTTTACTGTACAGAGAATAAGGGCATATAAAAGTACCATATTATATGTTTGTGAACTTTATAAGATATCTTTATTAGTCATATGTACATTGAAACACAAAGTGAAATGCATCTTTTGCATAAAGTTTTCTGGGGGCAGCCCGCAAGTGTCGCCACGCTTCTGGCGCCAACATAGCATGCCCACAACTTCCTAACCCGTACATCTTTGGAATGTGGGAGGAAACCGGAGCACCCAGAGAAAACCCACGCAGACACGGGGAGAACATACAAACTCCTTACAGACAGTGGCCAGAATTGAACCCGGGTCGCTGGCGCTGTAATAGCATTATGCTAACTGCTACACTACTGTGCCTGCCCAAAAATCAGCACATGTCAGAAAGTCAAAAACATGCCAGCATTTTAACACCCACTTCATGGGACCGAAACATTTAAAAAGATATATGCATTGGCTTTGCAAAGTGAAGCAAGTTGCATGTAATATTCCAATAACCATAACTGTAGTCCTTCCTCTCGTAAATGGTATTCAGGGCATATCAGTTTTTATGGTCCCTGCACTCTATTTGTTTATCTGCACTGGACTTTCTCTGGAGCTGTAACACTATATTCTTCATTCTGTTCTCTTTCTACTATCTTGATGTATTTATGTATGGAGTGATCTGCCTTGATGGCACACAAGCAAAAGCTTTTAACTGTATCTCAGTACATGTGATAATACTAAACCAATACCAACACCATGTGGTGTACCATCATCAATGCTGGTCATAGTTTAGACATCCTTAAAGTTTTGAATTGCTTTGCCTACTCAGTCAGCAATGTGCACATACAGATCGATCCAGCCATATTTTGCATTGCATTCAGGTAAAGCACAGTCACAGTGGGGCACAAGGGTAGATGTGACTTCTGTTTTCTCTGCAATTCCACTCAATCTACTATAGTTTGGCTCTTGGTTACATGAGCTCACGTGTGACCCAACAGTTTTTTAGAAAAAAATACTTTGGATTGTCACAGCATTATTCACCATCTCAGGATGTCTCAAAACACTTTACTGCCAAAGAAGTTATTTCCGAAGAATAGCCTCTGCTATAAAGCAGGAAACAAATATAAGGTGTCAGTTTAACATCTCCTCCTAAAGGTGGCAGCACACTCTCCACCATACACTGGCTACCTCAGCCTTGACTTTGTGCTCAAGTGCCATGAAGGGGTCTTGAACTCACAACCTCCTGGCTCAAAGGCAGCAGCACTATTTCATTGTGCCACAGAAGAAACCCTCAGCTTCCAGTTCTTCATATTATTTATTTCCTCCCTGCTCACTGGTTAAAGCTGGCATCACTGGGAAATGAGAGTGTCATTTGTTCTCATGTCTCTGGTGATTGCAAGTGGGTGGGATTCAAACAAATTTCAAGCAGAAATCATGGACTTCACATTCCCTATACTATCCCTAAATCCCAATTGTTCTATTTACCTATCACCCCTGCACGTGATGACCTGCATTGATTCCCTGCTCTGCAATGGTTCAATTTTTTTAAAAAACTTTATATTCAAATTCCTTACACATCCTTGGTCCCGCTCCTTACTTGTAACTTCTTCCAGTTCTACAGTGCTCAGGATCTCTGCATCACTTTAATCCCAGCCACCTGAGGATCTCCAATTTTCTTCACCCCATCATTATCAGATGTGAATTCAGCTTCCATGACCATAACCTCTTGAACCTCTCTCACGCTACCTTTAAAATGTTCCCTGAAACCTCCTTATCCCTTGTCACAATGTCGTTAACTGACAATATTCCTGCAAACCATTTTGGGGCGGGTTGGGTGGGGGTGGTTTGTGTTTATTACTCTACAGATGCAACAAAGTTGTAAGGATTGAGAAAATTTGCTACCCAGAGTGAGGTCAAAGAGAAAAAAGCCAAGACTCCTTGACTCCATTCAGTAAATTCAACAAACACTCATCACAACAGGTGGCATAACAACACCACATATTGCAAATGCATAGGAATGGCTTAATGGTCAATGTGATACTGACTGCTTCAGGTAGGTTTGGCCGTCTATAATGGGAGCACATGATACGAGATAAAACTCATGCCACCTAATCACGTTCCAATGTGACCAGAGATGGCTCGCAGATCTGTGACAGGGGAAGAGGTGACAGAAGAGATAAATTTATTTGAAAAAGATCCTCTGCACGTGAAACAGCGTGACTCATTTTTCCCGTGTCTGTATGCCACATAATTTCTATAAAAAGCAGTTTTTATTGACACAGCTTTAGAAAAGGGTTAAGTTCCACTCATTCAGCACACCAAACATTATCTTTTGAGTGCTGTTTATACACTGGTGGTAAGCAAACACACAAAAAGATGTCTTTCAAGCAGCACTCAATGGAACAGGGAATGTTGGAAACACTGAGCAGATTAGGGGGCATCCTTGGAGCTAAAAAAATAGAATTAACGTTTCAGGGCAGCAACATTCCACGAGGTCAGATGATGTTAACATTGTTTCTCTCTCCATTAATGGTGCCTGTCTACTTCCAGTATAGAAATATATACTGAGTCATTCCAGCATTTTCTGCTTCTATTTCAGATTTCCATCATTGGTGGGTTTTTTTTTAGGATATTGATTAATATTCTGATTTTTGGGTCAAAAGTAGAGAAGATCCATATATTCATTGTCACAGACCAGAGGAACAGACCCTTCAGCTCACCATGTCTATGCTGACCATCACGTACCTTATCTACATTAATTTCATTTACCAGCACTTCGTCCATAGCCTACTATGTTTTGGTGATTCAATTGGTGATGCTTCCTAAATGTTGTGTGAGCAACCTGCCTTCACCTGGGTGAAAAACTCTTTCTACAACCCTTCTAAACCTCCGATTCCTCACATTAAACCTATGCCCTCTGGTCGTAGACACCTCTACTATGGCAAAAGTTTCTTATTATCTATGCCTTTCATAATTTTATTTACCTCTGTAAGATCCCAGCTCAGCTTCCTCCACTCCAACGAAAACAAACCCAGCCTATCCAGTTTCTCCTCATACCTGGAACATCCCCTCCCAGGTGAATTTCCTCTGCACCCTCTCCAGTGCAATTATATCCTTCCTTTAGTGTGGCAACCGGAACTGCACACAATATCCCAACTGTGGACTATGTTAACTGTGCTATGATATTATATAAAACTATGTTTTATAAAGCTGTCCCAAGATCTCCTGCTCTGATATTCAATGACCGAGCTAATGAAGGTCAACATCCTATATGCCTTCTTCACCACCCTGTCTACCTGTGCTGCCACCTCCAGGGATCTTTGGATTTGTACACCAAGCTCTCTTTGTTCCAGAATGCTCCCTTGGCTTTAACGTTCATGGTATATGTCCTATCCTTATTAGACCCCCACACAATACATCACACACTTATCAAGACTATATTTCATCTGCCATAGCTCTGCCCAATTTACCAGCTGATCAATATCATTCTGCATCCGATCCTCTTCACCATCAACACCACCAATTTTCATATCACCTGCAAACTTCCTAATCATACCAGCTACATTCACATCTGGGTCCTTAATGTATATACAATTATCAAGGGTCCCAGCACTGATCCCCGTGGTACACCGTTGATCACAAACTTCTAATCACAAAAGCAACCTTCTACCACCATCCTGTCTCCTATTATCAAGCCAATTTTGGATTCCATTTGATGACTTGCCTTGGATTCCATGGGTTCTAACCTTTCAGACCAGCTTTCCATTTGGCACCTTGTCAAAGGCCTTGCTGAAGTTCAGGTAAACCACATCAACCACTCTGCTCTCATCAATATATTTAATTACATAGAACGACATCGTGCCGAACAAATTAAACTTGCGATTAAACTCCTAAACTAATCCTTTCTGTCTACGCAATGTCCATATCCCTCCATTCTCTGCATATTCATGAGCCTATTTAAGAGCCTCTTAAACGTCTCTACCGTATTTGCCTCCATCACCATCCCTGGCAACGCATTCCAGGCACCCACCACTCTCTGTGCAAGAAAACTTGCCCTGCACATCTCCATTGAATTTAACCCCTCTCACCTTAAACGCATACCCTCTAGTATCAGACATTTCGACCCTGGGGAAAAGATACTGGCTGTCTACTCATAATCTTATAAGCTTCTATCAGGTTTCCCCTCAGTCTCTGTCGCTCCAGAAAGAACGACCTAAGCCTGTCCAACCTCTCCCCATTAGTACCACATGTCTACTAATCCAGGCAGCATCCTGGTAAACCTTTTCTGCACCCTCTCCAAAGCTTCCACATCCTTCCTGTAAAGGGGTGACCAGAATTAAATGCAATACTCTAGATGTGGTCTAACCAGAGTTTTATAAAGTTGCAATATAACTTCCTGACTCTTGAACTCAATGCCTCTATTAATAAAGGCAAGCATGCCATACACCTTCTTAACTGCCCTATCAACCTGTGCAGCTACTTTCAGGGAGCTATGGACTTGGACCTCAAGATCCCTCTGTACATCAGCATTGTCAAGAGTCCTGCCATTAACTGTGCACTGTCCTTCTACATTTACCTCTTCAAAAAAAAATCAAGTTAATTAGTCAGACAGGATCTCCCACCAACAAATCCTTGTTAAGTATCCTGATCACTCTGCCTTTTCAAATGTAGATTGATCGTATCCCTCAGAATTTTTTCCAATAATTTCCCTACCACTTACGTTAGACTCACAGGCAGTAATTACTTTGCTTATCCCT
This sequence comes from Pristis pectinata, assembly GCF_009764475.1. NCBI lineage: Eukaryota > Metazoa > Chordata > Chondrichthyes > Rhinopristiformes > Pristidae > Pristis > Pristis pectinata. The sequence goes on from NC_067409.1 coordinate 11,933,520, forward strand.
GCTGCCCTTCTTGAATAAAGGTACCACATTTGATATCTTCCATGTCTTCTGGTACCTCACCTGTGGCCAGTAAGGATTTAAATAACTCTGTCAGGACCCCAGCAGCCTGGAATAGATTTCATCAGGCCCCAGAGATTTATCAACCTTTATGTCTGCTGAGGCATTCTACACCTTATTAATCTTATCATGCTTTAGAATTTCACTGTCCCAACTGAAATCTCCAATTACAATGTCTTTCTCCTTAAGGATGTGGTTATGCTGTAAACAGTGCAGAGGAGATTCACCAGGATGTTGCCTAGAATGGAGGATTTTAGTTATGGGGAAAGAGGGCAGAAGATACAAAAGCCTGAAAACAAGTACCACCAAGTTCAAGGACAGCTTCTATTCCATTGTTACTGGAACGGTCCCTTAGTACGATAAGATGGACTCTTGACCTCACAATCTTCCTTGTTATGGCTTTGCACCTTATTGTCTGCCTGAACTGCACTTTCTCTGTAACTGTAACACTTTATCCTGCATTCTGTTATTACTTTCCCTTGTACTACCTCAATGCACTGTGTAATGAATTGATCTGTATGGATGGCATGCAAAACAAAATTTTTCACTGTACCTTGGTACATGTGACAATAATAAACTAATTTAACAATTTACCAATTTGTTTTCCCTAGATTAATGGAGTTTAAGGGGTGACCTGATAGAAGTATATAAGATTAAGAGGCATAGATAGGGTAGATAGTAAGAATCTTTTTCCCATGGTGAGACTGTCTGATACAAGAGGACATAGATACAAGGTTCAGAGGTGATCAGACAAGAAAGTTATTTTTACAGAGAGTGGCTGATATCTGGAATGTGCTGCTAGAGGAGGAGATGGAATCAGACGCAATTACTACCTTTAAGTGACAGTTAGACAGAAATAGGCAAGCCTTAGAAGGATACATTTAATGGGATTAGTGTAGATGGACAAAAAGGTCAGCATGGACGTGGTGGGTCAGAGGGCCCATTTCTGTGCTGTGTGACTCCAATGAATGCAGATGAAAGATATTCATTTTAGATCTTGCCCACCTCCTCTTGTCCATGCAAAGATTTTCCCTTTTGGTCTCTAACGTGACCCACTCTTTCTCTGGTTACCCTCTTATTCAAAATTCCTTGGAATTTTTCTGAATCTTATCTGCCAGTAATATTTTGTGACCCCTCTTTGCCCTCCTAATTTCTCTTTTAAGCACTCCTCTACATTCTCTATATTCCTGAAGATCCCCCCCGCCCTCATTTTCAGTTCATACCTACCAGATTTTTTTTTCAAATCAAACCTTCATCCTCATATATACATTACACACACTTCAAAATAGAGGTAGGGTATTCAAGCTTTCAATCCTCTTCTGTCCTTCAGTTATATCGTGTCAACCTGTAATCTATGTACACGCTCAGCAAAATCTATTGATCAACTTTCGATCAACTCCAAGCATGTGTGATATCTACACCAACCATCCTGATCTGAACTGTAGCCCATACAGTGAGGAGGGAATCCTCTGATCTTTTAACTACTTCTCCTATAACAAGGGACCAAAGAGGACTGTGCTTTTAACGTGCCGCTACATTAGCTGAGATTTCAACAATATGTTGCCTGTTTTCACTTCATATCTGAGGTATGGGGTTATAGGCCTGAGTAATGGGGAGAGGTTGGCTAGGCTAGGTCTTTATTCCTTGGAATGTAGGAGAATGAGGGGTGATCTTATCGAAGTTTATAAAATCATGAGATGGGCAGTAACAGTCTTTTCCCCAGGGTAGGGTAGTCCAAAACTAGGGGGCATAGGTTTAGAATGAGAGGGGAAAGGTTTAAAAGGGACCTGAGGGGCAACTTTTTGTTTTATGCAGAGGATGGTGAGTAAATGGAATGGGCTGCCAGAGGAAGTGGTTGAGGCAGGTACAATAGTGTCACTTAAGAAGTACTTGGATAGGTACATGGAGGAGAGGGGGTTAGAGGTATATGGGACGGACTCAGGAAATTGGGACTAGCTGGGTGGGCACCATGGTCAGCATGGACTTGTTGGGCCGAAGGGCCTGAATCCGAGCTGTATTGTTCTATGACTACATCTGACTCCAACAATTTTACAAAAACTGGCAAGAGTTGTGGATAATGAGGAAGGGTGACATAGGATATGGACCAGTGGGAAGTGTGGGCAGAATAATGGCAGATGGAGTTTAATCCAGACAAGTGTGAGGGGTTGCACTTTGGGAGGTCAAATGCAAGAGAAATGTATATAGCAAATGGAAGGACCCTCAGGTAGTAAATACTTTGGTAATAAGCCCTTATTATAGAACGATCTTGGGAATGCAAGTCCATTGCTCCCTGAAAGTGGCAACACAAGTAGATAGGATGGTAAAGAAGGCATACGGCATACTTGCCTTCATTGGTTGGGGCACTGAACATAAAAGTCGGGAAGTCATATTGCAACTGTGTGAATCTTTAGTTAGGCCACATTTGGAGTACTGTGTGCAGTTCTGGTGGCTGCATTACAGGAAGAATGTGGACGCTTGGGAAATGGTGCAGAAGAGGTTCACCAGGAAGTTGCCTGGATTTGAGAGTATTACCTAGAAGGTTGGACAAACCTGGATTGTTTTTGCTGGAGCATCAGAGGCTGAGGGGGCAACCTGATAGAAAAATATAAAATTATGAGAGGCATAGATAGGGTAGATAGACAGAGACTTTTCTCCAGGGTGGAAATGTCAAATACTAGAAGGCTCAGCTCTAAGGTTAGAGGAGAAAAGTTTAAAGGAGATTTACGAGGTAATTTTTTTTTAAACAGAGAGTGATAGGTGCCAGGGGAAGTGGTGGAAGCAGATACAATAGCAACGTTTAAGAGGCATTTAGACTGACAAGTGAACAGGCAGGGAATGGAGGAATACGAATTACGTGCAGGAAGATATGCAGTTTAAATTGGCATCATAGTTAGAGTTATAGAATTATACAGCACTGAAACAGGGACTTCGGCCCAACTTTTTCGTGCCAACTACCTGCTTAACTGAGCTAGTCCTATTTGCTCGACACTTGGCACAGACATCGTGGGCTGAAGGGCCTGTCCCTGTGCTGTACTGTTCTATGTGCTGTACTGTTCTATGTGCTGACGTTGAGCTGAGAGTGGAGACAGAAGTGGAAACCAGTGGAGAGAGTTGCAAGTACCGAAGGGCCATATCACGCTGAGGTGTCCAAGATCAGTCTAAAACTCAACATCTGTACATGGACCTCTCTTTAATGCTCTGGGCTTTTGTGAAGATACAAATTAAAAACTTTAATCTCCTCAAATTTTGCAGGGTCTGGAGGAACGTTTTCACCCAGGGGACGGTTGCAATCTGGAACGCACTGCCTGAGGAGGTGGTGGAGGCAGACACTCTCACAACATTTAATAAGTATCTAGGCGAGCACTTGAATTGCCAAGGCATCAAAGGTTATGGACCAAGTAGTGGTAAATGGGATTAGTATAGATAGGTTCTTGATGGCCAGCATGGGCACCTTGGCCTGATGAGTCTGCTTCTGTGCTGTATAATTCTATGACCAGTATTTTGGGAAAAGAATTCCAGGTTCCCTTCTGCCTTGTGCAAACATATGTCTCCTGAATCAGCTCTGAATTGCTTCAACCTTCGTAAGTTTACGTCTCCTTGTTCTCATCCCTCCCACTAGCAGAAATAAAACCCAATCAATGCTTTACGTCATTTTAAACCCCTGGATTGGACTATCCTTTATATCATTTATACTCAAGCTGAATTCAAGTTACTAATGATGCAACTGACTAAATCATGGCGTGAACAAGGAGGACATTTAGGAATTTAAACACTGCAGGATGCCCTCACCCAAAAAAATATTTAGTATCTCTATTCTCCCTGATAGCTTGTTTCCAAGAAGAAAAATATATCGAGTTACTATGAAATAATTTACATTTATTATGCATGGACAAGCATTTCATGCAAAGATATTTTGTACACTTCCTGCAAAGCTTTATGTGATGTTCATCAGTCACAGTTAACCCCAGTCAAATTCACTCTAACACATTCATTCTCTCACGCACAAATTTAACCTCCCACACTCTGGTTCATTTTCCCTACCAATCTCTTCGTTAAAAGAGAATGGGAAATGGATTGGGTCCTGATGGGAGCTGGAGCGGGGTATGCATAGGGAGAGTGGCAGTGGGTTTATTGTGGATAGTGGTCAACTGCCTTGCCCGTGAAGCAGCACTGGAGTAAGAGAAGGCAAGAGTTAAGAAGAGAAGCAAACTGCTAAAGTGGCAAAGGGGATCACAGGTCTAGGTGGGGAGTAATTGTCAGTGTTTTATCCCCAGAATCACATAAATAGATTATTTGGCCTATCATGCTCAGACTAGTTGAACAAGAGCAGTCCAGCGTAATCTTGCTGGGCAGTTCTTTGTCTTTTGCCTTCTGGATTAAGGCACTTCAAGGGCTCATCCAGAAACGAGGATAGAAAGGAAAATGAACCTCATAAAGACAAGTTAAGGATGAAAGCCAACAGGGAAGTTTTCATTGCTCCCTGAACTACTCCAATGAAAGGACATCAATCTCAAACATTAATTTAATTTCTCACTGCACAGATATTGCTTGACCTGCTGAATCTTTCCAGCATTTTCTGTTTTTAATCCAATGTCCCATTGCCTCGTTTATGACCCTGGCAAATTACAATGTAAAAACACGAGGGAGGAACAGGAACAGGCCATATTGTTCAATAAAATCATGGCTTGTCTAATTGTGGCCCTTTAATGAAATATATTCAAGGCTAAAGATTTATTTCGACAGTCCAAAAATATCTTCAGCCTTGAATATATTTAATGATTCAGGCTCTGCAAGTTCTCTGGGGTAGAGAAGTCCAAAGATTCACAAGCCTCCAAGAGAATGAATTGTTTTTCATCTCATCTTAACTGTGTAACCCTATACTCAGAAACTATTCTGACTCCCCTTGAGGGGGAACCCTCTCAGCATCTTATATGGTTCAATAAGTACACCTCACATTCTTCTAAACTCCGCTCCTCAATATTTCCTTAATATGATACTCAGTGCCTTGCATGTTCCCAGGAGAAGTATCTTGCCTACTGAGTGACATTTGAGTTTGTGTGTCCCCAGGTTTAGACACTGCACCTCTTCTGGCCATGTCTTCACCTGGCAATATCCTAAGTTGTTAACTTCCCTTCTTAAGCCTTACTGACTCTCAGCTGTGTTTTTATACTCCCTTAAGGCACCCCTTAAATACTTTGCAAGATGACCAACACCTCATGTTGATTGGTATCGATTTTTTTGCCCAGTAATGTCACAGAGAAATGCTCTGGCTCATGGTTATTATGTTAGAAGTGTTACACAAATGGAAATTATTAGTAAGTGTGAGAAAGTCCTTGACCTCATCCTAGAAGACAGCTATTGTTTAAAAAAAAATGGATAGCAAGTTTGAGACAACATGAATGTGTATCTAAAGGGCTTTGACCTGCAGGGCTACAATCTGTGTGGAGTTTGCATGCTCCCTATGACCACATGGGTTTCATCTGGGTGCTCCAGATTTCTTTCACATCACAAAGACCTGCAGATTAGTAGATCCATTGGCCACTGCAAGTTGCCCCTAATGTGGAGGCGAGTGTAGAATCTGGTGGGGGGGGGGGGGGGGTGCGCGGGAAAAGAGTTGTCATACTGCCACTGGAACTCCCATGTACTCTCACTGGAAGCAGGGTGGCTGTCTACAAAAGCATGTGCTCCAAAGTTCTTGGAAGTGTGAAACAAAAAAGTGAGCCCTTACAAAGTGATGTATCTGTGAGGGACCTGCCAAAGATAAAATGTAGGTGGTCAGTCAAGTAACATGACCATAATTATTGGATCAAAAATAAATTTCACACTGTTCCATTCAGAACAGTGGCCAGAAACTTCCAGAAAGATCAGTGAGACTTCCTCACACGCACAAATCACCCAATGGACACTTGAAGCTAAAACAGTGTGAGAGTTTAAGGAAGGAGCAGATTTGAGTCTCAGTTGAATGTAAGGAGACAGACCATACTAATAGTACACTATAGCATTGCTTCAGTGATGTGAGAAGACTGAATCTCCCATGTCTAATCATTCAGACATTCCCCTGGAGAAACGTAGGACTACTTCTGCAAAAAAAACTTCATCTGGATCTCACCAAACATTTCCATCCTAATACATCTTCTTTACATCCTTTAGCTCAGCAAGCAAATTCAACCAGCCTGCAAACACAAGTGCACCTTAAATCTCATTCTGCACAGAAGAGATATTCATGAGAACATAAGAAATGGGAGCAGGAATAGGCCATCTAGCCCATCGAGCTTGCTCTGTCATTCAATAAGATCATGGCTGATCTGGCCATGGACTCAGATCCACCTACCTGCCTTTTCCCCATAACCCTTAATTCCCCTACTGTGCAAAAATCTATCTAACTGAGTCTTAAATATATTTAATGAGGTAGCCTTCACTGCTTCCCTGGGCAGAGAATTCCACAGATTCACTATTCTCTGGGAAAAGCAGTTTCTCCTCATCTCTGTCCTAAATCTATTCCCCCTTCAAGTTCCTGGGAGTGAACATCACCAACAGCCTGTCCTGGTCAAATCACATAGATGCCACGGCCAAGAAAGCTCACCAGTGACTCTACTTCCTCAGGAGGCTAAAGAAATTTGGTTTGTCCCCTTTGACTCTCACCAACTTTTACAGATGCACCATAGAAAGCATCCTATCTGGACATATCACGGCTTGGTACGGCAACTGCTCTATCCAGGACCGCAAGAAACTGCAGAGAGTTGTGGACACAGCCCAGCGCATCACGGACACCAGCCTCCCCTCCTTGGACTCTGTCTTTACCTCTCGTTGTCTTGGTGAAGCAGCCAGCATAATCAAAGACCCCACCCACCCAGGACATTCTCTCTTCTCTCCTCTTCCATCAGGTAGAAGATACAGGAGCCTGAGGGCACGTACCACCAGACATAAGGACAGCCTCTACCCCACTGTGATAAGACTATTCCCTTATACAATGAGATGGATTTTGACCTCACAATCTACCTGACCTTGCACCCTATTGCACTGCACTTTCTCTGTAGCTGTGACACTTTACTCTGTACTGTTATTGTTTTTACCTGTACTACATCAAAGCACTCTGTACTAACTCAATGTAACTGCACTGTGTAATGAATTGACCTGTACGATTGGTTTGTAAGACAAGTTTTTCACTGTACCTCGGTACAAGTGACAATACCAAATCTTAAGGCTATGTCCCCTAGTTCTAGTCTCACCAACCCGTGGAAATAACCTTCCTGCCTCTACCTTACCTGTCCTTTTCATAATTTTATATGTTTCTAAAAGATCCCCTTTCATTCTTCTGAATTTCAGCGAGTATAGTCCCAGGCAACTCAATCTCTCCTCATAGGCTAACCCCCTCACCTCCATAATCAATCTGGTGAACCTCTCCTGCACCGCTTCCAAAGCCAGTATATCTTCCCTCAAGTAAGGAGACAGAACTGCACGCAGTACTCCAGCTGCGGCCTCACCAGTACCCTGTACAGTACAGTACCCTGTAAGCTATCAGGGATGCCAAGAGGCAATACCAACTCAAAATAGAGTCCCTGACCAGCCGCCAGTTATGGCAGGGCTTACATGCCATAACAGGCTACAAGACGAAGTTGAGCTGCATAGCTAACAACAGCGCATCCCTTCCTGATGAACATAACGCATTCTATGCGCGTTTTGAACAAAAGGGAAGTGGATTGTCACCATCCACTCTGACAGCCACCAACGCAGCTGAACCTGTGATCACAGTGGAGGACGAAAGATCAGTCTTCCGGAGAGTGAACATAAGGAAAGCACCTGGCTCAAATGGTGTCCCGGGCCTTGTGCTGACCAGCTGGCAGAAGTATTTGCGGACATATTCAACCTCTCCCTGCTTCAATCTCAGGTTCCCTCCTGTTTTAAGAAGACCACTATCATCCCGGTACCAAAGAAAAGGTAACATGCCTCAATGACTATCGACCAGTGGCTCTGACATCCACCACCATGAAGTGCTTTGAGAGGTTGGTCATGGCACACATCAACTCCAGCCTACCAAACAACCTGGACCCATTGCAATTCGCCTATCACTGAAACTGGTCTACAGCGGATGCCATCTCCCTGGCCCTACACTCAGCTCTGGAGCATCTGGACAGTAAAGACACATATGTTAGACTATTGTTTACTGACTACAGCTCTGCCTTCAATACAATAATTCCAAGCAAGCTTGTCACCAAACTCCAAGACCTAGGACTCAACACCTCCCTCCGTAACTGGATCCTTGACTTTCTAACAAACAGACCACAATCAGTGAGAATAGGCAGTTATACCTCTGGCACGATTATTCTCAACACTGGTGCCCCACAAGGCTGCGTCCTCAGCCCTCTACTCTACTCCCTGTACACTCATGACTGTTTGGCCAGATTCTGCTCTAACTCCACCTACAAGTTTCAGATGATACCACTGTCATAGGCCATATCTCAAACAGCGATGAGTCGGAGTACAGGAAGGAGATAGAGAGCTTAGTGGAATGGTGTCATGACAACAACCTTTCCCTCAATGTCAACAAAACAAAAGATCTGGTCATTGACTTCAGGAAAGGGGGCGGTGTACATACACCTGTCTACATCAATGGTGCTGAGGTCGAGAGGGTTGAGAGCTTCAAGTTACAATAATAAGCTTCAAGTGACAATAATAAACCAATACGAATACAGTTGATGCATAACCTTCCTGCTCTTAAATTCAATCCCTCCAGCAATGAAGGTGAGCATTCCATTTGCCTTCTTGATAACCTGTTGCACCTGCAACCCAAGCTTTTGTGATCCATGCACAAGCACTCCCAAGTGCCTCTGCACAACAGCATGCTTCAATCTTTCACCATTTAAATAATAATCTCATCTTCTATTTTTCCTTCCAAGGTGGATGACCTTGCATTTACCAAAATTGTAGTCCATCTGCCAGACCCTTGCCAACTCACTTAACCTGTCTATCTCTCTCTGCAGACTCTCCGTATCCTCTGCAGTTTGCTTTTCCACTCAGTTTAGTGTCATCAGCAAACATAGATACGCTACACTCGGTCCCCACTTCCAAATCATTAATGTATATCGTGAACGGTTGCAGTCCCAGCACCGACCCCTACGGCACCCCACTCACCACTGATTGCCAACCAGAGAAACACCCATTTATCCCAACTCTCTGCCTTCTATTGGTTAACCAATCCTCTATCCATGCTAATACCTTACCCCCAACTCCATGCATCCTTATCTTATGGATGTCTTTTATGCAGCACCTTATTGAACACCTTCTGGAAATCCAAGCATACAACATCCACCTGTTTCTACACCTATAAGGTCACAATGTATACCCTCTGGAGGCCAATCTGCAGTATGAGTCATAAAGCAATATAGCACAGAAACAGGCCCTTCAGCCCAACTCATCCATGCCAACCAAGATGCCCAACTAAGCTAGTTCCATTTACCCATGTTTGGCCCACATACCTCTAAACCTTTCCTATCCATGTACCTGTCCAAGTGTCTTTTAAATGTTGTTATTGCCTGAGCCACTTCCTTTGGCAGATTGTTCCCTGTATGCACCAACCTCTGGGTGAAGAAGTTGCCCCTCAGGCCCCAGTTAAATCTTTCCCCTCTCATGTTAAACCTGCGTCCTCTAGTTTTTGATACCCCTTCCTTGGGAAAAGGACTGTGAGCTTTCACCCTATCTATGCCCCTCATGATTTTATATACCTCTATAAGGTCACCCCTCAGTCTCCTACGCTCCAAGGAATAAAGTCCTAGTCTGGCCAACCTCTCCATATAACTCAGGCCCTCAAGTCCTGGCAACATTCTCATAAATCTTCACTGCATTCTTTCCAGCTTAATGACGCCTTTCCTAATAACAGGGTAACCAAAACTGTACACAATACTCCAGACACAGCCTCACCAACGTCTTGTTGACCAAAGCAAACTGTATGAAATGGGAAGTTAAAGCTTTATAGGGCTCTTTATTCCTTGCAGTGATTAATGCTCATGGTCTTTAGCACTGTGCTTCGTTGAAATGTTGCTTTGGGGATTAGCGTCATACTTCTTCCTGACTGTCAATGCCTGCTATCTAAGTTCACAGCAATGACATTCGCAAAGCATTTCCATAAATAGTACTGTCTGAGAGAGCTTGAGGTGATACTTCAAAAGGCACGGTGTCAATCACAATTCACTGGGTGGCATCTTCATCTCTGAGGCACGAGACACTGGGTTCAAATCCCAGTTCGGAAATTTGAGCAAGTCATTCAGACAGTTGCTACACTGACGTGCTGAGGGATTTGATGAGATGTGAAGTGACAAGAACATAAGAAAACAGGAGCAGCCCACTTGGCCCCTCAAGCCTACCCCTTTATTCAATATGATAATGGCTGATCTGTCCCTGGCTTTATCTCATCTTCTGCAAGATGCAGCAACTATTTTGAGAATGCCTGGCTCTGAGAGGAATTGCAGAGCTGAGTCAACATAAAAGTCACCCATGACATGTTTAAAAATGTTCAGGTCAAATGGCATCTGTTGCAATTTTCATTGCAATTAAGCTCCTGATTACTTTGACAAACGTTGAAAAAGTCCTTGAGAAATTAAAATCCTTACCTACATGAACATTTACTGAGCTTTCCAAACAGCAACTATTTACACTGCACCTTGAACAAAGAAAATCAACTCAAGGCACTTCACATGAGAGCTTACAGACATCGAGCTACAAGAGAAGCACTAGAACATAGAACAGTACAGCACAGGAACAGGCCCTTCGGCCCATGATGTTGTGCCAAACTACTTAAATGCCTAACTAAACTAATCCCTTCTGCCTACACAATGTCCATATCCCTCCATTCTCTGCACATCCATGTGCCTAAGAGCCTCTTAATCGCCTCTATCGTATTTGCCTCCATCACCACCCCTGGCAGCGCATTCCAGGCACCCACCACTCTCTGTGTAAAAAACTTGCCCTCTCTCACCATGTCCTCTAGTTTTAGACATTTCAACCCTGGAAAAAAGATACCGGCTGTCCACTCTATCTGTGCCTCTTATAATCTTATAAACTCCTACCAGAAACTTGGCATTGAGACACTAAATACACTCAGGCACTCCGCTGAGCAGACCAGGTTGTTTGCAGGCAGGACATCAAATTCCAAAACAGACACTCTGTTCCAAACTCTATCTGAAAAAGATTACCAGGAAGATAAAGGAAAAGATTCAATGACGTGCTTAAAGCTTCTTGGTAAAAGTGCAACAACCTCACTGACTCCTTGACTGTCCCGGGCCCAGCACATAGATGCAATCATAAGGAAAGCATGCCGGCATCTTTACTTTCTTAGGAAGTTGAGAAGGTTCGGCACATCAACAAACACTAACAAACTTCTACAGATGTACTGTTGAAAGTATCCTGACTGGTTGCATCATGGTCTGATATGGCAATTCAAATGTGCAGGAATGCAAGAAGCTGCAGAGAGTAGTAGAGAATAGGAGAGAGAACTACAGAGAAAACATCACAGGCACATCCCTTCCACCACTGGTGGTACCTACAGGAGGCGCTGCCTCAAGAAGGCAACATTCATCATCAAAGATCCCCACCATCCAGGCCATGCCATTTTCTCGCAGCTACCATCGGGCAGGAGGTACAGAAGGCTGAAGTCCCACACCACCAGGTTCAAGAAGGGATATTTCCCTTCAACCAACTGGCAAAACCCTAATCACTACAGTTTAGCAACACTGTGACCACTTTGCACTAAAATAGACTTTGTATGTTTTTGATCCAATTGTGTCCTTTCTTGTAAAAATTATGTATAACATGTTTAATTTATGTTTTTCTTGTGAATGGTGCTTATATGATGCTATGTGAGCAGTATAGACTTTGGGGAGTCCAAAAACTAGGGGGCATAGATTTAGGGTGAGAGGGGAAAGATTTAAAAGGGACTTGAGGGGCAACCTTTTCACACAGAAGGTGGTGAGTATTTGGAATGAGCTGCCAGAGGAAGTGGTTGAGGCAGGTACAATAGCATCATTTAAGAAGCAATTGGATAGGTGCATGCAGGGGTGGGGCTTGGAGAGATACGAGCTGAATGCAGGAAATTGTGACTAGATGGGTTGGCACCATGGTCGGCATGGAATCAATGGGCCGAAGGGCCTGTATCCATGCTGTAGGACTCTATGACTTTTCATTGCACCTGTGCATACATGTACTTGTGCACATGACAATAAGCTTGACTTTGACTTTGGAATCCCTGGTCTATGACCACTCAGAGAGGAGCATTTCAAATAGTCCAATAAAACTTCAAAACCATTGCTTGATTATTCAGAAATCCCAATGGTTCAGCATCTAGCTCACCAGATGATGTTTGCTGCATTCCCTTCCATTCACCGGGGTCCCGGATCCCACACTTACTTTTTACTCACTGGGGCCACAGTTCCCACATTCACTTGGTTCACTGGACAATTTATCAGACCCTGTAAGATCTAAAAAAAAGGACAACAACCAGCAGTCTGGAAAATCTGCTAACCTGGCACAACTGAAGTCCCTGAGTGTACCAGGGTACTGAGAGGCTCGAGTCAACAAGAGTCCTGCACAAATGGCAGAAGGAGTGCTACTAGCTCACAAACTGCCCACACCATCAGGCACCTCTGGCCCCATCTGTGGAAGAGTGCAGTTCCCACATTGAGCTGATTGTTCTCCTCAGAACTCACAAAGCCAGAGTGGATGTCATACTCTTGCCTGAGGAGGAGGTGGAAATGAAGGAAATTGGAGCAGGTGACCAAAAGTTTGGTTAAAGAGATAGATTTTAAAGAGCATCTTGAAAAAAAGGAGAGACAGAGAGGGGGTGAGGGGATCAAATTCTACAGTTCTATCCTGTACTTCAAACACTCTTTTATTAGATGGCCAAAGGCTCCACTGGTACATGTCCACTGTCAATGTCTGCCTTCACTGAAATGTAGTCCCTGAGATATAGGAAGAGGTTTACACTTTCAAGGCCTTGCTTTGAACCTGTATTTTCAGATGGTGTACAGCAGGGATATATTGGCAAGAGGACCTTGGTTTTGCAGAAATTGATTGTAAGGCCCATCTTCTCGTACACTTCAGTGAACAAGTCAACGATGGCTTGGAAATTGGCCTTCGAGTACACACATTTGCAAGCTCGACTACTAGAGATTGGATAACCTTGGCTCTGGAGGCAACCTAAGCTGAACAGTTTCCCATTAGTCCTGAAGATTAACTCTACTCCAGCGAGAAGTTTGTTGCAGGCAAGGTGCAGTACATGCTGAGGAAGACCGAAGGGTGCATTAGGGAACTGATGCAGCCCTTGTTTGACACTGGTCTGCACCAAGGATGGATTTGTTGTGGACCTGCTGGTTGGGAGCACAGCTTACTGTTGCATCAAGATGGGTGCTCCACAGTTCCTCCTGACCGTTGGAGTCAAAGGCTTTAGTGACGTCAAAAACAGCCATACATAGTGGTCAGCCCTGCTCCCTGATTAAACTTCTCATGTCATTTGGTGAAGATTGCATCCTCCGTGCCTTTAGATAGATGAAATCCACATTGCCATTCAGAGAGCAACTGAGAGGAGGCTTCGGCAATGACGTTCCGTGTGGCTGAGAGCAGGAAGACCCTTCTGTAGTTACTACAGTCAGAATCAGCTGCTTTCCAGAAGATTGTCACCTGGCATATCCTTCCTTTCCCAGATGCATCTAATGCGGTTACGGCTTTGTGACCTAAATTCCTTGCTAAGTCTTACATCCCTTCTGAAGTTCTCATCTGCTCCCGAGGTCTTGGAAAGCTGAGTATTATTAAACCTAGTCAAAATGGTTTTATGAATGGTAAATCATGTTTGACAAATTTGTTTGAATTCTTTGAGGATGTAACAGGGAAAGTTAATAGAGGGGAACCTGTATACGTAGTGTATTTAGGTTTCCAAAAAGCATTTGAGAAGATGCTACAGAGGAGGCGGGTGCATATATTAAAAACCCATGGTATCAGACTGCAAATTGTGAACAATTGGCACATAGCTGTTCACTACTTGCACTACTGAGGAACACTATATAAAGTTTCCAAATTTGCTGATGTTATGAAAATAGGTGGAAGGACATGTTGTAATAAGGATACGGTGGTTCTGCAATGGGATAGGGATCGATTGAGTGAGTGGGCAGAAGGCTGGCAAATGGAGTTTAATGTGGGGAAGTGTGAAGTCATGCACTTTGGTAAGAGAAATCAAAAGGCAGATTATTATCAAAATGGAAAGAGACTGCAAATGAGTGAAGTACAGAGGGATAGAGGTGTTCTAATGCATGAATGAGAGGGGACCTCATAGAGATATTTAAAATTTTGAAAGGACTGGATAGAGTAGATGTGGTCAAGCTGTTTCCCTTGGTGGGTGAGTCCAGGACCAGAGGGCACAATCTTAGAATTAGAGGGTACAGGTTTAAAACAGAGATGAGGAGAAATTTCTTTAGCCAGAGGGTGGTGAATTTGTGGAATTCCTTGCCACGTACAGCATTGGAGGCCAGATCATTGGAGGCGTTTAAGGAAGAGAGAGAGCGAGAGAGAGCGAGAGAGAGCGAGAGAGCGAGAGAGCGAGAGAGAGAGCGAGAGAGAGAGAGAGAGAGAGAGAGAGAGATAGATATCTAAATAGTCGGGGTATCAAGGGATATGGGGATAAGGCCGGAAATTGGGGTTAGAATAGTGTGGTATTCTTCCCCCCCCCCCCCACCCAATTTCTCATTTCTTTTTCTTTTTTCCCTTTTCTTTGGAGCAGACTCGATGGGCCGAATGGCCTACTTCTGCTCCCTTGTCTTGTGATCTTGTCTTGTGATGAATCACAAAAAGCCAGCAGGCAGATCCAACAAATAGTTATGAAGACAAACTAGAGGATGGATTTTAAAAAAATAGGGAAGATTTGTTGCAATTGCACATGGTGTACAAGCCTCCTTCAAGGCCTAACCTGGAATATTGGGTACAGCTTTGGTGCCCTTACCCAAAATAAAAGATAAGATTTTTATTAGTCACATGTGCATCGAAGCACACAATGAAATGCATCCTTTGCGTAGAGTGCTCTGGGGGCAGCTCGCAAGTGCCGCCACACTTCTGGCGCCAACATAGCGTGCCTACAACTTCCTAACCCGTACATCTTTGGAATGTGGGAGGAAACCGGAGCACCCGGAGGAAACCCATGCAGACACGGCGAGAACGTACAAACTCCTTACAAGACAGTGGCTGGAATTGAACCCAGTCTCTGGCGCTGTTAGAGTGTTACGCTTTGGTGGCAGTACAAAGGGGATTCACCAGGCTAACTCCTGGGATGAGGGGGTTGTCCTACCAAAAGACACCAAATAGATTGGGCCTGTAATCCTTGCAGTTTAGAATTATGAGGGGTGACCTTATTCAAACATCTAAAGGGGCTTGACAGGGTAGATGTTGGGATGTTTTCACTCTTGGGAGAATCACGAACAAGGGGACATGACTACAAGGGGCTGGTCATTTAAAACTGAGATACATAGAAATTTCTTCCTGCAGAGTGTGGTGAATCTCTGGAATTCTATGGCCCAGTGGGTGGTGGAAGCTGGATCATTAGATGTAAAACAGAGGTGGATAAATATTTGATCAATCAAAGCATGGAGAAACGGCATAGAAGAGGAGTTGAGGGCAGCCTAGATCAGCCATGATCATATTGAATGGTGATTCAGGCTTGAAGGATCAGAGTGCCTATTCCGATTTTGCTACGTTCTTTTCAGTTGGCAAACGGCCTCTTAAATTCCTTGTTGGTTAGGGGCAGTAGCAACACTGGACCGGATAGATTGTTGTGGGATAGAGTTAATGGTGCTCACATCGTTCAAAGATTCTCCATGTTTAGCAGAGGTGAAGACAAGTTAGCACAGGCTGGTAAGAAACTGGCCAAAGCTCTGCTGTGACATGACCATACTAGTAACCCAAGTAATCCAAGTTACTTTGACGTCTGAGGTTTAATGACCTAAACATGAAGAAACAGCACACACCTGCGCCCATTCACAGCTGAGAGGGTTAGGTGTACAATCAGTTCCAATACATTCAATGCATGCACTATGCAATTATTAAATATTACTCTTCCAGGTCTGGGCCTCTTCGATAACTCTGATTTTGACAGCGGTGTCTTCAGCTGCCTAGGGCACAGTCACCAGAGCCGACTGAGCAGCTTGGATCACTCCAGGAGGCAAATGATAATGTTTCTCTATAGCCTCCTTTGATGCAAGGCTTTGGTATCCTCTACAATCAGTGCCATTCCTTGCCATAGTCTCAGTAACAATTCAGTATCATCAACAGTAAATTGCATTCTATTTGGGGGAGGCATTATAACAAAAAACACTCTTCTTTAAGCAGAATCAGTCAAGTTTTTACTTATCCATGAGAACTCAACTCACCTTCCTTGTTCGGGGATGCTCAATGACTTGCATTTGGTCAGTGCCATTAGTGCAGTAATACGTCCCAAGGCACTTCACAGGAACGTTGTAAAAACATTGCCAAAGAAGGAGAAAATAGCACAGGTGACCAAAAACTGTGTCAGCAAGAAGCACATCAGAGTGGGAAATATTGGTAGCAAGGCAGAGGGGGTTAGGACGATATTCCGTTGATTAGGACCTTGGCAGCTGAAAGCACGAAAAATCCATAATGCGGCGGCGAATATCAAAAGGCCAGAATTGGAAGAGCTATATTTAATAATTGCAGAATGCACTGATGATGAATGTCTTTGAATTAACAAGCAATTCTATACGTGTAGACTGGGTTGTGGGCAGGGCCATGTGTGCATGCTGTGTCATCACTGTTTCATCAGCTTGCTTAATCCTGCAAAGTGGGAGATGTCAATTTATACGTCTCTGTGGTTACTTGTACAAGGATGCTGGGCCCGGGGGTCCCAGTGCTGGGGCACTGGGCATGGGGGGGTGCCACAGTGCCAGGCTGCTGGGCGCAAGGGGTCCCACTGCTGGGATGCTGGGGGGCCCCAGTGCCGGGACGCTGGGCACGGTGGGGGGGGGGGGGGGGGGGGTGTTCTCAGTGCCGGGAAACTGCAGGAAGAGAGATGGTTTCTAGATTAAATGCAGGGAGCTATTGCACAGAACTAAATGAAGTACCTCTCCATAAATGTAGGTCTCTGATTAGCCAAACTTGCAGCTGAAGCTTTTGTTAATCAAGGTTTAAACAAATACTTAATATTCAGACATCAGCCGTTGTTCAGTTAGCATGACACTCACTTCAACATCAGAAGATGGTGGGGTCAAAAGACTTAAAATAAAAAGAAATCTACTTGCACAGCTCCTTTCACAACTTGGGATTGTACCAAGCACATAACAGACAATGAAGCAGACTTTCTTTACAAGTTCTGTCAGTGTATGAAACATGACAGCCAAGACTTGGATCATCACCTCAGCTGATACTCAGTGCTGCCAACAGGGCTACATTGTCCAGATTTACATTGTTGGATCAGACATCACACCGAGGCCCTGTCTTTGAAATATTTTGCGACACAGTTATCCACAGCGCCCTGTGCCAACGTTTAGCTCTTATACAGCATCAATAAAGCGGATTATATGCTCATTATGCCGCTGCAGTTTGTGGCACCTTGCTATTCAGATAATTGATGAGCAGTTTTCCTCCACAGTTCTAAAGCATTTCACCAGCTGTGAAACATTTTTGGACATTGTGTTATGAAATGCATTGTATAAAACATAGGATCTTACTGTACATAGCCCACATTCTCCTAGCAAATTGATCTCAGCTACTACAATATTCCATTGTTGTTTCACTTACCTCTGGAGAATTAGAGGTTCAGCTTGCTAATAGGACACTTAGATCTGCAATATCAAGATTACTTAGGGACTCACACTCTTCTCTACTCAACACAATTTTATACAATAGAAGCAATTGATAACTATCTTCCTGTGCATTGTGTCATCCATCCCATTGCTGAAACGACCCTGAAACTGGTCACCAGTAAGCACCTGACATGTGCACAGGCCAGCTGCCTTGAATTTTACCCCTTGGTTGAGACAACCAATTCTTTGAGTTCAGGTTAGAAAATGGGCCTGGGGTTTGGTGGTTGGTGAATGAAGCAACTTCAGCAAAGAATCCCTATTCCATTTCTGAAGCCTCACAAGGCACAGCCAGGTAACAATTTGCTGCCCTTTGTCTATTTGCTCCTAACTACAAAATTGCAACTTATAAAAACCATTACAGATGACATGCACCATTTTAAAAGAATACCATTCAAGCTTTACATCGCACAGTCCCCTTTCATCAGCTCAGCATGTGCCAACACACTGGACAACCATTCGGCCACGTGGTCACTAAAGCAATATAGGAAATGCAAAGCAAGCTCCTTCAAAACAAAAGCAGCAAAATGAATAGAAACCTGGTTGCCTGTGCTAAACATGCAAATGCCAGCCAACGTGTGTGCTGAAGCCTGCTTTTGAAATTTGCTTCTTTTGCAGTCAGTAGATTATGGAAGTGCAGTGCAATGCACAAAGGCCTGTGCATCATGCATTCAGAGGACACATTTCTTCCCCAGTAACTCTGCACACTGTATTAACATTATATGTGTGTAGGTTGGGGAGTTAAGGAGGCTTCATGACCCTTTTTTTTTAGTGGAAATAGAGATAAATCAAAGTCATTGTTATGTCTTGAAGTAGTAACATTTCTAGTGCCCAGCCCATAATGGTCAGCCGCTTACCTAAAAGACCATGAGGCTCTGACTGCCGTCTCTCTGGTTTGCCTTCCTGGTCCTTGCGTTTCTTACTCCCTCTAAGGCTGCCAAAGCGCTTCATGAGCAGCAGTGGGCTCGGTCGGTGTGGCAGCCAATCATGCCAAGTGTCAGGTGACGAAGGGATTGCTCCGGGCGAAAAGTGCTGGGTGCCGGCTCAGGAAAAGGCAGATCTTTGCAGCTAGCCCTCAGGACAATTCAAGCGCTAATTTAGAAAAAAAATTCAGCAATGCTTCCTTTCCTATCTCAGCTAAAAAAATAAAGTGCGTCTCATTAAGCACGCAGCATCCAGGATGACAGAAGGAAACAGCCGATTCAATAGCTCTGGGCTCTTTTGCTTGACTTGAGTACAGTAAATGCAGAAATGTAGTTACGAGACTCCTGCAGCTGATCAAGTGCAGCTGTGCACAATGTGGCTTTAAAATAGCTTGGATGGATTAGACTGTAAAAGGAAACCTCCCCGTGTTGACAACCCTTGGCAATGATTGGCCAAAGCTGTCTCCTCCTTGTGGCATGACATCACATCTATTTTGATTAAAGCTCCAAGTGGTAGAAACCCAAAGCCTTTTGCTGCTCTGACAGCAAGTTGTTCACATCCAAGCCCTTGCTCTGTAATGCCTATTGCCTGCACAGCGGGGCAAGGGGCTGCGGATCACTGCCGACTTATGTTGATGTTCCAGTACGGAATCAGCATGTGTCAACACAGGAGCACAAATCACCATTTTTGTTCTGGAAAATCAATAGGTATTGCAGGATGCTAAAAAGAAACACCAGAGGTACATAACAAAAATTGCTTTTTGATATATTCAGCTACTATAAAGCAGAGGCACACCCCAGAGCAGTAAAACTTCCGTGCACAAATTAACTACTGGCTTTAGTCTTTCTAGGTTGTGTTTACAGTCCTTCATCCTTTTTTTTAAAAATTCCTTTTTGCAACAATTACCTGCATTTTATATCCAATGTTCATTGCTTAAAACATTACAAGACACTTCACAGAAGCATAAAGAGACGATAGAACTTACACTCAGTTTAAGAGATGGCTCCAGGAAAAGTGACCTCAGACTTGGTCAATGTCAGAAGTTCTTACAGGAGATGGAGTGGCTCTAAGGTTTAACCAGCATTCCAGAGCTAAGAGACTTGTTGGCTTGAGGTGGAGCCATCAATCGTGGAATGATTAAAATTGGGGATGCTCAGAACTCTGGGAACTGCTGCTCAGAGATCTCGGAGGATTGGAGGGTCTTAAATGGGCAACCCCCTAACTATGCCCATTGTTCTAGATTCCCCCACAAGGGAAAACATCCTCTCAGCACTAACCTGTCAAGTCATCTCAGATTGTACATTGTAGTAATATCACCTCTCATTCTTCTAAACTCCAATGAATATGGGTCCCACCTGTTCAACCATTCCTCACAACAACCCCCTCAGACTAAGAATTAATCGAGTGAACTTTCTCTGGACTGCCTTCTTTGCAAATATATCTCCTCCTCAAATAAAGAGACAAGTAGAAGCCACAAGTATAATCTCACCGAAACCATGTAAAGTTGTAGCAAGATCCCTAATTTTATAATTGCAATATTACATTCAAGATGATAAGAGGCATAGATCGAGTGGACAGTCAGAGACTTTTTCCCAGGGCGACAATGGCTAACACGAGGTGACATAATTTTAAGGTGATTGGAGGAAGGTATAAGGGGGATGTCAGGGCTAAGTTTTTTTACATGAAGAGTGGTGGGTGCGTGGAACACACTGCCTGCAGAGGTTGTGAGGGCAGATACATTAGGGCCATTTAAGAGACTCTTAGATAGACACATGAATGATAGAAAAATAGGGGGTTATGTGGGAGGGAAGGGTTAGATAGATCTTAGAGCAGGATAAAATGTCAGCACAATATTGTGGGCTGAAGGGCCTGTACCGTGCTGTAGTGTCTATGTTCTATGTTCTAATTCCCTTTCAATAAAGGCCAACATCCATTTGTCTTCTGAATTACTAACTATACCTGCATGCTAGCTTTTGTGATCACGTGCAAGAACATCTAGATCCCTCTGTAGAGCAGCAGGCAGGGTAGGAACTATTCCCCGCCTGCCAGGCCTTAAGTGAATCAAATGCGTTCTTAGAAATTTATAGTTATTATCACTAATATTACTCTTCCACTTTTTTTTAATTGAATGAAAAAGAGAAAATGATGGAAACACTCAGCAAGTTGAACAGCATCTGTGGAAGGACAAACAAGATTAACTCCAGGATGCAGAACCTTCATCAGAGCTGGGAAGGAGAGAAAAAGAAGAGACATTTATACAGGTACACGGATAGGAAAGGTTTAGAGGGATATGGACGAAACACAGGAAAACGGGACAAGCTCAGAAAGGTCCCTTGGTTAGCATGGATGAATTGGGCCGAAGGGCCTTTTTCTGTGCTGTATAACTCTATGACTATGATTTCTAGCATCTGCAGTTTATGGGTTTTCACTTTATTACTTACATTTAAATTCCCCAGCTTTTATAGTGGGATTTCAGCACACATTTCAAGTAACTAGGTCTGTCAACACTAATCTAACGACTGTATCATCAGCAGCTGGGATTTTACAATGGCCTGGCTCTAATCTCCCAGTTAAGTCTCAACAGGGGAGAAGAAAAGCAGCATTCCAGCCCTTGACTACGTGGCATAGGGCAAAGACCAAGCTGACCCTCGGCTCTGATACTCTGAGTTGCCCTTCAGGTTGGCAACATATGACCAAGAGTAGGCCCTTCGAACCTGCTCCATCACAGCTGATCACTGGTCTCAATGCCACAGGACAACGTCTATGCCGAACACGATGCCAAATTAAACCAAATCTCGTATTCCTGGTTTCTCCTCGTGTGCAAAGCATCGCCAAAGGGGAAGAGGTAAAATGGTCCATAGAGCAAAGGAGATGTGATAGTGAAAGAGTGGAGTGGGTGTTTTCTCCAGACAACACCCTGGGAACACTCGCTCTGCAAGTTCAGAGTCAGTGCAATGTTATTGCTGCTCCTGTCTGAATCCAATCTAGTGAGTCATTGACTGCCACAGAGTGACGGCTGAATGGACAGAGGAGGGAGGGGAAATGGTGATGGGTGACAGAGGCACATGGGAGAGTAGCCTTTGCTGCCCAACTTCTGGCTGACACTGTCTCTCTTTCTCCCTCTCCTTGCTCCATCCCTCCGACCCTCCTCCAAAACCACCTTCCTGGACCTGGAGACTGAATTAAAGTCAGGTTTATTGTCAGATGCACAAGTACATGAATGCCAGGTGCAATGAAAAACATACTTGCAGCAGCATCACAGGCACATAGCATCAGAGACACAACATTCACGAGAAAAACAAACCATAAATTATACAAGAAAGAACACAACTAGAACAAAAGAAAAGCCTATTGTAGTGCAATGTATTCTTATCTTACTGTATTATACTACTTGTACTTTACTGTGATTAATTTCCTGAACATAGCTTGTAACAGGACATACCGTGCCCAAACAGACCTTTTCTGCCCAAACTGATCCGCCTAGAAAAATTGCTGACATTTTCTGTCAGCACACGAAGCCGTTAATCCATATTTTCAGCACTGATTATTATGGAAAGGAAACAGAGGAAGAAATTGATCAATGGACATTTGAACTGCCCTACAAGGACTGCAATGATGCACAAGTACTGCATGAAGGAGCAACAGGGCACACTTTCACTCACCCAGTTTTTGAAGTAAGTTTTGCATTATTAGAATCATAGAATTCTACAGCACAGAAATGGGCCTTTCAGCCCATCACGTCCAATGCTGACCTATTTGCCTATCTACATTAATCCCAGTTCGTCCAGCATTTCAGGTGGGTTACATTAGTCCCAGTTTCCTGCATTAGGTCCATGTCCTTCTATGCCTTGTCTATTTAAGTGTCTGTCTAAATGGCTCTTAAATGTAGTAAATGTATATGATTCCACCGCTTCCTCTGGTAGACTGTTGCAAATATCAACCATTCTATGGGTTAAAAAAAACTTACCCCTCAGATCCCCTTTAAAACTCATTCCTCTCACCTTAAACCCATGCCCTCTTGTTTTTGATACCCCAACTATAGGAGAAAGATTTTGACTATCTATACCTCTTATAATTTTAAATCTCTCTATCAGGTCACCCCTCAGTCTCTTTCAGTCCAGGCAAAACAAGCCCTACCTATCCAATCTCTCCCCATAATTAAAATCCTCCAATCTTGGCAACATCCTGGTGAATCTCCTCTGCACCCCCTCCAGTGCAAACACGTCCTCCTTACAGCATTGCAACTAGAACTGCACACAATTCTCCAAAGTTTTGTACAATTGCAACATAATGTCCCAACTCTTATATTCTATGTCCCAACCTAAGAAGGCAAGCATGCCATATGCCTTCTTTACCACCCTATCGACCTGTGGCTCCACATTCAGGGAACAATGGACTTGGACATCATTCTGCTTTTAAAAAGTTTGCTTAAAGAGTTGCCTTTTTAACTCCATACATCTTGTACTTTTAATAGAAGGAATACTATTTTATTGTACAAGCAGAATTGCTTTAGGTTGTACAAATCATTCTGCAAAATTGTATCACTGAAGAATAGGAAGCAATAGTAGTTAATTGAAGGGAGGGACATCTACCACACCCCTTTTAGGTACTTCTGGGGTTGAGGATGGTCTCCTTTGTGGGCCAATATCACTTTCTAAATCTACATGTATTTAATTAGTTGAACTTTAATTCACCAGCTGCCAAGCTGGGATTTGAACTCACCTTCCAGATGAAAAATAGTGACTCAATCATACGTTACCATTTGTGGCTGTGATTGCACGATTCTATGATCCCAATTTATTTAGGCAAAGCATTTTGACAGACTTAGTAAAACGTTGCATAAACAAAAGTTCTTCCATTTTCAACCAACTCAGATGAGCAAATCAGTGTGAACTCAAAACAAGCTGCTGGGAATGCTCTTTGCTTTCTGAAAACTTGCAACAACGCCAAGGATTTCAAGAGCTGCAGGTGTGTTTACTGCCACTACTTAGTCAACACAGAGTGAGCCGATGTCCAAGACACCTCCCTGGGGCATTGTGACTTTATCCAGCCTGCAGCAGAACTCAGTTAGCAGATGTCAACTGAGGACAGGACACAGGTGAGAAGAAAGGACACATGGAGTGGAAGGCTGGTAAGCCCAAGGCAGGAGATTTAGTTCTGTTTGTGTTATACTGGCCTAAAATCCTAATTTTACACTGGTGGGATAATGGAGAGGGGAGGAGGGGCAGGGGTCTAATAAAGGGATACAACTTCATTTTCGGTCTTCCCTCACATCTGATGGTAACTTGCATCCACTTCAGCTCTTGAGGGTTCTGAAGTAGCCAATGTAGAGTCTGTGAAAGGAGCATCGAAAAATAGGAGCAGGAAGCAGCCCTTCAGCCCTTTGATTCTGCTCCATCATTCAATACACTCATAGTCGATCCTCTGAAATCTGCAGCTAGTCGAGCCGCTGCCTCAGAGCTCCAGCGATCCGTGTTCGATCCTGACCTCTGGTGCTGTCTGGATGGAGTTGGCACATTCCTGTGCTGTACTGTTCTACGTTCTATCTTAATACTATATTCCCTTGCTTCCTCCATACCTCTCGATGCTCGTTGGTGTCTAGAATCATCAAAAATTTAGGACAGGAAGCTATTTTTCCAACCTTGTCCATGCTGGAAAAAAGATGTTACTCAGCACTTGGTCTGTAGACCTGCCTACAACCCCTTAGGTGAGAAGATGCTTTCCTCATCTCTCCTCTAATCCTGCTACTTTAAATTTATGCTGCTTATTCTTTGAGCCCTCGGCTGGAGGAAATATGTTCTACCCCCCATGATGAGGCCCACATAATTTTCTAAATCTTAATTACGTCTTCCCTCAGCCTCCTGCTCCAAGGAAAACAATCCCAGGTTTTCCAATTATTCTTCATTGTTTAAATTTTCTACCTCTGGCAACATCTTTATAAACCTCCTCTCTCACTCTACAGTCCAATCATATCATTCCTGGTGACCAGAACTGTACACAGCACTCAAGCTGCAGCCTCAAGTGCACCACAGTACAGCTGGAAGAACTGCTGCCTCACAGCTCCGGCGACACAAGTTCGATCCTGAACTTGGGTGATGTCTGGGTGGAGATGGCACCTTCTCCCCATGACAGTTTCCCTCAGGCACTCTGGTTTCCTCCCATATCGTAGGTTAGATAGCCACTGTAAATTGCCTCTAATATGTAAGTGGGTGGTAAGAGAGTCAGTGGAGGCGAGGAGGGGGTTAATGGGCACACAACAGAGGAGAATGGGCTACAGGTTAGTGAGGGAATGGGATTGACAGGATTTCTCTGAGAGCCAGCTCGGTCTCAATGGGCTGAATGGCCTTCCTCTATATCGTAAGCAAATATAATCTGAATATGAATACAATTCTAGCGCCCCAGCCTTGCTCATATTCTTCTACAGCTCAGTTAATAAAGGAAAGAAAAATAATGCTGTACCAACTGTGATACGAATTGGACATCCCAAAAACTGTCCAACTCTCTGTACAATTCAGGGTTTGTGCGATGTTGTGCGTTCTGTCATTCACTATCGAACTCTGTTACTGGGGCAAGGCTGCAATATTGCAATGATATCCTGGACTATTTCCCCAATAGTCTTCAGGGTTCAAGAATGAATTTCACAGAAATTCAAATGTAAGCCTTCAAGTTTTATTTATGACCATGAACAGTTTGGTCAGCGGGGTGGAGACTGTGCAGATTGATTCTCCTCCTTCCAGCAGCCAATCTCCCACTGCTGCATTTCACATCATCGTATGCACCCTAGTGGATGGCTCTGCATCGCAACTATAACCCAAACTGGATCAATGGGAACAAAAAAGATCCAAAACAACTGCCTCTTTGTTTCTCGTTTTAAAGCATTACACCTCAATAACTTTTGAGTAAGTCATCAGGTTCTTATGCATTTTTATAAATGTTACAAATTATGGTGAGCAAAAATTCACAAGTGCCAAGCAACCGATTGGATGTGAAATAAGTGCTGCAGTACTGTGCTACACAACAAGTTTATAGATGCACCATAGAAAGCATCCTATCCAGAGGCATCACGGCTTGGTACAGCAACTGCTCTGCCCAGGACCGCAAGAAACTGCAGAGAGTCGTGGACATAGCTCAGCACATCACGGACACCAGCCTCCCCTCCATGGACTCTGTCTACACTTCTCGCTGCCTTGGCAATCTTCCTTGTTATGGCCTTGCACCTTATTGTCTGCCTGCACTGCATTTTTTTCTGTAACTGTAACATTTTACTCTGCATTCTGTTATTGCTTTTCCCTTGTACTACCTCGATGTACCGATGTGATGAAATGATCTGTATGGATGATGTGCAAGATTTTTCACTGTACCTAGGTACATGTGACAGTAATAAACCAATTACCAAGTAATTACGATGAGGGCTATAATCTCTGAATGCACCTGTAGCAGGGTGGTGACTGTGTCCACAATGGTAACTTCGTATTTTCCAGAGCTACCTACACTGGAAGGTATGGAACTTGCATGTTTTTCTCTTTTGCCACACTCCCCACTGCAAAATCCCACAAACAGCCATCTTTTTTGTGATGTTGGAGGAGAAACGGTTCATCAATCAGAACACGAAGGAAATCTCTCCGACTTCCCTTCAGATCATGCCAACAGATCTTTTATGCCTGAGAAGTAGACATGCTCTTGCTTTGCCGTCTCACTGAAAGACGGTACATCCACGTTGTGGATGAATGAACATTTAAGGTGGTGTATGGGTCAACGTTTCGGATCAAAACCCTGCATCAAGATCTGATTGTTTATTGCTCAAGACTAATCCAGTAGTTATAGCCTCTGCTTGGCTGTTGAACCAATGATCAGGAGACTAGGCACAGAGCAGCTGAAGAAAGTGACCTTTAGGAGTGCCCAAGCAATGTGTCAGATGATTTCCCTCATCTGCATCACATGGCACAGCCACCCCCTGCCACTCCCACCTCACCCCAAGCCAGTGTGATTCCAATGCGCAATGTTGTTGCCTTGGCAGACGAGCAAGAATTCTTGGCATGCGTGATGTGAAACATGTGATTCAAGCCCACAGTAGTCTGACTGTGCTGAACTATGTGCCTCAGGAAGGTACTGTAAATGGAAGGAAACTCAATAACGTAAACTTCAAGACCCGTCAGGCTCAGATGACCTTTGTTCGTCAATCGCATAGTGTTCCTGATCGCAATTCCCATTGGGTCTCAGGTTATTCTAATTACAATCTCTTTCCTATCAGGGCTACATACAAGTCCAATACTGGAACCACTGCAAGAATATCAATAAAATCCTTATCCCAGGGTAGGGGTATCAAAAACAAGAGGTCAGGGGTTGAAGGTGAGAGGAAGGAGTTTTAAGGGGGACCTGAGGGGCAAGTTCTTGTTTTACACGTGGTTGATATCTGACCATCAGCTACCCATCTATATTAATCCCATTTACAAGCATTTTGTCCATTGCCTTGATGGTTCAAGTATTCGTCCAACTTCTTAAATGTTGTGAGAGTACCCGATTCCACCATCTTCTCAGACTGTGTGTACCAGGTTTCAATCACCCTCTGGGTGAATTTTTTTCTCTCCTTGGTTTCCCTCTCAACCTCTTACCCCCTACCCTAAACCTATGCCTTCCAGTTTTAGACACCTCTGCTGTGGAGAAATGTTTTGTACTATCCATCCTATCTGTGCCTCTCAGAATTTTGTATCAGGTCTCCCCTCAGCCTCCTCTGCTCCAGGGAAAACAAACCCAACCTGTCTAGTCTCTTCTCATAAACGAAACATTCCCAGGCAACTTTCTGGTGAATCTCCTCTACACTCTCTCCAATGTGTTCACATCCTTCCTATAGTGTGGCAACCAGAACTGCACGCAATACTACAAATGTGGGCTAACCAGTGTTTTATGAAGTTTGTACCATGACCTCCATGATCTTATATTCTATGGCCCAGTTTATGAAGTCCAGCATCCCGCATGCCTTCTTCATCACCTTATGCCTGTGCTGCCACCTTAAGGAATCTATGGAGGTATAGACCAAGATCCCTCTGATCCTCAATACTCCTCAGGGCCCTACCATTCATTGTGCATGTCCTACCCTTAGCAGACCCCCAGAATGCAACATTTTGCATTTAACGGGATTAAATTCAATCTGCCATTGCTCCCCCTAATTTACCAACTGATCAATAATGTTCTGTAACTTAAGACTATCCCCCTCACTAATAACACCACCAGCAATTTTTGTGTCATCTGCAAACTTACTAATCATACCTTTTACATTCATATCCAAATCATTGATACTCATAATGAACAGCAAGGATCCCTGTGACCCACTTGTCAAAGGCTTCCAATCACAAAAACAACCCTCCACCATCACCTCCCGTCTCCTACTAAACAAGCCATTTTTGGATCTAATTTGCCCGACTTGCCTTGTGCTCTAACCTTTTGGACCAGCCTTCCATGTGGAACCTTGCCAAAGGGCTTACTGAAGTCCTGGTTAACTACATCAACTGCACTGCCTCATCAATACATTTTGGTACCTCTTCAAAAAAAATTCAGTCAAATTAGTCAAACAGGATCACCCCTTAAAAAAGCCATGCTGACTATCTTTGATTAATGCCTGCCCTTCCAAGTGTAGATTAATTCTGTCCCTCAGATTATTTTCCAGTAACTTCCCTGCCACTGATATTAGACTCACAGGCCTGTAATTGCACGACTTTCCTCTGTTGCCCTTCTTGAATAAAGATACTGTTGCAGTCCAGTCACTTGGCACCTCATCCATGGATAGATTAAAAGAATAAAATATCTCCATCAAGGCTCCATCAATCTCCCCGCTTGCCTCCCATAGCACCTGGGATATACCTCATCAAATCTTGATATCAATTCACCATTAACGCTGCTAAGACATCCAATACATTCTCCCATTTAATGTCCACAATACTCCTGTCCCCTTCCCCGAAATCCACACAGTGTCTTTTTCCTTAGTGAATACAGATGTGAAGTATTCATATACAAGGCACCACCCACACCCTCTGACCATGCACAGATTGCCCCTTTGGTCCATAACAGGCCCTACTCTTTCCCTGTTTACCCTTTCGCTCTTACAATACATATAAAATGCCTTGAGATTTTCCTTAATCTTATCTGCCTGTGATATTTCATGGTTCCTCTTTGCCCTCCTAATTTCTTTTTTTAAATATCCACCTACACATTCTATACTCCTGAAGGGCTTCCCCTCTTTTTAGCTCTCCATATCTGCCATACGTTTGCTTTATTTTGCATCAACAGTGCTGAGGTCTAGAGGGTTGAGAACTTCAAGTTCCTGGGAGTGAAAATCACCAATAGCCTGTCCTGATCCAACCACATAGACGCCACGGCCAAGAAAGCTCACCAGCACCTCTTCTTCCTCAGGAGGTTAAAGAAATTTGGCATGTTCCCCTTGTCACTCACCAACTTTTAATCGATGCACCATGAAAGGCATCCTTTCTGGATGCATCACGGCTTGGTATGGCAACTGCTCTGCCCTTGGCCTCAAGAAACTGCAGAGAGTTGTGGACACAGCTCAGCACAGCACAGCACAGCACGGAAACCAGCCTCCCCTCCATGGACTCTGTCTATACCTCTCGCTGTCTCGGTAAAGCAGCCAGCATAATCAAAGACCCAGCCCACCCGGGACATTCTCTCTTCTCCCCTCTCCCATCAGGCAGAAGATACAAAAGCCTGAAAGCACGTACCACCAGGCTAAAGGACAGCTTCTATCCCATTGTTATAAGACTATTGAATGGTTCCCTAGTATGATAAGATGGACTCTTGACCTCACAACCTACCTCGTTATGATCTCGCACCTTATTGTCTACCTGCACTGCACTTTCTCTGTAGCTGTGACACTTTGCATTTTGTATTGTTTTACCTCGTACTATCTCAATGCACTGTGTAATGAATTGACCTGTATGAACAGTATGCAAGACACATTTTTCTCTGTACCTCAGTACCAGTGACAATAATAAACCAATTCCAATTTTATCAGATCCTTTATATCCATTGGAGATACAAGACAGCAGATGCTGGAATCTGAAGCAACAAGCAATCTGCTGGAGGAATTCAGCAGGTTAAGCAGCATCTGTGGGGAGGAAATAGTTGCCAACGTTTTGGGTTGAAACCCTGAAGCAGGAACCCTAACCCCCAACCCCCCCCCCCCCCACCACAGATGCTGCTCAACCCACTGAGTTCCTCCAGCAGACTGTTTGTTGCCACAGACAGCTGTGGAGGCCAAGTCATTGGGTATATTTAAAGCTGAGGTTGATAGGTTCTTGATTAGTAAGGGCATCAAAGGTTACCAGAAGAAGGCAGGAGAATGGGGTTGAGAGGGAAAAATAAACCAGCCACGATCGAATGGCCTAATTCTGCTCCTATGTCTTATGGTTTTGCTCCTTATATCCCCTGACATCCAGGGTCCTCTGGACTTGCTTTCCTTACCTTTCACCTTTACAGGAACACACTGGCCCTGAACTCGCACTATTTCACTTTTAAAAGACTCCCATTTGTCGGATGTGGATTGACCTGCCCATAGCTGCTCCCATTCTACTTTCACTAGGTCCTGTCTTATAATACTGAAATCAGCCTTCCTCCAATACAGGATCTTAAATTCTGGTCACCTCTTCCCCACCATTATCCTTTTCCTTAACTCAGAGTTATGGTCACAATCCCCAACATGCTCATCTGCAAACACCTCAAAAACTTGCCCAGCTTCATTCCCTAAGATTACATCCAATCTTCTCTGGAAGGGCAATCAACATACTGGCTCAAAAAACTCTCAGGATGCATTATTAAAATGTCACCCCCACTAGGCCTTTTACACAAAGGTGATCTCAGTTGATATTGAGAAACTGAAATCACACTTTTGCTCTTACATTTCTCAGTGATTTGCCTGCATGTCTGCTCCTCTATCCCTTGCTAACTATTGAGAGGCTTTGTAGTAATAACCCCCAGTAAAGTTACCGTCCCTTTTTTTTATTTTTAAACTCTACCCAAATGGCCCGTTGTTGTTACCTACAGTACAACTCTAAACTTCCAAATGCCCTTTGAAATGGCTTAGCAAGTCACTCAGCAGGACGATTCACTATGACACAATATTATGTGCAGGGCTAGTTTAATCATGCTTAACACCCTTAAACCTGTGAATAATACATTGTTCAGTTAAGGTGCCTTACACAAAGACGCCTCTCTCCCCTCAGTGCTAGTTCAACTTGCTTTCTTTATGCATTGTAGCATTTCAATGCAAATCCTAACAGCACTGGGGATACTTCCTCCAAAGGAACAATGGAACAATTCTCCACCTTCTCTCAAATAGTGGTCTTACCAGTGACACCCCTACCCTTCATACGAGTATAAATAAAAATTACTACCTTGCTCGATACAAAAAAATAAGTCTATCTGAACTCAGTAATGGAAAGGATAAGTATCATGTCCTTGCAGTTTGGGGATTATGCATTCAAATCCCACATCAGCACACAAAGTCTCAGCTACACTTCAGTGTCAGTTGTCACGAACCAGCAACAAAAGAAACACACTGAGCGTGTTTCAGTGTTAAGAACTATTTTATTAATCACTACTTAGGATAATACGTAAAATAGAAGTAAAAATGTTAGTATGTTAGAATTCAAAAATGTTAAACCTTGAACGTTAACCCCAAAACTAAACTCTTCGTGTGTGTGTGACAAAGTCCCAAACTCCAAGTTCCGGAATGGTTCTTAAAGTTCAGTTCCGCAAGCCATAAGGTGAAACATGAGCAAGGGCTTCTTCAACAACCACCGTTGTCTGAAGATAAGACGTAGATGTAGAGAACATAGGGAGAGTAAATACGAAATCCAAATGTTCCACGATGGAACCCCAAACGACACTTCAGTGTTTACTCGGTAGTGACGTCCTCACCCCGAAAAGCATCCGAATCGTGGTCGTCCACACAAATACCTGTTTCCTTCTACAGGTCAGCAACAAAGTGAACTCCACCGGATTACTTCCAACTTCCATACATGGATTTCAGTGGAAACACAGTTATTGTTTCTCATCCATCGATAGAGAAAACAAGCAGGCTGGTGTCTCTCTCCCTTCTCTCTCTCTCTCCTTCTTCTTCTGACTTCTTCAACAACGTCATTACGTCCTTTATCTTCTATTGACGTAAGCACGCCCCACACACACATACACACACACTCTCTATCTTAAAGGGACTTCCACTGAGTCCGTAACACAGTGCAGAGGGAGGACCATTGTTAGAAGAACCATATTTCAATGATGGCATAAACCCCTCAGTGGACTGAAAGATCCCACAGAAACATTCGATGAAGATCACATCACAACTTTGCAAACAACCTGCATCACTGAACTAGATCCTCTGGTCATTACCACATTGGGGTTCCTGGGAGCTTGCTATGTGCAAGCTGAAGGTCTGTTTCCAAATTACACTTTATGAGTACTTTTTAGGCTGCAAAGCACTTTGAGATGTTTGAAGTCTTGAAAGCTGCCATATGAATGTAATTTTAATTTTTCTTCTCTGTGGCTGTGACTCTACCATTCTGTGTAAAGCAGTGAGACTTAACTTTGACTTCTGCGATAATCTTAAAGTCTCTAAACAGTTCTTGCCAGGGTGATAGATTAAGATCAAGAGCATTATGTTCAATCCATGAAAGCTATTCCCTCCTGCTTTAATACCATAGAATTTATACCATTCAATCTCCTTAACAGTACCAGAGTGGCAAGGGTGACGTATTATAGTGCCTTGGTCACAGAACTAATATACAGGGATCTCGGCTATTGATCCTGAAATGAGTTCAAGTCCTGCAACAGCAGTAGGGAAGGTTAAATCCAGGAAATTAAATAAATCTAGAATAAAATCTAGTTGCAGTAACGGTGCCCATTAAATAACCAGATTATAATAAAACTCCATGTGGTTCACTGCAGTCCTTCAGGGAAGAAGTCATTCTCTGGTTTGGCCTACATGTAACTCCACTAGAGGTGACAGTGAATTTAGATAAGATATCTTTATTAGTCACATGTACATCGAAACACCGATTTACCGATGCACCATAGAAAACATCCTATCAGGATGTATCATGGCTTGGTATGGCAACTGCTCTGCCCAGGACCACAAGAAGCTACAGAGAGTTGTGGACACAGCCCACCGCATTACGGACACCAATCTCCCCTTTACCTCTCGTTGTCTTGGTGTAGCAGCCAGCATAATCAAAGACCCCACCCACCTGGGACATTCTCTCTTCTCTCCTCTTCCATCGGGTAGAAGATAAAGGAACCTGAGGGCACGTACCACCAGACTTAAGGACAGCTTCTACCCCACAGTGATAAGACTATTGAACAGTTCCCTTATACAATGAGATGGTCTACGACCTATGACCTCATGACCTCACCATCTACCTTGTTGTGACCTTGCACCTTATTGCACTGCACTTTCTCTGTAGCTGTGACATTTTACTCTGTACTGTTACTGTTTTTACCTGTACTACCTTAATTGCACTCTGTACTAACTCAATGTAACTGCACTATGTAATGAATTGACCTGTAAGATCAGTTTGTAAGACAAGTTTTTCACTGTACCTCGGTACAAGTGACAATAATAAACCAATACCAATACATACAGTGAAATGCATCTTTTGCGTAGAGTGTTCTGGGGGCAGCCTCCACTTTGGCCTTCATTGAGAAGTAGCTCACTAGACATGGAAAGTGACCCACATTTTCCAGGGTCATTGTTTGGCTAGGGTAGGTCGGGAGAGGACCACTGTTTTACAGATGTTCAATGTGAGGCCCATCCCCTAATTGGGTATATTTAAGACAGAAACTGATAGGTTCTTGATTAGTAAAGAGGTTAAGGGTTACGGGGAGAAGGCAGGGGAATGGGGTTGAAAACAAAAATCGGCCATGATTGAATGGCAAAGCGGACTCAATGGGCCAAATGGCCTAATTCTGCTTCTATATTTGATGGTTTTCTGTGCTTTAGAACATATAATATAGAACACTACAGCACATTACAGGCCCTTCGGCCCACAATGTTCTGCTGACATTTTATCCTGCTCTAAGATCTATATAACACTTCCCTCCCCCATAGCTCCCCATTTCTCTATTATTCATGTGTCTATCTAAGAGTCTCTTAAATGTCCCTAATGTATCTGCCCCCACGACCTCTGCCGGCAGTACTTTCCACGCACCCACCATTCTCTGTGTAAAAAAACTTACTCCTGACATCCCCCTTATACCTTCCTCCAATCACCTTAAAATTATGTCCCCTCATGTTAGCTATTTGTCACCCTGGGAAAAAGTCTCTGACTGTCCACTCGATCTATGCCTATCATCTTGTACAGCTCTATCAAGTCACATTGTAAATGAGTCAACGAGGATTTGGAGCTTGGCCTCCCCACACTTGCAAATGCAAGTGCCAACTACTGACTGCAACTCAATGACTGAAGTGGAGGTAAAAATTATACATCATTGAAATCCAATTGGTGTTTATAATGCCCTTTGGAGAAATACATGACATCTCCAAATATGACAATGGTCCCAAACAAAATCCAGAGACCATTGGAGAATGCACTTCCCTGTAGCTGTGACACTTTACCCTGTATTTTGTTATTGTTTTTACCCTGTACTACCTCAATGCACCGTGTAATGAATTGATCTGTACGAACAGTATGCAAGACAATTTTTTCACTGTACTTCGGTACAAGTAACAATAATAAACCAATACCAATAAACATTGCCAAAGCAGTGTTGCTAATTTCCCAAGTGTAAATTTAAAGTCAAAAGGCTTAGCTGAGAAGGATTAGGTGCCAAGAGTGCATACTCTTTACCAATGCACACTCTTTACCAATGCACACAATAACAAACATCTGTACAACCATTCAAAGTTGGCCCTTTTTGGTAACATTTGTGATTTTATTTCAGCATTAGGTGAATAGCACCTTACAAACTGAGAATTAGATTATGCAATATTGTGTTTTAGGAAGTGACCATTCCTTCTATTCATGCATTCATCTACACTTGTTGGGTGTCTCTCACCATTCAGATTCAAGACTGTTGACTTTACCCCAAAAATTGGAACCACATCCATCCAACTCCAGACACACGTCCTTTAGTCTGCAAATACCCTGGGCTTCCATTATCAGTTTTTAGTATTAGCACAAACCTCTCTTATGTTAGCAGTGCAATCCACATCTTTTGGGCTAATGAGCACTCTAAATAAAATCGCATTTCAACATGATTTTCCCTACTTCTGACAGGTGAGAAATCAAACCAAATTATTAGAATTATAAACTATACTAAGTTTTGCCAGAAATGAAGCAATTTTGTGAATTATTTATATTTGATGATATTTCCACACAACATTTGCACGTGAAGGGAAAGAAAAGTTCCTTGATCTCCCAATCTACCTCGTGGTGGCCCTTGCATTTTATTTGTCTGCCTGCAGTACTATATTCTGCATTCTGTTATCTCTTTACTACCTTGATGTAATTATGTGTGGCATGATCTGTCAGGATGGCATGCAAAAGAAAACCTTTTTATTGTATCTCGGTACACGTGACAATAATAAACCCAATTACCAATTTCAGAGTCGCCCCCCTGTTACCTGTTCCCTTTTTTCCAGCAATAACAAGACTACCTGAAATGTTGGTTGGGAAGAAGTTAGCACAGAGTCAAACACAATGCATTTTAGCAGAAATGCACTTTGAGCGAAAAGCTTACAGCACTTAACTCTACCTTCACACATCTGTTATCCCAAGCGCCATTGGGATAGTCCACATTCCCTCTGCAACAGCAGATTAATCAGGACTGCCTGCCTCTCAGTGGACAAGAATGCAACCACGACGGGCACAGTGGCACTGAAAGGGACTTAAGGATAAGTATAGACATTGATCACATATGCAACACCATGGCTACAATTCTTTCGAGACAAAAAGAATTCCAATAATGGAATGCAGTAGCTCATAGTGGAATAACGGATCTAAAATGATCCCAACAGTCTCAACTCAAATAAGAGAGTACATTTACATTTGTCAAGAGACTGACAACTCTTTGAAGCAAACTGCACGAGTGTTGGCAGCATTTCATTTAATTTTCTGGAGATTTGAGTCTTGGCTTTTAGAAAATAAAACTGCTGGAAGAAGCTTACAATTCTAATAGAGTGACTCCTGGGAATACGAAACAGACCCATTTAAAATTATGAACAAATTTGATAGGATATCTATACAATGGATATTTCTAGTTGTGAGAAGTCCAAAACATGTATGCAATAAACATCAAATTTCTCATAAAATACAGCAGGGCAGTGGTTAAGTTTTAGGAAAAACATCCAGAGTTATGGACTATTTATTGATCTGGAGACATTCTGAATCCCACCATAGCAACTATTGCCAAAGAAGATATCTTTAGTTTATTATCGTTGCATAGAGTCATGGAGCAATACAGCACAGATACAGGCCCTTCGGCCCACCCAGCTAGTTCCAATTTCCTGTGTTCAGCCCATATCCCTCTAAGCCCCACCCCTCCATGTACCTATCGAGGTACTTCTTAAATGATACTATCGTACCTGTCTCAACCACTTCTTCTGGCTGCTCATTCCATATACCCACCATCCACTGTGTGAAGAAGTTGCCCCTCAGGTCCCTTTTATATCTTTATCCCCTCTCACCCTGAACCTATGCTCCCTAGTTTTAGACTCCCCTACCCTGGGGAAAAGACTGTTACCATCCATCTGTGCCTCTCATAATTTTAAACACGTCTATAAGGTCACCACTCATTCTCCTACATTCCAAGGAATAAAGACCTAGTCTGGCCAACCTCTCCATTTAACTCAGGCCCTCTGGTCCTGGCAACATCCTCGTAAATTTGGACCGAGGCACAGTGAAAAGCTTTGTTTGCGTGCTATCCAGACAGATCATTCCAGACATAAGTCCATTGAGGTAGTACAAAGGGAAAAGCAGTAACACAGTGCAGAATATAGTGTTACAGTTACAGAGAAAGTGCAGTGCAGGTGGACAAGTAAGGTGCAATGGCCATGATGAGGTAGATTGGGAGATCAAGAGTTCATCTTCATCGTGGAGTGTGTGTGTGTGTGTGTGTGTGTGTGTGTGTGTGTGTGTGTGTGTGTGTGTGTGTGTACATGTGCGAAGTTTCATGCTGTGCCTTTCATAGAGTTGTATACAGAATGGAGACAGGCTCTTCGGCCCAGCAAGTCTGTACTGACCATCAACTACCCCCTAATTATGTTTTATTCTCCCCACGTTCCCATCAAGTCCCCCCACATTCTACCACTCATGTAATAGGAGCAATTTACAGTGGCTAATTAACCAACCTACCCACACATCTTTGAGATGTGGGTGGCTGGAAACCGGAGCGCCCAGAGGAAAACCATGCGGTCACAGAGAACGTGCAAACCCCACACAGGCAGCACTGGAGTTGAGGATGGAATCCGAGTGGCTGGAGCAGCGAGGCAGCAGCTGTACCAGCTGCGCCACTGTGACATTTTGCAGGCTTTCCAAACCTTGCCACCTGGGCATCAGGTTTCCCTGCACTGATTACTATTTGTGAAGTGACTAGCTCTTGACCACATGAACCGGGAAGAGTTTGTGAAATGGTGGCAAGGATTTTTTTCAAGAAATACCTTCTCCTATAATCAAAGTCCCTAAAAGGGGGAGCAACTTGCACACAGATGCAACTCATACTCTGGACTCTGGCATACAGTTGACCACGAAATCACCAGATCCTCCACCTGATGCCATCTACATACACTCTGGCATACAGTTGACCACGAAATCACCAGATCCTCCACCTGATGCCATCTACATACATATGAAAGCTTTGAAATGGCTCAATAAGTGTTCCAGTCCAGTGACCAATAAAGGACAGGGAATGAACACCAGTCTTGCTGTGAACTCATTTATCCAGAGGGGGTGTGAATGTGGAAGTCGCCTCCGTGTGGAGTTGAGGAAAATAGCACAAACGCATTTAAGGGGAAGGTATCATGAACACAGATAGGGCAGGAGGAAGCTCTGCAGAGAATGAAAATATTGGGCAAACGGTCTGTTTCTGTGCTGCACATTCTGTGTAATTGACAGCTTAGAATAAAGCACACACTTCATCCTGACCTTGAAGTTTACAGTTCAAAATGTCCTTCATCGGCTCAACACGTTAGTGGTACAGTCACGGAACAATACAATCTCGTTATCTGGTTCTCTCACCTTAACTTTCTGCTTATCCCTTGTAGCGGTTAGCATAACACTATTACAGTGCCAGAGACCTGGGTTTGATTCCAGCTACTGTTTGTTTTTATGTTCTCCCCATGTCTGCGTGGGTTTCCTCCCACATTCCAAAGTCGTACGGGTTAGGAAGTTCTGGGCATGCTATGTTGGCGCTGGAAGAGTGGCAACACTTGTGAGCTGCCCCCAGAACACTCCACCAAAAAGATGTATTTCACTGTGTGTTTCAATGTGCATGTGACTAATAAAGATATCTTATACAATATTTCTCATAATTTGTACTTGTGGTAAAATATCACATGCTCCAAGCATTTTCAATCAATCATTAGATTATTTAAATTTACTTCAATAGTTCCTGTAACTTTCTCTGACTTTATATTTTTTTCTTTTTCAATCTTTTTATCAATTTTCAAATTAGTACAAAATAATATGTATAACATGAGTAATTATACATATGGTGCAGAGATCAGGATAGCAATATATATAATCACAAGGAGTAAAAAAAAGTAATCCAGACCTCCCGTTCTCTTATTAAGTGAACGAATACAAAAGGAAAGATTGAAAAGAAATGAAACTTAATTATATGAAAGAACACCCAAATCAAAAAAATATACTAATAATAAACCAAAAAAAAAACAAAAACTTCAAAAAAACAAAACAGGACTGATATTTCTTCAATTAAAAAGAAAAAAAACATTATTATGTCGTCAACTCTGCTCCTCTGTATTCAAGGGTTATTGAAAGGGATCTGAAAAAAGGTCAGCTTATATCATGTGGAAATATTGAATAAATGGACTCCAAACTTCCTCAAATTTAAGCGAAGGATCAACAGTACCACTCCTAATTTTTTTCTAAGTTTAAACATGCTATAGTTTGAGAAAACCACTGAAAAGTGGTGGGAGGTATTGGATCCTTCCATTTGAACAAAATTGATAGCTTGGCCATTAATGTGACAGTTGTCTAATAAATACAATCTGCCTAGAGCTCTGACTTTATTAGAGAGCCAGGGAGGTGTCAAAGACATTCCAAGGGCAGGGATTCAGCCGTGTGATGACTGTGGCCTAGTCACTGCTGAGGCCTGCCCACACCTTGTTGCCTGCTCCAAGAGCAGATGATGCAGGAAGGTTTTGCCCACGGACCCTGTACCAGGTTAGGATGGGAACGTAGACTGGGAGGGAGAGCCCAAACAGTAGACCAATTCAAGCGGAATTCAACCTGCTAAATTAAGGCCCATCTGCTCCCTAAGCTGCAAATAAAGAATCCCCATCAGGAAAACAGGGCATCTATGTCCAATAATTTATACTGATCCCTCAATGGACATTGGTTGAACTGATGTTCTGGCCGTTCACTTCTCTATGGGATCTTGCTGTGCACACACCATACAGTTGCCCCATTTAGAGCAGCATTCTTCAAAAGTCCTTCTTTGGTTGCCAATAGGTTGAGGCAATTGAGAGAGTTGTTACCCAAAGGCAAGTTCCCTCTCTGACATTGCCTGGCTTTGTTTGGTTACAGTGGGGTCACACAGCAGAGGCCACCTGTCAGTGGCCACAAAGCCATCTCTGTTTAATAAACAGCAGGCTCGTCGAGCTTCTACAGCCTGCACTAACCCACAACAGCAACAACCTGTATTTATCCAGCAACTTCAGCGTCACAAGGCACAGACAAGAGAGTTGCCGAGAAAGAAAACCTGATGTCAGCAGCATGGACAGAGAATAATCTGTGGAAAGGTTCCGAGGTTTCCTCAAGAAATGCCTTGCCCTATAGTTAAAGTCCCCAAGAAATTTTTTTTGGGGGGAGGGAGCAACTTACACACAAATGCAACTCACACACAAATGCAACTCATATACTAGACATTACAGTAAACATAAAGGCAGACTTAGTCAGAAATGGCATCGTAAAGGATGAAGAGGTCAGCAGATGGAGGGAGGGTTTACAGAGCTAAGGGTCATATGGCATCCTGGAGTGATTAACTTAGGGCTGGAACTAAGATCCCAGAGGAAATGGCAGAGATATGGAGAGCAGGGACCTGAAAACTTTAAGGTGAGAGCACAGAGAGGGATGAGTCATAGAGTCATACAGCACAGAAACAGGTCCTTCAGCCCAACTGATCCATGCCAGCCAAGATTCCCATCTAAGCCAGTCCCATTTGCCCGCTTTTGGCCCCATATCCCTCTAAACCTCTCCTATCCACATACCTGTCCAAGTGCTTTTCAAATGTTGTTAATGTACTCACCTCAACCATTTCCTCTGGCAGCTCGTTCCATAGACTGACCACCCTCTGGGTGAAAAAGTTGCCATTCAGGTTCCTATTAAATCTCTGATGTCAAGATTACAGAGAACGGAAGGGAGGAAACTAGATAGGAGTGAGCTGTAGTTGTCAAGTCTGGAGGAAGCTAAATGCTTGGATGAGGGCTTCAGCGACAGGTAAGCTGAAACACAGGCAGAGTCAGCTGATGCCAAAAGGTGTTGTTTGATACCGTGCATCCCCTGGATTTGAGGGCGACCTGCCGCAGTTCACTGGCGGAAATCAAGGAGAGTCAGTAATCCGACTCTAAATGCAAAGATCTGTCTGCAGAAACTTTAAGGGCTGTGGAGGCAGACTCATTGATCTTATCAAGGTGGACATTTGAGCAACAAAGGCATTGAGGGATATGGGAGAGAGCAGGACATGATGTTGAGGCCAAGATTAGATCAGTCATGATCTTACTGAATGGGGGAGTGGGTTCGAGGGACTGTGACCTTCTGCTCCCATTTCTTATTCTTATGTCCCCAACTGGCCAGGATTTCTTTCTTTCTGGCCTTGAGAGCAAAGGTATAACTCTTTAAATCAGGTTGCGTCTTGGAGGATTTGGCCAATGATTTGTCCGGTCACGATGTCGAAGTGTTTCCCGGTGTCCGGTGCACCTTTGCAGAGTTTCCTTTGGCCTTCGTGGGATTCCCAGCGGTGACTGAGCTGGTTGTATGTGAGGAGCCGAGAGTCAGGCTTCGACACATAACGGAGTGGGATTGATGTCTGAGGACTGCAGCCTCAACCTAGTCACATTCATTTTGGTAGGAGCACAGATGGTCCTTCCACTCGAAGCAGTGGGTTTTCCCTGATTATTATTGGTGTAACCCTCCAAGCTCTTAAGGTGACATGGATAAACCACGCAAGCTTACTATCCCTAAAATAGAGGTAATAAAGGTGCTATACATAATAAAGGGCAGCACAGTGGAGCAGCTAGTAAAGCTGCTGCCTCACAGCTCCAGTGACCTAGGTTCAATCCTGAGCTCAAGTGCTCTGTGCGTGGAGTTTGCACGTTCTGCCTATTAACACTTTGGTTTCCCTTGGGTGCTCCGGTTCCTCACACATCCCAAAGACATGCAGGCTGGTAGGTCAATTGGCCCCGTGTCTGAGTGGCTTCTCCCCGTGTCTGCGTGGGCTTCCTCTGGGTGCTCCGGTTTCCTCCCACATTCCAAAGACAGAGGTTTGGAAGTTGTGGAAATGCTTATGTTGGCACCAGAAGCGTGGCGACACTTGTGGGCTGCCCCCAGAACACTCTATGCAAAAGATGCATTTCACTGTGTGTTTCGATGCACATGTGACTAGTAAAGATATCTTGTCTTATATTGCTCCTGGTGTGTAGGTGAACAGTTGAATCTGGGGGGAAACTGACGAGAATGTGGGGAGAATAGGTTATACAGAGAAATTAATGGGGACTGGGATTGCTCTGTGGCCCAAGACAGGAGGCCATTTTGGCCTGTTAACTCTAAGTCATGAGGAAGGCTGGACTTTGGTGCCATTCTGTCGGACACAGTCAGCAAAGGCTGTTTCACAAAGGAGGTGCATGCACACTGGATCCTGTGCTGACCTCTTCAGCAATGATCATCATTAGGGAAGGCGGTTGCAAGGTGAAGGGTAGTCCTCAACTATCTCAGGGCCTGGGAAAGGGATGTGATGGGATGACCATGTGTTCCACTGCTCATCTCAGGGTCAAACACAACACGAAAGCTGTGACCCACCTAGTTCATTTTCAGAGAGGGGAGAGAGGCAGCAGTGGAGAGTAAAGGTAATGTCTTCAATCCTCCCAATCCAGAACTGACATCAGAACCACTGTCAGATGTTGTGTAGTTTTAATTTCTTGTCAGTGTGAACTGCTACTCTTCCTCAATCCCAAGCCGACACAAGAGTGTTCCTCTCCTCATCAACTGAGCTGCGGTAGAGGTGGTCGACAGCTTGAAGTTCCTTGGCATCCACATCACCAGCAACCTCTCCTGGTCCCTCCATACTGATGCAGTGATCAAGAAAGTGCATCAGCATATTTACTTTCTTCGGCGCCTGAGAAGATTCGGCTTGACCACAAAGATTCTCTCAAACTTCTACAGATGCGCTATAGGAAGTATCCTGACGGGTTGCATCTCAGCCTGGTATGGCAACTAGTCTGCTCTGGACCGATGGAACTCGCAGAGAGCAGTAAACACTGCCCAGTCATCACAGACTTGTCACTTCCTTCCATCCAGACCATCTTCATGGTCCGTTGCTTCAGGAAGGCTGACAGTATCATCGAGGATGCCTGCCACCCTGGCCGTTCCCTTTTCTCTCTTCTACCTTCCGGGAGAAGATACAGGAGTTTGAAAGCCTGGACGTCCAGACTCAAGAACAGCTTCTTCCCCATTGCTCCTGAACCAATCACCTCTTTCACATCCCCTTCCCGACGGTGTTGCCGCATTCTCGGACTCTTAGTTCTACCTCGCTCAGTTATCCTGTTATTGTCACTTTAGCATTTCTTTCTGCACTACCTCAGATTGCACTACTATACTTTGCACCATTCTGTTGTTTTGCGCTTCCCATATTTATTGTCATATTGATTATCACCATGTTTACTCTGTGAGCTTCAATACACCAGGGCGCAATGAAGCTCCTTACAAGCAAGGAACTTCATTGCACCCTGGTGTATATGACACTAATCTGAACTGATCTGATCTGCACAGCACAAAGTGCCATTTTCCCATTGCTCACTTCAGCCATTTTGGAAGGAAGAACTTGCATTTATTTAGAAACTTTTACATCCTTGGAACATTACACCCATTGAAGAATTTCTGTCCAGTGATATATTGTAGGAAACAAAACAGCTCTATTTGTGCACTGCAAGGCCCCATACAAAGCAATAAAGATAATCATGTTTTAGATGATAGTTGACTTGTAAGCATCAATTCACAATAATTCTGTACACCAAGTCCACGTCTATTGGGAAACTGAATGAAATTCGTGGCCCAATGGATTGTAACAATAGGTCATGGTTGGCTTTAATGACAAACTAGAATCTAACCTCGTTCTCATTCAGTAATGGTCCTTTACACTAGGGTCATCACGTTGAGACCGAC
Source organism: Pristis pectinata (assembly GCF_009764475.1). Taxonomy (NCBI): domain Eukaryota; kingdom Metazoa; phylum Chordata; class Chondrichthyes; order Rhinopristiformes; family Pristidae; genus Pristis; species Pristis pectinata. Next base: position 11,976,967 of record NC_067409.1, read on the forward strand.
AGACAAGTTAATGTTGCTCAGCTGCTCTCCTTCCTGACTCATGGTCAATGAGCAGATGAATTTTTGGAAGAAGCCCAACTCTGGTGAGTGGAACAGATGTACGAAGTGTAAAGCTCACCTATCGGATAGCACACCCCATAGAACAGTACAGCACAGGAACAGGCCCTTCGGCCCACTGTGCCTGTGCCAACCACAATGCCAATCCAAACTAATCCCATCTGCCTTCACGTGATTCTATCTCCCTCTATTCCCTGCCTATTCATGTGCCTGTTGAAACGTGTCTTACACATTGCCTACTAAAGATCCCAGACACTTGTAAAGAGTTCCCAGCAATTTCTGTTTTTATAATGAGCCTTCAGACAGTTTAAGGAAACAAACCATTACCACTGAATCCACAACTGTGATAATCGCATTTGGGCTGTACACTGAGTACAGATTAGTATTTCCGACAATAATTCAATACAGACATGGTCAGAAAATGCTGGAAATACACAGTAGGTCAGCCAGCATCTGTGAAAAGTCGAAGTCAAGTTTATTGTCATGTGCACAAGTACATGCATGCACAGGTGCAATGGAAAACTTACTTTCAGCAGCATCACAGGCACAGAGCATCATATAAGCAGCATTCACAAGAAAAACATGAATTAAACACAATTTTTACAAGAAAGAACACAATTAGAACAAAAAAACGAAGTCAATTTTAGTGCAAAGTGGTTAAAGTGGTCACGGTGTTGTTATACTCTAGTGATTAGGGTTGTGCCGGTTGGTTCAAGAACCAAATGGTTGAAGGGAAATAGAGAAACGGTGTTAACACAGAACACTATAGCACAGTACAGGCCCTTCGGCTCACGATGTTGTGCAGACATTTTATCCTGCTCTAATATCTATCTAACCCTTCCCTCCCTCCATTTCTCTATCATTCATGTGGCATTAACTTTTTAGGTCGAAGAGCCCTCATCGATCTCACACGTTAACTACGGTTCTCTTTCTGCAGATGCTCCCTGACTAGCTGTGTGTCTGCGGCATTTTATGTTTTTACTTTGGATTTCCAACATCTGCAGTATTTTGGTTTTCACCTTGGTTTGGCCTTGTACCTTATTGTCTGCCTGCACTGCACTTCCACTGTAACTGTAACACTTTATTCTGCATCCTGTTATTGATTGCCTTTGCACTGCCACAATGTACTGATGTTATGAAATGATCTGCATGGATGGCTTGCAAAACAAAGTTTTTCCACTGTACCTCGGTACATGTGACAATAATAAACCAATTAACCAATGCGAGTCAGTTCATTAGCTGATCTACCCCTCCTTTGCTGAGGCGCAGCCTAGTGTTACAGTTCCACCAGCAGCACCAGGATCTTCTGGGGGTGGCAATGAGCTGCTGGCACACAGTTCAAATCTGCACTGAGTCCTTTCCCTGAAACAGCAAGTGTAAAGCAACAATCTCCAACTGGACTAAATGCCAGGCTCCCTGACAAATCTTCCCCTCACCACCCCAAAATGAACCTTAACTGTCACATTATTTCCTCAACTCAGGCTCGGCACAGCCCAGTGATTAAACCTATGATCTCAATGGCCTGTGTACATGTTCCACATTGTACACTGGGAGAAAAGCATAGAACTAATTGCTCCCCTACGTGCTGGGAAGGACTCAGTGGGCCAAATGACTGCCTTCTTGTTGTTCATCAAATCCTCATTCAAATTATATATTCTTTTTAAGAAGTCTTCATGTAAAGCCTCCCCTCCTAGTGAGAGGATTGCTGGTTCAAGCCCAAATCCAGGCATGTGAGTCCAGAATCTAGGCTCACACTCCAGTACTGTACAGGAGTGCTACACTGTTAGAAGCACCTCTTTCAGATGAGATATTAAACAGAGACCCAGTCTGTTCTCCAGGTCAGCTAGTCAAAGAGATAATCAGCATGGAAAATGGCCCTTTGGCCCATCGAGTCCATGCCAACAATCAACCACCTATTTCATTACTAATCCTATATTAATACTGTTTTCATAATTCTCTCCATATTCTCATCAACTCCCCCGTTGCACAATGGGTAATTTATAGCGGCCACGTCTTTGGATGTGGGAGGAAACCGGAGTACCCTCAGGAAACCCATGCAGTCACGGGGAGAACGTGCAAACTCCACATGGACAGCACCTGAGGTCAGGATTGAACCTGGGTCTCTGGCATTGCACCACCGTACCGCTAAAGGTACCAACAGCAGCAGTCTGAAGAAAAGCAGGGGAGTTCTCGAAGTACCCTGGGCAACATTTCTCCCTCAATTAACATCCCTCAAAGCTAAAATACGAACAGAAAATGCTGAGAACACACAGCAAATCAAGCAGCATCTGTGGAGAGAGAAGTAGAGGTAATGCTTAAGAAGCGATTCATCATCAATCTGAATCCCTAAAAGCTAGATTATCAAGGTTCACATTGAAACAAAAACAGAAAATGCTGGAAATACTCAGCAGGTCAGGCAGCATTGTGGGAAGAGAAACAGTCAGTGTTTCAGGTTGGAGAAGTTTGTAAGTGTGGGGGAAGGGGACGTCTCTGATGGGTGACTCTGGGGATAAGCTGTAGAGGTTACCTGGTCAATAAGTGAATGGGAGTAGTTAGAGAGGGAGAACAACAACAAAAGAACATAAACCTTCCCACAGATGCGGCCTGACCTGCTCCGTACTTCTAGTGTTTTCTGCTTTCGTTTTAGATGCATGTCTTTTGTTTTAAAAAGACATTCGGATAAGTACATAGGAGGGGTTTAGAGAGAAACAAAGGACTGCAGACGATGGAATCTAGATGAAACACGATGATGCTGGAGGAACTCAGCAGGCCAGGCAGCATCCGTGGAGAAAAGCAGTTCGTGGTTACATCTCCCTGTTGCCAGTCACTTCAACTCCCCCTCCCACACTATCACTGATATGTCAGGCCACCTTCACTGCCAGAATTCCAAGCGCAAACTGGAGGAACAGCATCACATTTTCATCTTGGAACCTTGCAAGATTGAATTCTCCCACTTTAAGTAATCCCCACCCCCACTTCCCCACCATGCTTCTTCTCTTTTTCCCTTTCCTGGCCTCTCTCTCTCTTTTATTTCCCTTTCTCTCCCATCCCATCCCCCAGTGGACCTACTCTCCCCTCCTCCCCCCCCCCCACCTGCCTATCACTATCTCTTACCTGCATCTACCTATCACCAACTTGTGCCCACCCCACCTCCCCTCTTTTGTCCACCTATCACTGCTCTGCTTTTCCCTCCTATATATTGGGCTTCCTCCTTTTCCTTTCAGTCCTGAAGAAGGGTCCTGACCCGAAACGTTGACCGCCTGCTTTTCTCCACGGATGCTGCCTGGCCTGCTGAGTTCCTCCAGGGGTTTAGAGGGATATGGACCAAACGTGGGCAAATGAGACTAGCTTGGTGGACACCATGGTCGGCATGGACGAGTTGGGCTAAAGGGCCTGTTTCCGTGCTGTACCACTCTATGTATCAGCAGTTTGCTTTGATTTTCACAAGCATCACATTTTGATAAGGTATCTTTATTAGTCACATGTACATCGAAACACACAGTGAAATGCATCTTTTTGCGTACTGTTCTGGGGGCAGCCCGCAAGTGTCGCCACGCTTCCGGCGCCAACATAGCATGCCCACAGCTTCCTAACCCGTACGTCTTTGGAATGTGCGAGGAAACCAGAGCACCCGGAGGAAACCCACGCAGACACGGGGAGAACGTACAAACTCCTTACAGACAGTGGCCGGATTTGAACCCGGGTCGCTGGCGCTGTAAAGCGTTATGCTAACTCGTGCATGGGTTGGCACCTGCACTTACTCATGTAAAACAACTATTATTGTGGACATAATGAGTATCGTGATGCAGGGCTTTGACCCAAAATGTCAACAATTCCTCTCCCCCACCCCCCCCCCCCCCCCCCCCCCCAAACAGATGCTGCTCAACCCACTGAGTTCCTCCAGCAGATTATTTGTTGCTACACTCATTGCTTTGGGACTGGAGTTACATGTTGGGCCAAGCAATAGATTAACATCAGATCGCCCTCCCAAAGGCTCTTGAGTGAACTACATGAGCGTATAGAACAATCGAGCAGTTCCTCTGTGACTATTACTGATGATAGAGCTTTTATTTCAGTTTCATTTAATTACTTGAGTTTAAATTCCCCAATTCCCATCGTGGGATTTGAACTCACAAACCTAACCGCCATGCGATCAGAACCCTTGTAAATTAAAGGAAATTAAACTGGGGAAAAAAAGGAAGCCTAGTGAAGAAAGTGTGATGCAAGTCTTTTTCTTTAAGCCTAAGTGTCTCATTTTACCCTTTTCTCCAACAACCAGTCAGCCTTTAAATTACACCTTAAATTTATAAATCTAAACTCATTAAAATTTTAATTACAAACACTGAAAGGTTTTTTCGTAGCATGTGAACACTGAACAGAGTGAGACTTTCCCCTTCAACTGCAGCGATGGTCATAATAGATGTTCAGAACCAGGAACACCACTATTGTGTACACTTGTAACGCAATGCCCTTTCCCTTGGGTAACCAACTTAGAGCAATCGTGCAGGTGAGAAGTTTTGCAATGATTGCTTTGATTGTTTTCTTTTGCTATTGATGGAAGATCTGATGATCCCACCGAGTTTTGACAAACCTCCTCACATCAGTTCCCTGTGCAAACGCTTCAGTGACCATAAAGGCAATTTCAGGTCCTGTTCACCAGGTGTCATGGGAACTGAGAAGATAGACATATCCAGCTCATGTTTCCTGCAGCTCACTGCATGCAATTTAACTTCAGCCTAGAGAATTCTCTGGTGGACAATGTAGAGATTTAATATCTCACATGAGCTGGGGTTAAAATCTTAAAAGGTATCAGTTACATTGTACACTTTTCACTTTGCCTTCTGAGTGAAAGATCCATTAACATCAGTGCCAGCTCTGGTCTGGCAGGTAGCACTCTTGCCCAAGTCAGAAGGTTATGGGTTCAAGACCCACTCAAGGGACTCAAGCAGAAAGTTTCGAATGATGATCCTCGGTCCGAATTGAGGGAGTGTTGGGCTAGTGCAGAAAGCTCACCTTCAGATGAGACAACAAAACCAAGTCAAAAACCTTTTAAAGAGAGAAGTGGGGGGGATCACATGGACCTGTTGTTAACAAGAAAGGTACTTGCAAGTTTCGACCTGCACCCCCAGTCAAGGGCTGGTTTGGGTCTCTTTTGAAGGCAATGCAAAGGCGACACATTGCAAGGGACCATTACTCTCGGGAAAAGTTCCCCAGACTGGCTCCACCACCACAAGATATCAACTACTCATGTGAAAAATTTACCCCTTTAAACCTCCACACTCTCACCTCAAATCTATTGCCCTCTAGTTTTAGACACCTGTCCCACGGGAAGCACACTATGGTTATCTATTTATGCCTCTCGTAATTTTATATGTCTCTATCACGTCACCTCTCAGCACCCTTCACTCCAGGGAAAACAGACCCAGCCTATCCAATACCTCTATAAGGTCACCCTTCAGCCTTATTACTCTCCAAAGAAAAACATCTCAGCCTATTCAAACTCTCCTTATAATTCAAGTCCTCCAGTCCCAGCAACATCCTTTTCTGCATCCTCTCTAGCTTAATCAGATCTTTCCTGCAGCGTGGTGACCAGAACTGCACACAAAACTCCAGCGTTACATACGACTGTGACGTGACGTCCCAGCTCCCAAATTCATCTCACTAAATGTCTTCTCTGTCTAAAGCAAAAGACCACAATTCCATTAGCCCTTCTGATAACCTGCGAGCCATAAAATGTGGTCCAGAAAGGACATCAACAAAACCTCACCTCAGAGAGGCTTCCTGCCTTAAAACAACAAAATGAACCTAACCCTAACTGTACCCTCAGTCACCAAGCATTGCAAGTTGCAAGACATATTACAGTGACTGTGTATCAGGTAAAGCCAACTCATTATAGTGGTTTCTATCAACTCTATTGAAGCATTAGCAACAAATGGAGAGTGCAGAGGAAAACTTGCTCAAAGATTACCAATCAGAATGCTCACAATACTTGGAGTAAGACCTCCCCCTGGTGTTCAATTAGTTAACTGTAGCTTGGTAAGGGAGGAATATTCACTTCATAGTTAACTTAAAAAGCTTCCCCATTACACCATTGTGGAAAAGCATTGCTTATTAATATGAATAGAGCAATAAGTAGTTTCCTTCTGTACACTACAACAACTTGCATTCATAGTGTTTTGTAGATAGCTCCTGCAACTTCATAAGAGATTTGCATTTTTATTTATCTTTCAGAACCTCCTTTTCAGAAATTCCCAAAACTCTTCACAGCCAAGAGACTTCACTTTTGTGCTGGAAAATGTCATTGAGAGTGCTGTTAAGTGGTACTTAGTCATCAGAACTTGCTCACCGAAATAAAAAAAAAGACACTGCTCGAAAGGCACGGTAGCGTAGCAGTTAGCGCGACAGTATTACAGTGCCAGCGATCGGGGTTTGATTCCCGTCGCTGTCTGTAAGGAGTTTGTCCGTTCTCCCCGTGTCTGCGTGGGTTTAATCTGGGTGCTCCGGTTTCCTCCCACATTCCAAAGACGTACGCGTAGGTTAATTTGGGTTTAAAAAAATGGGTGCCGCGGACTCGTTGGGCCGGAAGGGCCTGTTGTCACGCTGTAAATAAAATTTTTTTAAAAATTTAAATCTCAGCAAATCAGTGGAGAGAGAAATAGAGTTAATGTTTCAGCTTTGTCAGAACTTTGCCCTTGACCCGAAACGTTCACCCAGTTTCTCTTTCCTCAGATGCTGCCTGTCCCTGTTATGTTTCTGATTTCCATTTGCTGCAGTTTTTTGATTTTCTCACTTGCTCACTCATGCTTCAGAGTGACCAGGACTAGTTGGCAGGACTCCAGACCTCAGCAATAGCCTTGACCTAAAGAGCTGAATTTTAGAGATCAGGTGAACGTGACTGTCCTTGACATCAGGGCAATGTTTCCCCATGTCTAGGCACCCTGCCAAATCTTGAACTCAATGGGGCAGAGGGGAAATACTGCCATGGTTGGAGTTGTACATCACATGAAGAAATATGGTTGTGGTCATTGAAGGTCAATCATCTCAGCCCTGGGATGTCACTGTCGGAGCTCCTCAGAACAGTGTCTGAGGCACAACCATCTTAAGGTGCTTCATCAATGACCTTCCTTCCATCAGAAAGTCAGGGTGGGGATACTCGCTGATGACTGCACAGTGTTCAATTCCATCTGCAATCCTCATAAAGTGAAGTCCATGTCCAGCATGCAGAAGGACCGAGATAATGCTCAGGCCTAGGTTGATAAGTGGCAAGTTGTGTCTATGCCACCCAAGTGCCAGGCATTGACAAACTCCAACAAGAGCATCTAATCATTGACATTAATGATTCCCTTCCATCAACATCCCGAGGGTCACCACTGAGCTGAAACTCAGCTGGACCAGCCACAAGGGCAGACCGGAGGCTGGGTATCCTGCAGCAAGTGACTCATCTGCTGGCACCACAAAGCTGGTCCACCACTTACAGGGCACATCAGGAATGCGATGGAATATATTCCATTCGCCCGGATGAGTACAGTTCCAATAACACTAGGAAGTTGTACACCATTCAGGACAAAGCAGCCCACTCTATTGGTATCCCATTTACCACCTAAATATTCTTTCCTTCCATTGCTGGCACACAGTAGTTAACTTGGAACACAGAACAGTACAGCACAGGAACAGGCCCTTTGGCCCACAGTATCTCTGTCTACCGTGATGCATATTTAAACTAACCCCATTGCCCTGCACAAGATCCATATCCCTCCATTCCCTGCCTGTTCATTTGTCTGTCTAAATGCCTCAAATGCTGCTATCATATCTGCTTCCACCACCTCCCACAGCAATGCTTCTCATACCTCCACCACTACCATCTGCCTTCTATGGCCAAGCCAATTTTGAATCCAAGTTACCAGGTCATCGTGGATCCCATACATCTTAATTGTAAATATCCTCTAAACTTTCCCCCTTAAAGCTATGTTCATCCGGTATGTGATAATTTCACCCTGGTAAAGACTAACGATCTACTCCATCTATGCTTCTCATAATTTTATATACTTCTATCAGGTCATCCCTCAGCCTCCGATGCTCCAGAGAAAACAATTCTAGTTTGTCCAACCTCTCCTGATAACTAATACTCTCTAAACCAGGGAATATACTGGTGAATCTCTTCTGCACCCTCTCCAAAGCCTCCACATCTTTCCTGTAATGTGGTGACCAGAACTGCATACGGTACTCCTAATGTGGCCAAACCAAAGTTTTATACAGTTGCAATATGACTTCCCTACTTTTATACTCAATGCCCTGACCATTGAAGGTAGGCATGCCATACAGCTTCTTTACTACCCTAACCATTTGTGTAGCCACTTTCAGGGAGTTATGGAATTGCACCCCAAGATCCCTCTGTACATCAGTGCTCCTAAGGGTCCTGCCATTTACTGTATACTTTGTCCTTACATTTGAACTTCCAAAGTGCAACACCTCACACTCATCTGAATTAAACTCCATCTGCCACTTCTCTGCCCATATTTCCAACTGATCTATACCCTGCTGAATCCTTTGACAACTTCCTCACAATCCACAGCTCTGACAATTTTTGTGTCATCTGCAAACTGAGGAATCAGCCCATCTTCATTCTTGTCCAAGTCATTTATACTTATCACAAACAATATATACTAGTACTGATCCCCGCAGAACACCACTGGTCACAGACCTCCAGTCAGAGTAACCCCCCCTGCCTTTTATGGCCAAGCCAATTTTGAATCCAAATTACTAAGTCACTGTGGATCCCACGCATCTTAATCTTCTGGATCAGCCTACCACAAGGGACTTTGTCAAATGATTTACTAAAGTCCATGTTGACAACATCCACTGCCCTACCCTCATCAATCCCCTTTGTCATCTCCTCAAAAAGCTCAATCACGTTTGTAAGACGTGACCACGCCTGCAGAAAACCATGCTGCCTATCCATAATAAGTCCATGATTTTCCAAATGCGAGTAAATCCTACCCTAAGAACCTTCTCCAATCATTTCCCAACCACTGATGCAAGGCTCATTGGCCTATCGATTATCCCTATTGCCCTTCTTAAACAAGGGAACAACATTGGCTATTCTCCAATCTTCTGGCACCTCGTATGTGGCTGAAGAGGATACAAGGTCCCAGCAATCTCCTCTCTTACCTCCCTCAGTAATCTGGGATAAATCCCATCAGGTCTTGGGGACTTAACTCCACCTTAATGTTCTTCAAGAGACACAACACCATCTTCTTGATATCAACATGCCCTAGAATATCAGCATACCCCTCCCTGATCTTGCATATCCTCCATATCCTTCTCCTTGGCAGATACCGATGCGAAGTACTTGTTTAGTACCTCGCCCACTTCCTCCTGCTCCAGTCATAAATTTCCTCCTTTGTCCTTGAATGGTCCTACCCAGTGTGTATCATCTACAAAATGCACTGTGGTTACTTACCTAGGCTACTGTGAGACATATCTGAAACCAAGAGTGTGACCAAATCCTGTACATCAAGATTCCAAGATTATTTGCTTTCTGACGGATGGATGAATTGATTTATCTCATTCCAGCTAACTATCAGCAACATTAAAAACTGCACTTTCTCTGTAACTGTAACACTTTGTTCTGCATTCTGTTATTGTTTTCCATTGTACTACCTCAATGTACTGATGTGGTGAAATTATCTGTATGGATGACAGTTCTTCACTGTACCTCGGTACATGACCAATAGCCTGTCCTGGTCCAATCACGTAGATACCATGGCCAAGAAAGCTCACCAGCGCCTCTACTTCCTCAGGAGGCTAAAGAAATTTGGCACGTCCCCATTGACACTCACCAACTTTTATCGATGCGTCATAGAAAGCATCCTATCTGGATGCATCACGGCTTGGTATGGTAACTGCTCTGCCCAGGACTGCAAGAAACTGCAGAGAGTTGTGCACACAGCACGGAGCATTATGGACACCAGCCTCCCCTCCATGGACTCTTGATGTACCTCTTGCTGCCTTGGTGAAGCAGCCAGCATAATCAAAGACCCCACCCACCCAGGTCATTCTCTCTTCTCTCCTCTTCCATCAGGCAGAAGATACAGGAGCCTGAGGGCACATACCAACAGGCTCAAAGGCAGCTTCTATCCCACTGTGTTAAGATTATTGAACAGTTCCCTTATACGATAAAATGGGCTCTTGACCTCACAATCAACCTTGTTTGACCTTGCACCTTATTGTCTACCTGCACTGCACTTTCTCTGTAGCTGTGACACTTTACTCTGTATTCTGTTATTGTTTCTACCCTGTATTAACTCAATGCACTCTGTGCTACTCAGTGCACTCTGTATTACCTCAATGCACTGTGTAATGAATTGATCCGTACGAACTGTATGCAAGTTTTTCCACTGTACCTTGGTACAAGTGACAATAATAAACCAATGCCAATACCAATGTGACAATAATAAACTAATTTACTAATTTAACTGAAGAGCAAGTGGTACAGTGGAACACCACCATCAGCAGACTCCTTTCCAAGTTACACCCTATCTTGACTTGGAAATATACAGCTAGTCCTTCATCGTCGCATGGATATAAATTCTGGAAATCCCTCCCCAGCAGCACCTTCACCAGGGCTGCAGTGATTCAAGAAGATCGCAAGAGGCTGCAGAGGGTTGTAGACTCAGCCAGCTCCATCACGGGCACAACCCTCCCCACCATCGTGGATACCTTCAAGAGACGGTGCCTCAAGGCGGCGGCATCCATCACTAAGGACCCTCACCAGCCAGGACATGTCCTCTTCTCATTACTACCATCAGGGAAGAGGTACAGGAGCCTGAAGACCCATACCCAACGTTTTAGGAACAGCTTCTTCCCCTCCACCATCAGTTTTCTGAACAGTCCATGAACCCATGAACACTAACTTGTTATTCCTTTTTTTTCCACTATTTATTTTGTAATTTATAGTACTTTTTATGTCTTTGCACTGTACTGCTGCTGCAATACAACAAATTTCACGTCATACAAGTCAGTGATAATGATTCTGATCCTGAGATAGCTCAGTTGGCATGGTTGGAGATGTGTGATTTCCAACCTTGCCAGACGCCCCACATCTTGAAAATAAGCGATTAGTTACAAAACAGTCTCCATATGTCCTGTTTGCCTTTTTCTTTGCACTTTTTAATTTACAACTCTCTTTACACCATTGCAAACTAATAGGTGAAATTACGTAGTAAAACTTTCAATCCAATTTTAATCACCATGACCACAAGGGGGCATAAAGGCACTGCAGATACCAAAAGGCTATTCCCCTTTCCCAGTGACTGTAGATTTTGTGTTTTTTTTCTTTCCCTACCAACCCCACCCCAGCCCAATCCAAAACTTCTTAAAACTTGTTCAATAGGCTAGGCATTCCAAAGTGAAAACTACTGAAAAATCCTTATTGAAATTCAGTTTTAATGCCATGGAGTGAAAGGGTAAAATTATAGCCGGAGTCTACCAACAGATTAACTTTTTTCTTTTAGCTTCTGTTACTGCTGATGATTTGGTTCAGCTGAGATAAATCCATTCATCCATCCGTTAATAATCTACACCAACATCCCTATTCAACCAGAAACTCAACTGGACTGGCTGCATAAATTCTGCGGCTACGAGCCATGTATCCTGCAGTGACAGACTCACCTCCTGACACCCCAAGGCCTCTCTAGACACAAGCCAGGACCGTGATGGATCACTCTCCACTTGCCTGGGTGAATGTAGCTCCCACAACTCTCAAGAAAGCTAACACTCTCCAGGACTTCCACACCTTAAACATTCATTCCCTCCACCACTGGCACAATGTGTGCCAGCTACAAAATTCATGGCAATTACTTGCCAATCACCCCCCACCCCTCTCCCCCCAAAACCCTTGACTTCAGTCACCAAGGAGGACAAGGGCAGCAGGCGCATGGGAACACCACCACATGCAGATCTCCCTTCAGGCCACACACCATCGAGTCATACAGCATGGAAACAGGCCCTTCGGCCCAACTGGTCCATGCCGACCAAGATTCCCATCTAAGCTAGTCCCACTTGGCTCACATCTCCCTAAACCTTTCCTATCCATTCTGACTTGGGAATATATCACCATACCATCATTGTTGCACTGGGTCTCAGTCCTGGAACGGCCTGCCCAACAGCACTGTGGGAGCACCTTCACCAGAACAACTGCAGCGGTTCAAGAAAGCAGCTCACCACTACCTTCTCACGAGCAATTAGGAAAGGGCAATAAACACCAGCCTTGACTGTGACAGCCAGATCCTGGAAACTGAATTCATAAAACCAATACTCTTGGAATCTTGTTGTACAGGAAATGGTTGTCCTGTCAATCAAGCTTCGAGAAATAATTCTAATTAATTCTGCTTTCAGCTGAAGGCTTCGAGGATGTTCTTTGGGAGAAACTATTAAACACAATCTGTCTTTGAATCAAAATTGAGACATAAAGGACTTATCCAATGCTTTTCCTAACATCAAGACACTCCAAAGAGACATGGGTGGGGAGGCAGCTGCAGGAGATGGTAGTGGGGTGTGACAAGTCCCTTGTTTTTCCACTCTTTATCCAAAAAGTAGTGAGGAGAATGTGGAACTCACAACCACAGGGAGGTTGAAATGATTAGAGTGGAGGAATGCACTTAAGGGAAGGCCGGACAAGATTTGAGGAAGCAGAGGATGGGGGCGGGGGGGGGGGGGGGGGGGGGTGACACTAGTAGACCTGGATGTAGAAAGAGGGGAGCAGCATGGAATATGGAGCAACAAACAACCTGAAGGAACTCAGAGGGTCGAGCAGCATCTGTGGGAGGAAAGGAATTGTCGACGTTTTGGGTCGAAACCCTGCCTCAGAAAGACTGCATTGATGCCAGCATTAACAACTTAAATAGTACATTTAAAAGGTACTATTAACAACACTTAAAAGGAAACTTGGACAGGTACATAGGCAAGGTTTAGAGGGTTATGGACCAAATGTGGGCAACTAGATGGGAATCTTGGTTGGCAAGGACCAGATGGGCCAAAGGGCCTGTTTCAGTGCTGTATTACTCAATGACTCTATGCCACAGATTTCCTCCCACAGATGCTGCTCAACCCGCTGAGTTCCTCCAGCAGACTGTTTGTTGCTCCAGATCCCAGCATCTGCAGTCTCTTGTGTCTCCACTGAATGGAGCTTGGTTGCACATAATGCCCATTCTGAGCTGTACATCCGGTGTAATCTTTTGAAAACTTGCACAAAAAACTCAATGCTTACCTTAGCATTTTTGCTAAACCTGTCAACAAATTTTTAAAAAATGATCCCAGCACAAATCCCTTCTTTATCAATGGCAATTCTAGATGAAATAGGGGCGGATGGAGCAGAAATTCACCTACAATTGGAATTCGCCTTCATATTCACCTTCAATTGCTTGCGCTAAAACTGCAAAGTACCAAACTCTGCTTCAGAAACTTGTTTTCCAAAAATACAAAAGAACAAACTTCTAGCTAATAGGCTTTTGTTTTTTCAATGACACCACTACCTTTATTCCACTTGGACTAAGTCTGACCAACGTGTCATTGAGATAATTAACCTTGTTCTTGCTAGACAAAAAGTCACCTAATTCTAGCAAGGACATGAAGCTCCGAGAGATTGGCAGGAAAGATTTCTCGCAATGGTTCCAGGAAAGGAGGATTTCAGCTAAAAGATTGAACTGGAGAAGTTGGGGTTGTTCTCCTTGGAACAAAGAAGATTGATGAAAGTGTGTAAGATTGCGACTGATTCAAATAGGGTAGGTTGAAAGAAACTGTTCTCATCTGTGGTGGTTCAAGGACCAAATTTTAAAAATTTGGGTAAAAGATGCTAATAGGTAAACAAGGAAAAAATGTTAATACTCAGACGGTAGTTATGATCTGGAATTCAGTAGCTGTAGGACCAGAGGGAACAGTCAATGAGTGCCATTGAAGGGGAATTAGACAGAACCATGAGGGAGAATACATTGTTCCACTGTCAACACTCACCTTCTGAGAGAATAAAACAGAGTTGTGCATGATTCTGAGATTGCAATTTTGGTTTATAAAAAAGACATAATTAACATTGAACCATATTCATGTCAATATTACCCAAAAGTGAGGGGCCACCACCATCCCATCAGTGTATTTAAAATACAGCTCACTACATAGAAATCCTTACTGCGTCTCCAGCCCTTCTGTCAACGGCCTCACAGTTGTATCTCCTGAATACCATCCATGAGCCACCAGAAATAATTCCATCTCATCTAATGAATCAGATTACCGAACCTTCCATGAACCCAACCTCATTATTCCTCTTTTGCACTATTTATTTAATTTTGTCACTTACAGTAATTTTGTCTTTAGGTCTTACACTGTTGTGCAATAAAACAGCATTGTTTTATTATAACTTTAGTGTGGGTGGTATTGTAGTAATTAATCTACAGAGCCTCTCTCTCTCTCTCACACACACACACTCCAGTAGAATGATCCCACTATGTACATTATCAACCCCTTCACATGTTATAAGACTCCTCCCCACAATCGTACAGAATCACACTGACCATTGAACATCCACTTGCACTAATCCTATGCTCATCCTACTTTATTCTCCCCACATTCCCATCAACTCCATCCGAGATTCTACCACTCACCCACACACCTACAGGCAATTTACCTTCCAACAGGTCTATGTGATGTGGAAGGAAACCAGAGCACACTGAGGGAACCCATGGGGGTCACACAGGCAGCACCCAAGGTCAGGAGAGAACCTGGGTCACTGGAGCTGTGAGGCAAAGCTGTGCCACAATACACAGGTGAGGTTCATAAAGTCATACAGCACGGAAACAGGCCCTTTGGCCCAACCTGTCCATGCCGACTGTGTTGCCCAGCAAGCTAGTCCCTTCTGCCTGCGTTTGGCCCATAGCCCTCAAATTTGTGTGTCTCAAATTTATGAAACTAAAGAATTTGATGCTGGAAATCTGAAGTAAAAGCAGGAAATGCTGGAAGAACTCAGCAGGTCAAGCAGCATCTGTAAAAAGAGAAACAGTCAAACATTTTGGATCTGTGACCCCTCATTAGAATCTGACTGTTTCTCTTTCCACAGGTGCTGCCTGAATTGCTGAGTTTTTCCAGCATTTTCTGGTTACGTCTAGATTTGTGATCCTTTAAGAGTTGCTCAATTGTGCCGATCTTCATTGGTCACTCTGTGAACAGTATCAAACATGCAAAAACAAGCTCAAGCACTAGCGAAAAAAAAAAGCAAAACAACAAACCAAAGGCCTTTTGTTTTTGCACTGAGGAAGTGAAGAAGTCTTGTGGCTGTGGATACTTCCTCTTCCCTTAAATCATCGTTGCAGCATTGAGCTCGATGTCAATGTGTGTCTGGGATACAACTGGCTCTTTGGTTTAAACCCCTCTTCTCCCGCTATTTAGAACATAGAACAGTACTGCACAGAACAGGCCCTTTGGCCCACAATGTTGTGCCGACATAGCTAATCCCTCCTACCTACAGAATGCCCATATCATTCCATTTTCCTCTCATTCATCTGCGCATCCAAGCCCCTCTTAAAAGCCCCCAATGAATTTGCCTCCACCCAGGCAAAGCAGTCCAGTCATCCACCACTCTCTGAGTAAAAAATTTACCCCTTATGTCTCTTCTGAACCTACCCCCTCTCACCTTAAATGCATGCCCTCTGGTATTGGATCACTCAATAATGGGAAAAAGATATTGCTTGCCCACTCCATCTATGCCCCTCATAATTTTATACACTTCCAACAGATCACCCCTCAGCATCCACTGCTTCAGAGAAAAGAGCCCAAGTTTGTCCAGCCTCTCCTGATAGCACATGCCCTCTAATCCAGGCAGCAGCCTGGTAAACCTCCTCTGCACCCTCTCTAAAGCCTCAATATTCTTCCTATGGTGAGGTGACCAGAATTGCACGCAATACTCTAAATGCGGCCTAACCAGAGTTCTGGAAAGGCAGAATTTTTGTCTGGCAAACAAGCATGTCCTGATGGGCAACTTCATGAGCTGTTAAGCCTGATGACTCACCCAGTTTTCTCCAGTGGCTTCAAGCCATCACCCAACACTGTCATGGTGGTAGAGTGGTTAGCTTTCTGGATGTATCCAGAATGTTGATCTGAGGATTTTCAAATTCCATCATGTAGGTAAATACATCTGAATGAAAAGTTAGTACAAGAATACATGTATAACAAGAACAAGATGACAAAAGCAAGTGTATAAAATTATGAGGGGCATATATAGGGTCAATGCACCTGGTCTTTTTCTAAGCGTTGGGGAATCAAGAACTAGGGGGCATAGGTTTAAGGGGGAGAGATTTAATAGGAACCTGAGGGGCAACTTTTTCACCCAGAGGGTGGTCACTAGATGGAATGAGCTGCCAGAGGAAGTAGTTGAGGCAGGTACAATAAAAACATTTAAAAGGTACTTGGACAGGTACATGGACAGGAAAGGCTTAGAGGGATATGGGCCAAAGGTAGGTAAATGGGACTTAGATGAAAATCTTGGTCGGCATGGACCAGTTGGGCCTGTTTCCATGCTGTATGACTATAAACACAAGAAAATAGGAGCAGGAGAAGGCTACCTGGACCTTACGGCTGCCCCACTATTCAATATGATCAAGGCTGATTTGAACTCCTCTTGTCTGCCAGTTTCCCATAACCCTGAATGATCTATCCCCTCGTTAAATACTTCTAATGATCCAGATCTGATAGCTCTCCAGCATACAGAATGCCAGAGATTCACCAGCCTCTAGGAGAAAGGTGAATGTGAAACCACCGTGGTATAAACTCCTCTGGTCCACTAATGTCCTTACAGGAAGGAAACTTGGCATCTTTATTCAGTCTGGCCTATAAGTCACTGATTAAATAAAGACAGAAAATGCCAAAATTAATCAGCAGGTCAGGCTGCATCTATGGGAAGAGGAACAGCAATCTCCCCTACACAGGTAAACAGAGCGAAGAGAGCACAGGAGTCGAGAGTGAAGTATGGAGCTGTTATCTTGCAACAAGAGTTTGATGATTTTTATTGGTGCTTTTTCTAGAGCAACAAACAATCTGCTGGAGAAACTCAGCGGGTCGAGCAGCATCTGTGGGAGGAAAGGAATTGTTGATGTTTCAAGTTGAAACCTCGCATCAAAATGCATTTTCTAGTTGCCTTTGACTCTAATGATCCTCTTTACCTCCTACAGAGTAACGTTTGAAATATTCAGTCCGAGGAACTCCCTAGTGGTGATAGCTAACTAAAAAAAGACCAAAAAAATTTTTGCAACAGAGACATTCACTTTCTCTGCAGCATGCGAGGCAGAACAATTTATTTGGCTGAAGCATTAGCTGTGGTTCAGTGGGTGGCTCTCACAATTCTGAGTCAGGTTGTGGTTCCTCATCTCTCCAGACACCGGAACTCAACAGCTGGTCTGACTCTCCTGATGTAGTACCAAGAAACCACAGCACTGACAGAGGTGCGCCTTTCGCATGAGACATCTCTGAGGCCTTAACCTGGTGGCCCTCTCAAGTAGACACAGTTATCCCTCATCAAGTACCTATAAATGTTCCAACTGCACACAGTCTTCAAGTTCAAGTTTATCATCATGGACATACATACCCAGGGTATAAATGCCATGAAAATTAGCTTTTCGCAGCAGCAAAATATGACAAACATGAATTAACATAAACTTAAATTATCATAAATTATACACAACTTACATAATTAGCCTTTTTCCTCGGGAAAGGGAACCAAAAACTGGAGAGCCAAGGTTTAAGGTGAGACAGGAAAGATTTAAAAAAGGACCGGAGAGGTAACTTCTTCACGCAGAGGGTCGTGCGTATATGGAACGATCTGCCAGAAGAAGCGGTTAAGGCAGGTACAATAACATTTAAAAGAGACTTGGACAAGTGCATAGTTAGGAAAGATTTACGGGGATATGGACCAAACACAGGTAAATGGGACTAGCTTGGATGGGCATCTTGGTCAGCATGGATGAGTTGGACCGAAGGGCCTGTTTCCGTGCTGTATGACTCTGACTCTACATTAACCTATTCTTAGTCTTGGGAAGTTGCTTTGTGCAAATTGGCTGCCTTGTTCCCTATCTAATATTTTCAATATTTGACTTTAAAGTGATTTTTGGAATGTCCTGAAGCCATGAAAGATGCAACACCAGGGTAATGGCTGCATTACTGAACAAGTATCCAGAACCCCTCGTCATTGATTCAGAAATGGAGACTTTAAATACATCTGGAATACAAACGAATGGTGTTCATGAAACTACTGAACTGTTGTAATAAACACAACCGGTTCACTTGTGTCCGACAGAGATAGAAACCTGCCATCCTTACCTTGCCTATATCTGACTCTTAACAACTCCTTCAAATGGCCTTCCAAGCAAGAGAGGTCAAGAGCAATTAAGGATGGACAACAAATGCTGAACTGCCAGAAAATGTCCACATCCTCTGAATCACCGAAAAAAATGCATTGTTTCTTCTATGCTTGAAAGAAATTCATAAAGCACACAGCAATCAGGAGACCTCGGGCATTCCAGTATTAACAGGTTGCCCAATCTCCAACTACACCACCTTTTTCTGCCTAACACTCCCTCATGTGCTATTGGACCAGACTGTCCACTTCAAGCATTTAGTAGTGTTTTTAATCTTTATTCAGACCTATAAGATGCCACAACAATACTGGCTTTCCACCCCAAAAATCCTGGAGTCCATTTTGATTAACAATTGTTGGTATTCAGAGAGAATAGGTGTCCTTGTGCACAAATCAATGAAAGTTAATATGTAGGGATAACTAGCAAGCAATTAGAAAAGCAAACCATATTTTGGCTGCAATTGAAAAAGGATTTGAGTGCACAAGTTGAGACATTTCCTGAAACTGAGAAGGACCCTGCTGAGAGCATATCGGAACATTGTTTACCGGTGTGTTCTCCCTATCTAAGGAAGGATATATTCACAATAGAAGGTGTGCAGCAAATGTTCACCAGATTGATTCCTGGGATGATGGGGTTTGTCCTGTGAGGAGGGGTAAATACCATAATTCCAAACAAACTCATCTCCAAATTCCTCGACCTGGGACTCAACATCACCCTTTACATCTGGATCCTTGACTTCCTGACCAACAGATGACAATCAGTAAGCATAGGCAACAACAAATCCGCCATGATTATCCTCAACACTGGTACCCCGCAAGGCTGTGTCCTCAGCCACCTACTTTTCTCCCTAGACACTCATGACTGCGTGGCCAGATTCTGCTCTAACTCTATCTACAAGTTTGCAGATGACACCACCATAGTGAGCCAGATCTCAGATAACGATGAGACGGAGTACAGGAAGGAGATAGAGAGCCTTAGTAACATGGTGTCATGACAACAACCTTTTCTTCACTGTCAGCAAAACAAAAGAGCTGGTCAATGACTTCAGTAAGTGGGGCAGAGCACACACCCCTGTATGTATCAATGGTGCTGAGGTGGAGATGGTTGAGAACTTCAAGTTCCTATGTGTAAACATCACCAACAGCTTGTCCTTATCCAACCACATAGATGCTTTGGCCAAGAAAGCTCACCAGCACTTTGACTTCCTCAGAAGGCTGAGGAAATTTGGCATGTCTGCATTGACCCTCACCAATTTTTACAGATGCACCATAGAAAACATCCTATCCAGATGCACCACAGCTTGGTATGACAACTACTCTGCCCAGGACTGCATGAAACTGCAGAGAGTTGTGGACACAGCTCAATCCATCATGAAAACCAGCCTCCCCTCCATAGACTCTGTCTACACTTCCTGCTGCCTCAGGAAAGCAGCCAATATAATCACAACCCCTCCTACCCTGGACATTCTTTCTTCTCCTCCTTCACATCAGGCAGAAGATACAAAAGCTTGAAAACCTGTACCACCAGACTCAAGGACAGTTCCATCCCGCTTTTGTAAGACCACTGAACAGACCTCTTGTACGATAAAGATGAACTCTTGACCTCACAATCTACCTCGTCATGGCCCTTGCACTTTATTGCCTGCCTGCACTGCACTTTCTCTGAAACTGTAACACTTTATTCTGCACTCTGTTATTGCTTTACGCTTGTACTACCTCAATCTACTGATGTGATGAAATGATCTGTGTGGATGGCATGCAAAACAAAGTTTTTCCATTGTATCTCGGTACTTACGACAATAATAAACCAATTACTCTCCAGCGTTCAGAAGAATAAGAAGATAAATAGAATCACGAGTAGGCCATTCAGTCCCTCGGGCCTGCTTTGCACTCAACAAGGTTATGCCGATCTTCTACCTAATACTATTTTCCTGCCCAATCCTCATATACCTCGATTCTTTTAGTATTCAGAAATGCATCTCTGTTTTGAACACAATCAATGATTGAGCCTCCACAGCCCTCCAGAGTAACGAACTCCTAAGAATTCTCAGTGAACACATTTCTCATTTCACTCCTGAATGGCCTACCTCTTATTTTGAAACTGTGACCTCAAGTTCAAGACTCCCTAGTCAATAGAAACATCTTGTATCGACCCTGTTGAGCCTTCTAGGAATTTTATGTGCTTCAATGAAAATAAGAAAACAGGAGCAGGAGTCGGCCACTTGGCCCCTCAAGCCTGCCCCACCATTCAACACGATCTTGGCTGACCTATACTGGTCTCAACTCCTCTTCTGTGCCAGTTCCACAGAATCCTCAATTCCTCGGTCTTTCAAATATTTATCGATTTCCACCTTAAATGTATCTAATGATCTGGCCTCCACCACCCCTCGGGGGCAGAGAATTGCAGAGATTCAAAGTCAAAGTTGAGTTTATTGACATATGCACAAGTACTTTTATGCACAGGTGAAATGACCCACCCACCCGGGTCATTCTCTCTTCTCCCCACCTCCCATCAGGCAGAAGATACAGGAGCCTGAGGGCACGTACCACCAGGCTCAAGGACAGCTTCTATCCCACGGTGATAAGATTATTGAACGGTTCCCTCATACGATGAGATGGACTCTTGACCTCAAAATCTACCTTGTTATGACCTTGCACCTTATTGTCTACCTGCAGTGCACTTCCCTGTAGCTGTGACACTTTACACTGTATTGTGTTATTGTTTTTAACCATGTACTACCTCAATGCACTGTGTAATGAATTGATCTGTACGAACGGTATGCAAGACAAGTTTTTCACTGTACCTCGGTACAAGTAGCAATAATAAACCAATACCAATGAAAAGCTTATTTGCAGTAGCATCACAGGCATATAGCATCAGATACACAACATTCAGAAGAAAAGTATAAATTATACATCAATTATCCACTCTTTGGAGAAGAAACTTCTACGTACCTCAGTTTTAAATAAGCAGCGCCGTATTTTGTAGACACGTACCCTTGTTTGCGACTCTCCCACAAGTGGCAACATCTCAACTTCTTCCCTCTTATCCCAGGAATTAACCTGGTGAACCTCCTGTGGACCTGCCTCCAGTGTTATTGTATCCTCTTTCTTCAGGTAAAAGGAGGCACAACCAAGAAGCATTTTGCTGAGTCATCATTCCTGACGTGGCCACAGGTTTTGACGTGGTTGGCCACTGTCGTCCTCTAACACCTCACCTGATTCAGCTCCATGAGACCACACCCACCAGCTTCCATTGTTCTCTGTCAAGTCGTAGCCACAGGATGTCCTGCCATGGTTTCCCTTCTTGCCCTTGTGCTGTTATACCTGGGATCCCTCAAGGACCTTACCTTCTCTCCCCCTGTTCCACACCTACTTGCTGCTCCATGACAACCGCCAAAGACACAAGGCAGGGTTTCACATCGAGTTAAAATTTGGAAAAGCACTTTGTGGAGAAGCAACTCACTGCTGCGTCGATACATGATCAAATCTGACAGCACGAGAGCCAGCCATTTAGCCAAATATGCTCATGCCAGTTCTTTGAAAGAGAATTATCCACATCCTCCTCACCATTCCCTCTCTCTTTACACCAGCTATCTCCCTTCTCCGCTCTTAGTCCTGATGCAGAGCTTCAACCTGAAATGTCGACAATTCCTTTCCTCCCACAGATGCTGCTCGACCCGCTGAGTTCTTCCAGCAGATTGTTCATTGCTCCAGATTCCAGCATCTGCAGTCCCTTGAGTCTCCAATTATCCAGAATAGTCTCATTCACCTGATCTTTTTTCCACAGCCTGGAAGAATTGTCTTTTCCAACTACATCATGGTAAGTGTTGTACATATCAGGTATCACCCTATAGCTAACACTAAACAATAATTACTTCAATGCAGACTCAAGCAGCAATCCCAGTGGTCACTCCACCATAAGCTCAAGGAAAATCCCAATGGTCACAAGCTGAAGGAGTTGGCCAAATGATCACTGATTTGAAGCCTAATGGGGCAAAGCCAAGAGGTCACCAATTTTCAGGTTCATGGGGTACTGCCCAAAGTTCACAACATTAAAAGTTCAAGGGCATGGCCCAAAAGGTCTCTACATTACAAAGTCATGAGGTACTGCATCATAGGATTATGAGGCACTCTCCAAAAGGTCATTGCATTACAGGTGCATGGGGCAATGTACTTGCACTCTGCATCATTTAAGAGTGCTCCTGTACTCCCTAATTATTGCAGTGCACTTTGGTGGTACCCAGCTGGGTAACTGAGGGAACTGAGGAAACCTACAGTTGAACCATTGCAGCACTTGTATCGACGTGAAAAGGTCAGGGCACATGCTGAGGACCTCACACCGAGGGTGGTTTGATGGACGGCACAACATGGTGGGCCGAAGGGCCTGTTTTGTGCTGTATGGTTCTATGGTTTATGGTTCCTTCTCCAGAAGGCCCTTGGAGTGCTCCTCACCAGATCCCTCCATGGTACCACACACAACAGACACAAGGAGGACAGTAACAGATGTCAAGAAGACAAGTGAAGCCGATAAGTAGATGAACGATTAAATTTAATTAAATTTAATATTTCTAAAGTGATTCTTCTCAGAAGAAAGAAATGACACAACATAAACAAAACAACATAATTTTAAGCAGGGTGCTGTGCTGGTGAGAGATGGGATTTATCAACACATCGTTTGAAAGTGACAGGATAAGCTGACAATGCTGTTTAGAAGAAAAATGCATTGGCAACCGTAAGTTTATACACTGGGATATAGAGTACAGAAGTCAGTAGGTTTTGCAAAGGATTTAAAAATCACTGGTTGGACCTCAAGCTGGATTAATTCTGAGCCCACACACCATAAAGAAGGTGCATTCAAGACCCCACTAGGTTTATATCGGAGGTACAAGACTTCAGTTATGTAGAAAGACCAAAGAACTTGTAAGAGCTAACCTTGGAACCAAGAATATTATAGGGATGTTTAATATTATGAATTTCAAAAGATTATGAAAGGGTAAAAACAGTGAATGTCTATCCTCCATCGTCCAAGGGCATTAAGAGTCAACCACACACTGTGGAACTGGAGCTCCACATAAGCCAGACCAAGCAGAGAAAGAGTCTCTTCCATGAAGGACATCAGTAATCCATTTGGGTCTGTGAAACATCTGTGAAACAGTCTAAATGTTCATTTTATCTGAAGCCGGCTCAGATTTAGCAACCTTAAAAAGGAGCTCCACATCGGTTTATAAATGATGTAATGAATACTTCAGAAAGCCTTGTTTTGAAGGGAAGAACAATTTTCTCAGTTACGATGACAGCCACAAACCAAATGGTACGAGCCCCCGCTAAAATAGATCAGCAAACGCAAAGCAATGATTATACCACAGAGCACAGAATCACTGGAATGGCTTCAGGTCCTCATTAAACAGTGGTACACAACTGCAGACCCTCTATTTTAAAAGGTAAGATGATGGCAAGGGTGCCACTGCTTGTGACTTGTTTTAATTAAACATTGTTAATTGGCAGGCTGTTTGCATTAGAGAAGCAATGTTAAATGATCCCAGTCTTAATTAGGGCAAATTGCTCCATTAAAACATTTTATCAGTCCATATTTTAAACATCTTAAACTCAGCTCTCCGAAGCTGAAAAATAAAACATGGGCTTCATCCAGGAATGCCTCCAAAACACGCAACTGCCTTCAACATGCTGAACTCAACCATGCAGAGTCAAGACCAGACGATTCAAGTCAAAATACTCAGCCAGACTGAGGTGACTGGAATTAATAAAACAGCCAGATTCCTTTCCATCCAAATTTTTTTTTGCAGAGCCTCGAAATAAGGAATGTGTCTTAACTTAGGGACCAAGGCGGGGCTGTGAAAATATCCCAAATTGAACTTGATATGACATGTATTTGTAGGACCCTTCCCTTTTTAGACTTGCTGGTCAGCAAAAGATGAAAAGAACCTCCGATATTCCAGAGCCCTGCTTCTATTTTCAAGACAGCTACCAAACATTCACAAAGGGTTTATTCATGAAAAGAATGTTAAAATTTAAAAGGCCTTTTGTTGGCATTTTGGAAAGAGGAAGAAAAGTGGAACTTTGTCAATGGGGGGGGGGGGGGGGGGGAAGGGGTAGAATGATTCTGAGGAGTTGTTCAGGGTGTATCGGAGGAGGCACGTCCACTATCGACATGGAGGACCAACATGTCTATCTTGTGTGATGAGTACTTGGAAAAAAGACTGCTGGGGACTCGGACATCATTCCATGTGACTTCAACAAAGGAGACAGGTAGACAGGGTGGTGAAAAAGGTGTTTAGCACACTGGCCTCCATCAATCAAGGCACTGAATACAGGAGTTGGGACATTATGTTGCAGTTGTACAAGTCGTTGGTGAGGCCACACTTGGTGTTCTGTGAACAGTTTTGGTCACCCTTTTATAGGAAAGACGTGGTTAAACTGGAAAGAGTGCAGAGAAGATTTATCAGGATGTTGCCAGGACTAGAGGGCCTGAGTTAACAGGGAGAAGTTGGCCAGGCTAGGTCTTAATTCCTTGGAACATAGGAGGATGAGGGGTGACCTTATAGAGGTTTATAAAATCATGAGATGCATAGATAAGGTGGATGGTAGCAGTCTTTTCCCCAGAGTAGGGGAGTCCAAAACTAGGGGGCATAGTTAGGGTGAGAGGGGAAAGATTTAAAAGGGACTCGAGAGGTAACTTTTTCACACATATATGGAAACGAGCTGCCAGAGGAAGTGGTTGAAGCAGGAACAATAGTATCATTTAAGAAACATTTGGATAGGTACATGCAGGGGCGGGACATAGAGGGATACGAGCCGAATACAGAAAATTGGGACTAGATGGGTGGGCACCGTGGTCAGTATGGACTCTGTGGGCCGAAGGGCCTGTCTCTGTGCTGTATTGCTCTATGATTCTGAGTGCAGGTCCTCCCAATTCCTATCAGTGCTCCATTGGTAGAGAGAATCTTCTCAATGTAGTCCTGCATGGAGTATTAGCAATTCCAGGAACATGTTGCAAGAGAACCTCAAAGCAGTACAACTCCCAGTTGATAGACTGTTTTCATCTCTGTGCTAACTTGCTATCATAAAGGTCCTTATGTCCAACAAGCTCTCCTGCTATGGATATATTTAAATACTGCATTCAAATCCACAATTTTCGGAGCTCATTGGAAGAACGTCAGTGTGGCCAAAGAGGGTATGGCGTTAGGTGTAATAAAACCTCCAACGGGTATTAATAATGCGATTGCCTCTTACAAGGACAATATCTCCAGGTACCCATTAGCGTTCATCAGGAATCAGGAAGAGCCTGATCATTTGGCAAAACAGATAAATGAGTCACCTATGAGGTCAATTCACTTCAGGCGTCAGCCATTCACTCACTTGAACCTTTATCCACCATTCAATCAGACCACAGCCGATTTACATTTTAGCTCTCTTTACCGACTTGGTTTTATTGCTTATCCAGCTCCTTTATAAACAAATGAGAACTGTCACAAGCCACAAACTGCTCAGCGCACTGACAATATATCCAAGTGGTAGAACACAAGTCTGTGACAAACAGGAAACCAGGGCCTGCCCCTGAACTGCAAAAGCAACTGTGTATCTGAAAATCCCATGTTCCTACTATGTGGTGCGCTCAGTGAGTCCATCAATTCCCAAGCCTACAGCAAAATATAAAAAACAGTGCTTTAATATGTGCAACAATGCTCTGTTACAAAGTGCACTACAATTTTCCCAGACAGGAATGAGAAGTAGAGATTACAGCCAGTTGTGTAAAGCTACACAGTTCCTCAAAGCTCAAAGAAATGTTAATTGCCTACCTCTAGGTCAAAAGCTTATTCCTTTTTTTTTAAACACAGGTATTTTTCTTTACTTTCCATAGCATCATTAGGATTTATTTACTTACACACACACACAAACACACACACAAACACACACACACACACACACACACACACACACACAGTGCAGATTCAGCCACAGCATACAAAGTGTGGATTCCCAATATCAACTTCTCATTCAG
This sequence comes from Pristis pectinata, assembly GCF_009764475.1. Lineage (NCBI taxonomy): Eukaryota > Metazoa > Chordata > Chondrichthyes > Rhinopristiformes > Pristidae > Pristis > Pristis pectinata. Next base: position 12,003,441 of record NC_067409.1, read on the forward strand.
GTTGACTGGTAATCTACAATGAGACTAGGAGGATGTGGCACAGGACAGATATTCCCATGCAGTATTAATTTAATGTACGCACTAAGGGATACTCACCACCACTGGTAACAGTGGCACAGGAGAAAATAGTGTGTCTGCACACTTGCAAGTCCTTGTACATAGATAGTGTTTTGTGTAATAGTAATATATGTTTGCATGTTCATGTGTAAGTGCTCATGGTGCATGTATTTACAATTAGCACATCCTTATAGTGAAAATGTGTGTATGCTTATACCATTCTGACTCACCTGAGCTATAAACATGCATGCAATATGTATGTTTATACTATGAACATGTTGAATGTGTGTGGGGATATAGTGGTCATTCAAAGTGTGCCTGTAGCATGGTTTTATATAGCATGTTTAGTCTGCAAGTATCTAGTGTGTGCACACCTTCACTCTGTATATGTACGCACATCTCTAGTAACCCTTCAAAACCCAGTCTGATTCTGAGTAGTTGTACCTGTCCCTCACCAGTAACTCACTGAAATATTTCCCAATTTACCTGCTTGTTACTCCCCTCATCAGTAGGTCACTGGAAAATTTCCCCAATTTACTTTCATATCACTCATCTGTTAAACTTTTCACTAACGTACTATATTGAAATCATAATAATGGATACTGCTTTCATGCAACAGTTGCTTGCAAACTCAATCTAATTACACATGAACACCAGGATAGGTGTTATCCATTTCTACAGGGCAACGATTATGAAATCAACAATCTTACAGGACTGCTGAAAAGGAACAATACAATTCCAGAGACACACCTTCCTACGGGAAGCAAACCAACCTCCGTTATCTCTGGCACTAAATGGATTGTTCTCTTTGAGCGGAGAAGATTATTAAGGAGGTTTGAACGGTTCAGGGTTAGGTGTCAGCAGGATAAGGCAAATGTTTACACTGATAGAAAGGTTGATAACCACAGACAAATTTCAGAAAATTGGCCAAAGTACTGTAAGGATGATGCAGAAAAATAATTTGGACAGTGGGTCGTTACTGGATCAGAGTGACTGAAATGGAAGAAAAGTCTATTGTAATTTTCAAAAGGGAGCAGGAAATATTCTTGAACAACATTCACAGGGCTTTAGGGAAAGACCGGTGGTAGGTCACAAACTGGTTACATTGCGACAAGGAGTAGACAGCAGTTACCGACAGCAAAGATAGGAAAAATAAAGAGTGTGGAACATTAACACCAATGGAAATCACCCACCTCCACCAAAAAAAAAATTGGAGCTTATTCTGGACGAAACTGGAGCTGGTGCATTTAGTTGGGAAGGAGGCAAAGCTGCGTGGTGGGAGAAAGCAAGAGAGAGGGGCAGGGAATGTGATGCCACCACCCATCTCTCCATTCCAACGTCTGTGCCCAATAAATGTCTTACCTTTCCTGGACCTGGAGAAAAACTTCATGGAGACGGGAGAGGTAGAGGTGGAGCTGCCAGAGGAATCCCTTGATGTTGAGCGAAATATGCCACTGAAGCTCATTCGTCGGGGAGACTTTGGCGAAGAGTCTTGGGGAAAAGGGAACACTGTTTTTGGGGAGCCAGGGCTTTGCTTCACTCTCACTGGGGCGGAGACAGGACTGGACGGTCGATGGTAAAAGTTCCGGGAAAAAAATCCTTTGGAGGGGCTGCCACAGGTGTGGGAACTGTCTTCTCCCTGTGGAAAGGCACAAGAGTCAGGTCTGGGAGCACAAATCATAGCACAGAAATCCACTGAAGAGGCGATATTCTGAAACATTTCTACTTCATCCACGCGCTTCTGAAGGACACTGAATGCAGGGAAAAGCAACAAAGTGCAATAGAAAAACTCAGTGCAGGGCCCGAACAAATTACAGTCAAGACCACAGTGATGTTGCATAAATTACAAGAACAAACTGCACAACTATAAGGGGAAAAACAATCATCCAAATAGATAAGGAGGTTGAAACATTTTAAATTTTAACAATTTCTGAAACAGACTGACACTCGTGAAAGGTCAAGGGCTTTGGAGGCAGAGGAAATTGAGTGAGATCAGGTTAATTAAAGTCATAGAACAGAAACCCACCTTAGAGTCAGGGAGAGACACAGACTCTTCTCCCCTTCCTCCCATCGGGTAGAAGATACAAAAGCCTGAAAGCACGTAGCACCAGGCTCAAGGACAGTTCCTGTCCTGCTGTTAGAAGACTATTGAATGGTCCCCTAGTACAATAAGATGGACTCTTGATCTCACAATCTACCTTGTTATGGCCTTGCACCTTGTTGTCTACCTGCACTGCACTTTTTCTGTAACTGTTACACTTTACTCTGCATTCTGTTATTGTTTTACCTTGTACTACCTCAATGCACTGTTGTAATGAAATAATCTGCATGGACAGTATGTGACATGTTTTTCACTGTACCTTGGTACATGTGACAATAATAAACCAATTTACCAAGTTACTTCTGGCCCATCAAGTCTGTGCTGACTATCAACCACCCATTTACACTAATCCTACCTTAATTCCATATTTTTTTCAGACCATCCTGTCAGATTATGGAAGATCTGTCCAATTAATCTTGTGCTCCTGACATTTTTTGATCTTCCAAGTTGCAGATATTTTTTTTCATAGATCTCAACAAAGTTAAATTCCGGTGAGAAAGGAAGACTCTACAAGGAGGATGCGTCATTTGTGACTAAGTAAGGAAGTTAAGGGTGGTATCAAATTGAAAAAGGCATACCACGATTAGTGGTAATCCAAAGGATTGAGGAATTTTGACCACCTCATTATAGGAAGGATGTCATTACGGAGAGTCCAGAAAATATTTACTCAAGAGTGGTTCCTTGGATGAGAGACTGCAGTTACACAGATAGATTAGAGGGGCTGGGACTAGTGAAGTGAAGGTTGAGGGGAAACCTGATAAAGTGGTTAAAATATGAGGCATCTGAACATGCTGGATGGTGGGAGGAAGTTCCCTTTGGTGGAGGAGTTGAGGACAAGAGGTCACAAGTGTAAAATAAAGGGAAAGAGATTTAAGAGTGACATGAGGAAAAATGTTTTCTTTAAACCATAGCATGTGGTTGGAACGTGGAATGCACTGCCTGCAGATGTGGAGGCAAGTTCCACTGTGGCCTTCAAGAGGGAGTTAGGTGAATATTTGGTGATGAAACATTTGCAAGGCTACTGAGAAAGAGCCAGGGTGGAACTGGTGAGTTCTTCTGGTAAAGCTGACATGGACATGATCGGCCGAACAGCCTCCTTCAGTGCTGTAGCTTTTCTCTGGTTTTATGGGCAGGCAGAATAAGAGTTGGGAAGTTCTAACATATGTTTATAGGGCACCAGCAAGGTCATGAAGTCAAAAGACTGCAGATACTGGAATCTGGAGCAACACACGAAAAGCTGGAGGAGCTCAGCAGGTCAGGCAGCATCATGACCCACTGAGTTCCACCAGCAATATCATAGCTGGAATGCTACGTACAGCTTTGTTCTCTGTACTTAAGGATTATACTTCAATTGTAGGCAGTGCTGGGAAGTTCACAAGGTTAACTACTGGGATGAAGAGCTTAAATTATGAAGAAAAAGATTGTTCAGATTGGTCCCCTGCTCAAGTTTAGAAGAATAAGAGAAGATCTTATTGAAGGTATGATTCTGAAGGGAATTGACAGGATGGTGTTGAGAGGATGTTTTAGAATAAGGGGTCATCCAATTCAGACGCAGATGAGGAGAATTTCTTCTCTCAGAGAAATATGAATCTTTGGAACTGTGACAAAGAGTCGTGGTGGTGGGGGGGGGGGGGGGAGTCATTCAATATATCTAGTGCAGAGGCTGACAGATATTTAAACTGCAAGGCAAAGAAAGGGTACGTAAAGAGCACTGGAAAGTGATTCTGAGACTAAGATTGGATTAGCCAGGACCTTATTGAATGGGGGAGCACACACTGGGACTGATTGGCTTACTCCTGCTCCTTTTTCTTATGTGCTGGAAAAGGCATAATACTGGACTATATCAACACTGACCAGTTCAAATTCAGCTGCACTCCCATTGAGTAATACAGCACGGAAACGGGCCTTCTTCTATGTCCACGCCGACCAAGGTGCCCATCTAAGCTCGTCCCATTTTCCCACATTTGGCCTATATCCCTCTAAACATTTCCTATCCATGTATCTGTCCAAATGTCTTTTAAATGTTGTTACTATACCTGCCTCAACTACTTCCTGTGGCAGCTCATTCCATATAATGACCACCTCTGCGTGAAGTTGTTGCCTCTCAGGTCCCTTTTAAATCTTTTCCCTCTCTCCTTAAACCTACGTCCTCTGTTAAATATGTCAAGCAGGCCTTCAAGAAATTCAAAATCTTGCACCCAGCATGGCTGTTCCAATACTTAAAATTCCACACCCACATGCAAGATCTGCAGCCAAATTATCCTCAATGCTGCTAAGTCTTGTACACGGCATATGTTCTGCTACATGCAGACTACTGGGAAGGGTACTGCAAATACTTCAGCCTCTCTGGGTCAGGGCGCCGGGAGAGATTGACAGACTGTCGCAAGGGCAATTTCAGTCCTGTTCTGCAATGCAGTCCACTTGAACTGTCCGCAGGGGGCTTGGAGGTGCTGGCTGTCTGGATGATTGTAAGAATCATGTCCTGCACCTCTCCTTTAAACTTCCCTCCTCAAATCAATGCCAAATTCTACAATTTCAGCCAACTCAATTGTGGTCGCCACACTATAGAAAGGATGTGGATGAATCATAGAGGGCTCAAAAATGGTTCACCAGGTTGTTGCCTGGATTTCTCCAATTTTTCTGTGTGTATTAGAACTGACTATAAGCTGCGATAAGTGATACATCTGTGATGTTGGCTCAGTTTTTCTCACTCCATTAGGACAGCCTTACTTGCTGGCTATGTACCCTTGATCTGCTGTTTGCAACTCATTACAATTCTTTGCCATCACTCTCTAACTACTCTCATTAACCCATTTGAATGAAGTATCTCTGCAACTTATCCCTATGGCAATCCTGGCCTCACCCTATCACAGATATTCCTTTTGGCTTGTTCATCCCTCCTCTAACCTTCTCTACAACTTCATATTACATTGTTATTCTCTCTTTCACAGTTCAGACAGAGGATCTTCAACCTGAAACATTAAACTCTTTTTCTCTTTCCATAATTGCCAGCTTACCTGCTAAGTGTTTTCTCCCATCTTCAGTTTTCACTTTGGATTCATTGACTCACACAAAAAAATAGGAGCAGGAGCAGGCCACCAGTCCCCTCAAGCCTGCCGCCACCATTCAATATGATCATGGTTGATCTATTCCGGTTTGAACTCTTCTTTGACAGTTCCCCATGGCCCTCAATTCCTTGATCTTTCAGATATTTATCTATTAAGGTGGAGATATCTACTGATATAACCTCCACCACCCTCGAGGCAGACAATTCCAAAGATTCACTACCCTCTGACACTTGACACCTGGACATACATGGATAGAAAAGGCTGAGAGGGATATGGGCCAAACCTGGGCAAATGGGGCTAGCTCAGATGGGCATCCAGGTCAGCATAGACCAGTTTCTGTGGGCCTGTTTTCTGTGCTGTATTACTTTATGACTCTGGCAGAAGAAATTTCTACATGCCTCAGTTTTAAATGACTGACCGACTTCTGCTATGTTGCTGATCCAGCACGAGCCACTTTCTACCTCCACGTTCCCAATTGTGAGAGAATTCCAAACTAGGATCCATAACTCTAATAACTCCCAACAAGGAGCAATTTCTTTACTCAGTCATTGTTTGACTGTGTAATGTGTTAGCACAGGAAGAGGATGAGGCAAATAGTTTGATTACTTCCCACAGGTAATCAGAGAAGAAGACGAGAAAAATAAGGGAATGGACACAAACTGAAAGAGAGGGCTAAAGAGGAAAATGGAGGAGTTGCGAATGGACTATGAACACCAGCAGAGATTAGTTGGGCTGAATGGCCTATATCCTTCCTGTATATTTGAAGCAACCTCATGCAAACATTGATTAGTTTGTAATGCAATAGCTCCAAGTTGTTCTTGGACAACAGATGCATGTGCAAGGCGGTGGGGGTGGCAGCGGAGGCACAGGCTTCCTCCTTCTCTGTCCCCCCTCCCCCCCCCCACACACACACCACGAGGACAAGAATGCATGTTGATTTTATGCATTTAACATGCCTCCATAAAAGAAGCCAAATTCAAATTCCTGCAGACATTACATATTCCTTCAACTGGAAGCTGGCTTGAAATAAATAAAATTAAATAGTGCAAGCAAGTCAAGGGTAATCCCTTGAAAACAAACTTACTTTGCAACTGTTTTGAACTGCAAGCCGTGTCTAGTGGCTCAGTTACAATAATGAATCTGTGATGAGCAAGACATCCAAAATGCCTTGCAGCAGAGAGATACAAATCTGTACAGTGATGGGTCTATTTCTTTTTAGTAAGCACATTCTATGATTTAATTCTCTGTGTGCATATAATTTGATCGAGATGTTCATAATTATGAAGAGATCTGACAGAGTGAATCAGGAGAAAGGGCTTCATTGGCAAGGGGCCTGGTGACTATAGGAGATTTTTAAAGCAGGTGGAAAAAATACTATTGCAGATGTGTGGTATTTTGTTTACACAATGTGTTGTGATATGGAATGAGCAGTCTGAAAGAGTGGTGCAGAGAGATTCAACAACAATTTTCAAAATTTGATATTTATTTGAAGAGGGAAGGTTTCTTTGCAGTGCTGCAGGGGAAGAGGCACCATCTGGTTGACCCCCACTGCCTGTCCTCGCATGCACGATGAGTTGAATGGCACCTTCTGTGCTGAAGGACTATGATGAGTTAGCAAGTTGGAGTTGTGTGAAAGTGAGGCGTCAGATAAAAACAAAGGCTTACTGCATCATGTTCTTGCACAGCCTCTGCTTGTGGATGTGGTTTGTGCCTCTCAATCTGTGCACTAGAAAGGTGCCCCAATAACCCCCACCCCCAACCATTCATTCCCACTCATGAGCAGGTGCAACCTCTGTGCACACTCGGAAATATCCAACCTCTGCTTTACTAGCCAGAGTCAAATGCTACTGACCTAGAAGGAAAGTAAAGAACCCTGAGGAAGAAGGAAACTAAAATAGATAGAGACAATGACAGGATAGCTGAATAAATGGCAGACTCATTAACACATGTTCCACACTCATCTTCACTGCTGAAGAAATATTAAATAGACTAGAATTTAACAAAGGTGCAATGTCACTAATGAGAAAGAATTGGAGAAATTAAGGAGACTAAAACCAGACAAAACCCTTGGACCTGATAAACTCCGTCGGAGGGTTCCAAAAGAGATGGCAGATGCAATGTAACTATTGTCTGAAGTTCCCTTGATTCTGGAACAATCCCGCCACTTGGAAGGAAGCAAATGTAATGCCTCTAATATGGAATTGCTCACTATTACCCAACCACTCATCAGGTGAGGGACTCCCATCTCGGTGGTGGTAGACTTTCAGGTCTCACTAGCTACCCAAGAACTCACAGAACTGGAGTAGAACCAAGTCATACTTGATCCCAGGGAACAGGCTAAACAGAGAGGACTACTTAGGAAATAGGGAGAGAGAAAAGCAAGGGAAATAGCCATGGGCTAGCCCTTTGCTTGTTGTTGACAAAATGCTGGAATCCATCATAAGGGATGTGTTAAGAAGACATACAAACAGAAAGTATTGGAAATACTCGGCTGGACAGGTCACATTTGTTTCACTTCCCACAGATATGGCCTGACCTGCCGAGAATTTCCAGTATTTTCTGTTTTTGTTTCAGATTTCCAGCCATTTTTTTGTGATTTTCATTTATAGAGTTCGTAGAGTCATACAGCAAGGAAACAGACCCTTTGGCCCAATTGGTCCATGCCAACCAAGATGTCCCATCCAAGCCAGTGCCATTTGCCAGAAAGAGCTGGCTAATTGGATACACGATTGGCTTGATGGTAGAAAGCAGAGGGTAATGGTGGAAGGTTGTTTCTCAAACTGGAGGTCTGTGACTAGTGGTGTGCCCCAGGGGTCGGTGCTGGGCCCATTGTTGTTTGTCATCTATATTAACGATTTGGATAAGAAGAGGGGTGATATGTCTTGTTACCCATCTTGTTATGTTAACAAGACAATTTGCTTAATCATATAATGATTTTCTGAGTCATTATATAACTTAAGAAAGGAAAAATGGTTGACAAATCTAAAAGAAAGTAATTAATTAGGTTGAAAAGGGTTAACCAGTGGATTTATCTGGATTTTCAAAGGTTTTATAAGATGCTATACAAATGATAAGGTTGTTGCATAAACTGAAAGCTCACAGTGGTGAACAACATATTAGAATAGACAAGTTTGGTTAAAAGGCAGCAAACAGTATGAATTAACAGTTTATTTTCAGACTGGCAGACTGTTATTAGTACTGTAGCACAGGGATCAGTACAGGACCCACAATTATTCAAAATTTACCTTAACAGATGAAAGATAGAGTATCTGAGTTTAGTGATGACACAAAAAGATACAAAACAAGGAGAGAATGCAGCCTGTATCTTGCCACCTTCCTGCCTGCAAGGTAGCAGAGTACAATGCAGAGAAAGGTGAAGTTATACATTTTGATAAGAAGAATGAAAAGACAGAATACCTTTTACAGGCGAGAAGCTAATAAAATTTGATTTACAGGTGTTCTAGTTCAAGAGTAAAAGTAAACAGAGGAACAGGAACCAATTAGGGAGATAAATGGCACTAATTACAAAAGGGCTTATAAATCTTGCTGAGATCGTCAGGGCTAATGATGAGGCCTCATTCTTCCGTGTACAAATTTGGTCTTCTTACCTTAAAAATATTACACTTGCCATTAAGTTTCAGGTTCACCACATTGATATAGGGATGATGGGGTTGTCCAATGAGGAGCCAATGAATAAGGTTGGGCTTATGCTCACTAGACAGGAGACTTTGTGTTTATTGGCAAGATAATTATTCATTGAACAGGGTGGATGCCTGGATGTTGCTCCCTTTAGTAGGGGAGACAAGAACCAGGGGGCATAGACTCGGGGCAGGATAGCAACCAATTATGTCCACTAAATGCAGCATCACCCCGGTCATTCTCTCTTCTCCCCCCTTCCATCGAGCAGAAGATACAAAAGCTTGAGAACACGTACCACCAGGCTCAAGAACAGCTTCTATCCCACTCTTGAACAGACCTCTTATATGACAAAGATGAATTCTTGATCTCTCAATCTACTTCGTCATGGTCCTTGCACTTTATCTGTCTGCCTGCACTGCACTTGCTCTGTAACTGTAACAATATATTCTGCATTCTGTTTTGTTTTAAGTTTGAATACCTCAATGTACTTATGTATGGCATCATCTGTCTGGATAGCATGCAAACAAAAGCTTTTCACAGTATCTTGGTAATATGTGACAATAATAGACCAATTACCAATTATCTATGGAGTGTGGTTTTGGGAGATGAAGTGGCTGATTTTATTTTCATCTTATTTACTTGATCATTAAATTCTTTTAATCTTGCAGTTATAAATTACAGACGTATAAAATGATAAACAAGTCAGCTTTGTTGGGTAACCTGCAGGCTCAGAGGGCTAAAGGCCCTAGTCCTGCTCCTATTTTCTAGATTTCTAAGGATGGAGAGCCAGGAAGTGGGAATCTTTCAACATGAAGGGCTGAATGGCTTCTACCTGCTTTATACATTTTCTATGAATGTCTGAAAGAAAATTTCCTAGGAGGTTACGGAGGTTCGACTTCTCACTGAACACTCTAACAACCCTCTACAGAAGTACTGTTGAAAGTATCCTGACTGGTTGCATCATGGTCTGGTACGGCAATTCGAATGTGCAGGAATGTAAGAAGCTGCAGAGAGTAGTGGACTTTCTGCCCAATACATCACAGCCACACCCCTCCCCACCACTGGTAGTATCTACAAAGATGCTGCCTCAAGAAGGCAACACCTATCATCAAAGATTCCCACCATCCAGGCCATGCCATCTTCTTGCAGCTACCACTTGGCAGGAGGTACAGAAGCCTGAAGTCCCACACCACCAAGTTCAGGAACAGATACTTCACTTCAACCATTCAGCTTTTGAACCAACCGGTAAAACCTAACCACCACAGTTTAACAATACTATGACCACTTTGCACTAAAATGGACTTTGTTTTTTTGTTCTAATTGTGTTCTTTCTTGTAACAATTGTGTATAATTTATGTTTGTGTCTTCCTTGTGAATTCTGCTTGTATGATTCTATGTGCCTGTGATGCTGCTGCAAGTAGGTTTTTCATTGCACCTGTGCATACATGTACTTGTGCAGATGACAATAAACTCAACTTTGACTTTGAAAATCCTGAGAGACTGATAAGACAAAACTGACAGACTGAGGCTGACGGCTTTGTTCTGGGGAACTAGCCGTGGAGGAGTCACCAGCACCAGCCACACATGCTCAGGAGGTCTTGGGACCATTGATCCCTACGGTTATCTGCTCAGGTCATGAAACCACAACCCAAAAACACAGGTCAATAATTGAGGCCAAGGTAATGAATTATTCTACACGAGAAAATAATTAATAATACCCTGCTGGTGGGCACAAGCCTGATATCTGCCATCAGACCACTGCCGGTGTTGTACTGAACCGGCACTGATCAAGTTACTCATCTGGGACAGACTTCAAGCCAGTGCTATCTCCCAGTTGAATCTGTGGTATTAGAACTGAAACACAAATGAAGCCTTTGCAAACATTATCTGATGCTAACTGCAAATGCACACATTAAGCTATTCTACTGACAATCAGCAGTGCAATCCAGACACCTCCAATCTACCTTCCTGTGCTGAGTTTATGTTTAGAAGTACAATTGCGGCTTCTCACACTCAGCGTGGGTGTTCATCTCTGCCTCCCTCTCCTCTAATAGCTCCTTTTCAAACCCATGACTTGGACCAGGATTTTGGTCATCCTTCTTAATCAAAGAACATTCCAGTAAAGAGTCAGAGTAGGACACGGCATGGAAACAAGCCCTTCGTTCCACTGGGTCTGTGCCGACCATCAATCACCCATTTATACTGATCCCACATAAATCCCATTTTATCTCATCAACTCCCCCCACAGTCTAAACACTTACACTCGGGGAAATTTATAGCAGCCATTTAATCTACCAACCCGCACGTCTTTGGGATGTGAGAGGAAACCAGAGCACCTGGAGGAAACCCATACGGTCACAGGGAGAACATGCAAATGCCACAAAAACAGCAGCCTAGGTCAGGACTGAACTCGGGTATCTGGTGCAGTGAGGCAGTGGCTCTACTAGCTGCACCACTGTGCCACCCTTGAGTCAATTAGCCACTCCTCCACTGCCCTGTAAATGCCCTGCTCAAGTACTGACCTTTGAAAGCTAGTATTGAATCTGCTTCCCGCTGCCTTTTACAGTTAATATTCCAAATTGCTCCATGAAAGTAGTTCCAGAATCACTCACTCCACAATCTGTTTTGCATCTTCCAGTGACCGAGCCTCCTACCACTTGAAACAATTTTTCCCTTACTTCCCCTCATCATTAATTCATAAGCATTTCTGCTCCAGGGAGAGCATTTCCACCATCTCCACAAACCTCCTCACCCTTACTGACCTCAAACATGAAGCCCAGAAGTGGGCACTCTAGTTTAAATCTGACCAGTGATTTATAAAAGTTCAGTAGTTTTACCAAACCTTCATAAATTACTGACTGGATTTAGCAGGGGTTCATCAGCTTTCAGTGCCATTAATTTCTCCAGCACTGGAGTTTGTAAAATAATACTAATTTCTTTCAGGTTCTCACTCACTCTAATACCTGCTGTTCTTCATTATATCTAGGAAGCTACTGTATCTTATTCAGACACAAAATATTTGTTTAATATTTCTGACATTTCCATATTCCCCAATGCAATTTCTCTGGTCTCAGTCTGTGAGGGACCCACATTAACTTTAGCTAATCTTTTTCCTTTTTACATATCAATTTTTTAGCTTTTCCATTTTTTTTCCATAGCTTTTCCTGTTTTCTCACCAACCCCCCCACTCCGCTTACTCTCATATTCTACATTCCCTTTTTTTTCCAATTTCTTGGTAAACCTTTGCTGGTTTCCAGATTTTTCCCAAGTCTCAAGCTTACTGTTTTTTTTAAGCAACAGTATGAGGCCCTTCCTTTGATATTACACTTCTCTCGCTAGCCATTGTTGGATGATACTCTCTATTGAGTTTTGTGCTTTTAAAGGGATACTCATTTGATGTAAACTACACACTGATTCTTTGAATGTGAGCCATTGCTTGTTTACTGTCATGACTTTCTGTACAGCTTCCCAATCTACCATAAGCTAATGTCTCTTTGTCTTTGTAGTTTGCTTTGTTTAGATCTAAGACCAGAGCTTCAAATTAAACAAAGTCACTTTCAGTCTCTTTGCAAAATTCTATCATATTATCATGACTCTTCCATAACAGAAACAGTATTAATTAACTGTCTCCCATTACACAATACCAGATCCAAAATAGCCTGTTTCCCAGCTGAGTCTACAACATACTGGTCTAGAGTATCATGATGCATACACTCTGTGAACTTTGTCCTTCACGCTCTTGCTGCTAATTCGGTTTGCCCAGTTGTATGTCGCTTGAATATGCCCATATTACCCTTTGTGTATGTGCCTTTAATTTCCCATCCCCATCACTATACTACTGTTTGGGGGCCTATAAACAACTCTCGCCTGTGTTTTCCACCCCTTAGCTTCAATGATCATTTCTCTCTGCTAACTTTAGCCCATTCTTTATTCTCAGGGCTACCCTCCTCCTTTTCCATTTTCCTCATCTCTTCCAAAAGTTGTGCCCTGGAAAGTTAATTTCCAACCCCGGTCATTCAGATTAAGGACTTTCAGATTTGCCTTTCTCAGATACATTATACACATCAGAAGCAGGATAAGGCCACTTAAGCCTGTTCCACCATTTAACAAGACCATAACTGAACTGACTGTCACCTCTTCTCCACATTTCCATCTACCCCAGTAACCTTTCACTCACTTACTTATCAAAAATCTATCTACCTCTGCCTTAAAAATATTAAAAGATGCCACTTCCACAGGAGGAAGAGAGATCCAAAGACTCACAACCCTTGGAGAAAAAAAAATTGCTTCATTTTTGCCTTAAATGGGTGACCCATTATTTTTAAGCAGTGACGCCTGGTTCTAGATTCCCCCACAAGTGGAAATTTTGCTGTTGGTTATCATTACCCATTTTGCAACCCTGCACTATCACTTTGTCCTCTTTCTTTCTTAATTTCTCCTCAAGAGAACTTCACCTCCACGTTATTTAGTTTAAAGATTTATATACAGCCCTAATTCTTCAGGACACTGATCCCAGCCAGATTCAAGTGAAGCCTGTCTCAAGCGAATAGCTCCCTCTTTCCCCAGTGCTGGTACCAATCCTTCATGGATTGAAGCCCCTGAAGGTCATAATTGACCAGATACTCTTCTGGCCCAGTCACGTAAATACAGTTTCTGCAAGACAAAGTCACGAGGCCGAATGTCCTGCAGCAGGTGAATCATTGCCTGACACCACAAATCCTTTCCACCATCTATTAGGCACGCCAGGAGCATCATGGAATACTTGCCTAGGTGGATGCAGATCCAGAAAGTACCATCTATATGCTGGGGTCGTCCTTGAGGCTACTTCCAAACCCAAAATCTTTATCAACAAAAAGGTTAAGGGCAGCAGGTGCATGGGAAGACCACCCACAAAATCCTCTCCAAGTAGCACACCATTGCGACTTAGAAAAATATCACTGTTTCTAGGTCATCACTAGGTCCAAGTCCTGAAACTCTCTACCAAAGGTACTGTGGGAGTATCTCCATCACCAGGACTGCGGCTGTCACCACCACCTTCTCAAGAGCAGTGAGGGATGGGCAATAAAATGCTGGCTCTACCAGCGATGCCCACTTCCAGGAAAATAAACAAGTAGGTCAAAGTAGATAGGTTAGTCAGTAACTAAGTATACAGCAGGTCAGGCAGCAACCATTGAAAGTTAAAGTTTTACGTCAATGGCCTTTCTTCAGAACTGGGAGAATTCAGAAATAAAACAGGATTTAAGACAGGAGAGGCTGAATGACACAAAGGTGCTGAAAGAGGAAGTGAATGACAAAAGGCACATCTGGGGAGCCACAAATAAGGGAAGATAAATGAAATCTGAAACTACTGGAAGAGTAGAAGAAACTGTAAGAATAATAGAAATGCAAAATACAAAGCAGAAAAAGCTGATTATCTGTAATTGCCAAATTCAATGTTGAGTCTATAAGGCTCTAATGTTCCACTCTCCGTTGATACTGCGTGATCTGCTGAGAATTTCCAACATTTTCTGTTTTAATTCCTTATGGGTGATTATTCTATACTTATCTCTTCTCATGAAAACATCTTGATTTGTATCTTAACCAAATCCCTTCATATTCATGAAGGCCTCTATCAGGCCACTCCTCAGCCTTCTCCTTGAAAGAAAATAGCCCCAAACCATTTACTTCTTTTCTGATCAATATAATCTATACTTGCAAATCCCATTTCAACTGATTTATTCTTGGATCCACAAACAAACAAGAGACAAATCATTATGTTGTTGGTAGAATATTGAGCTGCAGGGAGTTCAAACGCTCAAATTAATTCCTTTCATCTACAACTTTAACAATCTTCTACCGATTCCCTTTTTTTGAACAGCTACTGTTGTTTTAAGGCTCAGTCACTCAGCACACCACTATTGGTGCGGCAAAATGACCATTTCTAATGCCTTGCACTTAGTAAATCTGCGGGCATTAACAAAATACTGGTACCTTTTCCTCTCCTGCTGCCCAAGATCAAGTAGTGAACTTAGAGCAATGTAAACATAAACCAAGGCACCTAGCCCTGGAATGTAAACTGGAGCAGAAGATTACTGCGGAGAATTTGAAAGGCATAATATCACCAAATAAATGAGTCACAAAAGGGGACTTGTGGGAAATGATCTATGTTACACTAAGCGCAGATTTAAGTGGTGCAAGTGACGGCAGTGTATGTTTTGCTGCAGCTCGCATCCCACAAGTTTTTATACATTAACATTTACAACATGAGAAACATAGAATATTACACCAGAGGAGTCCATTCGTCCCATTGTGCCTATCCTGGCTCTTTGAAAGAACTATCCAGTTCAACCCATACAAGATAAGATTTCTTTATCAGTCACACGTACATCAAAACACACAGTGAAATGCATCTTTTGCGTAGAGTGTTCTGGGGGCAGCCCGCAAGTGTCACCACGTTTCCGGTGCCAACATAGCATGCCCGCAACTTCCTAACCCGTACATCTTTGGAATGTGAGAGGAAACTCACGCAGACACGAGGAGAATGTACAAACTCCTTGCAGACAGCAGTCGTAATTTAACCTGGGTCGCTGGCGCTGTAAAGTGTTATGCTAACCGCTACACTATCGTGCCTGCCAGATTCTCTTCTTTTGCCTTCTATCCCCATAATTTCTTGAAGTATGTGTCAGATTCTCTTGTGAAAGTTATTATTGAATCTGCTTCCACTACCTTCTCAGAGGGTGAATTCCAGATCAAGATAACCCTCTGGGCAAATAAACAGTCATCTTGCATCTGACTTTTGGTGATTAAGTCTGTGCCCTCTTGCATTTGGAAACATTTAATAGATAATTTCTTATAATAAAATCTTATAATAATCCCTTAAACCGCAAAGTTGAACAATATCTAACAGATTAGACAATTAAAGAGTAACCATGAAGCACATCCATGAAAATAAAAAAAAACTGCAGATACAGGAAAGCTTAAAAAAAACAGAAAACACTGGAAGTAATCAGGTCAGGCTGCATCTGTGGGAAGAGAAAGAGTTAACATCTCAGATTTGACAAAGGGTCTCCCACTTGAAATGTTGACTGGTTTCTCTTCCCACAGACGCAGCCTGACCTGTTGAATATTTCCTTTATTTTCTGGTTTACTTTTGAGCAAGTTTGAGTTGAGTTAAGAGGATGCATGCTTGAATTTCTTTGATTCCCGAAGTGGAAGTTGTTCACAAAGCCTGTGTTCATCACCCTCCTCTAAACTAAGAATTCTGAACTAAGGAGACAGTCAGGGGTCAAAATTCAACCACTTGGTGGGTCCGGAGTTGCACACAGGACAGGCAGGGCAAGGACAGATCTTCTCTGCAATGAACAGGAAAGGGTTTTTTTTTACAAATCTGATAATTTCACAGTGACCATCATTACTAGCTGTTGAACTCTCCAACTGATGGCTGCTGAATGTACTTAAAGGCTGAGATTAATAAAATATTAAATACCATGGGATCTGGAGGTCATGGATCAGGCTGTAGCTGAAACCAAAGATCAATCATAACCTTACTGAATAGTGCAAGAAACTCAAGAATCTGGATTCTACCTGCTCCCATTTCTTGTGTTCTCACCGTGGGGAACAGGCAATTGCATGCTAGACTGTTTAGCCAAAAAGGCAGTCTCCAGGACACAGTTAATCCCTCCAGCACCACCAATGATCCAGTAATAGCCCTCTCACCTCAGCGTGCATTCAAGGTAATGCGTTCATATTCCCTTTCACAGTGGCTTGAACACAATATCTTGGCTTCACTCTGAAGGAGTGTTGCACTGACAAACTGCTATCTTTCAGCTGGGTCATGAAATCAAAGCAGAGCCCAGGGGGACGTTAATGATCCCATTTGGAAGAATTGTTCATGGTGCCTTATCAATACCTCTCCCTCAACCAACATCACTAAAACAGATCATATCACCATTACCACATCTCTGGGATCTTGCTCTTTGAAAATTGCAACCTCATTGCCCCAGACTGCTTTGGGATATTTTGAGATGGTAAAATTAAGCTCATGAATCCCTTCTTTCTTCACAAGTCAAGAGTCATACGGCCCAGAGGCAGGCTCTTCGACCCACTTGAGTCCACGCTGACCATCAAGCACCCACTTCCACTAATCCTACACTGTTTTATTCCCTACTGGCTCTCCCTTATTTATTCTGTCAGTCACAATCTCAAAAAACGTCAATAGATCTGTCAAATACAATTTCCCTTCATACACACGTTTATTCTGCCAATCCTATTATTATTTTCCCAAGATTTCTTTTACCCTTAATAATAGATTCTTGCATTTGCACTGTTGTCAGGCGAACAGCTAATAGTTCTGTTTTCTCTCTCCCTCCTTTCTTATAGTAGAATTACGTTTGCTACTAACGTAATTGTGTGAAATCTTGTAAAGTGACCACACACCAAGCAATAGAGTGTGGGTGGGTGGTGGGCAAGGGTTGTTGTATTAAGAGCTAGAGGTCTTTTGCAACGATGGAAAATACAGAGAGCACAGTTTGCTACTTCCACAAATACAGTTGAACACTCAATTATCCAAGGTTATGGAGGGGAGCATCTCCACGTACAATGCACAACACTGATAATTCATAAATAACACAAGGACAATGCAAGATGGAGATACAAGACACTGCAGATGCTGGAATCTGGAGTAAAAAACTAAACTACTGTGGGAACTCACCGGGTCAGGCAGCATCTTTGGAGGCAAAGGGGCGGTCAACATTTCAGGTTGAGACCTTGCATCAGGACAGAATGTAGACGGAAGACAGCCAATATAAAGAGAAGAGGGAGGGGTGAGACAGGGGCTGGGAGGTGATAGGTGGAACCAGATTTGGGGAGGGGTATGATGGGCAGATAGAACCAGGTGGGGGAAGGAGGGAAAGCAAAATGTGTTGCAGTCTTCCTTCTTTTACTAAAATTATCTTATTTTACAGGGATAATCTCTTCCCAGCTTCACAAGCATTCCAAGTTTCTTTTTAGCGCTCACGTCCACAAGTTCCCATTCACACATTAACTGCACAGGATGACTTATCTCGGGCACTTATCTGCTGGGTAGATAAACCTGAAAGGTTTAACCACTTTTTAAATGTACTTTTACTGCAACTGCAATTAATGCACTATTACTGTAACCTTCCTGTAGTTAATGCACTCTTACTGGATTCCAGTTAATACATTACCATCCTCTTTATTGCCTGGGGGCCCTCTGGAGACGAGCTTTTAAGCCTGGAAGTGCAGGCCCTTTGGACTGATGGTGCAGGGCTTTGAAACACTGCATGGTTAGGCTGAAACTGTAAATCAGCCGGTGGCTAATAGAGAGCCTACTATAAGGGGAACTGGAGGCGACATCTTGATATTCAAAAAGCTGCAGAGTGGAGGGGGAAAATGACAGAAGAATTTCTTTCTTCTTTCTTTTACAATATTTTTATTAAATCCATGAAAAAAATACAGAGTACATGCATCAAAAAAAGAGTAAAAATACTACTGAATACATTGTGTTAAATCATACTTAAGATCACAATACTCTAAATTAATCATCACATATAATAGTTAGTTAATAAAGGAAAAAAAATTGAAATATTTTATTATATAAAAAAATCTACTCCCACTACCAAAAACCAAAGCTGATTGATGGAAAAAACAAGGAAAAGAATTTCAATGTAGCCCAGTGTGAGGTGATTCACTTAAGCATGAGGACTAAGGAGGTCACTCACTGTTTGATGGTATGGGATATATGGATTACCAAAAAGGTAGAGAAAGTTAAAAAACTAAACAACCCAAAAAAAGCAACAACTTTGAACTGATGAAGAGCAACACATTTGTATCAACACTTATAAAGTCTGATTTTCTTCAGTATACAGATAATCAACTGATTGACTATATTCTGCTAGCAGTTCCAAACAAGGACAAGTTCACATTATGTTCACCTAACACCGAGAAAACAGTGAGTCATTTAACAGCTTCATCAGGAATACTCATTTCAAAACTCTTCTTAAAAGTACATCACATTCCTGAAATGACTGCTAGTTCAACCACCCTAATTAGGTGCTCAAATATGCAACCACAATAACCCAAAGACAACAGTTATTAATTTGACCACAGTTGACAAAGACTAAGCTTAAAGGGGAAATTGTTCTGTCAACAGTACACTGTCAAAATTAATCCAAAGGGAACAAACTTTTATAATCTGTCATTCTTTTTAATCTAATCATGAACGGTGCACAATGACCATTCAATATTCTCAAATGCATGAGCGCCAATAGTGACAGAGCAAAGGGTGAAGTGACAGAAATAATTTATTCATTCATACAGCAATTAAGAGGTTTACAGTTCCAGTGGCTGTTGGGGATATTTTTAACTAGTGAAAAGGTCCAAGTTATCACTCATAATTCTTGAATTCAAGATAGAACCTCCACATTTACCAACTTTGCTATCTTACATGTGGCTGGATCAACATTTATTGCCTGAGTCTGTAGTCCATAAACTATTGCATGCCTTTATTTGTGAAAGAGTTTATCTCCATCAAATTTGTCTCAAGGGCAGGAGTAATGATAAGGTCTTGGGTTCCACTTGGGTTAACGCATTTGGAGTATGAGGAGGATTTGATTAATAAAATCTTCGCAGAAAATTTACAGCATAGGAGGAGGCCATTTGGCCAGTCAAAATAAGTAGCCAGCCTAATTCCACTGTAGTCTTGCTCTTCAAGTAAACATCCGAACACTGTTTAAATGTGATGAGGGTTTCTGCCTCAGGTAGTGATAGACAAGTGCAGTTTAGTAATGTTTAACACAACTATTCTGTGCATCACAGCAACACACTGAGAGGTGATACTCAACAGCAGCAGGAAGCATCGAGTTATGGAGTCACACAGCACAGAAACAGGCCCTTTCACCAACCATGCCCATGCCAACCATCAAAGTACCCAGCTATACTAATCCCATTTACCAGCACTTAATCCATAGACTACTGTGTCTTGGCAATTCAAGTGTCTGTCCACATGCTTCTTAAATATAGTGAAAGTACCCATCTCCACCACCTTTTCAGGCAGTGTGTGCCAGACTGCAACCATCCTCTGGATGACAAATCTTTCACCAGATCTCCTTCAAGATAAAACAAGGCCATGATATAGGAGCAGAATTAGGCCATTCCGCTCATTGAGTCTGCTCTGCCATTCAATAATGGCTGATTTTTTTTTTCTTTTCTCAACCCCATTCTCCCTGTAAACCTTAACCCCCTTACCAATCAAGAACCTATCAATCTCTGAAACCCCTTACTCCCCACCTCTGGTCTTGGAGACCACTACCATGAAAAGAAGTTGCTTACTATCGACCTTATATATACCTCTCATAATGTTCTGCACTAAATGGGGCAGTCGAAAACATGTACCAACATAAGTAACCTATAAACATATTTTGCACAAAAATACCAGTATAAAATTAACTAAACAAAAAGCTTTGTTATTTTACTTGTGTCAACTGTGATACAAAATTCATCTTCTCTTTGAATCAAAACATTGGAATGTTGCAATTTCCTGAACTATCATTTTTAAAAGGCAATGTCAAAAATTAAAACATTTGGCACATTGACATTAAGACCTGCAATCCTGGCGATAGCACAAGCTACATAGAGAGTATTTCCACAACCTGTTCAGGCACAGTAGCACAAAGTTAACAAATGCACATTCTTGAATATTATTACCCACGAGAAATAGGTCAATAACACAAGATAATAGAAGCAGTCGTTGTCCACCTGGCTCCTCAAGCCTGCCCCACCATTCGATATAATCGTGGCTGATCTGCCCCAAGCCTCAACTCCTCTTCTGTGCCAGTTCTCCAAAGTCCTCAATCTTTCAAACATTTATCTACTTTCACCTTACATACTTCTAATGATTTCAAGAGCCAGGAAGTTATGTAATAGCTTGACAAAACTCTGGTTAGGCCACATTTGCAGTATTGCATTCAATTCCGGTCACCCAATTATAGGAAGGATGTGGAGGCTTTGGGGAGGGTGCAGAGGAGGTTTACCAGGACGCTGCCTGGTTTAAAGGACATATGCTATGAGGTTGGACAAGCTGTGGCTGTTTTCTCTCAAGCAGCAGAGGCTGAGGGGAGATTTGATAGAAGTTTATAAAATTTTGTGAGGCATCGAGTAGACAGCCAGTATCTTTTTTCCAGGATTGAAATGTCTAGTACTAGAGGGGCAGTTTGTGAGGATGGCATACAACAGGCTGATACGCTAGCGCATGTCGACATGAGGAAAGAAGATGTGCTGGAACTTCTGAAAAACATTAAGATAGATAAGTCACTGGGGCCGGACGGGATATATCCAAGGTTATTACAGGAAGTGAGGGAAGAGATTGCTGCGCCTTTGGTGATGATCTTTGTGTCCTCACTGGCCACAGGAGTAGTGCCAGATGATTGGAGGGTGGCAAATGTTGTTCCTTTGTTCCAGAAAGGGAGTAGGGATAACCCCGGGAATTACAGACCAGTGAGTCTTAACTTCAGTGGTGAGCAAATTACTGGAGAAAATTCTCAGAGACAGGATTTATGGGCATTTAGAGAAGCATAAGCTGATTAGGGACAGTCAGCATGGCTTTGTGAGGGGCAGGTCGTGCCTCATGAGCCTGATTGAATTCTTTGAGAATGTGACAAAGCACATTGATGAAGGTAGAGCAATGGATTTGATGTACATGGATTTTACTAAGGTGTTTGATGAGGTTCCTCATGGAAGGCTTATTCAGAAAGTCAGGAGGCATGGGATCCAGGGTAACTTGGCTGTGTGGATCCAGAATTGGCTCGCCCATAGAAGAGGGTGGTGGTAGATGGAGCGTATTCTGCCTGGAGGTTGGTGACCAGTGGTGTGCCACAAGGATCTGTTCTGGGACCCCTGCTCTTTGTTATTTTTATAAATGACTTGGATGAGGATGTGGAAGGGTGGGTTAGTAAGTTTGCTGATGATACGAAGGTTGGTGGTGTTGTGAATAGTGTAGAAGATTGCTGCAAGTTACAACAGGGCATTGATAGAATGCAGAGCTGGGCTGAGAAGTGGCAGATGGAGTTCAACCCAGAAAAGTGTGAAGTGATACACTTTAGAAGATCGAATTTGAAGGCAGAATACATGGTTAATGGCAGGACTATTAGCAGTGGGGAGGAACAGAGGGATCTTGGGGTCCACGTCCATAGATCCCTCAAGGTTGCCACACAGATCAATAGGGTTGTTAAGAAGGCATATGGTGTGTTGGCCTTAATTAGTCAGGCTATTGAGTTCAAGAGCAGTGAGGTAATGTTGCGGCTCTATAAAACTCTAGTTAGACCACACGGAGTATTGTGTTCAGTTCTGGTCGCCTCATTATAGGAAGGATGTGGATGCTTTAGAGAGGGTGCAGAGGAGATTTACCAGGATGCTGCCTGGATTGGAAAGCATGTCTTATGAGGATAGATTGAGCGAGCTAGGGCTTTTCTCTTTGGAGCAAAGGAGGATGAGAGGTGACCTGATAGAGGTGTACAAGATGATAAGAGGCATAGATCAAGTGGACAGTCAGAGACTTTTTCCCAGGGCAACAATGGCTAACATGAGGGGGCATAATTTTAAGGTGATTGGAGGATGGTATAAGGGGGATGTCAGAGCAAGTTTTATTTTTACACAGAGAGTGGTGGGTGCATGGAACGCACTGCCGGCAGAGGTGGTGGAGGAAGATACATTAGGGACATTTAAGACACTCTTAGATAGCCACATGAATGATAGAGAAATGGAGAGCTATGTGGGAGGGAAGGATTAGATGGATCTTAGAGCAGGATAAAATGTCAGCACAACATCATGGGCCGAAGGGCCTGTACTGTGCTGTAATGTTCTATGTTCTGTGTACTTAAGGTGAGAGAGGCCATGTTCAAAGGAGATGTGCGAGGCAAGTTTTTTTTTACACAGTGGTGGGGGCCCAGAATGTGCTGCCAAGGGTGGTGGTGGAGGCAGATAGCATAGGAGTGTTTAAGAGACTCTTAAGAGAGGCAGATGAATATGCAGAGAAGGGAGGGATACGGTCAATGTGCGAGGAAGAAGGATTAGATTAATTAGGAGTCAATAGTTTAATTAGTTTGGCACAACATCATGGGCCGAAGGGCCTGTCCTGTGCTGTACTGTTCTAATGATTCAGCCTCCACAACTCCCTGGGTGACAGAATTCCAGAGATTCACTTCTGTGCAAAGAGATTTCTACACACCCATGTTTTAAATGACTGGCCCCTTATCTTGTAACTACACCCCCTTGTTCAAGACTCCCACTCATGAAAACATTTTAATATTTATCCTGGAGGCACAAGAGACTGCAGATTCTGGAATCTGGAGCAACACACAAACCGCTGGAGGAACTCAGCGGGTCAGGCAGCATCTATGGAGGGAAATGGACAGATGAAGGGTCCTGACCCAAAACATCGACTATCCATTGCCCTCCATAAATGCTGCCTAACCAGCTGAGTTCTTCCAGCACTGTGTGTGTTGCCCTGTCAAGTCTCCTTAAGATCTTATATGTTTGAATAAGGTGACCCCTCATTCTTTTAAACTCCAAGGAATAAAGACTGAAACTGTTTAGCCTCTGTTGATAGGACAACCTTCTTTTTAATCAGTGCTCAATAACAAAGACTACAGATGGCACACAGTAAATCCAGACTTGCTCTACACTTTCCTTCTGAAATCATTCTTGATGGAGCTTGACACAGTGGAATTCCATGTCTCTTTTTATTTCCATTCCCTCCAACCTTCAAACAATAAAATCTGAGCTTGGAGGTGACAAAATGCATGCCACTGAGGTTCTGGTCTGGGGATCACAGTGTTTGAAAAAACCTGCTGGAAGAACAATACGACAAAGTGCAATGCACCATGCGCATTGGTAGCACGAATCCCAGGCCTTGTATGTAATTGGAAACAAACTGCAAGTTAAAAGCATCACCCTGCCTTTGCAATCTCCTGTGCTAAAGCTGCAGCAATGGGAACTACTGTAACCAGTGGGGCCTCTTTGAAGCAGATCATCCCCTTGATCAGCTGTTGTTGATGGTTGGTGGCCTCCCAGAATTAAGACGTACTTTGATGGAGAATGGTAATTTAGTGGCCAATTAATCTATCAAATTGCACACCTTTAGGACATGGGGGCTGCGATTGGAGCAGTCAGTGGAAACCCACGCGGACACAGGGAGAATGTACAAACTCCACACAGACAGCACCCAACGTCAGGAATGAACCTGGGTTGAAGAAATATCCACAACAGAGTGCCTTGCCCTACAGCGAGAACACTTTAAAGGAAGTTAAACCAGCAATACATCAGGTTGGAGAATGCAGCATCTTACACTTTACAACCAGGTCAAAGCAGCTCTTTCACAAAAGACAGGAAAACAAAAATTTGCACCTCAGAATCACAAGAGTGCCAACAACTTGAACAGAAAACCATAGGTTGCCACTCCATTACAGGTGCTGTGGTTTGGAAAATTCGACCCAGGCCTTGTCTGCTTTCTCAGAGGTAAGCAGAAGTGACAATACCTTGAAGAGGAGCAGGGGAGTGATCCCCAGACTCCTGGCCAATACTTGAACCTCCATCAGCATGTCAAAAGTGGATTACTGGGTCATTATCACAATGGCCTTTTTTTAAAAAAATGGGATGTTAATGAGTCAGTTTCTGAGACTAGAGTGGTTAATTGGGAGTCATTTAATGCATGAAATCAGGGGCAGCACTTCAGCCCCACTCTCCTGATCTTTGGACACCTGTTGTGGAGAGGGGCATTGTTGGTCAGGGGACTCAGGGAACAGTACAGCACAGGAACAGGCCCATCAGCGCACAATGTCTGTGCCGGCC
This sequence comes from Pristis pectinata, assembly GCF_009764475.1. Classification (NCBI taxonomy): domain Eukaryota; kingdom Metazoa; phylum Chordata; class Chondrichthyes; order Rhinopristiformes; family Pristidae; genus Pristis; species Pristis pectinata. The sequence goes on from NC_067409.1 coordinate 12,028,149, forward strand.
ATGATGCTAATAAACTGCCCATCTGCCCTGCCTGCATATGGTCTATATCTCCTCATCCCCCAACTGTTCATGCGTCTGCCCAAGTGTCTCTTAAACGACGCTATCGTATCTGCTTCCGCCACTTCCCCTGGCAGTGTGTGTTCCAGGCACCTACCACTGTGTAAACGAAAACCTGCCTCACAAATCTCCTTTAAACCTTCCCTTTCTCACCTTAAATCTATTCTCTCTGGTATTTGACATTTCCACCCTGGCAAAAAGACTCTGACTAGCTACCTACTTATGCCCCTCAGCCTCCAACGCTCCAGAAAAAACAATCCAAGTTTGTCCAACCTCTCCTTTTAGCTAATACTCTCTAATTCAGGCAACATCCCAGTGAACCTCTTCTGCAGTCATTCCAAAGCCTCCACATACTTCCTGTAATGTAGCAACCAGAACTGCACACAATACTCCAAGTGTGGCCTAACCAAAGTTTTATACAGCTGCAACATGAATTCCCGACTTTTATACTCAACACCGTGACCGATGAAGGCGAGCATGCCATACACCTTTTTTATTACCCTACCTACTTGTGTCGCCACTTTCAGAGAGCTATGGACTTGCACCCCAAGATCCCTCTGCACATCAATGCTCCTAAAGATCCTGCCATTTGCTGTATACTTTCCTCTTGCATTTGACCTCCCGAAGTGCAACACCTCACACTTGTCTGGATTAAACTCTGCCATTTCTCTGTCCATATTTCCAACTGGTCTGTATCCTTGTGGATCTGCCGCCAGACAGGGCTAGGTTGCCCATTCATAGGCAAGGACAGTGGATCCACATCAAATGCCTGCCTCACTTCCAAGTTTATGTTCAAGCCTGTCTGTCCCTGGACCAGTGGATACCAGAGAGGTATTCAGGATAAGGAAGACAACATTTTTTTGTTGATGTTTTAATAACATTATTTTAAAGCAAAAAAAAACACAAAAAATGGCAGACTGGGATTAATGCCAACAAGAAACCCCAGGGACAGATACCTGTAAGATGCCAGAAAAACAACACAAATCATTAAGCAACTCTCTGTGCTATAAACCAGAGATCTCTCTTCTTCGCCACTCCACATGTTGACCTTCACATTCGTTGTCCAAATGCCATGATTTTATCAGCAAGTCCTGATCTCTAAAAAGGTGTGTACATTGCCTCACATCCAACACCAACACAAAGAGTCAGGCGCATTCTCTTCATAATTATTGCTGGTCTCACTAAAACTTTGCACACAAAAGTTTAGTTGGGTTTTCATGTTTATCTAAGTTGTCCATTGTGTTGCTTTTTTCTTTAAAGAGAGCATCAGGGCAAAGTACATATTCCAGGATCCTCCCACCATTTATCAAACAATTACGCTCAGTTTCAGAAGACATACATGATCATAAAATCTCAAGGACAAGTCACACTGGTATACAAATTGCTTGCCTCATTTTGACAGCTTCAATTGTATGGAAATTTAGCTTTTTGCTCATAACATTTAGTACAATAACAAAACAAAAATCATGTTTTGAATCCCTATTTATTCCACTACTAATGTACTGTTATCTTTTACAATTTCATTGCCTCAATAAATACAAACATCAAGATTCAAATATCAATGAGGACTGATTTGAAAAATAAACTCAGAATTGCTCCAGATGCAAGCTTACAAGATGAATACAGCAGTAAGTTGCGTAGGTGTACAAATCTCCACTGCCAACCACTTCCACCAACCACCCACCCTGATTCTTTAGCCCTTTCCAAAAATGCATCAGCAGATTTACACAAAAAGGAGTTTGCATTAAACCCCCAGTACAAATGCTACAGTGCTAACAGAGTCAATTTCACAGCACACACTGTATATAGTCCAGTATTTCAATTTGTGCTAAAGCAAACCTTCAATCCAATAAACTCCCATTAAGCTCCAAGCAAACTCTCTAAATTCAGGGTACACAATAGAATCATAGGAACATACAGCATAGAAATGGGCTCTTCTGTCCCACCTCATCCATGCCGACTGTTATGCCTATCTATGCCAATCCCATTTGCCTGCATTAGGCCATATCCTTCTACGCTATTTCTATCCAACTACCTGCCTCAACGCCTTTTAAAATGTTGTAATAGTATCTGGTTCTACTGCCTCCTCTGACAGCTTGTATCTATAGTCATAAGGTCCAACTGTATGGAAACAGGTTCTTTGGCCCAACTCAACCTTGCCGACAAGATGCCCACATATTGCTTTCCCTTCTGTCCATTCCTCATGTGGAATACAATTTTCTAGGAGGAAACAACTCATTTTGCTTGAATTTCCAGGTGTTAATATTGAACATGCAAGAAATATTTCCTACTCCTCTAAATATTATGGCAGGCAGATACATTTGGATCACCGGGGAGGAGACAACTTGCCCTTGGATGTTGAGAGTTCCCTTTTACAGAAGATGATTCCAGGGTGGTGAGGGTACACTTGTCAGGGAAGATGCTGCAGTTCTAGTCTGCCGAAGAAGAGCAGGCTGAGAAGCGAGAGTATTTGATATGACAAATAGGCATAGAGAAAACCAGAACCAGAAACTATAGATACAAAGCAGGCACTAAATGGGAATTCAGGAGAAACCTCTTTACCCTGAGTGGTGAACATGAGGAATTTCCTACCAAAGAACAGCCAAAATACTAGCACAGTTGTATTTAAGAAAACACCACATAAGTATTGAACCAACCTGCTCAACCCTAATTACTACCTCAGTATACCAACACTATGACCACTTTGCACTATAACGGACTTTTTTTTTGTTCTAATTGTGCTTTCTTGTAAAAATTTTGTATAATTTATGTTTTTCTTCTGAATGTTGTGCATCTGATGCTATGTGCCTGTGATGCTGCTGCAAGTAAAGTTTTCATTGCAACTTTGCCACCATATACTTGTGCATGTGACTATAAGCTCGACTTTGGGATGAAGAACAAAAGTATACGCTGACAGTTGCAGGTAAAGAGCAGAAGGAAATTCATATGGGTTCATAAACATGGAAATCTATTTTTTAAAAAAACCTGCAGATGCTCAAAACCTGAAACCAAGCACAACATACTGGAAACACACAGCGGGTCAGACGGAGGGTCTTCAACCTGAAACATCAACTCTATTTCTCTTCTCATAAACGCTGCCTGAACTGGTGAATGTTTCCAGCATTTTATGTTCTTGGACCATAATCATGGGTTTGTTGTACTGAAAGTCCTGTATAGACTGGAAATTCTATCCTACATGTACCCAGCTGTTGTGCTGCTGTTTCCAGATGCTCCAGATTTTACCACCTAATCCAATAACATAATCCAGTGGCTGCAGCCAAATCTGATTCTTCTAGTTTTACCACTAAAAATATAACCATAGCCAATCTTTTTCTCTCATGCAAACAAATTTCTGGCTTGACCTACAGATTAATCAACAGTTTCTTTGGAAAAAAGCCAGCTTATTAACCCAGTGCTTTGCAGAACTGAGTGCCAGAGCCTATTTTGTTTCAAGGCTGCAGTCATTTCTACAAAAGCAGAGTAAAGCCTTTGAGACAAAAATGTAATGTGACTGCTCGCCTCAGAGGTCAACAAATTGAACATAAAAGGGAATCAGTTTTAACAAGGTGTGCATGTACACACACACACACACACACACACACACACCTAAATGAGTGCAAAAGCAAAAATTACACAGCCTGCACTGTATACATCTCAAGAGGCAAAAGGAGACACATTTGGACCCATGTGTTATAATCACCATATGGAAGAGTGAACATCAGTCTTTAAGTTAACAAGAAATAAAGACAAATTAGTTGATCTCAGGAGTACTTCTTCAGTTTTTTGGTGCCACACAAGCAGTCATTTGACCAGTGTTTTACTGATTGCCTTCTACCCTTGGCTTAAGGAACACCTGGAGGAAACCCACACAGTCACAGGGAGAATGAGCAAACTCCACACAGACAGCACCCAAGGTCAGTAGTGAACCTGGGTCTCGGGCACTGTGAGGCAGCAGTTCTATTAGCTTAGCCACTGGGCCTCCCATGAGACAAAGGCAGTTGTCTGCTTGCAAATTGGAAAGTTAATAAGCTAAACTGCCTTAGTGATGGTGGTTGAGACAGAAATGTTGCCCAGGAATGGGAAAGCACCTTGCACTTCTCTCTAAAACTGACATAGGATCGTTGACATTGCAGTGAACAGATAAAACAGGGGTTCAGTTTAACACCTCACCTAAAGGGATGCCTGCAGAACACTGCATTGCCTTAGCACTGTGCTAATCTGGATCATGTGCTGATATATTGGAGAAGTGATTATTTCCACTGCCTTCAGACGCAGATGAAAATTCATCCACAGAGACAAGATGATACAAATCAGCAATACTGACTTTTCAACAGAATTCTCATCAACAGAACAATGTCGTAAATGATATTGCAGATCAATACATGGAATATCTCATTCCATCCTACACTAAGTTAGAGGTTCCCTCTGTACGCTGTGTGGAACAAAATCATTAACCCCCTCTTTATAAACAGATTTATCATGTTTTTAAACAAAGTATATCACAAATCTTCCCTCAAAGTCCCCAAGTGATTTCCTTTCTCCTCTCTGGTGCAACAAACAATCTGCTGGAGGAATTCAGCTGGTCAAGCAGCACCTGTGGGGATGAGAGTGGGGAAGGATTCCTCAATGGTTTGGGTCAAAACCCAGCATTTGCAGCCTCAATCAACACACAAAGGAGTTGGAGGAACTCAGTGGGTCAGGCAACACCTATGGAGGGAAATGGACAGTCGACGTTTCGCGTTGAAACCCTTCATCAGGACTGGAAAAAAAGAGGGAAGATAGCCAGTATAAAAAGGTTGGGGGGGTGGGGAGGGTTGGAGCAAGAGATGGCAAGCGATAGGTGGATCCAGGTTGGGGGGCGGGGGGGTTGATAGGTAGGTGAGGGAGGGGGACAGTGGGAATGATGTGCAGTCTCTTGTGTATTATTGTGCAACTACTCAAAAATAGTTAAGGCAGGTACATTTAAAATACATTTGGATAGTTACATGGATAGGAAAGGTTTAGAGGTATAGGGGCCAAATGCAGGCAAATGGGATTAGCTCAGTTGGGCATCTTGGTCAGCATGGACAAGTTGGGCTGAAGGGCCTGTTTCTGTGCTATGAGACCTTTCCCCTATCTGCTGATATCAGGAACAAAACAGGGGAAAAAAATTCTCTCTCCTTGTAACATTGCTCTCCTGCGCGTATGTTTTGTCAATATCATTCTTAATTTTTTCCCCCAATTCCTGATTCTTTTGGTTTTAATCCTTTCTCTCTTCTCCAGAAGGTTCCCCTTTCTTTAAAAAAAAGTTGTTTTTCTGAAAGCTCTCAGCACAAAGAAGTTGGTGGGGTGAGGGTGGGATTCAAGAACTTGGGAAGCTCTGGTTGGCCTTCTGGTTGCTGTTGTGGAGTTCAGTCTGTTTAGCCGTGGGGGTGGTGGTGGCTTATGCAACCGATGTGGTCTCAGGAGATGCTCCGTCACTTTCTTTTGAGCAGTCACAAATAGCACTGGTTAGTTTGGTTACAATACTGGCAATCTTTGTTTTGTGCAAAGAAAATAGACAAGATCAAAATAAAATGAACAATAAGGCAGTCAAACTGAGAACAGATATGTTATAGAGCTTACGTCTGTGTGAATGTACGTGTGCAGCATGAATTATAGGTTTGTAAAGTCATGGAGTCATACAGCACGGAAACAGGCCTTTCAGCCCAACTTGTCCATGCTGACTGTGTCACCCAGCGAGCTAGTGCCATCTGCCCGTGTTTGGCCCACAGTCCTCTAAACTTCTCCTCCCCATCTACTTATCTACATGGCTTTTAAATGTTGCTAATGTTCCCGCCTCAACCACCATTTTTTGCCAGCTCATTCCAAATACACACCACCCTTTGCGTGAAGAAGCTGCCCCTCATGTCCCTTTTAAATCTCTCGCCTCTGATCTTAAACCTATGCCCTCTTGTTTTTAGCTTCCCCTCCCTGGGAAAAAAGACTATGTAGCGGTTGCTACCGCGGAATAAAACAAGACTCTACTCGGAGGATTGCCAAACAGAACTGGTTTATTTTCCCGCCTTGTGCGGGCCCTTTAAGGGAGAGAAACTCCCGCCCAAAAAAACCGGCAATGACGTAAGTCCTACGTCATCAGGACTTTCCCGCGCGCGGGTTCTCCCCGTCGCTCGGAAAGACGAGGCCCGCCGCCATCTTGGGCCTCGTCGCTCCGACGCCGCGCGACCCGACTGCCGAGCCGGTTCGCCCGACTAGACGGTGAGTCGCCACACAACCCCCCCCAGAACCGGCGAGACAGTCCCCAAGGTCCGTGGGCTGTGCCAGCTGCCGCTTAGGGGGGCGGCCTCTGCGTCGTGGCGTGGCAACCTCGACAGGCTGTTGCAGATCCAAATGGGCCGGTTTGAGGCGGTCCGCCGTGAAAACCTGTTCCCTGCCTCCAATGTCCAAAATAAAAGTGGATCCGTTATTCCGTATGACTCGGAACGGTCCCTCATATGGTCGTTGCAATGGCGCCCGAGGTGTGCCCCTGCGAACGAAAACAAACTTAAAGTCCCGTAATTCCTTGGGCTGGCAGGATGGGGCTTGACCGTGCCATGAGGTGGGAATCGGGGCCAAGGCGCCGAGCTTCTCGCGCAGTCTTTGTAGAACTGCTGGGGGTTGTTCCCCTTGGTCCTGAAGGGCAGGTATGAAATCCCCGGGGACAACTAGTGGCGCCCCGTATACAAGCTCAGCTGACGAAGTGCGGAGGTCGTCTTTGGGGGCAGTGCGTATGCCGAGCAGGACCCAAGGCAGCTCGTCAACCCAGTTAGGACCCTTCAGGCGGGCCATCAAGGCCGATTTTAGATGGCGGTGAAAACGTTCCACCAACCCGTTTGATTGAGGATGGTAGGCCGTGGTGGTGTGCAGCTGCGTCCCTAGCAGGTTCGCTAATGCAGCCCAGAGACTGGAAGTGAATTGGGTGCCTCTGTCTGAAGTGATGTGGGCCGGAACGCCAAAACGTGAGACCCAAGTTGTGAGCAGCGCTCGGGCGCAGGAATCAGTTGTGATGTCAGTCAGGGGGGTTGCCTCAGGCCACCTCGTGAACCGGTCCACGATGGTAAGGAGGTACCGGGCTCCTCTTGAAACCGGCAGAGGGCCCACGAGGTCGACATGTATGTGGTCGAACCTCCTACGGGTAGGCTCGAACTGCTGTGGTGGGACCTTGGTGTGTCGCTGGATTTTTGACGTCTGGCAGTGCAGACAAGTCCTGGCCCACTCACTGACCTGTTTGCGCAGGCCATGCCAGACAAACTTGCTGGCGACCAGTCGGACAGTAGATCTGATGGACGGGTGTGCCAACCCATGTACCGAGTCAAAAACGCGTCTCCGCCAGGCTGCAGGGACAATAGGGCGGGGCTGACCAGTCGCAACGTCGCAAAGTAGGGTCCGCTGACCTGGACCAACCAAGAAATCTCGGAGCTGCAGACCCGAGACTGCAGTTCTGTAGCTGGGCAGTTCGTCGTCGGCTTGCTGTGCGTCAGCCAGGGCCGTGTAGTCGACACCCAAGGATAGGTTGTGGATGGTTGGTCTGGAAAGTGCATCAGCAACGACATTATCCTTTCCGGAGACATGTTGGATGTCAGTTGTGAACTCGGAAATGTAGGATAAATGTCTCTGCTGACGAGCTGACCAGGGATCGGAGACTTTGGAGAAGGCAAAGGACAGAGGCTTATGATCGGTGAAAGCGGTGAAAGGCCTGCCTTCTAGAAAGTATCGGAAATGCCGGACCGCCAGATACAGCGCTAGAAGTTCCCGATCAAAAGCGCTGTACTTCAGTTCGGGCGGTCTAAGGTGTTTGCTGAAAAATGCCAAGGGTTGCCAGCGGCCTTCGAGTAGCTGTTCCAGTACCCCACCCACCGCGGTGTTGGACGCGTCTACCGTGAGGGCAGTCGGGACGTCAGTCCTAGGGTGTACAAGCATCGTGGCGTCTGCCAGGGCGTCTTTGGCCTTAACGAAAGCAGCCGCAGCCTCGTCAGTCCAGGTGATGTCCTTGCCCTTACCAGCCAGCAGCGAGAACAGAGGGCGCATGATACGGGCTGCTGCAGGGATGAAACGATGGTAAAAGTTGACCATCCCAAGGAATTCCTGTAGGCCTTTGACTGTGTCGGGGCGGGCAAAATGGCGGATAGCATCCACCTTGGCGGGTAGGGGTGTTGCCCCGTCGCTGGTGATTTTGTGGCCGAGGAAATCGATAGAGTCAAGTCCGAATTGGCACTTGGACGGGTTAATCGTGAGGCTGAAATCGCGGAGGCGGGAATACAGCTGGCGGAGGTGGGAAAGGTGTTCCTGGCGGTTACGGCTGGCGATCAGTATGTCGTCCAAGTAAATGAACACGAAGTCCAGGTCTCGGCCTACCGCGTCCATCAGCCGCTGGAAGGTCTGCGCGGCGTTCTTAAGGCCGAACGGCATCCGAAGGAATTCGAACAGGCCGAATGGGATGATAATCGCAGTTTTGGGGACGTCATCCGGATGGACCAGGATTTGGTGGTATCCCCTAACGAGGTCCACTTTGGAAAAGATGCGGGCCCCGTGTAAGTTCGCTGCAAAGTCCTGGATGTGAGGGATGGGATAGCGGTCCGGGGTGGTGGCGTCATTCAGCCTGCGGTAGTCGCCGCAGGGCCTCCACCCTCCGGTGGCTTTGGGGACCATGTGCAGGGGGGAGGCCCAGGGGCTGTCTGACCTGCGAACAATCCCCAGCTCCTCCATGTGATGGAACTCTTCCTTTGCCTGGTGGAGCTTGTCTGGAGGTAATCGTCGTGCTCGGGCATGACGGGGTGGCCCTGTGGTAATGATGTGGTGTCGTACCCCATGTGTGGGCCGAGAATTTGTAAACGAAGGTGCCAAAATCGATGGGAATTCGGCTAGGAGCTTGGCGAAATCGTCGCCAGAAAGGGTAATGGAGTCCAGGCGCGGGGCTGGTGGGCTGATTTCTCCCAGGGGATAGGTCCGGAGAGTGCTAGAGTGGACTAACCGCTTCCTTCGCAGGTCGACTAACAGGTTGTGGGCCCGAAGGAAATCGGCGCCTAGGAGTGGTCGGGCGACGGTGGCAAGGGTAAAGGTCCAGGTAAAACGGCTGCCGCCAAAGTGTAATTGAAGCGTACGGGTGCCGAAAGACCGTATCGTTGTACCGTTGGTGGCATTGAGTAGAGGACCTGGTGGCCTGTCACGAGTGTTGCGGCCTGTCGGGGGCAAAATACTGACCTCCGCTCCAGTATCAACGAGGAAATGCCGTCCAGATTTCTTGTCCTGAACGAAGAGGAGGCTCTGTCGGCGGCCAGCCGCCGTAGCCATCAGCGGCGGCTGGCCCTGGCGTTTCCCTGAAACTTGCAGGGTGGGCGGCATCGACGGGCCTCCGCACCCCACCTCTGATGGTAGAAGCACAGCTGGTCACCCGTGTCGTCGTCTGCGTTCCTGGGGCGTGGCTGCTCGGTTGCTGGGGCCAGGCGAGGCAGGCGTTGGGCTCGCGGCCTGGTGATTTGACTGATGGACGAACCGCTCTCGCGCTTGGCCCTCCACAGGACATCTGCCCGGGCGGCCACCTCACGGGGGTTGCTGAAGTCGGCATCAGCTAACAACAAGTGGATGTCATCGGGGAGCTGTTCGAGGAAGGCCTGTTCGAACATCAGGCATGGCTTGTGTCCCTCGGCCAATGCCAGCATCTCATTCATTAGGGCGGATGGGGATCTGTCCCCCAGGCCATCCAGATGAAGCAGGCGGGCGGCGCGCTCACGACGGGAGAGGCCGAAGGTCCGGATCAAAAGATCTTTGAAAGCCGGGTACATCTTCCTCCGGAGGCGACTGGATGAAGTCTCCAACCTGGGCGGCTGTCTCCTGGTCCAGAGAGCTAACCACATGGTAGTACTTCGTGGAGTCGGAGGTGATCTGCCGAAGGTGGAATTGCGCTTCAGCCTGGTGAAACCAGACGCTGGGCCGAAGTGTCCAAAAGGTGGGCAGCTTGAGGGCCACTGCGTTGGCTGCTGCGCTGTCGTCCATTTCGCGGGTCCAAAAGCCGTTTGGACCGTCGGGGTCACCAATGTAGCGGTTGCTACCGCGGAATAAAACAAGACTCTACTCGGAGGATTGCCAAACAGAACTGGTTTATTTTCCCGCCTTGTGCGGGCCCTTTAAGGGAGAGAAACTCCCGCCCAAAAAAACCGGCAATGACGTAAGTCCTACGTCATCAGGACTTTCCCGCGCGCGGGTTCTCCCCGTCGCTCGGAAAGACGAGGCCCGCCGCCATCTTGGGCCTCGTCGCTCCGACGCCGCGCGACCCGACTGCCGAGCCAGTTCGCCCGACTAGACGGTGAGTCGCCACAACTACATGCTTTCACCCTGTCTATGCCCCTCATGATCTTATATACCTTCAGGTCACCCTTCAATCTCCTACGTTCCAGGGAATAAAGTCCTGGTCTACGCAACCTCTTCTTGTAACTCAGGCCCCCAAATCCAGGCAACATCCTGGTAAATCTTTTCTGCACTCTTTCATTGTCACTTTCACTGGATTGCTAAACTGGGTGGCCAATTTCAAGATGCAAGAGATTCTGCAGATACTGGAATCTGGAGCAATACACACAAAAAGTGCTGGAGGAACTCAGCAGGTCAAGCAGCGTCTATAGAAGGAAATAAACAGTTGACATTTCAGGTCTAGACCCTTCATCAGCCCAATTCAACAAGCATTGCGACTTAAGTCAATCACATCCCAGATACTGGTCCATCAACACAAAGGTGCACAGAATTAGCATTCTTACTAGTCAGTCAAACCCAAAGTAAAGAACTCAATTTCTGCACAGTGCTGAAAAACAGCAATACACAGTTTAAAAATTGACAATGCAGCAAAAAAATTCCAAACCTCTTCACAGGGGTAATATATTAAAAAAATTCAAACCAATATATCACGGACACATCCCTCCCCACCATCGAAAGTATCCACATGAGGATCTGCCTCAACAAGTCAACATCTATCAAAGAGCCCCACCATCTGGAAGAGATCACAGAACTAGGGAAGAGCAAGGCCAAAGGATTTGAAGACATGACCAAGAATTTTAAAACCAAGGCTTTGGTTTTATGGGAACTAGCTCAGCAAGTGCAGGAGTGATGAGCAAATAGGATTTAGGAATAGGAGATAGGCAGCAAAGTTTTGTGCAACCTCTTAGAGAGGTCTGTCTGCATGGAGTTTGCTCGTTCTCCCTGTGATCACATGGGTTTTCTCCGGGCACCCTGGCTTCCTTCCACATCCCAAAGACGTGCAGGTTGGTAGGTTAATTGGCCAGTGTAGATTGTCCCCAGTGCTTAGTTGAATGGTAGAATCTGGGGTGGGATGTTGACATCAGATTGTCATTGGATAGATGTCATCTTTGGAAACAAAATCATGAGGAAATGCTGTACTGGAGGTGGAGATGGAGGATGATGACTGAGGGAGGAAGAGGAGGATGAAATATGCCCAGGTATGTCCTGCCACAAAAAGCAGCAAAAATCCAATATGGCTAATTACTATCCCATCAGTACACTCACAAGTATCAACAGAGCACCAGTGTCACATTCAAGGGCTCTCACTTGCCAATAATCTGTCCACACCCAACAATGCAGACCTCAGTACAGCACTGGTCCAAGTGTGGGAAATAAGCTACATTCCAGAGGCAAGTGTCAGCCCTTCACAAGGCAGCAGAAGACCCAGCGAGGTATCCAAGCGACCTAACAAAATTGAGATAATAGAAATCGAGGGGAAAGCTCCACTGGCTGGGGTCATGCCTCATCCAAAGACTGACTGCTGAAGGTCTGGTTCAGGTGATCCCTGCAGGAATTCCTCAGGTCCAAGCATCATCATCAATGGCTTCGTTAATGGCCTTCCGGCCATCATGTGCAGATGTTTGTTGATGAGTGCACAGTTCACCTCTATTCATAAAACCTCAGGCATTAAGTAGACAATGCATGCATATAGCAAGATCCAAGTTACTTAATCAACCTGTGGCTGAAAGTTGCAAGTAACACTTGCTCTGTACAATGATGTTCACCAATTTAGTGGCATCATCGTCATAAAATAGGAATAGGCCATTCTGTCCTTTGAGTCTGCTTCACCATTCAACGTGATCATGCCTAACCCTTCCACTGCCAAGACCCCAACACCAATATTCCAGAGGTCACCATTGAGTTGGAACTGCCAGATAAATACTGCAGCTACAAGAGTAGGTCAGAGGCTGGGTATTCTGCAGTGACCGACTCTCTCCTAACTCCATAAAGCCTTTCAAGAATTTAGTGGAATACTCTCCACTTGCCTGGGTGAGTGCAGCTCAACAACTCTGAAGGACTCAGCACCACCCAGGACAAGGCAGCCCACTTCATTCACCCCAGCCATCACTCTAAACACAGATAGATACGGTGGTGAAGAAGGCAATTTGGCACACTTGCCTTCATTGGTCAGGGCAGTGAGTATAGGAGTTGGGACGTCACATTGCAACTGTACAAGACATTGGTGAGATCACACTTGGGTGTATTCTGTGCAGTTCTGGTTGCCCAACTATAGGAAGGATGTCACTTAGCTGGAAAGGGTGCAGGAAAGCTTTACAAGGATGTTACTGGGACTGGAGGACTTGAGTTATAAGGAGAGGCCGGATAGGCTGGGATATTTTTCTATGGAAAAAGGGAGGATGAGGTGTGACCTGAGATATTTATAAAATCATGAGGGGCATAGATAAGGTGAATGGTCACAGTCCTTTGCCCAGGGCAGGGGAGGCTAAAACTAAAAGGACATAGATTTAAGGTGAGATGGGAAAGATTTAAAAGGGACCTGAGAGGCAACTTTTTCCACACAAGAGGGTCAGAGGAAGCTGTAGAGGCAGGTACAATTACAATGTCTAAAAGACATTTGGACAGGTACCTGGGTAGAAAAGAGGGATATGAGCCAAACGCAGGAAAATGGGACTAGCTCAGAGAGACATCTTAGTCGGCATGGATGAATTGGGCCGAAGGGCCTGTTTCTATGCTATATAACCCTATGACTCTAAACATTCATGGTCTCCAAAACCAACACACCATGTACTGCATTTACTTGCCTAGGCTATTCTGATAATACCTCCAAAACCACTGAGGAGGACAAAGGCAGCAGGTGCATAGGATCCCCATTAGCTGCAGGTTCCCTTCTTAATTGTACACCATCCTCTCTTGGCCTGTCCTTCACCTTACTGAGTTTGAATCCTGAACACTCCGTCGAACAGTGGAAGTTACATCAGTGTCCAAGATTGCAGCCCACCTTCCACACCTCCCCCCCCTCGCCACCACCTTCTCAGGAGCATTCAGGTATGGCTATTATGCACTGTCCTTGCCAATGACACTTACATCCTGGGAATGAATAGAACTGAATACTGTGGAAGCGGAATAGAAGTCTTCATGTGAAACATTAAAATCCAGTTTGATGTCCAACAATCATTATTTAGAGGCTGAATTGTTGAAATGTTGATAAAGAGCTGTACAGAACGAAGGCCACCTTGTGTTGACTAAAAAGGCCACAGATCCTCTTCAAAGGAGATTGGTTTGAATCGAAAGCAAACTCAAAAACTCCTATAATAAATCATAGATTGATGCTACACTAAAAGGAGGCCATTTGGTCCATCTACCTTGTGCCAACTATTTAGAGGTTCACTTGATTCAATTTGGAACAGAATGCAGCTCTCGCTGCCAGGGGTAAGTGTCACATGGGCTTGCCTATCTTGGTCAGATTCATCTTGTCAACAGTTATCCACTCAAACAGCCTGATAATTTGGCACAACCTGCTTGACTTAAAACCCAACACATTTGGCACAAATAACACATAAATGCATTCATAGTAGTCAAGAAGAATTTGGTTTGTTGGATCATGTATCCAAGGTAAACATTACAATAGATAGACTCAAGCATATTTTCAACCAGCTGCTGTTGGAAATTGAATGCTAGATTTGTAATCTGCCACAGGAGATTTGACACTGCAGCAGAAGGCACTACCTGTTAGACACAGGATATTAATGGGCTACATTTGCAACTAAAGACTACAAAACGTGTCTAAAGTATATAAAGTTATGAAGGGCAGAGATAAGATGAATGCACACAGTCTTTTTCCCAGGGTTGGGGAATCAAGAACTAGAGGGGAAGAAGGTTAATAGGAACCTGAGGGACAACCTTTTACCCAGAGAGCAATCAGTATATGGAATGAGCTGACAGAGGAAGTAGTTGAGACAGGTGCATTAACGACATTTAAAAGCTACTTGGACAGGTATGTGGAGGGATATGGGCAAATGGGAATCTTGGTCAGCATGGACTAGTTGGGCCCAAGGGCCTGTTTCCATGCTCTACGAATCTATAAACTTTGTCTTAATAATGGCTTTAATTTCAACTATAGAGATTGGAAAAAAGTGAATTTCTGATTCGTTAGAACTGCAAGGACAAATTCGAAAAGTTCAACTCTGAGCGCTTAAAACCAATAAAGGTAGATTAGAGCTAATGACTGTAGTAAAAGTGTTTTATGTGGTAGTGACCTTATTTAAAAAGCCATCCAGTCATGCATTATAATCAAGTCTCGGCTTGGCTCCACTTTCACGATTCTCACCACCAAGTCCGAATGTCATGGATTCAGACTTGCTCCACAGACCCAACCACATAATCTTGGCTGCTAATGGATTGTTAGAGATGCTACCATTTAATTAATTTTTAAAAAACCCATCTATGGGATTTGGGAGTCCCTGCCAAGGTATCTATAATTGCCCTCAAGAAGGTGGTGGTGGTGAGCCGTCTGCTTAAACCACTGCAGTTCTTCTGGTGAAAGGACTCCCACTATGGAATTGAGTGGGAAGTTCCAGGATTTAGACATAGCATTAATGAAAGAACATCTGTTGGGTCAGACATCAGAGACTCCTGTGCACTTATCCAAAGCGGTGAGCATATTTATCTTTGAATGGCATCATGAAAATAAAATAACTCTACAACTATCTTGGGACTACAACATTTAATTCATTTTCATATCAAACACCTTGGACGTCCTGAGAATGTACATCTGTTTTGTTAGTGCAGCGGTTAGCGTGACGCTATTACAGCGCCAGTGACTCAGGTTCAATTCCGGCCGCTGTCTGTAAGGAGTTTGTACGTTCTCCCCGTGTCTGCATGGGTTTCCACCGGGTGCTCCGGTTTCCTCCCACATTCCAAAGATGTACAGGTTAGGAAGTCGTGGGTATGCTATGTTGACGCGGGAAGCGTGGCGATACTTGCGGGCTGCCCCCAGAAAACTCTACGCAAAAGGTACATTTCACTGTGTGTTTCGATGTACATGTGACTAATAAAGGTATCTTATCTTTTGTTTTAAAATGTGTTTTGTTATTATCTGTTTTTCTTATGGTTCATCTGCCCCAGGCCTCAACTCCTCTTCTGTGCCAGTTCCCCATAACCCTCAATTCCCTCACCTTTCAAAAATATATCCATACTGTCAATAATCATCCTCAACTGCTCATTTCATTTGTTGCAGAACCAGACACCCATCTGAGCTTTGCTGCATCTTCTATACCCTTCCCTCCTAACATGGCATCCCAATGTTAGTACCTCCCCGTCTCTCTCAGGGTCACTGTGTTCAAACGCCATGAACAGCTGCACACTCTCTACAATCACAATAACTTTCTTCAAGCTCCCCCTCTCCTCATCCTGCTCATGACTCTTTCCTGCCTTTTACCCTCAGAGGGCTTCTCTTTAAGTTCACTTTGTGATGAGGTTGAATTCTCTTTCCTTCCAATGTCTGCTGTGGTTTTCATGTGAAATGAGTTTCGGTGAATATCCATCCATCACCAGAGGCTGGGACTGTTACGAGTAACATCATGGAGTACAACGTCACACCAATCAGAAGTGAAAATAAACAAGGCTATTTGACTGCCTTTATTTATTTATTTTTATTCATTCACAGGATGTGAGCATCATCAGCAAGGTTTGAACTTTTGTCCATTGCTAATCATCCCCTGAACTGTGTGGTTTGGTAGGCTAGTTAGAGGGCAATTGTCAGTGATGTTGGCGAATCTGAAACCACAAATAAGGTCAGACTAGGGGCATTTGTCTTTTTTAAATTCAATCCCATCATGTGATAGTTAATGGCAAACTCATCCCTAATTGGCCTCTGAGGCAGTTAAGAGTCAACTGCATTGGTGGGTTTGTAGTCTTATACATCCAGGACAGACACAGTAAGGTGGCATGTTTACAGCAAGAGAGAGGAGACCAGGGGTCAGTGGGGAGTAGTGGCGGAAGGAGAGGAGCAGTAGGACCCTGTGGCAGTGTGGGAGGTCTCAGCCTGGAGGCGGCCGGGGCCAGAATGGGATGACTTTCCAGAGTTTCCAGTCCTGATGAAGGATCTCAACCTGAAACGTCAACTGTCCATTTCCCTCCATATTGGTATTGGTTTATTATTGTCACTTGTACCGAGGTACAGTGAAAAACTTGTCTTGCATACCGATCGTACAGGTCAATTCATTACACGGTGCAGTTACATTGAGTTAGTACAGAGTGCAATTGAGGTAGTACAGGTAAAAACAATAACAGTACAGAGTAAAGTGTCACAGCTACAGAGAAAGTGCAGGCAGGTAGACAATAAGGTGCAAGGTTACAACAAGGAAGATCACGAGGTCAGAGTCCATCTCATCGTATAAGGGAACCGTTCAGTAGTCTTATCACAGTGGGATAGAAGCTGTCCTTGAGCCTGGTGGTATGTGCCTTCAGGCTCCTGTATCAGATGCTGCCTGACCCACTGAGTTCCTCCAGCTCCTTTGTATGTTTATAGCAATGGTGGTTTCATTGTAACATTTCTGATACAAGCTTATTATTTCAGATTTAATTAATTCTATCTGAATTCTTCAGATGCCACGGTGGGATTCAAATTCACGTCTCTAGGCCAACAGTTCAGCCCTTTGGACACTGGTCCAGGAACTTAACAGTTACCATACCCATAGGTCTATGTGCTCCTCAAACCCCTCTTTATCCAACCCTGCTATAACTTTCATTTCTTTCTCCCTCATGTGCTTTCACACTTTTCCTTTAAGGAGGATTCTCTCAAAATTCTCTGCTACATCCACTATTGAGTCTCTTGTATTCATGACCTCTGGCTTTGGACTCTTTAAGTGGAAACATTTTTTTCTGTGTTTATCAGACAGGAGTCTCGATTTTCTTTGTGTATGCACACACACTTGTGGCAAGTAAACCAAATAAAATGAAAGAGCTGAGTTATGAGGAGACATAAATAAAACGGAACCTTTTTTGGGGAAAACAGTGGAAAATAACAGCGCCTTGAATTTCTCCATAAAGTTTATTCGTAAAATACTTTAGTTAAAGTTTGATATTGACTACCTCCAAGTTTTGTGGTCAAAATGGCACTCTTACTGTTCAACGAACTGTCCCCAGTATTTTGCCCTTCTCACTCTACCTTACTCTTCTCTGGTATTTTATCATTACTTTTTTCTTTGCCTTATTGTAATACATAAATCCCAAGTGCCAGATCATTTAGAATTCATAGATTCATAGTTATACAGCATGGAAACTGGTCCTTCGGCCCAACTCGACCATTCCAACCAAGATGCCTATCTACTCTAATTATATAAACCTCGAAGGTGACCCCTCAGCCTCCTTCGCTCCAGGAAAAACAGTCCCAGCCTATCCAGTCTCCCCCGATAACTCAAGCCATCCAGTCCCTTCCTCAGACATCTATTATTTCAGTTGGTCTTAACAATGCCTTTCACATGAAGATTTTAAATAAAAATGTGTCGACCTAATGGGAAAATGATGCGAAATAACACAATCGCAATGAGGTTAAGTTACTCGATAGCATGTGGAAGCCTGGACTATTGATCTGAAGATACGAGTTCAAATCCCACTATAAGAACCGGAAATTTTGAATTAATAAATATGGATTAAAAAGCGCATCTTGTTAATAATATCCATGAAACTACCAGATTTCATCTGGGTCATTAATGACCTTCAGGAAAGAAAATCTTCCACCCTTACTCTTTCTCCCCTTTTACCTCCGCCTCCTGTTCCTCTATTTGACCTTAGACCCAAAGCTATACAGTTAACCATAAATTACCCAATAATTACATTTTGTAATACTGACAGCCATGAATGAAAATAAAGGAGTGGTTGACAGATTGGACAGCCTTCCTCTGTGCTGTAACAATACCAAGATTCAGGACCACAGAATGTTCCAAAACATTTTGCAGTTTATTAAGTATTTTTGTCACATAGTCAAAAGTCAATGGGTATAGTTATTTGCTGATCAGTACAAGTGCCCAAGGAAACTACTGGATTGTTGTAGTAGACTCATTCTGGTCTACTACAACTCCTATTCCTCTTCACATCAACAGATTTTCACAGGAAACTGAAGGCTAAACTGGTATTAGTTGGTGCTGTGGTTTATAGGTGGATGCTTGTCATAATACCAGCAGCCTCATCAACCCTATCCCCATGCATCTCACTTTTCCAGGACCTCCTCTTCACACTGTCTGAAAGATCAAGGCCCACTGTTGACATTATGAGCTCTCCTAACATTGTGTCACTGCTCACTGGCTAGGCCCTCCTCTCCACCACCAATGATCACTTTTCTGGGATTTCACTCTCAAGCTCCATGCTAAGATTGGTCGATTTTCTCCATGTCCTTCCTTTAAAAATATCCCAGAATGACCCTTTCCCATGACCATACCTAAAGTCTGCCTATCCTAACTTTGTTTTCTCTCGACTCCAAGTCTATATTATTCCATCATGTTAAATGCTTGGCATTACTTTCATTAAATTAAGTTTGCAAAGACACCTTTAAGTTACTTAATAAGGGAATTTATAAGTGAAGTCCTTAGGCTCATCCTCATTCAAGCTGGAGTAATGGGACAAGATACTATTTGAGCAGAGAATTGTATAATAATGAGATTGCTGTATATTTGAAGCTATTTTAACTTAAAACCATGATGAAGCACTCACACCAAAAAATTTACTATGATAAGGCATCCAAATCTCTATCTTTTGCCTCTGATACTGTTCAATGAAACCCATTATAAGCTGGAGAAACAACTTCTCATCTTCCAACTGGGTATATTGAGAGTCCTCAGGATCCAACGCCAAATTAAACAATTTCAGATAACCAGCCCTTCCAGTTCATATCAGAGTTCCTTTGTTAGATCTGAGACTCACAGGAATGAGGTTAATCATGAATTACCCTAGCAAGCCATTTTGCGATACTCACAAGCCATAAATGAAAATAAAGGACTTCTCTTGGACAGGTTGATGATCTGGACAGCCTTCCTCTGCTGTTGTAATGTTTCTATGATTCAGGACCACAAAGTGTTCCAAAGTCTTTTGCAGCTAATAATGTACTTTTGCAGTGTAATCAAAATCAAAGCATAACTGTTCTTCTCCCTCCATAGATGCTGCCTGACCTGCTGGGTACTTCCAGCATTTACATAGACTAAAGAGATTGTGGTGGATTTCAGGAAGTCAAGGAAGATAGATCTTGGTCCAGTGTTCATTGGCGGTGAGGCCGTGGAGAGAGTCTCCAGTTTTAAATTCCTAGGGGCATACATCACCGAGGACTTTTCCTGGGCAATACACACCTCAGCTGTCATTAGGAAGGCACAGCAATGCCTCTATTTTTTGAGGAAATTGAGGAGAGCCAGACTGTCTCAGAACATTCTGGTGAACTTCTACCGGTGTGCGGTGGAGAGCATCCTGACGTACAGCATTACAGCTTGGTGTGCCAGTTGCACTAGGAAGGAGCAGAAGGCTCTGCAGAGGGTCATCAAGACCGCCCAAAACATCATTGGGACTCAGTTACCAGTGATGGAGGACATCAGGCTCGATGTCGGAGCAAGGCTTTAAACATCATTCGAGAACCAGCTCGCCCTGCTCACTACCTTTTTAAACTACTCCCCTCTGGTAGGTGATACAGGACAATATATGCACACACTACAAGACTGAAACACAGCTTTTTTCCCCAAAGGTGTTAAATTGTTGAACATGGACTGACACCTCCTATACATACATACACATACTATGTCTTCCCCCTTTACCGGCTGGATTCATCATGGTGTCATTTAATATACTGATATTGATATGCTGCTGATTATCATTATTATCATGGTTCATTTGCACACTGCCTTTTTATTTTTTTATACTTTATATTTGTGTAAGTATGTTTGTTTAATTTTATAGTTATAATTGCTCTTATCAATTTACTGTTTTGGTTTATATTAGGCAAGGGAGTGCCATCGTAATCTCGTTGTGTTGTTGTTGCAACAGTACAATGACAAATAAAGAAATAATAATAAAGATGAACAGTACAGCACAGGAACAGGCCCTTCAGCCTACGACGTCTGTGCTGCTCATGATGCCAAATGAAACTAATCCCATCTGCTTGCACATGATCCATATCCCCTCCATTCCCTTCATGTTCATGTCTCTGTCTAAATGCCTCTTAAACACCACTATCACGTCTGCTGTTCTTTCTATTTTATTTCAGATTTCCAGCAGCTGCAGTTTTGTATCTCATAGTTGCAGCAGTGTTTTGTTCTCCCTCCTCCAATTTCATTCATCTACCTCTATTCACACCTCTTCCGGACAGATCAGCTACAATTAACAACCCTTCTCACCCTCATCTTAGCCAGCGCCATTACCATTTGTCATTTAGTCTTTTTCAATCTGCATCCTATCACAGGCATTCCCTTTGTTCTCTCCAACCCTCCTCTTTCTTTAAAATACATTCTATTTTTTATTTCTCCACCTCTGGTAGAAGATCATTGATCTAAAACATTAATGCCATTTCTCTCTCCCTGAACTGCTGAGTACTTCCAGCATTTTCATTTATTATTATTTCAGGGGTCCATAACTCGTTGGGTTAAAAGCTCGGTGCTGAATGACTAGGCAAATGAGGCACTGGAATATTGGTAACGTATAAAATCAATAAATTAGTAATCCGTACCTTTTGAGAAACATCTTTTTCGGAGGATTCTACATCTCCATCCAGGAAAGGCATAGCAAAGGAACTGAGATCCTAGGAATATAAAAAAACATAAGTATTAATCCCTATTACTTTACACAATCTAAAATGGCACATAACCTGAATTTGCTCATTTTAAGATTATATTTGAAGGCAAAGCAAATTCCAAAAATCGTGAGGAGACCCAATGGAAGCAGTTTCTGTCAATAACCTTTTCAATTTCATCCAGGAATGGGCAATAGATAAGATTTTTTATTAGTCAAATGTACATCGAAACAGACAGTGAAATGCATCTTTTTGCGTTACTGAGAATGTGGTGGGGGCAGCCTACAAGTATCGCCGCTCTTCTTACACCAACATAGCATGCCCACAGCTCCTAACCCGTACGTCTTTGGAACGTGGGAGAAAACCAGAGCACCTGGAGGAAACCCACGTAGACACATGGGGAGAACGTACAAACTCCTTACAGACAGTGGCGGGAATTGAGCCCAGCTCACTGGCGCTGTTATAGTGTTACGCTAAACGCTGCACTACTGTGCCAGTGCTTAGCTTGACCATGCACGCACAGAAATTAGGAAATAGTGCTAGCAATAAATATATGAGCTTGCAACTGAAAACACTAATGATGTGTGGATGGTTTGATTATTTTTCAACAAAGTGCCACACTGGTTGGTAACAGTTTTAGAAATTGTAATCCCAAACCAGACTCAAGGACAGTTTCTATTCCGCTGTCATCAGTGTCTTGAACTGACCTCTCATATGCTAGAGATGAATTTTTGATCTCAATCTACCTCTTTGTGGCCCCTTGCACTTTGTTTAACACTCACCAACTTTTATCGATGCACCATAGAAAGCATCCTGTCTGGATGCATCACGGCTTGGTACTGCAACTGCTCTGCCCAGGATTGCAAGAAACTGCAGAGTTGTGGACACAGCCTAGCACGTCATGGAAACCACCCTCCCCTCCATGGACTCTGTCCATACCTCTCGCTGCCTTGGTGAGGCAGCCAGCATAATCAAGGACCCCACCCACCTGGGTCATACTCGCTTCTCCCCTCTCCCATCAGGCAAGATACAGGAGCCTGAGGGCACGTACCACCAGGCTCAAGGACAGCTTCTATCCCACTGTGATCAGCCTTGATGAGTAGGCCACCACCATCACAGACTTTATCAGCAAGTGTGTGGAGGACTGTGTACCAAAGAGGACAATACAGGTGTTCCCAAACAGGAAGCCATGGATGAACCAAGAGATTCACTCCCTACTGAAGGAGAGGACTGCTGCAGACAAATCTGGTAATCCTGATCTGTACAAGAAAGTGAGGTATGACCTTCGTAAAGCTATAAGGGATACCAACTCAAAATAGAGTCCCTGACCAGCCGCCAGTTATGGCAGGGCTTACATGCTATAACAGGCTGTAAGACGAAGTCAGGCTGCATAGCTAACAACAGTGCATCCCTTCCTGATGAACTTAACGCATTCTATGTACGTTTTGAACAAAAAGGAAGTGGATTGTCACCATCCACTCTGACAGTCACCAATGTAGCTGAACCTGTGATCACAGTGGAGGACGTAAGATCAGTCTTCCAAAGAGTGAACACAAGGAAAGCACCTGGCCCAGATGGTGTCCCGGGCCGTGTGCTCAGATCTTGTGCTGATCAGCTGGCAGAAGTATATGTGGACATATTCAACCTCTCCCTGCTTCAATCTCAGGTTCTCTCCTGTTTTAAGAAGACCACTATCATCCCGGTACCAAAGAAAAGCAAGGTAACATGCATCAATGACTACCGACCAGTGGCTCTGACATCCACCATCATGAAGTGCTTTGAGAGGTTGGTCATGGCACACAACAACTCCAGCCTACCAGACAACCTGGACCCATTTCAATTCACCTATCACCGAAACAGGTCTACAGCGGATGCCATCTCCCTGGCCCTTCACTCAGCTCTGGAGCATCTGGACAGTAAAGGCACTTACGTTAGGCTATTGTTTATTGACTACAGCTCTGCCTTCAATACAATAATACCAAGCAAGCTTGTCACCAAACTCCAAGACCTAGGACTCAACACCTCCCTCTTGTAACTGGATCCTTGACTTTCTAACAAACAGACCACAATCAGTGAGGATAGGCAGCAATTCCTCCGGCACGATTATTCTCAACACTAGTGCATCTCAAGGCTGCATCCTCAGCCCTCTACTCTGCTCCCTATACACTCATGACTGTGTGGCCAGATTCTGCTCTAACTCCATCTACAAGTTTGCAGATGATACCACCGTTGTAGGCCATATCTCAAACAGCGATGAGTCAGAGTACAGGAAGGAGATAGAGAGCTTAGTGGAATGGTATCATGACAACAACCTTTCCTTCAATGTCAACAAAACAAAAGATCTGGTCATTGACTTCAGGAAAGGGGGCGGTGTACATACACCTGTCTACATCAATGGTGCTGAGGTCGAGAGGGTTGACAGCTTTAAGTTCCTGGGAGTGAACATCAACAACCTGTCCTGGACAAACCATGTGGATGCCATGGCCAAGAAAGCTCACCAGCGCCTCTACTTCCTCAAGAGGCTAAAGAAATTTGGTTTGTCCCCTTTGACTCTCACCAACTTTTACCGATGCACCACAGAAAGCATCCAATCTGGATGTATCATGGCTTGGTATGGCAACTGCTCTGCCCAGGACCGCAAGAAGCTGCAGAGAGTTGTGGACACAGCTCAGCGCATTATGGACACCAGCCTCCCCTCCTTGGACTTTGTCTTTACCTCTTGTTGTCTTGGTGTAGCAGCCAGCATAATCAAAGACCCCACCCACCCAGGACATTCTCTCTTCTCTACTCTTCCATTGGGTAGAAGATACAGGAGCCTGAGGGCACGTACCACCAGGCTCAAGGACAGCTTTAACCCCACTGTGATAAGACTATTGAACAGTTCCCTTATACAACGAGATGGACTATGACCTATGACCTCATGACCTCACGATCTACCTTGTTGTGACCTTGCACCTTATTGCACTGCACTTTCTCTGTAGCTGTGACACTTTACTCTGTACTGTTATTGTTTTTTTTTAACCTGTACTACATCAATGCACTCTGTACTAACTTGATGTAACTGCACTGTGTAATGAATTGACCTGTAAGATCGGTTTGTAAGACAAGTTTTTCACTGTACCTCGGTACAAGTGACAATAATAAACCAATACCAATATTGAACGGTTCCCTTAAACGATGAAATGGACTCTTCACCTCACAATCTACCTTGTTACGACCTTGCACCTTATTGTCTACCCGCAATGCGCTACCCTGTAGCTGTGACACTTTACTCTGTATTCTGTTATTGACTTTACCCTGGACTACCTCAATGCACTGTGTAATGAATTGATCCGTACGAACAGTATGCAAGACAAGTTTTTCCACTGTACCTCGGTACAAGTGGTACAAGTGACAATAATAAACTAATACCTGCACTGCACTTTCTCTGTAGCTGCTACACAACATTCTGCATTCTTTTTACAACCTTGTTGTACTTATGGATGGCACACAATCATCTTCGTACGTGTGACAATAATAAACCAATTCCGTTTGCAAAGGACCTGTTGCCCGTTGGCCCATTATTCACTCCCACCAAACCTCCATGATATGGACCCAGCTATCACAGCTCTACCTCAATTCCATTGTTCACTGTGGTTGATGTAGGACAGTGGCTTACAAACTGTGGCACACATAACCCTCTGGTATGCAAGGCATCTCTGGATTAGAGGGTGTGGGGGAGTGACATCTCAGTCACAACCAATAATGGGTTTTGTTTTATTTTTATTTTATTATCTTCCCCTGCCTTTCAGTCCAGATGAAGGGTCTCAACACGAAACATGGACTGTTTTTCCCCCGTCTGACCCGCTGAGCTCTTCCAGCTTCTTGTTCGTGGCTCCAGATTCCAGCATCTGCAGCCCCTTGTGTCTCCTCCTTATTTTATTCATTTCATGTTTACAATAGACCACAAAACTTTGTGGAAAATTTTTACATAATTTACTTCAAGGTGTTCCAGTTGAGAACAAAGATACGTATAGACAATGACAAACAGTGGGCTCACCTCCAATCGCCGCTTGGTTTCAGTTGCCCAGCAACTGAGCTGAGAATTAAGTCATGTTTCTTTCAAGTGCTTATGTCACAGAGTAACGACTATATCTGCTAGGGCACAACAATGAGAAATGGACAGATGGCTAAAGGGAGACAGTGTCAAGAACATAGAAAACATCTGTGACGGAAGGTGTAACATAACTTGCTTTGCTTGTACTGCAGCTTTTTACTGAAATTGCTGGCAAAACTCAGAATATTAAATGAAACACTGACAAGATCAATGAGATCCTGTAAACTAAGACTCTAGAGGCCGCATTTAGTTTACAAAACTCTAGTTAGGATGCATCTGGAGTATTGCATTCAGTTCTGTTCACCCCATTACTGGAAGGATGTGGAGGCTTTGGAGAGGACACAGAAGAGGTTTACCAGGATGCTGCCTGGATTAGAGGCATGTGCTATAAGGAGACGTTGGACAAATTTGGGTTGTTTTCTCTGGAGCAGCGAAGGCTGAGAGGAGACCTGATAGAAGTCTATAAGATTATGAGAGGCATAGACAGCCGGTATCTTTCTCCCAGGGCCGAAATGTCTAATACTAGAGGGCATGTATTTAAGGCAAGGGCAGGGGCAAGTTCAAAGGAGATGTGTGGGACAAGTTTTTTTTAAACACACTGAGAGTGGTGGGTACCTGGAATGTGCTGCCATGGTGGTAGTGGAGGCAAATACGATAGAGGTGTTTAGGTGGCTCTTAGATAGGCACATGATTGTGCAGAGAATGGAGGGATATGGACATTGTTTTGGCAGAAGGGATTAGTTTAGTTAGACATTTAATTACTAGTCTAATTATTTCAGCACAACATCAAGGGCCAAAGGGCCTGTTCCGGTGCTGTTCTGTTCTATGTTCTGTTTTTAAGCTACAACTTAGAGGTTTGGGAGTAGATTTAATAATCACTGGTTTTAATATTTAATAATCAGCCAGCATAATCAAAGACCCCGCTCACTCGGGACATTCTCTCTTCTCTCCTCTTCCATCGGGTAGAAGATACAGGTGCCTGAGGGCACGTACCACCAGACTTAAGGACAGCTTCTACCCCACTGTGATAAGACTACTGAACGGTTCCCTTATACAATGAGATGGACTATGACCTCACGATCTACCTTGTTGTGACCTTGCACCTTATTGCACTGCACTTTCTCTGTAGCTGTGACACTTTGTACTGTTATTGTTTTTACCTGTACAATGCACTTTGTACTAACTCAATGCAACTGCACTGTGTAATGAATTGACCTGCATGATTGGTTTGTAAGACAAGCTTTTCACTATACCTCGGTACAAGTGACAATAATAAACCAATACCAATAAGTCAAAATATCAGTGCATTTGTGCAGAATTAATTTTCAAATCAAATCATCACTCTGAATACTATGAACCTTTGCTGAAACCAATGACGTGGTTACACTCTTGAGCAATTCTATAAAGTCATTGTTTAAGTTGTATAAATGCATTCCACTTTGTACATTTTATACAATGCTTGAGCAATAAAGGAGTGAAACATTAAACCCGAATGCTGGTTGGATGCAAGAGTTGCAGTGAGCAATCTTTGCGAACCTCTGGATTCAGGCAATCCCATATAGTGTGAACATAGTACAGCACTGGATCCAACCCAGCAGACTGGCTTCATGGAAAAACATCTTCAGTGGCTTTAAAGGTCTGAAATTCTAACATTATCTTAAGTAGCAATTTCTATCGATGAGAACAAGACCTGGAATGTCAAAAGAAACAAAAAAGGAGAACCCAGAGCTTCAACAATTCTGACCCTTAGATGCAATACAGCAGGGAAAAGAGATTGGGTTCCTGTGGGAGGAAGCGTCAGAAAACCATGCACAACCATGCAAGAGAACTTCCTGAAACCCCTCCGCAGAATGGCAGACATGCAGTAAAAAAAAACATTAAGCAAGGCAAGGAAACAGGGACCAATGATTCTCCTGTAAAGCACCAGCACACTGATCTCATACCGATTCCTTTTATGCTTCTCACTGTCCTGGGAACTCATCAGGATTAAGTGACTCAATGGCGTCTATGTAAGAAGATAAGAAGTGACTTGGCTCTCATACCTGCTCTGACGTTCAATAATATCAGGCTCATCTTTTGCATCACCCCACTTTCTTTTTACAAACCCCATCTTTTGTGATTGCCTTAACATCAAAAAAATCCATCATTCTTTGTCTTGAATGTAGTCAGCGACCCAGCCTCCACATAAGGTATCTTTATTAGTCACATGTACATCGAAACACACAGTGAAATACATCTTTTTGCATAGTGTTCTGGGGGCAGCCCGCAAGTGTCGCCACGCTTCTGGCGCCAACATAGCATGCCCACAACTTCCTAACCTGTATGCCTTTGGAATGTGGGAGGAAACCGGAGCATCCGGAGGAAACCCACACAGACATGGGGAGAACGTACAAACTCCTTGCAGGCAGTGGCCGGATTTGAACCTGGGTCACTGGCGCTGTAATAGCGTTATGCTAATTGCTACACTACCATGCCTGCTCTCTATCACGTAGGGAATTCCAAAGATTCGCTAACGTCTGAATGAAGAAGTTTCATCTCATCCTAGTCCTGCATCAACAAAACTTATTTTGAGAATATTGTTAACACCCGAGCAGAGCAAACCAAAGCAAACATCATCCTTGTATCTACTTGGTCAAGTCAGCATCAGTGGCTTGACCTTAACCACAGTTCTTTTCT
Organism: Pristis pectinata; assembly: GCF_009764475.1. NCBI lineage: Eukaryota > Metazoa > Chordata > Chondrichthyes > Rhinopristiformes > Pristidae > Pristis > Pristis pectinata. Next base: position 12,056,009 of record NC_067409.1, read on the forward strand.
AATTTTGCTTCTATTATTTAACCGATGAGCAGCAGCCTCAATCATTACAGTGCCAATGATTTTCACATTATTCATCACTCTTCACTCGATTAGATAAAATAACTTTTGCCTTTTCACTCTATGAAATATAATGCTTCCCAATTCCCCACTCTCATCTAACAACCATATTCTTATAACACAGGAGGCAGCTCTCAGCCCAGTGGGTCTATGATTGATTCCTTGGGAGCTGGCATATTTCCCCCTCCTCTTATTTCCCTATATCTCTGCATCTTGTTCTCTCTCACATACGTCTTTCATCTCCCCCCGCCCTTCACCGATCCTTGCAGTCATTAACCTACACAAAGCGGCAATTCACAATTGCCAATTAACCTACCAGCACCTCTTTGGGATGTGGGAGGAAACCTGCAAGGTCACAGAGAGAACATGCAAACTCCACGTGGACAGCAAAATAAAAAAAAACTGCAGATGCTAGAAGCCTGAAATAAAAACAGAAAATGCTGGAAACGCTCAACATGTCAGGATGTACCTGTGGGAAGTGAAATAGAACTGACATTTCAGATCAAAGACCTTTCATTAGACTGGGAAGGATTAAGCTGTGGGGGGGAGGGGTGAGAAGGGGGAAATGTCTCTGGTAGGGTAAAACCAGGATGACCATGGGAATAAGCTGTAAAGAAGGTTATCTGGTCAATGAGTGAATGGGAGCAGTTAGAGAGCGAGAACATGGGCAAAAGAACCTGGAAAATAGAATGTGGGAATTCAACATGCAGAGCAGGAGGACATGCCTGATGGTCAGGTCCTCCACTCCCAGAGGGAAAAAAAACTACAAACAAGCTGAGCCAATGATGGATAGCCAATACAAAGAGAAATCAAGTTACCCAAAGTCGTAGAATCCAACAATAAGTCCAGAAGGCTGCAATGTGTGCAGATGGAAGATAAGGTGCTGTTCCTTAAGCTTGCATTGGGCCTCATTGTAACGGTACAGTATAGGTCAGAGTAGGAGTGGGATAGAGAATTAAAGTGGCAGACAACAGGAAGCTCAGGGTCACCCAACCTGTGTTTGGTTTCTTTTTTGCAAATACAGAATGCAGTACACTAGATTGGAAGTGCAAGTAAATCACTGCTTCACCTGGAAAGACTGCTTGAGTCACAAAGGGAATAGTACCTGTGAAATGGTGAAAGGGGAGGCAAGGGAAAGATGCGTCTGATGGTGGAATCTCTTTGAAGGTGGCAGAAATTGCAGAGGATGATCTGGTGAAGGAGGCTGGTGGGGTGGAAGGCAAGGACCTGGGGAGCTCTATCATTGTTCTGTTCTGGAGAGGCAGCGAGAAGCAGAGGCACGGGAAATGCTTGAGACGTGACCAAGGGCTTTGTTAACAATGGTAAGTGGGAAGTCACAGTTCAGGAAGAACCTCTGGGAGTGGAGGACGTGCCCAGCCAGATCTGCTGGGCAAGTCTCTGTGCTCTGCACTTTGCAACTCCTACATTCTTTTGTCTATGTTCTCACTCTCTAACTGCTCCCATTCACTCATTGACCAACTTATTTACAGCTTAGCCAGATGGTCACCCTGGTTTTACCCTATCAGAGACATTACCCCTTCCCTGCCCTATCTGTAGCTTAAACTCTTTTTCTCTCCTTCCCAGTCCTGACAAAGCGCCTTTGACCTGAAACGTTATCTCTGTTTCTCTTCCCTTGGATACATCCTGACTTGCTGAGTGTTTCCAGCATTTTCTGTTTTCACAGACAGAGGTCAGAATCAAATTTGGCTCTTCGATCCCTTTCTAGTCTTTGGTGTCTTCCGACACTGAACACTTTATGCTTTAAAAAGCACACAGAATGAAACATAAAAGTCTATCTATAGTACAATGAACATTTTCTACAAACTTATCCCCATTTCATTCCTCATGTATACTTCATCCCCATCCAGAATAGTCATGACAGATTTCAGTTATACTTTTACTCCATAACATACACAAATCCCTAGATCTTCCTACCTTTCTATTTGTGGATTAAAGTACTGAATTCCATTTGTCATTTGTGTGCTGCATTCACTATCATTTCCTAAAGTCTCTTACAGTCTGACAAGCAATGCAATGGAATTCAGCAAGTATAGTCTGACTCTAGAGATCTTCTCTGATTTTTCTCACAAACTTGGACTAACCAAAATAAGGTCCTCTCCAATGTTATTGCTTTAATAGTTTAATTTTGTCTTCACTGGTACTTTTATCAATTATCTTACTGATGATTAATATGCTTTTAAATTGAAAACCGTGCGGTCAAAGTGACTCCCACATTATGTCTTCTTCGAAAAATATTCACAAGTTGGCTCATCACCCTCGCAACATATTCAAGACCCTGCAAAAAGATTATGGACCTGTTAAATATTTATATTGCTGAACTAGTACACAATTCAGCACTTATTCCAAAATCCACATGTTTATATCAGAATCTTGTAAGATGACGAGCAAAATAGACTTGCAAGCATCCATACTTTCTATAAAACAGAAACAACAACTTGCATTTCTATGATGCCTTAAATATCGTTAACATGACCTGATGTGCTCTTTATCAAACAAAACTTTATACAGTACCACATGAGGAGTTATTGGGAGAAGTAACCAGAATATCTAGGTTTTAAGGAACATCCCAGAGCAGAGAGTGGGCGTGAAGAAGAGTGGGACTTTGGTTGCAGAAGGCATGACTACCAATCGTAGAGGAAAGAAATTTGGTGGTGCACAAGAGGCCAGAATGAGAGGATAGTACAGATACCCCAGAGGTTGCAGCAGTGAACGAAACATAGCAGACATCAGGGGTGGGACCATGGAGGGATCTGAAAACAATAACGATTCTAAACTGAGGTGCTGTCAGACTGTAAGCCAATGCTGCAGTCTGAAAGCACCTCAGTTTAAACTGCAGAAGCTGGAAATCTGAAATTAAAACAGAAAATTCAGGAAACACACAGGAGGTCAGGCAGCATCTGTGGAGAGAGAGAAAGAGTTAAATATTTCAGGTCAAAAAAACCTTAGTCAGAACTCAACCAGAGCAGAACTTTTATTCCTGGAAGTGGCAAAGAATTCAGCAGACCCTGACACTTCAGATGAAGGGTGTTTACCGAAACATTAACTCATCTTCTCTTTTCACAGATTCTGCCTGACCTACTGAGTGTTTCTGGCATTTTTTTTGTTTTTATACAAGCCAGTGCAGGTCAGTGATCACAAGGGTGATGATGAATGGGACTTGGTGAGAGTTAGAATAGGAAGGGAGCAAGTTATAATGCCAGAGTCACACAGCATGGAAACATGACCTTCGGTCGAGTGAGTCAAGCAACCATTAAAGTTAGCGTATAAAGGCAGAAAGGAGTCACGTCCAGAAGTAACAAAGGGTTAGATGATAGCAACACACAAAGTGCTGGAGGAATTCAGCGGGTCATGCAGCATCTATGGAGGGAAATGGACAGTCGACATTTCGGGTTGAGACCCTTCATCTGGACTGGAAAGAAAGAGGGGAGATAGTATAAAAAGGTGGGGGGGGGAGAAGGGTTGCAGCAAGAGTTGGCAGGTGAGAGTTGGATTCAGGTGAGAGGGGGATGATGGGCAGGTGAGGAAGCGGGAGAGTGGGAATGATGCAAGAAGCTGGGAGGTGATAGGTGGAAGTGACAGAGGGCTGAAAAAGATGAAATCTGATAGGAGAGATCAGAGGATCATGGAACAAAGGGAAGGAAGTGGGGAGGAGAACCAGAGGGAGAAATGTGTGGGTGATGGTAGATGGAGAGGGTGGCAGAGGGAAAAGAAAATGGATGATGGGGCTGGTGGGATAAAGGGGGGGGGGGGAGAAAAGGAGGGAAGAACAGAGGGGAGTGATTACTGGAGAAATCGATGTTCATGCCATCAGGTTCAAGACCAGAAAGGGTTGGATGATGCTTTCGGCAGCAGGTGAGGTGAGACAAGAGCAGAAAATGGCTGCATTACAGAGATGGAAGCTGGAGTTCTCTGTGATGGAAAGGAATCTGCACTCTGTGCCAAATAGGATTCCAAGGTTGTCAACAATTGGGCTTCAGACAGTGGCAAGGAAAACAGATTGGGCAGGTGGTAGGGGAACAAGGAACAGGGTGCACACCAAGGACCAAAAGTGCTCAGTTCATGTGCCACAAGAACCTTAAATACTGGATTTCCACTTAGACTAGTCACTGTAATTGGGACTGGTGTTCTGGTAAGATGATATTAGATAAACTGATGAACCTGTCAATTCAGGCCAATGCTGCAACTATCAGATCACACCCACCCATTTCAACAGTGCACACAGTCAAATATAATGTACTATTGTGCTGTTGAAAGGTAAACACAGTGCCTTCTACAGCTTCATCTAATTACTCTGCATTCTTGAAATAAATGCTCCTGTCAATTACAAGTCAGATTGCAGATCAGTAACACTGGGCTCTTTTGTGGCAGATAATTTCAGAAACGACATACTTTATGGTCTTAACAAAAACTGCAAGCTGGGAAGAGATCTACAGAGAGCAGAGTGAGGAGGGTTGGGTTTAAACAACAGGGAAATCCTGACATGTGCGTGCCTCAAAGGTCCTACTAAAAACCGGCATCAGGCAAGTGTTCAAAGGTGTACTGGGAGGCAGGTCAGTCATGGGGGGAAAAGGTATAATCACTAGTTCAGGGACTGAGCAGTCGTCAATCCAGGCCCTCAAAGGATTTAGCTGCTCCATCCAACTATTCTCAGTTGTCTAGTTTCCCCAAGGCTTAGGAAACCTAAGCTACCTAAGTTAAATTTAATGTAGGGATAAAATGCAAAGCAGACAGGCTTATACAACCTTGCAGACAGGCTTATACAACCTTGCAGACAGCAAGCGAGTTGCCCAACCTCTGAATCCACAGCTTTTAAAACCAAAGATGACATGCTGGCATTTCTAACTATTTTTCTTTTAATTTTTAAATCCCTCACCCCACTTCCAATCCTGTTGCAGTCCTCAGAATAAAAAACACTCATCAGATATTTTCACATCAGAGTACGACATCTGAAGTTTTGACATATGCTTTTAAATGTATTTACTAGTAGATCTCCTGCAGTAATCCTCCCCATGTTAGACAATGCTGTGTTCACTGACAATAAATGATACAATCAGCAAGGTATGACAGTGGACTGTTGTGTTACAGGACACAAATATGACAAATATCAAAAAGGGAAAAAAAACAGAAGGTGCTGGAAATCTGAAATAAAAACAGAAAACGTTGGAGATACTCTGCAAGTCAGGCAGTTCTGATGAAAGGTATTTGGGCTGGAATGTTGACACCATTTCTCTTTCCACACATGCTACCTGACCTGCTGATTAATTCAAGCATTTTTCTTTTTTTGTAAATTTATTCTCATTAATGCATTTTAGCAGATTCATGCATTGTGCGATTTGTGGTAAAATGGATGCTTTGGAGCAGACTTTAACTCAGAGCCAAGAGGCTCTAAAAGGTGTGCCACACAAATGTGCACCATTTCTGTCCCAATTCCCCTCAACATCATTTTGCTCAGGTTGTTTAGAAGAGAGCCCAGTTCATCCACTTCAATCAGGAATGCAAGTTAAAATCCAAACAGTATGGATACGATCCCAATTATTTAGTTCTGAGAAGAAAATTGCATTCACAATGAACCATACATCCTCCTCTTTGTACCGGATGAAGAAGGCTAATCAAACATCCTTAAAACCTGCTCTAAAATGGCCTAAGAAATATCTAATCATTGGGGAATTAACTCACCCATTCCAAAGAAAATCATTTATATTTTGTAAATGATCTATCTCTACCTGAACGATATCTAATGATCTGCCCTCTACCATCCTCCAGGGCAGAGAATTCCAAACATTCACTATGCACTTCTATGCACCTCAGTTTCAAATGACTGCCCCCTTATCTAGTAACTTTGTCCCAATAGTGAGAGACTCAAAGCAGGTGATATACCAAAAGTATGGCTATCAAAAGTGAGCACCAAGGACCTTGGATTTCAAGACACGCACAAGGTCTGAGAATAGTTTAAATTCATTTCAATCCCAAGCAGTGGTTTATTCAATACAAACTTTCTATTCTCCCCCCTTTTGCTTGTTGATATTGTTATATTATTTCTATTCTCTAAATTATACTCATGCCTGCATAAATCTCAGCAGTCACCAACAAAATAAGCCTGATCCTTCAACTGCTCTCGCAGCCTGGGTCCCTCTTGCAGTGGGGAAAGAAGCAAATGTGTCACACTTGCAATGCAAGCAGCAAATGAGAACCAAGGCATGGCAAGATACTCTATAGAATTGCTTATCTACTGCTGTGAATCACAGCTCAATGCACACACAGATTTGTGTGTGAAATGAGAAAAAGAATGCAAAGGATGTGTGAAAGGAAATGCATACTGTGCTCCAGTCTCCTTCAGAATGCTCTAGGAAAACAGCTTCAAACCAGAACACCAACTGGTGACAATACAGCCCTGTAATCACAAGCAATGGTGGTTACATGAGTTTCACTCACACTGGGTTATGCCGTCTCGTCTAGGTCAGCCTCCCACATTGTGTGTCTTGAAACGTCAGTTCATCCACATCTCCGCTACCCGTATCGTAACACGCACAGAGTTCCATTCTGTTATCACCCCTGCGTTTGACGACTTACAATGATTCGTGGTCTGAAAACACCTTCATTTTAATATTTTCATCCTTTTTCAATCCTGCCAGTGTTCTCTTCAGCAAGTTCTTGGTCATTGACCAACACGTTAACTGTTTCTCTCTGCACACATGCTGCCTGGCCTGATGAACATTTTCAGCACTGTTTTTATTTCAGATTTTCAGAACCTGCACTATTTTGATTTTAGACTTCAGTCTACCAACTGAGATTTGATGTCCATCTCCTTCCTTTTACTCATCCATTAGAGGCAGAGCCTTTGGACATCATTCCCTTGACCTGAGTTTTCTTCCTAGACCCCGTTGCTTTTCTATCTCTTTTCACTTTCAAAACCTTTGCCCTTGGTGTTGTTATTGGCCCCTTCATACGAACATACAAATTAGGAGCAAAAGTAGGCCACTCTGCCCTTCAAGCCATGCCACCACTTATTCAGATCATGACTAGTTTGCCCAAATCCTACCCTCATTCTTTCCCTGTCCCTTCTCATTACAGTTAAGGATGTGTTGCTACATTAAACGTACTATAAGTGCAACTTGACCTTTGTAAGGAGGATTACCACTAGACTAATAGTAATATTTAATTGTAACCAGTGCAAAACTAAGTGCAGACACCTTTCTGGCAATTCAACTTTATTACCAAAGGGCTTGCTAAACTCAACTTTCAAATTATTTTGTAACCACTTTAGGGTGGAGTATTAAGACTTACATTAATTAAACTCTCTAAATAATTGAGCTCAGATGCATTAATTGCTCTTTTTTAAAACTTGATTTCTGTTCCTCCTTAGTACTTGCTACCTTGTCGCTTAAGGTGATGGTGAGGGTGGAACGGTTAGAGTAAATGACCATCAGATCAGCAATCCCTCAGATTCTATGTCCCACAGACCTTCCCCCCCCCCCCCCAAGCCCAACATACCTGTCAACTGGCCTTGTGCACAATCACGTTCTGCCTCTGCTCAAACATTGCAGAGACATTGAGAGATCATGGTCTGTGTGAGATGTATAGGGTTCAAAAAAAATGGAAATTAAAAAAAAGACACTCAAGAAAAATTAGCCCAAACAATTATTTTCCCTGTTCCCACAATAGAATAGCCCGTCCTTCACAGCAACACAAGCCCACACAAAAATGGAGACACTCCCAGTAACACACAATGAAAACACAATCAATCCTAAATCAACAAAAACATTTAAAGGTTAGAGTAATCTTTGACAAAGGAAAGAGCCTGCTGCATTTTGAATGGAACTAAGTTATAATAATATCTGTTTTTGGTCAATAAAATTGACTACCAAAAACTTCCACTTTTTTTAAAAACTCAAGAGATAAAAGTCCAAGCCTCCTTTTGGAAATGTGACGTCTTTGACATCTTATTTGATTTAAAAAAATCCAAACATCTTCACATTAATTGTGACTCTGCTTAGTTTTTAAGATCGGTCCATAGCTTGGAGACGGCACTGGGCTTTGGCAGCACATATTATCTTTCTCCAGTTACCCCAGAACAGTGGAGACAGTTAAGAGTCAACCACCATTGGAGGGTCTGGAGTCACATACAGCCAAGGTCAAATTTCCTTCCCCTAAGGACATTCAAATAGATTTTTAATGACAAAATGGTGATTTAGTGGTTTGGAACTTAATAGCTGCCAGTCTTGGAATTTAACCACTTAGTCACACCATGTTTTTGTTAGCCTTCCCCCACCCCACCCACCATATACTGCCTGACTCCAAGTTCCTCCAGCAGTTCATTATTTGCTCCTGATTCCAGCATCTGCTGTCTCCTGTGTCTCCAAAGAACTATTCAGAGTAATTTCACTTTTCACTACTGAATGTAGGCCTCGAGGTTATGGTGATTTATGGAACCAATGCTATCGTCCCTACAGTAATATCTTTCTGTATAAGTAGTCCTTAGAGAATGTTTTATTAGTTGCAGTGAGCTTTGTTAAGTTTTATTTTGGCAGCAGGCTTGTGGTGTTTACTTGGCACATTGATAGCAGGCTGATCGAGAACTAGCCAAAAGAAGGCCAAGTTTAAAAACAACCAATGGCCACACTGTAAATGAAAATAATGAAATGGCAGTCATTTTAAATAATGGCACTTTGTCAGAGTTCAAAAACTTAGTTCTCTTGTTTGAAAGCTGAGAAGATGTTCCAGGTGACCACCTCAATGAGTCTGGGTTCTTGAAACAGCTTAACTGAAATTGGTTGCCTCCAACAAAGCTTTCTTCATAAAAACAAAAGTTGGTGGAAACATCTACAGGTCAGGTAGCAACCGTGGAGAGAGAAACAGAGTTTCTGGTGGATGACGTCTTGTCCAGAAAGCTGTAAACTGCCTAAGGCCCCACACCATCCAACAATTTCAGCTTTCTTTTTCCAGCATTTACACTCTTCTTTTGATAATGGTTTTGCTTCTTCCTGTAGCAACTTCTCCATACTGAACCCTATTTATCCTCTTACTATATTCACCAAGCTCCTTCATCCCTTTTGTCCTTTAATATTTCCTACCTTCCACCCCATCACAGACCTTCCATTTTGTTCTCTCCTTCACCACCTGCTTTCTCTACAAGTTAAAACCTAAGCATCTCTAATATTTCCTGCATCCAATGAAAGTTCATCAGCCAACAGTGTTATTACTTCTCTCCTCACAGATACTGCCTAACCTGCTGAGAATTTTCAGAAATTTCAGCTTTGATTTTAGATGTCCAGCACCCACATTATCGTTGTCACCTTCTGAACTGTTCCCGATACTTTGGTAAGGATGTAAACATTCTTACTAGGGAAATATTGGCACTTCTAGGAGTCTCACGAAATGGAACTGAGTTCAGTTAAGATTACTAGGGAGAAGGTGCTAGGAAAACTAAATGGGCTAAAGACTGATAAGTCTCCTGGACCGGATGAGGTGCATCCCCAGGTTCTGAAGGAGGTGGCTTTAGAGATAGCGGAGGCATTGGTGATAATTTTCCAGGAATCGATAGACTCCGGCATGGTTCCAGAGGACTGGAGGGTCGCAAATGTAGTTCCGCTGTATAAGAAAGGTGGGAGGCAGCATAAAGGAAATTACAGACCTATTAGTCTGATGTCAGTGGTGGGAAAGTTATTGGAATCTATCCTCAAGGATGGGGTTACGGAATACCTAGAGGCGCAAGGCAAGATAGGTCCTAGCCAACATGGTTTTGTGAAGGGAAGATCCTGCCTGACCAACCTATTGGAGTTTTTTGAAGAAATCACAGGTAGGGTGGATACGGGAGAGGCGGTAGAGGTATTTAGACTTTCAAAAGGCCTTTGCCTCACAAGAGACTGATTAATAAGATGAGACGTCATGGAATTACGGGTAGGATAACAGAATGGGTGGAGCATTGGCTGGTTGGCAGGAAGCAAAGAATGGAAATAAAAGGATCTAGTTCTGGTTGGCTACCGGTTACTGGTGGTGTGCCGCAGGGGTCGGTGTTGGGGCCGCTCCTTTTTACCTTGTACATTAACGATTTGGATGATGGAATAAATGGTTTCGTGGCTAAGTTTGCGGATGACACCAAGATAGGTGGAGGAGTAGGGAGTATTGAGGAGAAAGGAAGGTTGCAGAGAGACCTAGACTGTTTAGGAGAATGGGCAAGGAAATGGCAGATGAGATTCAATGTTGAGAAATATGCAGTTGTACACTTTGGAAGCAGAAATAAGCGGGCAGATTATTATCTAGAAGGAGAGAAATTTCAAAGTACAGAAGTACAAAGGGACTTGGGGGTACTCATGCAGGATACCTTAAAGGTTAACCACCAGGTCAGATCGGTGGTAAAGAAAGCGAATGCTATGTTGGCATTCATTTCGAGAGGTATAGTGTATAAAAGTAAGGAAGTGTTGATGAGGCTCTACGGGGCACTAGTGAGGCCTCATTTGGAATATTGTGCACAGTTTTGGGCCCCACATCTTAGGAAGGATATGCTGACGTTGGATACGGTTCAGAGGAGATTTACGGGATGATTCCAGGAATGAAAGGGCTTACGTATGATGAGCGTTTGTCAGCTCTTGGACTGTACTCACTGGAGTACAGAAGAACGAGAGGGGACCTCATAGCGAATTTAAAATGTTGATAGGAAAGGACAGAGTAGATGTGGCTAGGCTGTTTCCCTTGGTGGGTGAGTCCAGGACCAGAAGGCACAATCTTAGAATTAGAGGGTACAGTTTCAAAACAGAGAGGAGGAGAAATTTCTTTAGCCAGAGGGTGGTGAATTTGTGGAACTCCTTGCCACGTACAGCAGTGGAGGCCAGATCAGTGGGGGCGTTCAAGGAGGAGATAGATAGATATCTAAATAGTCAGGGTATCAAGGGATATGGGGATAAGGCCGGAAATTGGGATTAGAATAGGTTTTTTTTGTCCCCCCCCAATTCCCCATTTCTTTTTTTCCCTTTTCCTTGGAACAGACTCGATGGGCTGAATGGCCTGCTTCTGCTCCCTTGTCTTGTGATCTTGTGATGATAACACCCATAGTTGAGCTTGTGAATATAATAGTCCTAGGAAGTTTGCCTATATCCCCTTAATAAGTTTTGTCAGGTAGTCAATGTAAGATCGCAGAAGATATGATGGTATTATGGTTGAGTTACTGGGCTAGCAGCCAAAGTTCTAGATCATTAATCCAGACATCCGTTCAAATCTCACCATAGCAGCTGGGGAATTTTAATTGAACTCATTAAATAAAACAAAAACATGAAATAAAGATAACCTCACGAAACTACCAGATTCCTGTAAAAACCCAAATGGTTCATGAGAGCTGTCCTCAGTACATGTCTATGGAACTACCAAAGGATTGACTCTCACATTTTTTAAATTCATTTGGCCATGGGATGTGAAGATGAACAGTTCTAGAATTCTATGACTATTGAAGAATTTTTGATACTCAGACACAAGAAAAACTCTCAGATAATGCCAGGGAGTTTTAAAATCAGCAAACATAATCCACGGTGGTTTCCAGTCCACCAATGTTAAAAGGAAACAACTAATGAAAACTGGCCTTATTTAAGAACATAAAAGAAGCTGGAGTAAGCCATTCTGCCCATCCTATCTGCTCTGGCAATGAATAAAACTAAGGCTTCAGCTCCACTTCTGTGCACTGACCCCACATGCCTTGATTCCTTCAATGCTCAAAAATCTGCCTCTAATATATTCAGCCACTGAGCCTCCACAACCTTCTTGAAGAGAAAATTCAACCACCCCTCCTCAATGGAGCAACCACTCTTGTTGGATTCCAGATCATAACACACGAGCAGCATCTCAGGGCTGTGGAACAATCTTTGTCTTTGTGCAGTAGCTGTCACAACTCAGGACATCTGAAGATACTTTACAACTGGAGGATCACTCTTGAAGACTCTTCAGTTCTCAGCATTACTCAGAACCATAAATTGTAACTTTGCAGGTTGCGCACCACGAAACTTTGTCCTTTGGTGTTAACATATCAGATGAACCAGCTGCCAGAGGAAGTGGTTGAGGCAGGTACGTTAAATACATTTAAGACGTATGTGGACAGGTAGATGGATGACAAGAGTTTAGAGAGATATGGGCCAAGTGCTGGGAAATGGGATTAGCTTGAATATACACCTTGGTTAGCATGGACACATATGGTCCAAAGGGACTTTTTCCATGCTGTGCCACTCTATGACCTGTCTTGGGACCAGCACATAGATGCAATTACAAGGAAGGCACACCAGCATCTTTACTTTCTTAGAAGGTTAAGGTGGTTTGGCTTGTCACTGAACACTCCAACAAACTTCCACAGATGTACTGTTAAAAGTATCCTGACTGGTTGCATCATGCTCTGGTACAGCAATTTGAATGTGTAGGGATACAAGCAACTGCAGAGAGTAGCGGACTCAGCCCAATGCATCACAGGCACATCCTTCCCCACCATTGAAAGTACCTACAAGAGGTGCTACCCCAAGGTGGCAACGTCTATCATCAAAGATCCATCCAGGCCATGCCACCTTCTCACAGCTACCATTGGGCAGGAGGTACAGAAGCCTGAAGTCCCACAGGTTCAAGAACAGCCACTTCCCTTCAACTATTCAGTTCTTGAACCAACTGGCAAAGCCCTAATCAGTACAGTTTAGCAACACTATAACCATTTTACACTAAAATTGACCTTTTTTGTTCTGTGCTCTTCTTGTAAAAATTATGTATAATTTATGTTTAATTTATGGTTTTTCTTGTGAATGCTGCTTATATGATGCTATGCGTCTGTGATACTGCTGCAAGTAAGTTTTTCATTGTTCCTGTGCGTACATCGACTTATGCTTATGACAATAAACTCAACTTTGACTTCGTAGTCTCTCCCTGTGTCTAACTGGGGATGTCACAAGCCTTCAGATGAGTTCTGCCAACATCTTTATACCTCTTCTTCAGACTGTCCTTGGACTCCTGCCCTTACTGTAGCTGAATGATAGTAGAATATTTGGAATGTCCAAATCTTGCATATATTCAGCATTGAGCAAGCTGAAATAAGCGTTGCTTAGATACCTGCAATGAACAATCCTAAAGAACAGCAGGATTTGAAACCCTGCACTGCCACTGTAAATGACATTTACTTCTTTGAAGGCAGCACAGACAAAATCTATCAAATTCCAAAATGTAGCAGTGATAGGTAACCCAAAATTTGGAGCTATGTAATAGTGTACAGGGTATAACAGCCATCATAAACATGTTTCAGAGTTAGCTTATGCTTTCATAAGCACGTTGTTCAGTCCCAGAAGAGCCGCTGTCCCACAGCTCAGAGACCCAGATTCACTCCTTGCTGTCTGTGTGGAGTTTGCATGTTCTCCTTGTGACCACGTGGTTTTCTTCCGGATGCTCTAGTTTCCTCCCACTTCTCAAAGATGTGCGGGATTGGCAGGTTAATTGGCTACAGTAAGCTGCCCCTAATTTATAGATGAGTGGTAGAATCTAGGGTGGGGAGTTGATGAGAATATAGGGAGAATGGCTTACAAGGAACGTTATTGGGGAATGCTTTGTGAGCCAGCATAGACTGAATTGGCCAAATAGCCTTCTATGTCATAAGGAAATATAGTCTGTGTATACCTGGTCAAAAGCCCAAAAAAGGCACCAGCTTTAGAAAGGAGAGCACTAGTATTAATGACTACTATATAACTCAAGATGATTTTACAGGTAGAAAAATTTGTTTACAGCTTGCATTTCATGCTAATCGACCTTGTCGGATAATGTGCATGGACCTCTGATGGATTGGATTGAAATATTGTTTCCATCTTCTCCAACCTAATGGTCAACACATAGCTTCGTGCAGCTCCAGAGAAAGGCCCAGTTGTCTGAGCTATCAGAGCATGGTCATCACCGAGCAAGTTTCTGATAGGTGGCGTCAGCCCCATCACGCTCACTTTCAGATGCCAAAAGCCAAAGACATTACTATTACTTGAGCTGGTAGAGTTAGAATTACCCTTCCCATTTAACCTCAATTACAGACAACATCACAACAGAGGGAAATATGGCCTCAAGGACCCAAGTGAACTTGCCAATCAACAATTCAGCTCCTTAACCAATTGGAGTAAAAGACTCGGCATTAACTACCTAAAATATGCATAATCTAGAGTAGATGATTTTGGTGTCAAGATAGATAAAAAGGGAGAAAAAAATAAGACAAGGTACATTTGAAGATGCAAGGTTAAAAAAATATATTTCAAGATTTTTTTTAAATATGCAATTAAAGCATGCTTGCTCTAATTAATTTTTTTTGATCCTAGAGCGATCAGTTAGCCACACTAAAAGAGTTTGACAGCTCATCCTGGTTTAATAATGGAAGCAGAAAATGCTGTGAATAGTCAGCAGGTCAGTCAGCATCCATGGAGATGAAAACAGTGTTAGTGTTTCAGGTTGATTTAGGCTAGGGAATTGAGAGGTCCCTAGGTTGGGGATGATTTCACTCCAGTTTTGTGAGCCTGAAAGCCAGAGAGGAAATTGCAGGCTCTTCTCAGATGGTAAGGAGGAGACCGATGGGATGGATAGTTTGAGAGTTGGTGCGTTCCTTTTGCCACTTCCACCCGTCCTCCATAGGCGCACAATGCATGGCCTCAATATTCCCAATATGCTCCCGCACGCTCCATATTGAATGGTCATGGGCCAGAGATTCCCAGGAGTCAATGGGGATGTTGCATTTCTTCAAAGAGGCTTTGAGCACAATCTTTGAATCTTTCCCTCTGTTCACCTGGTAATCTCTTCCTCAGTAAAATTCGCAATAGACTGTTTCAGGAGGCTGGCTTCGAGCATGCAAACTACATGCCCTGCTCAACATAGTTGAGCAAGTGTAACCAGGGCTACGATATTGGAGATGTTGGCCTGGGAGAGGGCACTGGTGTTGGTTCACTTGTCTTGCCAGTGAATTTGAAGAACTTTGGTGCACACATGCACGCTTGAAAAACAATATCCTAATTTGAATTTTTGCTTAATACTGATAAATGAACTGTTAATAGTTCAGGGAGAAACTTTTTTTTAAATTGCTAATATATTGTTTTCACATAATTAGGATATACGACTTCAATATAGCATGTTGTACCAAGTCATTGGCAGCAAACTCCGAAGTGTGAAACATTGATAAATATCAACATTTCACTTTACTCCAAAGTGTGAAAATATACCACCAGAAAAACCTCTACACTTTTCAGTGCATCAACCGTGAACTCAAATGCCTCCCAAGTTATCAGTAACGTAAACACAAGGCTTCTACAACCATGAAACAAAACAGTGGCACAGCCAGTGGAGCTTTGGTGACTGAGAAGCAGCTGCATTTAGACCCTGATCTTCCAAATGCCTGAGACTAATTCTTCATCCCATTCTGACTTGCCTCTACAGCAGTTTCCTGCTTTGTTCCAACTAGGCCCAACGTAAGCTTGGGCAACAGCACCTCCTCTTCCATCTGGGCATGTTACAATTTTCCAGACACAATAATGAATTCAACAATTTCAGGTAACTCGCTTTCTCAGTTTGTATCAGAACTTGACAGTTCTACTGTGAATAACCAAATCAGTAAGATTTACTCAGTTTTTTCTCTCTTCACTGACACGGTCTGATCTGCTGGACATTTCCCACAGCTCTGACCAGTATTTCACAGGATTTCATGTGTCTTTATGTTCTCTCTCTCCAACTACCCTTGATCAACAGCTTACCACAGCAACCCTCACCTCATCCTATCAGAGATATTCCCTCTGTCCTATCTACACCCCACACCCTCTTAGAACAGTACAGCACAGTATGGGCCCTTTGACCCACGATGTTGTGCCAACCTATATAAACACCAACTCCATGATCAATCTGACCCTTCCCTTCTACACATCCATGTGTCTAAGAATCTCTCAAATTTCCCCATTATATTAGCCTCTACCACCACCCCTGGCAGTGCGTTCCAGGCACCCACCACTGTGCTTAAAAAAAACTACCTCTGAAATCTCCGCTAAACTTTCCTCCACTGACCTTAAGCTCTTGTTTTCTTTCTTCCCTACTTCTGACGAAGCGTCTCTTACCCAAAACATTATCTCTGTTTCTCTTTCCACAGTTGCTGCTTGACCTACGAAGTGTTTCCATCGTTTTCTGTTTTTATTTGTAGTTCAAATTTTCATCAGCTATTGGGAGAGGTCATCCACACACATCCATGTACACGTGCAGGAATCAATGCAGACACAGTTTTTACCCAGAGCTGGCAAGTTTCTCAAAATAAAAATGTGATTTTACTGATTGATTTTTATTGTAAAACAAAATGGCCTGAAACAAGTAAACCAATTTGCAGCATCAAAAAGCTGCTAGTCAAACTTTGATCACGGACAAGCAAGACAGTTGTAAAAGATTCATAAAAACAGAGTCATACTCTAAGAAACAGGCCCTTTGGCCCACCATGTCCAGGCTGACATCAAGCACCACTCTATACTAATCCCATTTTCCAGCAATTGGTCCATAGCCTTTCCCTGGGCAATTCAAGTGCTCATCCAAATATTTCTTTAACATTGTGAGAGTTTCTGTCCCCACCATCCCCTCAGAATGTACTTTCTAATACTTCCTCAGATCCCTTCTAAACCTCCTACCCCAAACCTAGGCCTCTAGTTTTAGATACCTTTTAAGATATCTTAATTTGCTTTGTCATTAGGTCCAAAGTATTATTTTGAATCCTGTGTGTGTTCTGGTATCTGGATTACCAGGAGAGCAGGTAAGAAGAGTACTTTTGGTGAATAACACAGGCAGGCAGATGGAAAGAAAGAGAAGGGAACCAAGGTTTATGCTGAAAAGCTCTGATGAGAAAGGATGCAGGGAAGTTCATGTGCTGCATTTCAGAGCCTGCACACTAATTCTCACTGTCTTTTCGTCAAGTTGAATCCAACTTTTAAAGCACAGTACTCCATTCCCTTTTCTTTCAAGTGTAAAACTAGCTTCTCTTTAGATACCTTGAAACTATCTCCACCTCGGGCTCCAGTGGGAGCTCGTGATAATCAAAGTACCAAAATGTATATGGAGGTTGCAAGTTCTCCCTATCCAGATCCTCTGGTTTCCTCCCACATCCCAAAGCCATGCAGATTGGTAGTTTAACTGCACACTGTAAGTTGCCCCTAGTGGGTAGACAAGTGGTAGAATCTGAGAGAGTTAGTGAGGATGTGGGAGAATTTAAAAAGAACAGGATGAATGTAGGCTTAGTATAAATGGGTAGTTGATAGTCAGCATGGACTCGATGGGCTGAAAGGACTGTTCCCCTGCTGCATTTCTCTATAATACTTTGTACCTGCAGATCAAAACAAATTAAGATTTTTTGCAATTACTACATAGCCTGTGTACCTGACCACATCGAAGTCTAAAAGGCAACAAGTATAAACTCAATGATGTTGGGCAAATTTATGCTGCCTGTTGCTTTTCCAATTCAACTGATGTCATCCAGTTACACTGAGCAGCTTTGTCCTGTGGTGAAGATTAATCCTTTTAACAAAAAAAAAAATTTGATTTGGAATCATGCAGCACAGAAACAGGCCCTTTGGCCCACCGTGTCTATGCCGATCATCGTGCCCATCTATACTAATCACACTTGGAACATCGGACAGTACAGCAGAGGAACAGGTCCTTCAGCCCACAATGTTGTGCTGAACTAATTAAGCTAATGACACCTAATTAAACTGATCCCTTCTGCCTGCAAAGGTCCATATTCCTCCATCCTCTGTATAGTCATGTGCTTATCTAAGAACCTCTTAAGCGCCTCTATATTCTGCCTCCACCACCACCCCGCCAGTGCATTCCAGGCACCCACCACTTGCCTGCGTTAATTCTATATCCCTCTGTACCCTGCTTATTCAAGTACCTGTCCAAATGCCTCTTAAATGTGGTTACTGTTTCTGCCTCCACCACCTCCTCTGGCAGTTCATTCCAGGTACCAACTACCCTTTGCGGTGAAAAATTACCCCTTATACCCACTTTCTTTTACCTTAAGCCTGTGCCCCGAGTTTTAGACATCCCTCCTATGGGAAACAGACACTGGTTGACTACCCTATCTATGCCTCCCAACATTATATACTTCTGTCATATCACGTCTCAGCCTCCTTTGCTCCATGGAAAAAAAAGACTTTGCCCATCCAATCTCACCCAATAACTCAAGCCCTCCAATCCAGACAACATCCTTGTGGATCTTTTCTACGTCCTTTCTAGGCAACTAGAACAGCACGTGATATTCCAGGTGCGGCCTGACCTACGCTTTGAGTTTAAGAATTGGGATATCGCGTTACAGTTGTACAATGCCTCGACAGATGAAGGCAAGCATGCCACACACCTTCACCATCTTGGCATTCTAGTTTTCAGGGAACTATGTACATGTACCCCAAGGTCTCTCTGTTCAACACCCTACAGGGCCTTGCCATTCATTGTGGATGACCTGCCCGGGTTTAAATTCCTGAAATGCATCACTTTGCACTTATCAGAGTTAAATAGCATCTCCCATTCCCTTGTCCAACTTCCCAGCTGATCTATATCCTGTTGTACCTTAGATAACCTTTTTAATCGTCCACTATACCACCAATTTTGGTGTCATCTACTAATCATGCTACCTACATTCTCATCCAAATTATTGATATATATGACAAACAACAGGGGACCCAGAACTGATCCCTATGGCACACCACTGGTCACTGACCTCCAATCTGAAAAACAACCCTTCACTACCACCAAACCAATTTTATATCCAGTTTGATAACTCACCCTGGTTCTCGTGTGTTCTAAGCTTCCAGACTAACCTACCCTGCAGGACCTTGTCAAACCTCTATGTCTACCGCCCTGCCTTCATCAATCCCTTTGTTTAGAAAGCCCAATCAAGTTCGTAAGACATGATTTCCCACCCACAAAGACATGGGGACTATAGCGAATTGTGCTGTAAAGACATCATAGTTGCACTCAATGATGCAACTATGCAACTGGAGTTCTCTAGGCATTGCCAGCAGATTTAGCAAACAGTATGTGGTCAAACAGGTTTTCAAGATTATTTGGAATGAGAAGCTGGTGGATAAGGTGGGGCAAAGATACACCTCCTCAAGCTTAGACAAGAGTGGACACAATAAGCAATGGAATAAGAGTAACATTTTGAATGCACACAATTCAGTTTGAACCAATACCAGCTGCATATCAAAAACTCAGCTATATAAAGCAAAACAGAAAGCTTTTCAAAAATAAAAAAGTTGCTTTAAATCCTTCTTTCAAAAAAAAATCACAGTTTGACAAGTAAACTGTGCAGTCATGCAGTCACTTCAGGCATCACACCCAACAGTGGAATGGAAAACACACAGGAAAGTAATCAAGTAGAGAATGTGAAATTAGGATCAAGATTCATTTATCCTTCCGGTCAATAAGACTATTAAAAATCAGTATACTACTAGATTTATCCTGCAGAAATGGAAAATATGAAATGCTCATAATTTAAAACAAAAATGTTATCAATAATGATACAGAAATCTTTAAATACATATTTTAAGTTATCTGTTTAGGTTCACCTGAAGCATTAATCTGCTATTCTTATTTTGGATTTGGTGAGTGAACCATAAGGTGCTTCTGTTAAATTCCATTTTCATTTCATGTCTCCAGTATATTGGTGACCTCCATTCCTACCGTCATTATCACAACCAGTGTCCTTACATCGAATAGACTCATCAAGTTTGATACAGCTGGGTGTGTTGGCCAACCTGTTTCAGCATAAACTTTGGAGTCAGTCTCACTCGCTCAGGACAGGAGTTAGGGACAGGCCACATCAGATGACAGCAGGTTCTCGAAACAGACCTTTCAGCCCACCATGGCTATGCCAACCATCACTAATCTGACATTTATCCCAATTTTTATTCTCCCCACATTCTCATCAACTCCCTCCAGAATCTAATCGCTCACCTACACACTGGGAGCAATTTACAGTGGCCAATTAACCCACCGACCCACACATCTTTGGGATGTGGGAGGAAGCTGGAGCTCCCGGAGGAAATCCACGCGGTCACAAGGAGAACATACAAACTCCACACAGACAGCACCGGAGGTCAGGATTGAACCTGTGAGGCAGCAGCTCTACTGGCTGTGCCACTGTGTCACCTTGTCGGACATTAGACTCAAAAGTACACTTGTTCAGAAGAAAGCGTGAACCATTTTTTTTGTTCTGTGCTCAATTATTCACTGTTTATTCTAATGATATTTATATGTCTGGAGTGAACAGGAAATGAAACTTGGAACTGGTATCCCCCAACACAACCCTGTCCTGCCAGCCCTCTTCACTGTATGCTGGTATGTCACAGAACACTATTGCTTCTTCTCATTTGCTTTTCATGGACCACCTCCCAGCAATTCCAGCAGGGCGATACAAGTTGCACGAACCCCCTGCCTCTCACCCTCCCTCCCGAAGGCAGAATCAGATTTATTATCGCTGCCTTATGATGTGAAATTTGTTGTTTTGCGGCAGCAGTAAAGTGCAAAGACATAACATTACTATAAATTACAAAATAAATAAATAGTGCAGAAAGAAAGGAATAATGAGGTAGTGTCCATGGACTGTTCAGAAAGAGGATGGTGGAGGGGAAGAAGCTGTTTCTGACCATTGAGTGTGGGTCTTCAGGCTCCTGTACCTCATCCCTGACGGTAGTAACTAGAAGAGGGCATGTCCTGGATGGTGAAGGTCCTTAGTGAGGCACCACCTCTTGAAGATGTCCTTGATGGCGGGGAGGGATGGAGCTGGCTGAGTCTATAACCCTCCGCAGCCTCTTACAATCCTGAGCATTGGAGCCTCCATACCAGGCTGTGATGCAACCAGTCAGAATGCTCTCCGCTGTACAGCTATAAAAATTTGCAAGGGTCTTCGGTGACATACTGAATCTCTTCAAACTCCTAATGAAGTTGAGCCACTAAAGTGCCTTCTTCGTGATTGCATCAATGGACCCAGGATAGATCCTCCAAGATGTAGTTTTCAACAGTAGTTCTTAGAGAGATTACGAACCTAAAATGTTAACAGACTTCCCTTCTCTTCTGGTGCTAAGCTTTTATTACTTTCTTCTAAAACACAGTATCAGTAACCTAACAAAACATGCTGTAACCACAGAGTTCATTTTCTTTTCCATTAATAAGACACAATAGAAATAAAGTGGTTGTAAAATTAATAAAACACTAAGTTCTGAGAGTTTGTGATCCCCTACAGACCCTTAAAGTTTATAAAAAACTGGTGCAGTTGTAGATTGGCAGAGAAGTTTTTTTTAAAGCAATCAAAAAGTAGAAGAGGAACTGTAACTTTTCTCCTTCGAATTCTCACCCAGGACACTGACCCCCTTTGTGAAAGGGAGTAAAACAAGTCATTATAATGAAGCAGCAAACAATCTGCTGGAGGAACTCAGCAGGTCAAGCAGCATCTGTGGGAGGAAAGGAATTGTCGACATTTCAGGTCGAAACCCTGCACTGGGTCCTTTCCTCCTACAGATGCTGCTCGACCCGCTGAGTCCATCCAGCAGATTGTTTATTGCTCCAGATTCCAGTATCTGTGGTCTGTGTCTCCAGTAATTATGGGACGTGGGGAAGAGATGGAAATAAAAAAAATGAGTGAACATTCTCATTCGACTGCCCAATATATACCGTGTCACATCTTCCCAACACATGTAGTATAGCAGAGTCATGGTAATGAACATCTGGTGACATGATCTGCTTCCTTCCTGTTTTACTAATCTCACATAGTACTTGCAATTGCTGATACATTGGAACCACAATCTACCAGATTTGCTGTTGCCAGCAGAAATTACTCTGGATACATGAAGATTTCTTTTAACCCTCATGTACAAACATAAAAGTAGTCATAAAATCTGGACTGAAAAGAAGTGGATCTTAGTTCAAGCAAAGGCATTGTGTTTTAATGGTTTTTGAACAAAGATCAAGCAGGTGCTTCTGTAAATGTCAATTAAGGGGAGTCCATTCTTCAGTTTATGGGCAGGGAGCAGCCTTGAACCCTGGCTGGTTCTGACCTTGGTACCTGCCAGCTCACTCCCTCCATTACTTCTTTGACATTTTGTTGATCCACAGGTTTTTAGTACAGTTAGCCCATTGATGCATGTCTTTAAGCGGTTAAACCTTTAACTGGTTAAGATCTTAACCACTTACAATACATTCAGGAAGGCAAGTAACATGCTTATTGCAAGGCAGTTTAACTACAGTGGTAAGGAGGTTCTCTCATGATTTTACTGGGTTTTGATGAGACCTCACTTAAAGGAACATTTGGAGCTTTGGTCTCAGTACCCAAGGAATATACACTAGCCATGGAGTAATTTCTGGACATGAAGACTGCGCTGAACTTTAGAAGAATGCTGGGTCGTAGAGTTATACAGCACAGAAACAGGCCCTTCAGCCCATCTGGTCCATGTTGTCCAAGACTCCCATCTAAGCTAGACCCATTTGCCCACATTTGGCCCATATCCTTTTAAAAGTTTATCTTATTGCAAACAGGATGTTTCCTCTAAGCATGCATGTAGTCCATGAAAGTTACAAGAATTGCATACACTTGTGTTAAGCTCTTGGAAGTATAGTTTGCACTTTTAAAATGATGTCTAAAGTCTTTTACAGGACACCAATTTAAGCTCCAAGCTTCTGCACTTCGAGGGAATGCTATAAATAAATATTAGTAGAAATCCTACCTAGTTACCATCTTGCCCCAGAGTTAGATGCTGATAGAACTTAGAAACAGTAGTTAATTTTAGACCTTGAATTATGAAATTATTAAATTGCATGCTACTTTTTAATTAATAATACATTCTAAGCATTAGCTCTAAGTTTTGAAATTATTTTATTAATCTTCAGGGACTTTTCTAATGCACTGTTAATGTCAAATTACTACATCTATTATTTTAATGCATTATTAAACAAACAGAGAAGCAATGATATTTAAGTATTGTGCTCAATCCCCATCAAATAAACACAGGATGAACATAATTATTCTCCCAAGGGTACAGAGGCAAGTAGCAAAGACAATTCTTGTTATTTACCCCCATCAGAAAGGCCCAGGGAGATGGAAGAAACAGAGGAAATTTAAAACATAAAATGCTGGAAACTGAATTAGAGCAGTCAAATTCTGAACAAAATTCAGTTCCCATAAAGGTCGTTGCCTGACCTGTGAAAACTTCCTGGCATTGTTTTTTTGTTCAGGAGTTGCTCTTTTTAAATAAAACACTTAGGCATGACCTCACCAAAACCTTCACCAACAGCAAAGTCATTCCAGGCAAATGGTTTATTGTATAACGAGAGTTATATGTAAAAAGGAAGGTAGGAATGAGAAAGCATATCATATAAAACTTTTTAAACTAAAAAAAGTCAAATGTTATGGAAAATGTTACACAGGCAATCCCACTGTGCCACATATTGTTTGAATACTTTGCCAGACAGAGCAGTAACCTATGGAATGCCACCTTGTATAAGATCAGAAACTCCTTGGTGCCCAATTACCATCTCCAGATCTTAAGAACCATTGTAAAAGTGAACAGTGAGCAGTAGTGCAGCGGTTAGCATTACGCTATTACAGCACCAGAGACCCGGGTGCAATTCCGGCCACTGTCTGTAGGGAGTTTGTACGTTCTCCCCGTGTCTGCGTGGGTTTCCTCTGGGTGCTCCGGTTTCCTCCCACATTCCAAAGACGTACGGGTTAGGAAGTTGTGGGCATGCTATGTTGGCGCCGGAAACATGGTGACACTTACGGACTGCGCTCAGAACACTCGACGCAAAAGACGTATTTCACTGCGTGTTTCGATGTAGACGCGACTAATAAAGATATCTTGAAGAATGAAGCACGGCTAACTAGCTGAGTCAAACTTGGCTTCCTTCTTTGTTGCTCCAAATTCCAGCTCAACAAAAGGTGACAGTTCTCATTTATGAGGCTCCTTTCACAGAATAAAACTCCCCAAGGCACTTCTGGCCATCTCCCCTCCATCTTTTAGTCCAGATGAAGGGTCTCAACCTGAAACATCAACTATCCATTTCTCTCCACAGATGCTGCCTGACTTGCCGAGTTCCTCCAGCGGTTTGTCTTTTGCTCCAGGTTTAGAACCATAGAAAACTACAGCACAGAAAACAGGCCATTCAGCCCTTCTAGTCTGTGCCAAAACATTATTCTGCTAGTCCCAGATTTACTCCAGTCTTTGATGTCTCTACTTCACAGTTTATTATTGTCACACGTACCAAGATAGAGTAAAAAAGAGTTTGTTTGCATGCCATCCAGACAGATCATTGCTCACACAAGTACATCGAGGTAATATAAAAGGAAAACACCACAGAATGCAGAATGTAGTGTTACAGAGAAAGTGCAGTGCAGGTAGACAAATAGGCCAACAAAACTTGATGCCATCCACTGGGTGAATACAAGGGCAAATAATCAAAATTTAGCTTTGAGGCAACGTTTCAAGCAACATCTCAGGAGGGAGGAAGAAGAGTAAAAGAAAAAAAAAATTTTTAAACTGTAGCTGCTGGAAACCTGTAATTAAAAATAGAAAATGCTGGAAAAACTCAGCAGGTCAGGCAGCATCTGCAGAAGGAGAAACTGTTAACGCTTCAGGTCACAGACCCTTCGTCAGAACTGAGAAACAAAGAAAGCCAGTTGGTCTAACTGAGGAGGCAGGGGAGTGCATTGGGTGGAATAAAGGGAATGTCTGTAACAGAGTCAGATGATGTAGCCAGTGAACAGCTAGTTAAGTCCCTTTGCCTGTGCAATGTGTTTTTAGTGCTGTGAAGTCTGAGGGGACGTTGTATAGTCTGACCTGCTGGGACATGCTGAGCAGGCCAGAATGTACAAATGAATGTTCTAAAATAAAAAGGGGAGAGGACTGACGAGCACAATGGCCAGTCCTGATACAAACAGGAAGTCGTCACAAATTAACTGAAGTTGGAGCATTCAATATCGAGTCCTGCAGGCTGCAAGAGGAGGATGATTATGGAGGGAATATTAGATCTTATTGCTTTGGTTGCTGAAGAGACAGCTGCCAGTACTGCAGCAGCCAAATTCAAGGATGATCAAGAGACAATATGTATAATCGCAGTAATTACAGCACAAATAGATTTACTTGGTCCAACTAGTCCATGCTAGGATTTATCTTCCACATGATCCCCACGCCACTTTTTCTCCCTCATCTTTGTTGGATTTTAGGCCCCTTGTGGACTATTTAACAAGTGGAAAAGGTTCTCTGTGGAAATTTAAGGACCGTCGCTTTTCAGTGTTCTGTCCTCCAGTGAAAAAAACCTCCTGCCTGTCCAGTCTTTCCAAAGAGTTGTATCATCTCAGTTCGATATCATCTAGGTCAAACCTTCTCTTACAAATATCTTGTTTGTGACATGAGGACCTAAACTGCACACAGTATTGCAAGAGTGTCTTAACCAAGGTTCCTTATTAGTTTACAATATATGGATTTTCAAATTCTGTTCTTCTCTAAGCAAGTGCAATAGCATTGTTTATACTTTAATGCTTCCATGAACATGCACTGTTATTGTGAATCTCATCTTCTGGATCTTTTCCTCCCCTTTTTCTCATTTTGACTATCATTTTACAAGCTGGAGGAGGTTTCTCTAGTCCTACCATCAAAAGCCATCGCCTCACACTTAGCTATATTGAAATTAATTTGGTATGGACCACTTCCATGCTTTTCTGCAGGTTTGCTGATGCTTTACCGTATATTGTCTCAGAGTTCTTACTGTCAATATTACCTGCAAATTTCTATTCCAAACTATGCAAAAAGCAAATAACAGAGGCTCCAAAAGCAACATTTGTCATCTTCTGTCATTCTGTGAACTACTTTTAATCCCATTTACTGCTCTGTGCTTTGCAGATGTTTACTGTTCATTTGTCTGCTGACTGTGATACATTATAGACAATGATTGGTTGCCGCAGTGACGTGGAACACTTAATTATTGTGCCATTAGGCACCTATGGATGTTTTATCACTTTGAACTCATTCATACCTATATGCCATTCACATTAACCAACAGAAATTAGTGAAAAAACTTGCAGTCATATTGTACCTTCGAGCAATATGAAGCACTTTACAACTATTGATTGACAGTCACTGATGTAATACAGGTAACCTGCAATATTACATACAAGGACCTACACATAACAATGAGATAATGATAAGATAATCTGTTTTAGTGATGCTTGAGGGTTAAACATTAGCCAAGGCTCTGGGAAAATAATCCTACTCATCTTGTTGATTTCCACAAGGACATCTTAAAAGGTGTGGTCTCAAATGAATATCTCATTCCAATGACTGCACTAGAATATCAACCTAAATTATGTGCTCCAGTCCATATATTGGGAGTCAACACTATAGTCGTCTGACTCAGGCATGAGTGCTACCCACTGAGCCGAGCTGATATCTACCAGCACTGTAATTTTCTCTTAGGTCTCACTTTGTCGACCGTTGACAGTTTAATAGCAGTCCTGAAAGTTGTCTTGAGGTTTGAATCTTTAATTAGTGTAGCAGATTATTCAGATTTTTGAGAACTGAAGCAGTTTTCAAAAGGTGTTTTTTTCTCCCCTAAATATTTATTCATTCTTTGGGATGCAGACATCAGTGACCAGGTAAGCATTTGTCCCCAACTGCCCCTGAGAAGGTGGTGGTGGGCTGTCTCTTTGCACAGCTACAGCCCTTCTTGTGAAGGTACTCCCACAGAAAATTTAGGTAGGAAATTCCGGGATTTAAACGTGGAGAGGATAAAAGGTCCAGCAGTATATTTCCAAGTCAAGATGTTGTGTGCTTTAGAAGGGAAACTGCAGGTAATGGGGTCCCCACACACCTGCTACCCTGGTCCATCTTTAGTGATATAGGTAATGGGTGTGGGAAGTGCTGTTTGAGTGGCTAGGCAAGTAACTGCAGTGCTCTTTGCAGATGGTACACGCCGCAGCCATTGTGCACCAGTGCAGGAGGGAATGAATGTTAAAGGTTTGTGGATATGTAACAAACCAAGCAGCTGCTTGGTCCTGGGTGACACTGAGCTTCTAGAGCTATACCCAGGCAGGTCAAGAGCATTCCAACACACTCCTGACTCACGCCTTGAAGACAGTGGAAATGCCTTGGTGTGTCAGGAGGTGAGTCACCCACAGCAGGATACCTGCTCTTGTAAACAATGTATTTATGGTTCCTGCCTTTGCCACCCTTTCAGGCATTTTTCCTCATCTCCCTTTTAATTTTCTATCAGTTATTTTAACTCCATGCTCCCTGGTTTTTGATCCCTGTAAGGAAAACAGGTCCTGCCCTCGAGAAGGTGGGGGTGGGCTGTCTCTTTGCACTGCTAGAGCCCTTCTTACTCTGTCTGTGCCCTTCACAATGTTATGCACCATAATCATCTTTTCTTAGCCTTCAAAGCCTTCTGACTATCCATTCTTTCCACTTATCTAAAATTTACCAGTCTTGACAATATCCTCATCATTCTTCTCTCAACCCCTCCAGTGCAATCACATCTTTCCTGTAATGTGGTGGCCAGAACCATACTCAGGCTGTGACCTAAGTAGTGTTGCAGATAGTTCCAACATAACCTTCAAGTTCTCCTTTTATTCTGTCTCTTGGCTAATAAAGAAGAGAATGCCTTGTGCTTTTCTAACCACCTTACTGACCAGCCCTGCTGGCTTCAAGGGTCTGCAGGTGGACACCTAAAGTCCCTTTGATCCTCCACACCTCTCCCTTTGCCTTAGTGTACCTCCCCAAACGTATTACCTCAAACTTCTTTGGATTAACTTCCCTTTACCATTCTTTTGCCTAACTGATTAAATTTCTCCCGCCTCCTCCCTTCTTTGCCATTTTCCTGCAGTTTAAAGCTTTCTTTTTCACTGTTAACCACACAGCCAATCATCCGCCACTCCACGGCTTAAAAGTAATTTCACTCTCTTCCTCAAGCAATCTGAAAGCCCCAAGCAGCAATTCCACACCCTCCACACCTTAAAAAAGGTATTCTGCAGCGGTTAGCGTAATGCTATTACAGAGGCAGCAACGCAGGTTCAATTCCTGCCCTTGTCTGTAAGGAGTTTGGGCGTTCTCCCCGTGCCTATGTGGGTTTCCTCTGGGTGCTCCGGTTTCCTCCCACATTCCAAAGACGTACGGGTTAGGAGCTGTGGGCGTGCTACGTTGGTGCCAGAAGAGTGGCAACATTTACAGGCTGACCCCAGCACATTCTTAGTAACACAAAAAGATGCATTTCACTGTATATTTCGATGTACACGTGACTAATAAATAAATATTTATCTTTAAAATATTTAGCTTCCTTCTCCCACTTTTAACCTTGTCCCGGTTAGAACCAGGTTTCAATGTTGGCAACTAATTATGTGCCAGAGCCCAACCATGCATAACTAAGTCAAATATGAAGGCTTGATTTAATCCCAGTTTTCAGACTGTTAAAATGAACTGACAGCACAGATGGAGAATCAGCATGTCCTGCTTGAAAATCCAAGGGTAGTAGAGGCTTGGAGCTTCCTTCCACAAACCACAGTAGATAATTGGTCAATTGTTAACATTATAGCCGAGGTGATAGATTTTTTTGTTAACCAAGTTGTTATCGTATATTGGGGAAACAGTGATAATATGGGAAAAGTATGTAGAGTTAGCTCAATTTCAGGCATGAACAGTGGAACATTGATCATGGGACACAAATTACAGAATCATGGAAGGGTTACATCTCTGAAAGAGGCCTTTGGCCTATTGTGTACATGATAGCTCCTCACCAGTTTCATTGCCCATCCCAACCCACCCCCATTGCAAATTTTTCCTCACCATGTATTTATCTAATTCTCTCTTGAAGGCTACAATGGAACCTGCTTCCACCACATTTGCATTCCAAATTCTAACACACGCCATGTAAAAATATTTTTCCTCATGTCACTACTAGTTCTCTTTGTCTTTTATCTTATAGCTGGGACCTCCAGTCCTTGATCCCTCCATCAATGAGAACAGCCTCCCCTATCTACTCTGTGCAGAAAACATTTCAAGTTGGTCAATATCTGATCATTCAACATGACACTCATCATATGTCAAATCAAAAAATGAACAGGGAAAAGAGAAAACATCAATGAAAGTATTTTCACCGAGAATAGAGAAAAATCTAGCGTTTTTTCTGGAAAAAATCAATTCTGGACCTTCATCAGCCAGATACACCCAGAAACGAGATATTACTACTTATCAACAAATGTCATTAAATATCTCAGTTAAAAACTGTTTTGGCACTGTACCTACCCCACTCATTGCGTTGTACCATCTTAAATTTATTGTTCCATAAAACTCTCAAGGCTGTCAATAGCAGATTAGACACCAACATGCCAATTACATGGACTTTCAGCTAGCTCCTTCACAATGCATGCTTTAAATGGTAACAATTTTCCTTTCATAATGCAATAAATTTATCAGAGTAGTTTACTGCAGGGCTGACAAAGCAGGTATGAGAACTAAAACATAATAAACTCAAAGAAAAACAAAGGTAAATTGAAAAAGAATTGGATTGGGTTAACCCTAACCTCCTTAAATAATTGGAACAAGGTGCCCACATGGCACTCCGCTCCTGCACCTCGATACTTCTCTGTCCACTTTACCTGGAGATCTAAAATGGATAACATCTGCAGCGATACTTCATATAAATCTTGTTTTGCATATTGTTCATAGTGAATCTTACTTCAGCGGTGCTCAAGTTACTGGAGAAGATTCTTAGAGATGGGATTTATGGGCATTTGGAGAAGCATAGGTTGATTAGGGACAGTCAGCATGGCTTTGAGAGGGGCAGGTCATGCCTCACGAGCCTGATTGAATTCTTTGAGGATGTGACAAAGCACATTGATGAAGGTAGAGCAGTGGATGTAGGGTATATGGATTTAGTAAGACATTTGATAAGGTTCCTCATGGAAGGCTCACTCAGAAAGTCAGTAGGCACGGGATTCAGGGAAACTTGGCTGTGTGGATTCGGAATTGGCTCACCCATAGAAGACAGAGGGTGGTGGTAGATGGAGCATATTCTGCCTTGAGGTCAGTAACCAGTGGTGTTCCACAGTGATCTGTTCTGGGACCCCTGCGTTTTTATAAATGACTTGGATGAGGATGTGGAAGGGTGGGTTAGTAAGTTTGCTGATGACACCAAGGTTGGTGGTGTTGTGGATAGTGTAGAAGGTTGCTGTAGATTACAACAGGATATTGATAGAATGCAGAGCTGGGCTAAGAAGTGGCAGATGGAGTTCAACCCAGAAAAGTGTGAAGCGATACACTTTGGAAGCTCAAATTTGAATGCAGAATACAAGGTTAATGGCAGGACTCTTAGCAGTGTGGAGGAACAGAGGGATCTTGGGGTCCACGTCCCTCAAGGTTACCACGCAGGTTGATAGGGTTGTTGAGGCGGCGTATGGGGTGTTGGCCTTCATTAGTCAGGGGATTGAGTTCGAGCCGCAAGGAAATGTTGCAACTCTATAAAACCCTGGTTAGACCACGTTTAGAATATTCTGTTCAGTTCTGGTCGCCTCACTATAGGAAGGATGTGGAAGCTTTAGAGAGGATGCAGAGGAGATTTACCAGGATGCTGCCTGGATTGGAGAGCATGTCTTATGAGGATAGATTGAGCGAGCTAGGGCCTTCCCCCCAAACAAACCAGAAACAACAACTTCCAACCGAAGGAGCTGTCCTTGACCAAGTGCTGCTAACGGTGATCTTACTGAAGGTTGAGTAGACATGAAGGATCGAATGGACTACTACTTTACTGCTTTTATTTCTTATGACCTGCTCCAAAGGTCCAAGTGTACTTGCTGTGGGACAAATTCAAACCAAGCGTGCCATAAATGAATGGATGACAAAAGCGACCACACTCCAGCCACACCTCCTTCTCCAACTCCCATCTCACTTGCACAAGATGGTCTGTGCTTTGAGTTGCTGAAGCAAGAATGTACAGTGTACAACAAACAATGCATCAGTCAGAACAATGTTGCCTGAAAATTTGCCTTGTTACAAAAGGGCAGGCATGGTAGTGTAGCTGTTAGCGTAACACTTTACAGCGCCAGTGACCCGGGTTCAATTCCAGCCACTGTCTGCAAGGAGTATGTACGTTCTCCCCGTGTCTGCGTGGGTTTCCTCTGGGTGCTCCGGTTTCCTCCTACATTACAAAGATGTAGGGGTTAGGAAGTTGTGGGCACGCTATGTTGGCACCGGAAGCATGGCGATACTTGCGGGCTGCCCCCAGAACACTCTACGCAAATGATGCATTTCACTGTGTGTTTTGATGTACATGTGACTAATAAAGAAATCTTATCTTATCTTAAATGTGTGAATGCATTTTATTTTAAATGAAGTAAACAACTTTGCAATAAATCTTTGCATCTTTCAGTAGCAATTACATGTACAGTGGCACAACTAGTTTGTTACACAAACTTCCCAAACAAGATAACCCAAATGTTTTCCAGAATAAGCAACAAATCTTCAGGCGTCATGCCTCCTCTGACTTTGTTCTCAGCTGACTATCAGATCAGCCTGGAAGGTCAGCCAAGTGATTTAGCATCTCTAAAGAAACATTAGAAAAATCTACCAGCATCTCTGATAATGGGTCATCCTCGGGAGCGCCTGGATTCCTCTGAACTCCGCTCACTTGCAGTCTCTCTCCATTTAGATAATAACCCGCCCCTTACCAAAGGGCAGGCACGGTAGTGTAGTGGTTAGCATAACGCTATTACAGTGCCAGCGTCCCGGGTTCAATCGCGCCGCTGTCTGTAAGGAGTTCGTACATTCTCCCCGTGCCTGCGTGAGTTTCCTCTGGGTGCTCCTGTTTCCTCCCGCATTCCAAAGATGTACGGGTTAGGAAGTTGTGGGCTTGCTACGTTGGCGCCGGAAGCGTGGCAACCCTTGCGGGCTGCCCCCAGAACACTCTATGCAAAAAAGATGCATTCCACTGTGTGTTTTGGTGTACATGTGACTAATAAAGATCTATCTATCTATGAAGTAACACTCATTCTGTGAGGACATTTACTTGTAAGTAGAAAGTGCGAGTCCAACTTGGCAAGGTCAAGGCTTCTTGGCCCTTGGGCGTCAGCAAAGACATTTCCAACTGTTTAACAATTTCAGCTTATCAACTGGTAATTAGTTTATTAGTCACATGTACCAAGATACAGTGAAAAGCTTTTGTTTGCATGTCATCCAGATCGATCCATAAGTGCATCAAGGTTTTACGAAAGGAAAAAAATAACAGAATGCAGAATATAGTACTACAGTTACAAAGAAAGTGCAGCGCAGGCAGACAAATGAAGTGCAAGGGCCATGACAAGGTAGGTTGAGAGATCAAGAATATATGAGGTCTGTTCAAGAGTCTTATAACAGTGGGGTAGAAGCAATAAAGCACTGGTAAACATCTCACTGCTTGAACATTAGATCAGCCAATGGTACTGGCTTGCTGGATTATCGAGGTGCAGAGTAGAATAAGCTCCAGCCTCCTTACCAGGTCTCCCCCTCCAGGTTGCATTGATAAGCAAGACCAAGCAGCTAATCATCAGTTCTTTACCCTTCGAGTTATTGGATGCTCTGCTGCTACATTCTGGAGCAGCACGACCTACAGCATGGATGAACCAGGTGGCATAGCAATGACAAGTGCATCTCTCCACACACTGGCATTCTTTCTGCACTGACGGTGTGACACTCTGAACGGACAGAGAATTAATGAATGAGTGGAGTGCTGTACAACTCTATGATTTATACTGAAGTGTCCACCCTCCAAACCTGCACCAAGCGACTCTGTCACTTGAAGGGAGAGGAGCAACTACAAGGAAGTACTAACTCAATGTAACTGCACTGTGTAATGAATTGACCTGTACGATCGGTATGCAAGACAAGTTTTTTCACTGTACCTCGGTACAAGTGACAATAGTAAACCAATCAGGTGAAGTGATTTAATTTAAAGTAAAATGATCAAATATTAATTTCTTTTGTAAGATTTTTGACTATTTCTAAAATTGGCATCAAGATACCTTCAATGTTTGTGACAGGTTTGAAACAAAAAAAAAACCTCAGAGGAGTTGAAGCATTTCCTGAAAAGTCTAGAACTAGGTACCACAGGATAAGGAGTCAGCTACTTAGAAGTGAAGTGAAATGTCTTTGCTCAAAACAGTGAATCTTTAGAATTCTCTACCCTTAGAACTATTGGATGCTCGCTCATCTTGTGCATTCAAGGCTTAAGTTATTGGACATTCAAAAAAAATTCTATATGGGGACTGAATAGAACATGGTTTTGCAGATAGAGAACCAACCAAGGTTTTAATGAATAATGGAGCAGAGTCAAGGGGCCATATGGCTTATTCCTGCTCCTATTTTTCATGTTCTCTCATGTACTTATCAGATTTTCCCCAAAGGCATTAATGCAATGTTCCTCGGTTCCTCCATGTGGTAGCAAGTTCCACAATGATTGAGGAGCTCTGCCTGAATCCCTAATAGGATTTATCAAGAACCAATTTATACTGCCGGCACCCAGCTTTGGATCCTTCCTTTGCCAGCAACCCCTCCCCAAACAAAAGTGATAAGATCTTCTCTCTGTCTGACCTGTCAAACACCTTCACAATTAATATGACTTCTATTCGGCCACCTAATTTGGGAAATTAAAAATTCTAGAGAGAGATCTGTGTGGGTCTGGAATTCAACGCTTTCCCACTCTCTACAGTTCAAGTCAATCTGCATTTTTTGCAGAAGCCTCTGCATAAAATGAATGCTCATTACATTCAACAAAGTGTTGTAACAGAGAATAAATCAGTGCACCACATGCTCACTGGCATTAGACCAATTCTATGTTTCTCCATTTAGTACAGGATTCATTTCACACACACCCACCCACCCCAAAGCTAGAACAAAACCTTGACCAGCAGCAAACGTAAAGCATTGCACAACCTTCGCAATAGGTCCCTGCTATATGGACACTTTTGTTTTTGTTAGGAGTGTTATGTTCCCACTCAGTGTACAAAGTTTCAGTAATCCACTTATCTGATGAGTACTTCACATTTCTGTTTTGAGTAAGCAGAAGCAAAAGCAACTATTGCAAAATAAGGGTCAATGGGATCAATTGCATCACAACCCACAATGTGAAAACCAATCATTCACAATGTATGCATAAATACAATAGGGTTGGACAGATTAACCTAAAAAGGCTCGATGCACACAGCAAAAACCTCAAGAAACCAGCTGAACTGCTCCAAGTTCCACACAAAGTGCCAGCCATCCAAACTCCCCATCTATTCAGATTTTCAAAATGAAAATCACAAACAAACACCGGTTAAAACGTTGCTAGCCTTCCACTTGTATGGCTAATTTTCAGTAAGAACTTACCATGGAAGCAGTAAAGTTCAGTTTTGCTTAGGAGGAGGCAAACAACAAACCCTGTACGGAAAGCTGCTCAAAGTACTTAAAAGCGACCCTCGAGGGTACAGGGAAAAGGCTGCGCTCTTTTAAAAGCCGCTGGTGATCAGCCTGTGTTCTCAAGCTTGCTTTTCCAATTGCTAACACAGTCTGCCAAGTTCAAGACTTTCTCCTTTGGAGTGCTGAAACTCAGGGTTTTACAGAGAGCTCTCAAAAGGGCACAGAAGAATTCTACAGAGCAGCTGCTTCATGGAATTCCTGGCATTCCCCAGAAGCAAAAAACAAACCAGCATTTTCAGTGTGTTTAAACTGCAGGGACTGAATACGTCCACAAGCATGAACTTCCTGAGCTCAACTCTGAAAGTGAAGTCCAGATCCACCACGCATCGAGAATCTTAAGGCATCTGGGAGGAGTTGATGAGGTGGGGAGAATGAAAAAAAAATGGGATAAATGTAGGATGAGTGGAAATGGCTGGTTGATGGTCAGCAAGGATTCTGTGGGCAAGGGGCACATTTTTGTGCTGTTTCTCTCTATGACTAGGAAGTCTGAATATCTGCACACTGGCTCAAAAAGCTCTCTTGGACCCACTGTAAAAATTCCATCCCATCCAAGCCTTTCACACTACAATGATCTCAGTTAATATCAGGAGGTCAAAATCCCTTACTATTATTACCTAATTATTTTACACTTTTCTGTAATTTGCTTATTATTTGTGTCTCTTGCTGTCAAATATCACTAGCAAAGCGATCTTTCCTTCTTTGTTTCCAATCTCTATCCAGAAAGCCTCATATGAAGAGCCATCCAGGATATCTTCCATCATTACTACAGGAGTGGACTCCTTAATTAACATTGCAATGCCATCTCCTCCTTTATGTGCCCCCTGTCATGCCTGAGGACTCTATACCCAGGAATGTTCTATACCCTGCCCTTCTTTCAATGAAGACACAAGAAATTCTGCAGATACCGGAATCTGGAGCAATGCACAAAAAGTGCTGGAGGAACTCAACAGGTCAGGCAGCATCCATGGAAATACACAGGCTTGTTTACTTCCCTCCATGGATGCTACCTGACTTGCTAAGTTCCTCCAGCACTGTTGTGTATTGCTTCTTTCAATTAATCTATGAAAGCAACAATATCACACTAATCAATACCTTCAGTTCTCCTGCCTTGCTTGTCAGAGTCCTCATATATGCAATTCAGCCTCATGCCTCTGTTCTGCCTACTGAACCAACTTAGTTTTCCTTCTATGTCGTCTGTTCCTCACACTTCACACCCCCTCCCCACCCCAAACATCTACTGTGTCCCATTCCCCTGCCAAATTAGTTTAAACACTCCCCAACAGCACTCGCAAACCCTTGGCCCACAAGGATGTTGGAATCATCACAGTTCAGGTGCAACCCATCAAGCTTGTACTGGCCCCACCTTCCCCAGACATAGTCCCAGTGATGCAGAAATCTAAGGCCCTCTATCCTGAACCACCTCTTCATCCACATAGTCATCTGACCTACTCTTCTACTATCCTTGCTAGCATGTGGCACTGGAAGCAATTCAGAGCTTATACTTGGGGAGTTGGTTGGCAGGTTAAAATTGCTGGACCTCATCATCTTTCCCTATGTCATTAATACCAAACAGGACCACTGGCTACTTATCCTCGCCCTTTAGAATCCCCTGCAAACAGCTCGGTAATACCCTTGATCCTCGTAGGGAGGCAATAAACCATCTTGGAATCACAACAACAGCCACAGAAGTGCCTGTCTACCCCCCATATTATCGATGTCATCTGTGACTATTGTCCTTGGACTCTTGCCTTTCCCATCCATAGTGCCATGTTCTTGACTACACCCCCCAGAGGAACATTCTGAAGTTAGAAGCCAAGTCTTCCCTGACTACCTGGCTATCTCCCTTCCTCTCTCTGTACATTTTTCAGGTTTCATTCTTTAAACAGCATGTCTGCCTATTTTCATGTCTTTTATATTCACGCCTTGGCCAAAGTCGTATTTGCCAGACAAGGCAACAACTTATCTAATGAAGTTTTCTTATCTAAACTGCAGTTAAATTACAGGTTCCTGAAAAGCAATTCTTCTGTTCCAGCTGACCGTTCTGCTTTTAAAATCAATTGGTGTACTCCCAATGTTACCATCTTAGGAACTTTAAAAAAGGGTCTTTAACCTGAAAGAGTATGGTTTTTCTTTCCACAGATGCTGCCTGACCTGGGAGTTCCCAGCATTTCCGATTTTGTTGCAAGTTTAGGAACTGCACTTTGATTGGCATACCAAGGAAGTAAAGATTATATATCAGAACCAATCAACATAATACATATAGTATGTCAAAAGCAGATATTATTTCCAATTTTTGGCTTTCACAAGGAAAAAAGACAAAATAAAACAAGCGCTTCAAAAAATTTATCCTAAACACCTATAGAAAGTTTTTTCTTTATAAAGCTGTAAAGCTGATTTTTAAACTTGTTAGGCCACCTTTAGAGTATTGTGTTCAATTCTGTTTGCCCCCATTACAGGAAGGATGTGGAGGCTTTGTAGAGCAGAGATACTGCCTGGTTTGGAGGACATGTGATCACAAGATCACAAGACAAGGGAGCAGAAGCAGGCCATTCGGCCCATCGAGTCTGTTCCAAGGAAAAGGGAAAAAGAAGTGGGGAATGGGGAGAAAAAAAACCTATTCTAATCCCAATTTCCGGCCTTATCCCTTGATACCCTGACTATTTAGATATCTATATATCTCCTCTTTGAACGCCCCCACTGATCTGGCCTCCACTGCTGTACGTGGCAAGGAGTTCCACAAATTCACCACCCTCTTGCTAAAGAAACTTCTCCTCATCTCTGTTTTGAAACTGTGCCCTCTAATTCTAAGATTGTGCCCTCTGGTCCTGGACTCACCCACCAAGGGAAACAGCCTAGCCACATCTACTCTGTCCTTTCTTTTCAACATTTTGAATGTGCTATGAGGAGAGGCTGGACAAGCTGGGGCTGTTTTCTCTGGAGTGGCAGAACCTGAGGAGAGATTTGCTAGAAGTTTATAAAATTATGCGAGGCACAGATAGAGTAGACAGACAGTACCTTTTTCCCAGGACTGAAACATCTAGTACTAGAGGGCATGTATTTAAGGTGAAAGGAGGAAAAGTACAAAGGAGATGTGCAGGGCAAGTTTTTTTTACACAGAGAGTGGTGGGGGGCCTAGAATGCGCTGCCAGGGATGTGATGGTAGAGGCAGATAGCATAGGAGCGTTTAAGAGATACTTCACGTTTAAGAGACTAATAGGCACATGCAGAGAACGGAGGGTTTTGGTCAATATGCAGGAAAGAGGGATTAGATTAATTAGGAGTCATCGGTTTAATTAGTTCGGCACAACATCGTGGGCCGAAGGGCCTGTCCTGTGCTGTACTGTTCGATGTTAATCAGTGCTGAATGCACACCCTCCCTTACTCAACTCATTACATGTGCAGAATACTTTTAAAAGAAAAACTTACCTCTGATATCCTCCCTGTACTTAACTCCAATCACCTTAAAATTATGCCCCCTCGTGCTAGCCATTTCCACCCTCGAAAAAGTCTCTGACTGTCCACTCCATCTATGCCTTTTATCATCTTGTACACCTGTCAAGTCACCTCTCATCCTCCTTCGCTCCAAAGAGAAAAGCCCCAGCTCACTCAACCTATCCTCATAAGACATGCTCTCCAATCCAGACAGCATTCTGGTAAATCTCCTCTGCACCCTCTCTAAAGCTTCCACATCCTTCCTATAGTGAGGCGACCAGAACTGAACAGAATATTCTAAATGCAGTCTAACCAGGGTTCTATAGAGTTGCAACAATTCCTTGTGGCTCTTGAACTCAATCCCCTGACTAATGAAGGCCAACATGCCTTACGCCTTCTTAACAACCCTATCAACCTGTACAGCAACCTTGAGGGATCTATGGACGTGGACCACAAGATCCCTCTATTCCTCCACACTGCTGAGAATCCTGCCATTAACCTTGTATTCTGCCTTCAAATTTGATTTTCCAAAGTGAATCACTTCACACTTTTCCGGGTTGAACTCCATCTGCCACTTCGCAGCCCAGCTCTGCATTCTGTCAATATCCTGCTGTAATCTACAGCAACGTTCTACACTATTCACAACACCACCAACCTTGGTGTCATCAGCAAACTTACTAACCCACCTTTCCACATCCTCATCCAAGTCATTTATAAAAATCACAAAGAGCAGGGGTCCCAGAACAGATCCCTGTGGAACACCATTGGTCACCAACCTCCAGGCAGAATACGCTCCATCTACAACCACCCTCTGCCTTCTATGGGCAAGCCAATTCAGAATCCACACAGCCAAGTTTCCCTGGATCCCATGCCTCCCAACCTTCTGAATGAGCCCATCATGGGGAACCTTATCAAATGCCTTACTAAAGTCCATATACCCCACATCCACTGTTCTACCCTCATCAACGTATTTTGTCACATCCTCAAAAGAATTCAAATCAGGCGCGTGAGGCATGACCTGCCCCTCACAAAGCCACGCTGACTATCCCTAATCAGACTTTGCTTCTCTAAATGCTCATAAATCCTGTCCCTAAGAATCCTTTCCAATAATTTTCCCACCACTGAAGTAAGACTCACTGGTCTATAATTCCCAGGGTTATCCCTACTCCCTTTCTTGAAGAAAGGAATAACACTTGCCACCCTCCAATCATCTGGTACTACTCCTATGGCCAGTGAGGACACAAAGATCATCGCCAAGGGCTCAGAAATCCCTTCCCTCGCTTCCTGTAGTATCCTGGGATATATCACGTCTGGCCCCAGGAACTTATCTATCCTAATGCTTTTCAAAAGTTCCAGCACATCCTCTTCTTAACATTGACGTGTTCTAGCTTATCAGCCTGTTTTACCTGATATAAGATTATGAGGCATAGAGAGTCAAAATCTTTTTCCCAAGAGACCATAGCATTAAGGTGAAGGGAAGGAGTTCTAAAGGCGATCTGATGAGCAAGTTTTTCTTTTGCACAGAGAGTGGTTGATAGCTAGAACATGCTACCAGAGGAGGTGGTGGAATCAAATACAATTATTACATTTAAGAAGCTTTTAGACAGACACTTAAATAGGCAAGGCATAGAATGATACGGCCCAAATGTGGGCAACTGGCAATAGAGTAGATGGGTAAAAAGGTTGGCATGGATGTGGTGGGTCGAAGGTCCTGTTTCTATGCTGTATAACTCTATGTATCCTATGTAGAGCAGGAAAAGAGATGACCAGATAATGTGTTTTGGTCTCAGAGTTTGGTTGGACACCAGAGACAATCCCCTGCTATTCTTTAAATTAATAGTATGGGATCTTTTACATCCACCCAAAACAACAGGGCTACTTGATAATGATCTCAACCAAAAGATGTCACCTTTAACTGTGCCACAGACCACCCCCACCCCCCCCCAAACTTCACTGCAGTGTCAGCCACCATCATGCGTTTGAGTCTCTGGAATAGCATTTGAATCAACAGTAATGCTAACCTGGAGGTAGAATTTGTTGAAAAATGAATGACAAAATTATGGCACTATTACCACCACCAGTGACTTTACTTTCTCAGGAGGCTAAGGAAATTCAGCAAGCCCCCATTGACCCTCACCAATTTTTATAGATGCACCATAGAAAGCATCGTATCTGGATGCATCACGACTTGGTATGGCAACTGCTCTGAGACAGCAAGAAACTGCAGAAAGTTGTGGACAGAGGTCAGCACAACACGAAAATCAGCCTCCCCTCTATGGACTGTCTACACTTCTCACTGCCTCAGTAAAGCACTCAACATAATCAAAGACCTCTCCCACACTGGAGATTCTCTCCTCCCCCCTCCCATTGGGGAGATGATACAAAAGCCTGAAGGCACATAGCACCGGGCTCAAGGACAGCTTCTATCCCACTGTTATTAGACTATTGAACAGACCTCTTGTACGATAAGATAGACTCCTGGCCTCACAATCTACTTTGTCATGGCCTTGCACCTTATTGTCTGCTTGCGCTGCACTTCCTCTGTAACTGTAACTATTGTGCATTCTGTTACTGCTTTTCCCTTGTACTACCTCGAAGTACTAATGCGATGAAATGATCTGTATGGATGGCATGCAAAACAAAGTTTTTCCCACTGTACTTTGGTACATGTGACAATAATAAACCAATTTACCACGTGCCAGGAATTTCTGGATATGTATAAATTTTGTTGTTTCTAGTTGCTGAGAGCTTGGATGAGTGTAACAAAAAGCTAATAAATTAGTCTGAATATTTAAACATCTAGGTCACAAAATAAAATAGTGTTTATTACTACACTGGCAGGAATTAGGCTTATTTAACATTGTATAAAAGATAATTAAGCACCTTTTTCTGCATCTACACAAAAACACAGCAAGAAGCTACACTACCTCATTGTGCTGTTTTATTCACTTGGTTACTATGGTAATAACTCTTTACAAGGACACTTCTCAATTCTCTCCATGATTAAAAAGCCGTCAGTATATCCATTTATTTCTCTGCCAGATACTTTTGAAATGGTATTTATCTGAGAGCTAAACAAGACCAAATATCTATTTTCTGCAGATTTCTTAGCCAAGGTGAAATCTGGAGTGACCTCAGTCAGAAATAAATATGATATGGCATAAATTCCAAATCACACAACATCTGCAATTTTTGATAATTCATTGCAAGTTATTGCTGGCAAGGCCAGGATTTAGTTCCCATCTGTAAACGAATTTGAACTCTGGTGGTTCACGAAGTCAATGTTGTGGGTCTGGAGTCACATACAAGTCAGAATGGGTGATGCTGCTGTCACACAGCTCCAGCAATCTGGGTTTGACCCCTTTCTCCAGTGCTGCCTTTGTGGAGTTTGCCCACTCTCTCTGTGACTATGTTAGTTTCCGCCAAAATGTTCCAGTTTCCTCCAGCATCCCAAAGACATGCTGGTTGGTAGATGAGTTGACTACTGACAAGTTCCCTTTTTCCCCTAGTGTTGGTGGGTGGAAGGAAAATTGGAGTGGAGTTGTTGGGCATGTGAGGATGGATTACAATGAAATAAGGGGAGCAGGGGGGAGAATGGGATTTATGGAATTGCTCAGAGTCAGCATAGACTCAATGGGCCTCCTATGTCAAATGAGATTATGTATTCCATTAAAGCACCAATGAACAGAATGGAAATTTTGACACAAGATTTGGAATAATCTGGAGAATGGAAATTTACATCAATCGTGTAGTTTTGAGCCACCATTACAGATACCAACGTTTTTGTTATTCCAATCCGATTTCATTAAGCAAATTTAAACTCCCCAGCTGCAAAGGAGTACCACAAACTCGTCTCTGGCTCAATACTACAAGCCTCTGTATTATGGCCCTCACTGCCACTATTCTGGTCAATAATCACTATTTATAAGAGCAGCACAAGTGCCAAAAATTCATTAAGGATCAACTACAGCTCTGAATGAGGTAAGAAAGACCGTTTTGACTGTGACCAAGACTAGAACCTGAGACCAAAAATATCAAATAGCCAGATACAAAATATACACATAGCATTGGATTGAGAGGGTTTTTCTGTACCACAAGAGTTGTGGACACAGCTCTGCACATCATGGAAACCAGCCTCCCCTCCATGGACTCTGTCTATACTTGCTCCCTCAGTAAAGCAGCCAGCATAGTCAAAGACCCTACCCACCCAGAACATTCTCCTCCCATCCGGCAGAAGGTACAAAAGCCTGAAAGCACGTACCACCAGGCTTAAAAAGGACAGCTTCTATTCTGCTGTTATAAGACTATTGAACGGTTCCCTCGTATGATAAGATGGACTCTTGACCTCACAATCTACCTCGTTATGACTTTGCACCTTATTGCCTACCTGTACTGCACTCTCTCTGTAGCTGTGACACTTTACTCTGCATTCTTTTGGTATTGGTTTATTATTGTCACTTGTACCGAGGTACAGTGAAAAACTTGTCTTGCATACTGATCGTACAGGTCAATTCATTACACAGTGCAGTTACATTGGGTTAGTACAGAGTGCATTGATGTAGTACAGGTAAAAAACAATAACAGTACAGAGTAAAGTGTAACAGCTACAGAGAAAGTGCAGTGCAATAAGGTGATTGTTTTACCTTGTACTACCTCAGTGCACTGTGTAATGAATTGATCTGTATGAACAGTACACAAGACAAGTCTTTCACTGTACCTCACTATGAGTTACAATAATAACCCAATTCCAATTCCCTACCCCAACAACACAGATAATCCGTTACTCAAGAGCAGGTTGGTTAGCAAATCATGGACCACTGACTAAAAGGTGGTTTGGAGGAAGAAGGAAAGGTTGATGAGAACAATGGTTGTGGTCATTTACAGCCTTCCACATCTTTGCTCTTCAATCCTCTATTTTCATTCCCTCTCATTTCTTCCGTGCCTTCATTCCAGCCCTTTCACCAGCACCCACCACTCCCCTGTGAAGTTTAAACCGCATATTCATTGGTTGGGTGCAGGTGGGATGGATTTGAACTCTAATAACTAATAAGTCCAAATCCATCCCTTTCACCATCCCTCCCCACCTCCACTGAGGACTGGAGTTACTCTTATCCACTGTGAAGCAGGCCACAAGAGATCATTTGTACATGGCTTGCAACTCAAAGATGTCCCTGCAAAAGTATTGCCAGTTTAACCAAATACCCTTGCCGCAAACTGTTGGGTAGAATGTGAATTTTCATTTAAACTTCTCTCTTG
The DNA here is from genome assembly GCF_009764475.1 of Pristis pectinata. NCBI lineage: Eukaryota > Metazoa > Chordata > Chondrichthyes > Rhinopristiformes > Pristidae > Pristis > Pristis pectinata. The sequence continues at coordinate 12,099,238 of NC_067409.1, forward strand.
CCATCTTATCTTGGTTGGTCCAGGCAAAATAATGAGAGAAATAGGTAAGTATGTGGGTCACCTTATCCCCCTAAGAACAAGCTCAAACAGCAGCATGGTGAGAAAGACTGCAAGCACAATTCCTGGTTACTTGACTAGAACATAGAACAGTACAGCACAGGAACACTCCCTTCAGCCCACGATGCTGAGCTAATTAAATGTTTAACTAAACAGACCCCTTCTGCCTGCACATGGTCCATATCCCTCCATTTCCTGCACATTCATGTGCCTGTCTCAGAGCCTCTTAAACTCCTCTATTGTATCTGCCTCCACCACCACCCCTAGCAGCACATTCCAGGCACCCGCCACTGTGTAAAAAAAACTTCCCCCAGGCATGTCTTTTTAACTAGCTTTCTCTAGTGACCAACTCACTAGAGAAAGATAGGAGGTTACAAATGAAACAGAGGAATGGAACTGAATAGCAGAGGACTTATTAAACTTACACAGTACTTCAAGTACAGTACTTCAGAGAGTTTTGGCCTTCCTACTACATCAAGTGAACAAAGCCACAACAACTGCAGAAAAGGGTGATACCACAATTGAACATAGAACAGCACAGCACAGAACAGGCCCTTCGGCCCACAATGTTGTGTCAAAATATCTATTCCCTCCTACCTACAGAATGCCCATATCCCTCTATTTTCCTCTCATTCATGTGTCCATCCAAGCCCCTCTTAAAAGCCCCCAATGAATTTGCCTCCACCACCCTATCAGGCAACGCATTCCAGGTATCCACCACTCTCTGAATAAAAAAAAACTTACCCCTCATATCTCTTCTGAACTTACCCTCTCTCACCTTAAATGCATACCCTCTGGTATTGGATCGCTCAATAATGGGAAAAAGATATTGCTTGTCCACCCTATCTATGCCCCTCATAATTTTATATGCTTCCAACAGATCATCCCTCAGCCTCCGCCGTTCCAGCCAACAGATCACCCCTCAGCCTCCGCCGTTCCAGAGAGAAGTGACCAAGTTTGTCCAGCCTCTCCTGATAGCACATGCCCTCTAGTCCAGGCAGCATCCTGGTAAACCTCCTCTGCACCCTCTCTAAAGCCTCTACATCCTTCCTGTAGTGAGGTGACCAGACTTGCACACAATACTCTAAATGTGGCCTAACCAGAGTTCTATAGAAATGCATCACAACTTCTTGGCTCCTATACTCAATACCCTGATTAATAAATGCAAGCATTCCGTAAGCCTTCTTAACCACCCTGTCTACCTGTGTAGCCACTTTCAATGAGTCATGGACTTGCATCCCAAGGTCTTTCTGCTCTTCAACACTGTTAAGGGTCTTGCCCTTAAGTGTACTGCCTCCTGACATTAGTCCTACCAAGGTGCAACACCTCACATTTATCTGGGTTGAACTCCATCTGCCATTTCTCTGCCCACATCCGCAGCTGATCTATATAATGCCGTATTCGTCGCCAGTCTTCTACACTATTCACAACTCTACCGATCTTGGTATCGTCTGCAAACTTACTAACCCACCCCTCAACATACTCGTCCAGGCCATTTATGTACATCACAAACAGCAGAGGTCCCAGCATAAATCCCTGTGGAACATCACTACTCATAGACCTCCAGCCCGAGTAAGTCCCTTCACCCAGCACCCTTTGTCTTCTACAGGCAAGCCAGTTCTGGATCCACACAGCCAATTCTCCACTGATCCCATGCATCCGAACTGAGGAGGAATAGGCTGGGGCTTTTATATCCAGAGAAAATTAGGAGGAGGTGTGCGCTGACAGACGCTTTCAGATTATGAAAGGGTTTTATAGGATAGACAGGAATGGAAAAATTCTGATCCGAAGTGTGTATTTTCGGGCACTGTTCTCAAATAATTTTTTTTTGATATGTGTGCATTTTAGTTCAGAGTCTATATTAGCAAGTGCGCAAAGCCATTAACCTCAAGCAGAATACAGAGCAGCCAGATCATAACGTTGATCAACATCAGAGTTGAACATCCCATCAACAACAGGAAGAGTCCCTCAACAGCTCAACTTAATATAATCATTAACTACTTTTAAGTTGCACATAGTTACAATTGTACTACTGCTTAGGTGTTTTCCAAATTTCCTTCAAGTTGCTCAGGTCTACAGGGAGTGGTGTGCTGGGTGGGGACGGACTTTGTCCGGAATCAAGAAGCTTCTGCACAAGTCAGACATGGTTGCACTAACACATCAGGACAAGGAAGGATCAGCACAGACAACGCAGAGATGGACAAGGGAGAAAGAGGAACTGCACTCAGCGTCTATCAAGGGTGTTCAGAGAGCAACTCCCTCACAGGAAGCTTTTGGTTCTTCCCTGTAGTATCTTGAAGTCCCATTTATTACAGCGGGAGTCATAAGGCACAGAAATAGGCCCTTCAGCCAACCAACAGGTCCCATTTATATTAATCCCATTTACCAGCACTTGTATTTCAAGACCCTTGTAAGGGTGCTAGATAACTGTATATATTTACTTGTTTCTCTCACTATTTTGCCCGGTCTAAGACAAGTGATTGAGGCGGAGGAAGGAAATGCAAGATGACTGTACAAATCGCTGTCCAAATGTCATTTAAAAAAAACACACTTTAGCCATACTTTTTGAAAAGAGCAATCGATTGTGTCTGGGTTATAAATGTTAACATTTAAGGAGCACTTGACGTAACAAAACACTCCAAGGTACCTCATGGAGTGTTATCAAAAGACATGGAGCCACGTAAAGGAGATGTTAGAACACATGGCCAAAGATAGACTGCAAGGAGTACCATAAGCAGGGAGGTGAGGTACAGGGGTACAGAGGTTTAGGAAGGATGTTCTAGAGTTTAAGCCCTTGCAGCTGAAGGTGGGGTAGGGTGATCAAATTCAGGAAAAAAATCAGGAGGATGGAATTGAAGCAGCAGAGAGACCTCGGATGGTTGTGGTGCTGGCAGAAATTAGAGATAAGGGAGCACGAGACCATGAAGGGAATTAAAACCAAGGTGTTGTTTCACCAGGTTAGGCCAGCAAGCAGAAGGGCAATGGGCGAGTGAACTTGGTACAGGCTCGGACATGAACAGCATTGTTGTTGACGAACAGACAAGGAGAAACAGTTTATTTGTGCAATAAGTGGTTGGGGTATGATGTGCACTACCAGGGGCAGTCGTGGAGGCAGATTCAATAGTGGAGTTTAAGTGGGAGCTGGGTAAGTACTTGAAAGAACCTGTTGGGCCATGGGGAGGAGGCAGAGAAGAGGGACTATCTGGAAAGTTCTTGCATAGAGCCAGGAAGGACACGACAGGCCGAATGTCCTGCTGCACTACAACCAGTAATTCTGGGAGGGCCAGGAGAATGTTTAAAAGGTAATAAGAACTTAGGTGATGCTTCCAACAGGAGATCAGCTGAGACCAGAGGGCTTGCTGAATGCACATACCGCAGAATATCAACGTTATTTGCAAGTCCAATCCACCAGTTTTCTGAGACGTGTATTCGACCGTAAGACAAAGGAGCAGAAGTCGGCCATTCAGCCCATTGAGTCTGCTCTGCCATTCTATCATGAGGTGATCCATTCTCCCATTTAGCCCCACTCCTCCGCCTTCTCACCATAACCTTTGATGCCCTGGCTACTCAGATACCTATCAATCTGTGCCTTAAATACACCCAATGACTTTGCCTCCATAGCCGTCCGTGGCAACAAATTCCACAGATTCACCACTCTCTGGCTAAAGAAATTTCTCCGCATCTCTGTTCTGAATGTAGGCCCTTCAATCCTGAAGTCGTGCCGTCTTGTACTAGACTCCCCTACCGTGGAAAGCAACTTTGCCACGTCTACTCTGTCCAGGCCTTTTAACGTTCAAAATGTTTCTAAGAGGTCCCCCTCATTCTTCTGAACTCCAAGGAGTACAGCCCAAGAGCTGTCAAACGTTTCTCATATGTTAACCCTCATTCCCAGAATCATTCTAGTGAATCTTCTCTGAACCCTCTCCAACATCAGCACATTAATAGTGTATGTGGGGAAACAAATCAGTAAACTGTTCTTGTCTTCTACTGGGGATAAAAATGTCAATTTAATTCATGGAAAGATTTGAAAAGTATGCCTACCTCACAAGATTTTTCAAGTGCATCTCAATACACTCAAAAAGGCCAGTTAATTTAACAAGTAAACTTTTGTTCCATAATAATTTCCATGTTTACATAGGTTAGGATATTTGGCTGGAGCACAAAGTGTGATTCTAAGCATCTGCCACAGTCTCACGCCATGCCCAGACTTACTGAGGGCCCATGAAGATCAGAGGTTGCAAAGCAGAATCAGAATTATTATCACCGACATATATGACGTGAAATTGGTTGTTTTGGGAGCAGTACAGTGCAAAGACATAAAATTAGTATAAATTACAAAAATAAATAATTTGTGCAAAAACAAGGAATAACGAGGTAGTGTTCATGGACTGTTCAGAAAGATGAAGGCACCACCAGCAATAGAGAGTTAAAGGAATCCATGGACAATAGAAATTTCAATTCACCCTATTAAAGACATTGTTCTACATATCCCTCCCCCACCCTCCCTACTACTTAAAACCAATTTGTGTTTCTCCCTTTCCCAATTCTGACGAAGGGACATCCACCCAAAATGCTTACCATCTTTCTTTCCATAGACGCTGCTCGATCTGCTGAATTTTTATCCCCCCCCCCTGGCATTTTCTGCTTTGGCCATGACCAGAATTCTAGGAATGCAGACCTGGGAGGATCTTAAAGCTGAAGGTGGGTACAGAGATAAGGCAGTGCCAAGCCTGGTGGGATTTGAAGAAAATCATGTGCCAGATTGGGATTCAAAGTCCCAAATTAAAATAAGGTTAGAATTTTGCCCATCCCAAGAAAAAGCCAAACAAGTGGTTGACATTACAAGGGAATTTGTTTTGGTTTAGTAGGGTTGAGGAGTTTAAATAAATTAGACTGGGAAGAAGGGCAGTGGTAAAGTCCATTGTCATTTCCAAATGGCCTCTTTAGATGTTCTACATTTGCTGCAACAATGGATGGTGAAAATGGGAAGTCCCACAATGTGCAGTGATAGATATCTGATTCTCCAGCAACAGATTTGTGCAGTACTCTAGGACAGCTTCAAGTTCCTGGGTGTCAACATCTCCAAGGACCTGCCCTGGGCCCAACACATTAATGCAATCACGAAGAAAGCTCGCCACCCTACTTAGGAGTTTGAGGAGATTTGGTATGTCACCAAAGACTCTTGCGAATTTCTATAGATGTACAGTGGAGAGCGTTCTGACTGGTTGCATCACCACCTGGTATGGAGGCTCCAATGCACAAGATCGCAAGTGGCTGCAGAGGGTTGTAGACTCCATCACGGACACAACTCCCCCCAACCATCAAGGACATCTTCAAGAGACTGTGCTTCAAGAAGGTGGCATCCATCACTAAGGACCCTCGCCATCCAGGACATGCCCTCTTCTCATTACTACCGTCAGGAAGGAGGTACAGGAGCCTGAAGACCCACAGTCAATGATTCAGAAACAGCTTCTTCTCCTACACCATCAGATTTCCGAATGGTCCATGAACACTACCTCATTGTTTTTTTTTGCCCTATTTATTTTGTAATTTATAGTTTGTTTTTGCACCGTACTGCTATCAACAAATTTCATGTCGTATAAGGCAGCAATAATAAACCTAATTCTGATTCAATGATAATTAAACTTCCAGCCTTAATGATGGTATTAGCCAGAAATTAACATTTGCTATTCAAGGCCAATCAATTTCGAACAACTTTAATGAAGTGGCAAAAAAACAAACTGATGGAGGAACTCAGCGGGTCAAGTGACTTCCTCCAGCAGTTTGTTTTTCACTCCAGATTCCAGCATCTGTGGTCTCTTGCATCTCCAATGTGAAATAAGCCACAGGAGCATCAAACACAAAACATGAAGGATGAGAAATAAGGGAAACAAGCGCCAGATTGAAAACACTGGCAGAGCAGAGTACAAGAGAAAACCTCACAGGGCTGACAAAAACAGACTAAACAGGACCATTGTGCACTCAGGGAAAATTCTGTGGCATTAAAAGTCAGGCACAGACTACTGGACAGAGATTGTAGATGTTCCTAACTATTCAGTGATTGATGTAAATGAACCCAAAGTATTTTATAAAATAGTATTAAAAGATCCATAGTAAATAGTTCTCAGCATGCTTCATTTTGCTTTTGTAAATGTACCCACCCTGCCCTGCAAAATTCTTTGTTAATTTTCTCATCTGAGTGGCATCAAGCCAGAGAAATTGGGACACGTCTCAACTCTCACTCTCAATACGAGCATCAGGAGATCTCACATCAAACACATAACAAGTCTGACACTGGCAAAGGCAGCAGAGAAAACAATGCACATTAACCACAACCTCAGAGCAACACACTGCTGCAAAACCCAACTTTCGTTCAGGCACTTTATAAGCTCCAGGACAGACATGAAAAAGGTTTATGTGCTGCGATCATTCATCAGAACTGGGAAAGAGCTGGCATGATGTTGTGCAATATGCTTCTAAGAAATCACTTACATTTATTTGCTATGACACAGGAGAGGGCCACTCAGCCCATTGAGAACATTCTGGCTCTCAAAAGTTCAATCCCCTCAATCCCATTCCTCAATCTTTAATTTCTCTGCAGTCCTGCAAATTATTTTCTTACAAGCTCATCAACTCCCCTTTTATACTTAATCATACTTGGTATTGGTATATTATTGTCACTTGTACCGAGGTACAGTGAAAAACTTGTCTTGCATACCAATCGTACAAGTCAATTCATTACACAGCGCAGTTACATTGGGTTAGTACAGAGTGCATTGATGTAGTACAGGTAAAAACAGTAACAGTACAGAGTAAAGTGTCACAGCTACAGAGAAAGTGCAGTGCAATACGGTGCAAGGTCACAACAAGGTAGATCGTGAAGTCATAGTCCATCTCATCGTATAAGGGAACCGTTCAATAGTCTTATCACAGTGGGGTAGAAGCTGTCCTTAAGTCTGGTGGTACATGCCCTCAGGCTCCTGTATCTTCTACCTGATGGAAGAGGAGAGAGGAGAGAATGACCCAGGTGGGTAGGGTCTTTGATTATGCTGGCCGCTTCACCAAGACAGCGAGAGGTAAAGAGAGTCCAAGGAGGGGAGGCTGGTGTCTGTGATGCGCTGGGCTATGTCCACAACTCTCTGCAGTTTCTTGCGGTCCTGGGCAGAGCAGTTACCATACCAAGCCGTGATGCATCCAGATAGGATGCTTTCTATGGTGCAACGATAAAAGCTGGTGAGCATCAAAGGGGACAAACCGAAGTTCTTTAGCCTCCTGAGGTAGTAGAGGCTCTGGTGAGCTTTCTTGGCCGTGGCATCTACGCGATTTGACCAGGACAGGCTGATGGTGATATTCACTCCCAGGAACTTGAGTATCCTTTGGTATACTTACCTGTACCAAAGGATAATTTACAGCAGCTAATTAACCCACCACATGTTGGAGATGTGGGAGGAGACCGCAGCAGTTAGTAAAAACTCAGAGCTTTGGGGCGGGTGGGGGTGGGGGAAAGAACAACATGTAAATTTCACACAGACATTGCCAGAGGTCAGGATCAAACTCAGCATTCTCCCCGTGTCTGCGTGGGTTTCCTCCGGGTGCTCTGGTTTCCTCCCACATTCCAAAGACGTACAGGTTAGGAAGTTGTGGGCATGCTATGTTGGCGCCAGAAGTGTGGTAACACTTGTGGGTTGCACCCAGAACACTCTACGCAAAAGATGCATTTCACTGCGAGTTTCGATGTACATGTGACTAATAAAGATATCTTATCTTCTGAACTCCAGTGAGCATGGATCCTATGCTCTCCTTGTAGGAATTCCTACCTATCCCAGGAATCAATCTAGTAAATCTGCACTCTGGAGGCAAGTATATCTATCCTTGGGTACAGAGACCAAAATTGCATACAGTGATCCAGGTGTGGTCTCACCAAAGCCTTTTGCAGGAAGAATGTGTTACTCTTGTCCTTGAGGTCTCTTATAATGAAGATTTCATTTTAGTTTTTAATCTTATCACATAAATTCATTTTTGCCCCATGAACATTCCCTCTAGTCACTGCCTCCTGTATACATCGATACACTTCCACCCCTTACCACCTTTTATTTTGTCCACCTGCCTTGACTCCATTTGCCCATCACTCACACATTCCACTACCAGATGCCCTGCCCCCCCACTGTTCCCATCTGCCCATCCCACCTCCCCTATTTGGTTCCAGGCTCCCTCTCCTACCAGATTCCATCATCTGCAGCCCTTTGTTGCCTGCAGTTATCTCCCAGCCTCTGTCGCTATCTCCACCCCTCCCTCCTCCATCTGCCAATCAACCCCCCCTCACCTGGATCCACCAATCGCTTTCCAGCCCTTGCCTCATCCCTCCCCCTGATACTGACCATCTCCCCTCTACTCTTTCAATTCAGGTGAAAGGTCTCGACCCGAAACAGCGACTGTTCATTTCCCTTCACAGATGCTGTCTGATCTGCTGAGTTCCTCCAGCAGCTCATTTTTTTGCATCTGATTCCAGTCTCTTGTGCCTCTCTTATTTGGTCTTGACATTTGCATCTAATACGAAATGTCTTTGATCTCAAAATTCAATCATTTCCCCCTCTCTCTGGTGCTGGCTGGGCTGCTAAGTGTTTTCAGTATTTCCTGCTTTTATGTTAACCACTTAATCTATTTTAATTAAATTCCTCCTGTCAGCCGAAGGACAATTCTCAAATTTATTTTTCAAAGACTTACAACTGAAGCAAAAAATTTACAGATGCTGGAAATCTGAAATGGAGCGTTTACTGGTGGAAATACTCAGCAGGCCAGCAGCATTGATGGAGAGAGGAACAAGAGGCAAATGTTTCAGATCTAGGACCTGTCATAAGGTACTGAAAGCAAGTCACAGGAAGATTTAGGACCAGTTTTCAAACCAAATAATGTCAGAACACATCTGGAAGAACCTGTATATCGAGCTGGTGAAAGGGTTTTCTTTCATTCACTTATGGTACGTGGGTGTTATTGGCAAGACCAGCACTGATTGCCCAATCTACTGATGCTAGAACTGATGAAATCCAGGCCAGTTCAGAGGGCAGCTTAGGGTCAATTACATTGCAGTAAACTTGGAGTTACATATAGACAGACCAGTTAAAGATAGCAGATTACCCTTCCCTAAAGGACAACAATGAACCGTTTTTTATGACAATCCAGAATTTCAATGTTATAGTTACCAATCATAACTTTTTCTTACAGAGGCATTTATTACTAACTTTAAAATTCACCAGCTGTCATGGTGGAATTATTAGTCCAGGTTTCCAAAGTATTTGCCCAGAAATGTAGCCACTGTACTATAGTACATCAAATTATGATGTATCTGAATGCAAGTTCCACAGCAATAAAGAGAATATTTGCATCTTCTGAAAAATTTCTGTCTTCCAAATCCTCTTCCCCACGGCGCATTCTGGGGTGTTTCCACCTACCTAATCAAAGAGTTTTATTTCCCCCATGATCAAAATTCTTAACTGTTCAAAGAACACTAAAAATACAACAACTTCGTTTAAAAAAAAAGTGAGAGTAAGACTTTCCTCCTACTGGGGACCCTGTTCTACCTGCGAGATTACTCTTCCATTCCTGGAGTCTCCCAGTCAGAGCCAGACAGCACAGAAACAGGTTCTTGGGCCCACTGTGACCACCAAACATCCACTAATCCCATTTCTCTTCTCTCATCCCCTTCAACCCAACACCTGACCCTATGTTTCTCCTGCCAGACACACTAGGAGCAATCTACAGTAGCCAACTAACCATGCCTTTGGCATCTGAGAGAAAAACCAGAGAAACCAGAATATCCGGCAGAAACACCACACAGATACAGGGAGAGCACACGGACTTCACAGAGGCAATGCCAGAGGTCAGGATTGCATCAGAGTCTTTGGAGCTTTGAGGCAGTAGAGCTGACCGCTGTGCTTCTGTGCCACCCCAAAGTCAACCTTGGAAGGCTGACAATCTGTGTTCACCAGGCCTCTAATAAAGGAAGCTGAACAGTTAGTCATTATATTGTATACAACTGAGCAAAGTTCATTACATGCTCTAGCTTTGGGCAATGCTGATAAGATTTATACCCACAGAATTGAGACAACAAAAGACAACACAGGCCTTATCATTCAAAAGATAAATATCAGTGTTTATTCCAACTGACATAAATGTGAGCCACTTGAATGTGTTATGAAAGGTATACAGCCAACCAACACTTCCATTTTCAGCTTCATTTGGTTCCCTCCTCTCCTCCTTCTCCTCATGTACATCCATCTCCCCTCTCTAAATTCCATTTAAAAGTTAACCAAAATCTTAAACTTGCTGATAATTGAAGGACACAGAGCTCTGCAAATGATCACAGTGTGAGTTTTACAAAAGGCCCAGTGAAAAATGGCACAAATCCCCAAAAGTATTTTTTTTGTAAGTATTCTCATTTTCTTTGCTAAACATCTTCACTTGCAACTGAAATTATTTTTGTCGTGTCTGAGGCTATGCTGAAGCATACGGCACTTCCTCTGAAAACCACACATCACTTAACAAAAACAGAAATGCTGGAATAACACAGCCACTCAGTCAGCACTTGTGGAAAGAGAAACCAATCAACGTTTCAGGTGGAAGAGTTGTCAGCACAACTGAGAAAGCAAGTTGGCCTAAGTAGCGGAGAAGGTGGGAAAGAGCAGTGGGTGAACACTGTGAAGGAGACTGATGGAAATGGCATCAAAGAGTGGAGGAGAGCTTCTCCAAGGTAAGCATATCTAGAACATAGAACAGTACTGTACAGGAACAGGCCCTTCAGCCCACTATGTCTGTGCTGACCATGTTGCCTATCTGAACTAATCATATCTGCCTGCACGTGGTCCATACCCTCCACTCCGTGTGTTCATAAATGTCTGTCTAAATGCCTCATAAATGTTGCTTCTACCATCTCCTCTGGCAATGCGTTCCACGCACCTACCATTCTCTACCAAGAATTTGACCTCTTCTATGTATGCCTACCTTGAAAAAGTTCTCATCCTCTCTCTGATGGGATTTCAATTGGTCTCTAACACCGTTCACTCATTGCTCTCCCCCCCCCCTCACCTTCTCTGTTCCTTAGACCAACAGGTTTTCTCTGAAGGGTCTTTGTCCTCTTTTGCACTATTTATTTATTTTTGTAACTTAGTTATTTTTATGTCTTTGTCTTGCACTGTACTGCGGCCGCAAAACAACAAATTTCACAACGTATGTCAGTGGTAATAAACCGGATTCTGAAATGTTGACTGGTTTCTCTTTCCACAGATGCTGCTTGACTGGCTGAGTAAAACTCTTTTTTAAAACTTTATTTATACAGCATGGTAACAGGCCGTTCCTACCAACTATTCTTTGAATGTGGGAGGAAACCCGAGCACCCAGAGGAAACCCACACAGTCATGGGGAGGACGTACAAACTCCTTACAGACAGCAGTGGGAATTGAACCCCAATTGCTGGAGCTGTAATAGCGTTACGCTAACCACTACGCTACCGTGCCGAATAATTCCAGCATTTGTTTTTGAATTTTCAGCATCTGCAGTTTTATGTTTTCTACCACATATCGCTGTCCAAAATTAAACTGTGTAAATTGTATTTGTATTGGTTTATTATTGTCACTTGTACTGAGGTACAATGAAAAACTTGACTTGTATACTGTTCGTACAGATCAATTCATTACACAGTGCATTGAGGTAGTACAGGGTAAAAACAATAACAGAATACAGAGTAAAGTGTCACAGCTACAGGGAAGTGCAGTGCAGGTAGACAATAAGGTGCAAGGTCAAACAAGTCCATCTCATCGCATAGGGGAACTGTTCAATAGTCTTATCACCGTGGGATAAAAGCTGTCCTTGAGCCTGGTGGTACGTGCCCTCAGGCTCCTGGATCTTCTGCCTGATGGGAGAGGAGAGAAGAGAGAATGACCCGGGTGGGTGTGCCCTACATGCGCTGGGTAGTGTCCACAACTCTCTGCAGTTTCTTGCAGTCCCGGGCAGAATATTTGTCATACCAAGCTGTGGTGCATCCAGATAGGATGCTTTCTATGGTGCATTGATAAAAATTGTTGAGTGTCAAAGGGGACATGCCAAATTTCTTTAGCCTCCTGAGGAAGGAGGGGTTGAATCTGCACTATAAATGATTAGATGTGTGCATCATTACAAGAGTGCCATGTTGCCAAAAGGGATTCAATTTATCCAACAGCCCCAACCCCCACCACCCCCCCACCTCCCCAAGCAACCAACGTGACACTTGATCATCCTCATTTATGGACTCCTGTATCCCATCATCAATCTTATTCCTGGTCCATCAAAGGAGATCCAACCTAAATAATTTTCCATGTGCTAAAATTGTTTACTGGGGAAAAGAAAAATTAGTTTCAATTCATGGTTGCTTATCCAGAAATTAAGCCGGTACAGTGAGACTGGGGGTCAAATCTGAGACTGATGAGTAGCATACAAGTGCCAGCCCATGGTTGAGTTGTCATACTCTCACCCGGGTTGGAAGGTACTGGGTTCGAGATCCCTTCCAGGCAGAAAACAGTAGTGTAGCGGTTAGCGTAACACTTTACAGCGCCAGCAACCCAGGTTCAATTCCGGCCACTATCTGTAAGGAGTTAGTACGTTCTCCCCATGTCTGCTTGGGTTTCCTCTGGGTGCTCTGGTTTCCTCCCACATTCCAAAGACGTACAGGTTAGGAAGTTTTGGGCATGCTACATTGGCGCTGGAAGCGTGGCAACACTTGCAGGCTGCCCCCAGAATACTCTATGTAAAAAGATGTATTTCACTGGGTGTTTCAATGTACATGTGACTAATAAAGATATTTTATCTTAAAAACAAGCTAAACTCAAGCAAAAAAAAATTGAAACTCCAGTGCAGTACTGTGGGATTGCTACAATGCCACAGCTGTCACTTTTTGGATGAGATGTTAAACAAAGGCCCAATGGAGGAGAACAAAGGAACAGAAGGGGCTTCATTCTGATGTCCTGGCCAAAGTTAATCCTTTAACCCAATTATTAAAAGAAAAGCACAAGATAATTTGGCTGTTACCACACTGGTGTTTATGAGAGCTTGCTGTGCACAAACCGGGTGCCATGACTTAAAACAGTGACTACCCTTCATCATTGTACAAAAGTGACTGTAAAGCATTGTGCAATGTCCTAAATAATGTCCTTAAAAGAACTTGGACAGGTACATGAATAGGAAAGGTTTAGAGGGATATGGGCCAAACGTGGGCAAACAGGACCTACTTAAGTGGGTATCTTGGTCGGCATGGGACAAGCTGGGCTGAAGGGCCAGTTTCTGCGCTGTATGACTCTATAAAGTCAAACCTTGGATAATGAAGCTTTCATCTCTGGTCTCCTGCTATTTGCCAAAATGCTTCCTTCCTCCTCTCTGGTAACAGTAAAACTGTGAAGCAAATCTGGCCAATTCCCAACCCCCAGTGCAAGCCTGCATTCACTTGGCACAAATAAGCACTAAAATGCTTGTCTGAACAAAAGGACGTGTGGTGCGTCAAACAGAAAATTTCACAAAGGTACAGAATCCCTGCCCAGCAATTGTTGCCAGACCAGCAACTCAGGGGTCTTGAATCCTGGTGAGTCATCAAACAGCAAGCTTCCAGCTGAAAAAAATGTTCCAGCTTTCCTGCAAGTGCTATTGTTCTACAACCCCCTGATGCCTTTCCTTAATTAAACTGTTTAAAACAAGATGCTGTTCAACCAATTCTAAAAACTACCTGGTTCACTATTTTCCAAAGGAAAGTTCAGCTACATTGGTTAACAGTAGCTTATCATTGACCATCTATGATTAAAATGAGTCATCATCACCTCCTACTGGTGTCCATCCACCAGCCTCCTTTCCACTGATGGCTAAAATGCAACACCCATGAGGTGGCCTTGGCAAGACGTTTAACTGTACGGCCTGACCTCGGGCAGTAAGGAGATCAAAAGTTGTCATACTATCTGTCTCTAGGCACAGCAGCGGCTTCAGGTATTGTAGCACAGCCTCACTGCACCATCTCAGCTTGGGTACAGAGGGGGTTTAGGACCTTCCAGGCAGTCCAGCTACAGAAGGTTGCTCACTCCAAACACCAAATGCTGACCCCACTGTTAGGGTCTGCAGACCATGATCGCCATGGCTCCTTGGGGGTGCTGGCTCTGTGTTGCAAAAAGGAAGCTCCCGTGCATTATCGGTTGTTTTTCTACAACAGAGTGACGACGTGGACTGTGCCGTGCACGCCACATGGGATGAAGGTTGGATTAGTGGGAATGTCCTAAAAGTCCATGGACGTAACACCATTTTTCACTTGCAAACTTCCAGATGCTGCCATTTCAGACACCGACTGCTTTTAATCTTCTCAAAATGACTCTTTTGAGTGAGTTTTCCATCTGGGTAACTGGCCTAGCAAGCCACCAGGCAATTCAGGATGTAATATTAATGCTGGCCTTGCCACATACAACAAATAAATAAAGAATAATGCCCAAGCTGGGGCAGATGAGATAATCCACTGGAAATCATGCTATAGAGAGTCCATCTGTTCTCCAGGTACGTTAGCAGGGGAAGTGAACACATCAAATTCATTGGACTCCAGGAAAGGATAAACTTGCCACCCTTAGCTGATTCAGAGCAGCTTTAGTGAAAAATCAATGAAGACAGATAGCAACAGTGAAGAGGAGTTTAAAAATAAAAATAAATGACAAAAGAGCATCATCCTGTAGTTTAGGATAAGCCAAAAACGCCCCACCCTAATCAAGAAGCACCTGTTCCCCTTCACCCAGACTAGGCCCAGGACAACACAATCACCAGATTTAGGTCCTTGTCCTATCTTTATAAGATAACATATTTATTTATTAGTCACATGTACATCGAAACACACAGTGAAATGCGTCTTTTTGCGTTATCAAGAATGTGCTGGGGGCAGCTCACAAGTGTTGCCACTCTTCCGGTGCCAACATAGCATGCCCACAGCTCCTAACCTGTACGTCTTTGGAATGTGGGAGGAAACTAGAGCACCCGGAGGAAACCCACACAGTCACGGGGAGAATGTACAAATTCCTTACAGACAGCAGCAGGAATTGAACCCAGGTCGCTGGCGCTATGATAATGTGACACTAACCGCTACACTACCATGCTTTCAGCCACATCCTCAACCAGGTTAGTTTCAGCCTGGAGTCCATTATGGGAAGCAGTCTGAAATATTTTGATGCGTCAAGACACCATCTAACAATTCACATGTAGAAAGCTTAAACTTTTCTTCTTCTATCTTGCAAGGTACATACTGATGGGAGCGTAATAACGTACACCCAGGAACTTGGAACCCTACATGATTAATATGCAAAAAAAAAATACACTTGACCTAGGATTTTCAGGAACAAGAGATGGCTTTTTACTCCTGCAGCCTGCTCCATCAATTGATAGATGACCTGTAACCCAAGTTCATTTTGTGAGCTTTACAGCCCCCTATCACTGGATACTTCATACATTAAATGCTTATCAATCTCAGTCTTAAAATTAGGAATTAATCCAGCATCAGTTCCTGTTTCCAGGAGAGTTCCAGAGTTCCATCACTCCTTTCTGTGGAGAGTTTCCTAGCTTCACTTCTGAAAGTCAGGTTCTATGGGTTGGGCCTTTTAGACCAAGAATCTCCAAGTAGCAGACCCAATCAATTCCCCTTAACATTTTGAAATCTTCTAACAAATTGTGTTTCCAAGGCAAAGATAGCCTTCCAAAGGTGAAGTGCCCAGAACTATTCAAGAGTCCTCCAGGTATAGTCAAAGCAGTCCTTTGTATAGCTGTGATAAACATTCACCCATTTATATTCGAGTTGCATACATATCAAGACCTGCATTTCCATTTGCCTTTTTTTGATTATTTTCTAGATCTGTCCATGGCATTTTAACAACACACTTAGTCCCTCAAGTCTCATTCAATTGTCTTTGTGTCAAGCTTCTCACTATTTTGAAATGATTCTGTTTTATCATTTTAGGCCCAGAATGGATTTGTCAATTTGTCACCGTTAGTCTTCATCTATCGTATCCCTATAATTTAATGCTCCGCTAGAACTTACAAAACTACCAATTCATTTTGTCATCATCAAGCTTGAATACATAGCCTTCTACCTCTTCAATCAAAATATATCCCTCATATGGATTTTTGAGGGACACCACTTCACTCTAGACAGTGAGTGCCCACTTACTGTCTAGAGTGAGTACTTGCTGTTCAGCCAATTTCCTCAACAGGTCAAAAATTTAATTTGAATTCCACGAACATGTATTTGTGTAGACGTGAACGAACATGTATTTGTGTAGACGTGAACCAGTCTACATTGGGGGTGGGGGGGGGGGGGTGGGTGGGGAGGGAGGAGAAATTGGCAGTGGAGAGAGAGTCAGCAGCTTTAAATTCCTGGGCATTAACACATCGGATGTCCTGCCCTGGGCCCAGCACGTAGATGCAATCACAAGGAAGGCGCGCCAGCATCTTTATTTTCTTAGGAAGTTGAGGTTCAGCTTGTCACCGAACACTCCAACAAACTTCTACAGATGTACTGTTGAAAATATTCTGGAATGGTTGCTTCATGGTCTGGTACAGCAATACAAATGCGCAGAAAAGTAAAAAGCTGCAGAAAGTAGTGGACCCTGCCCAATGCGACCCATGGGCACATCCCTCCCCACCATCGGTAGTATCCACAGGAGGCACTGCTTCAAGAAGGCAACATCCATCAAAGATCCTCACCATCCAGGCCATGCCATTCTCTCGCAGCTACCATCAGGCAGGAGGTACAAAAGCCTGAAATCTCACACCACCAGGTTCAAGAACAGCTACTTCCCTTCAACCATTCGGTTCTTGAACCAACCAGTACAACCCTAATCACTACAGTTTAGCAACACTATGGCCACTTGAATCACTTTGCACTAAAATGGATTTGGTTTTTTTGTGTTCTTTCTTGTAAAAATTGTGTATGATTTATGGTTAATTTATGTTTTTCTTGTGAATGCTATGTGCCGACAATAAACTCGACTTTGATGAGCTTAAAATTCAGGTTTCAGACCCTAACAAGGACCTTCTATCAAATGTCTTTTAGAAGTCTATCTGACTGACGTCCATAGACACTTAGTTACCTGCTGTCCACTTAGTTATTTCTCCAAAAGACTCAATTAGGTGTGTCTGACATTTTGGAATAACCACCACTTGCCTCAGGCAATCCTGGCAGATTTTCCATCCTGTGAGCATGAGAGGATCCCATAACAAAAAATACCAAGCATTCCATTTCACAGCTATAATCATTAGCTATCATTGACTTGACTTGACAAGGGCGCAGCAACTAAAATAGCCAATGTATTGATTACTCATATCATGTTTTCAAATCTAAAAAGCATGATGGTGCAGAATGAAAAGCTGTTTATTCCTTATGTTGACAAAAACTAAGAAATAATCTTTCACAATCAAGGTTTTATCTTAATTCATTTTTCAGGATGTGGGCATCTTTGACAAGGCCGGCATTTATCGCCCATCTCTAAGTGCCTTTGAATGGTAAATTGCCTTCTTGAATTGTTGCAGTTCTTTTGGTAAAGGTACTCCCACAGTGCTGTAGGGCAGGGAGTTCCAGGACTTAGACCCACTGACAATCAATGACCGGTGACAAGAAGGTGTGCAACATGGGGGAACCTGCATGTATTGGTGTTCCCATGTGCCTGCTGCCCTCTGACTTCTTGGTGGTTGAGGTCATGCATTTGGGAGGTGCTGCTGGTATAGCCTAGATGAATAACTGCCCTTTACTTTTTGTAGATAGTACACACTGTGCAGCAGTCCCATAGCCAATGAATGTTTAGCGTGGTGGATGGGGTGCCAATCAAGCAGGATGATTTGTCCTGAATGGTGCCAAGCTTCTTGAATGTTGTTGGAGCTTCATTCATCCCTGCAAATGGAGAGTATTCCATTGCATTCCTGGCTCATGCCTTGCAATTGGTGGAATGGCTTTGGGATGTCAGCTGAGACACTTGCTACTGGATATCTGGCTTCTTGACATGCTGGTCAAGGTCAGTGATAGACCCCAGGATGTTAATGGTGGGGGCCTTCAATAGCAGCGTCACTTAATGTCAAGGATAGTTGGTCAGACTGGGTCATTCCCTGTCAATTTTCTCACACTAACATTACTTGCCACTTATCAGCACCTGCCTGAAAGTTGTGCATGCTTTGCAGGTGTGGCCTTCATTTACTGAGGAAAAGGAAATGGAAATAAACATGTAAAATCATCAGTAAATATCCTGACTTCACTAATGGAAGGAAGGTCACTGATAAAGCTGCCGATGATGATTTGGGCTAGGACACTATCCTGAGAAACCTTTGCACTGATGTCTTGAGGGTGGGATGATTGAGCTTCAGCAACCACAACCATCTTTCTTTGTGTGACACATGACTCAAAGCATTATGGCATTTTCCCTTTGATGCTGATCAGCTTCAGTTTTACCTGGACTCCTCGATACTCCACATAGTCAAATGCTGCCTTGACGTCCAGGGTAGTATTCTCACCTCTGGAATTCAAGTTTTATGCTTATGTAAACCAAGGCTGCACGGAAATCAGGAGCCAAGTGGTCGTGGCCAAACCTAAACCAAGCATCAATGAGCAGGTTATTGGTAATTGCCACTTGACTGATGCATTGACTAATCCAATCGTGACTGAGAAAACTCAAGAGGTCCTCTATGTGCATTGATTGTTACTATGATTCTGTCGTGTGTGAATTATATGCAACATTTCCTCATGTGAAAAGAAAGACTTTGTGTTACTCCTTACAACCACAAGACACAGCTTCCATCCCGCTGTTATCAGATTTTTGAACGGACCTCTCATACGCCAAAAGATAAACTCTTGATCTTCCAATCTACCTTGTCATGGCCCCCGCACTTTATTTGTCTACCTTCACTGCACTTTCTCTGTAACTGCAACACTATATCCTGCATTCTGTTTTTTTTCTTTTTACTACCACAATGTACTTATGCATGACATCATCTGACTGGATGGTTTTCACCGTGTCTTGGTAAACATGACAATAACAAACCAATAAACATCCCAAAGTGCTTCGCAACCAGTGAGGCACTTTTGAAAGGTAGTCACAATTAAAATCTTACGAATAGAAGCAACCAATTTATACACAGCAAGAGCCCATGAAGAGCAATGAGGTAACAAGCTGGCAATGCATTTCAGTTGAGGAATAAATATTAGCCAAGTGATATATAATTGCAGTCTATTATAATCACGTGACTATTAAAAGTTTGTCCCTCTAATTCTGGTTGCCCAGAGTCTCTTTCAAAACCAGCTGCCTATTTTATGAAGAAGATGAGCACTTTTTGACACTGATGTCATGAAGAGGCACAAAGAGGAAGCTGTGACCTCACCAAAGAAAGTCTATCTTCACCATGAGTTATTGGAAGCAAAGATCAGTGGCAGCACGCCAATCCCCATCTGGCCTTATCTACTATCACAATGACTGATGAATGTAGGGTGCTGCTTTGCAGTCATGCAGGCTCTAAAGCATTAGCAAAAATCTAATTTTTAAGACTTTACATGTTATCACTGGATTCCCCAACCAGTGGAAATGGTTTCCCTCCGTCACCTCCTCAGTTCCTTTAATATCCTGAAACATCTGAAGTCCACAGAGTACATCAATAACTTCCTTGAGTTCTTTTAATTTAACCCTCAAGGTTCAAGTAACAATCCAGTAATCCTATGTCTCCAAGGCAATGTATTCTAGTTGTATCCTACCGTGATTTTGCACAACTACAGTGTGACCTCTAACCAGAGTGAATATTGAAGGTCCACAGGGAAAAATTGCATCATAAAGTATGGTTTAAACTTCCATAGAGATAACTAATTTTGGAAAACTCTGACTCCATTAAGCTGACTGCAATATTCGCCCATGTAGCTATGTTCTAATTTCTCAGTTAAATCTTTCCCTATCCATCCACTTGGTTTATGCATGCCACTTTGAAACCTCATCAATTTTTTATGCCAAGTGACTGTATTTCTTTTTAAGTCCATTTTTACGCACAAAATTGTGCAAGGTTCAGATTATGGACCTACATTGCCTAGTTACACAAGAACCCAAAAATTGGAGCAGTAGTCGTCCAGTCAGGCCTCAAGCCGGCTCCTCACGCTTGACTGGGATCTTGGTTTCAACACTACTTTCCTGTCTCTTTCCATGGCCTTAGACTTGTCTAGAGATATGCCCATCTCAGCCTTGAATATATTCAATGAATCAACCTTCACAACTCTCGGAGATAGCAAATTCCAAAGATTCGAGGCTCTTTCAGAAATAACTCCTTAACTCAGTCTTAAAAGGGTAATTCCTTATTCTGAAATACATCTCCTAGTTGTAGATTCTCTCAGGAGGAGAAACATTCTCTCAACATCTACCTGGTCGTCTCCGTTTGGAATCTCATGCATTTCGATTACATCAATCTTCTGAACTTCAACTTTTTCTTATAAGACTACCCCTTTCATCCCAGGGATCAAGTGAATCCTCTCCAACCTGGATCCAAAGTATTGCCTCAATTTAAGCAAGATGACCAAAGCTATACACAATACTGTAGGTGTGCCTCACAAACATCTGTTGAGCAGAAGAAAGGCTTCTCTGCTTTTCTACTCAACTTCTTTACAATAAAGGGAAACATTCACCTTGTCTCCCCACTTTTCTGTATCTTTACGTTGACGGTGTTTCAGGACAAGGACATCCAGATCCTTCTGCATGTCAACAACCTACAACCCTGTCTCACCAGTCCCCCTCTCCTCTCAATGCCAGCTGTCTTCTCTGTCCACCTCCAGTTCTGTTGTAGGGTTTCGGCCCATAATGTTGACAATTCCTCCCCCCCCCCCAAACCCCCCCCCTCCCATTAGATGCTGCTCCACCTGCTGAGTTCCTCTAGCAGATTGTTTGTTACTCCTCAAACAACATCCCAATTTTCTGATCGTCAAAGCAGGTAAAAGACCAAACCGTCAAAACAAGCAAGTACAACTGCAGAATTGTGAACTGTGCATATGCTTAATGGTACATGGGATATATTAGTGGGGGATAGAGAAAGGTCATAGAGCACAGAAAAAGGCCTTTCAGCCCGTCACATCTGTGTCAACCACCTATATCTGGAGAAAGTTCTTCTTCAGATCCCCTCTAAACCTCATGCCCTAAACCCAAGCTCTCTGGCTTTAGATACCTATGCTATGGGGAAAAGGCTTCCTACTATCTACACCCCTCATGGCTTTGCACACCTCTCTCAGGACTCCCTCAGCCTCATCTGCTCCAAGGAAAACAAACCCAGCCTGTCTAGTCTCTCCTCATAACTGAAATGCTCCATTCCAGGCAAGATCCTGATGAATCTCCTCTCAGAATCAGAATTATCATCTCTGACACATGATGCAAAATTTGTTGTTTTGCGGCAGCAATATAGTGCAAACAAAAATCTATAAATTACAAAAATAAATAAATAGTGCAAATAAAAAGGAATAACGACGTAGTGTTCATGGGTCGTTCAGAAACATAATGGCGGAGGGGAAGAAGCTGTTCTTGAATCATTGACTGTGGGTCTTCAGGCTCCTGTACCTCCTCCCTGATGGTAGTAACATGAAGAGGGCATGTCCCAGATGGTGAGGGTCCTTAATAATAGACTGCCTCTTGAAGATGTCCTCCAGAGGGAATGTAATGTCTTTAAAACCAGGGTTACAGTTAAAAAGGAATATTGAAGTCAAATAGATATATTGTACTAAGAAAGTTACTAACCAATCCAGGCACATTTGTGGCATACCAAAGTTAGTTTATAAAAATAATTATTTTGGAGGATTTTGATATTGCTGGCAAGGCTGGTATTTATTGTCTACCCTTAACTGCCCCTTCCTGACTTGCTTTGCAACTTCAGAGGGCAGTTACGAGACACCCAAAGATCTTATTCATTGAAGGACATTAGTAAAACAGATATGTTTTTGTTCATGCTCACAGGTACAGGACTCAGCTTTTGTTTATTTAGCTGGATTTTGAAATGTCCCAGCTGTCTTGGTGGGAATTAAATCCATATCTCTAGTTAAATCGTCCAGCCCATTGGATACCAGCTCAGTAACTTCAAGTGATGCTATCCTGCCACATACTGCCAACATTTTTCTGAAGAAACATGTTGAAGTAAACAGTAAGAAATAGAAGATGTGGTCCACACAGTCTCTCCCATCTTGAATGAGAGAGCAGATCTGAGAGACTGTGTGGGCCTCAGCCTTCCTGCCAGTTCCACATAACTCTCAATTCCACCATAGCCCAAAAGTCTCTCCCAGTCTCAAATATTATCAGTTGCTGGGATAGAAAATTCCCCAGGATTCACAACCCTTACTTGAAAATCCTTGGAATTCACAATGTCTTTCTCATCTCCATCTTAGATGGGTGATCCCTTATACAGAATCAGGTTTATTATCACTGACATATGTTGTGAAATGTGTTGTTTTGTGGCAGCAGTACAGTGCAAGACAATAAAGACATAAAAATTACTGCAAGTTACAAAAATAACTAGCGCAAAAGAGGAATAATGAGTTTATGGACCATTCAGAAATCTGATGGCGGAGGGCTGTTCCTGAATCATTGAGTGTGGGTCTTCAGGCTCCTGTACCTCCTCCCTGATGGTAGTAACGAGAAGAGGGCATGCCCCAGATGGTGAGGGTCCTTAGTGATGGATGCCGCCTTCTTGAGGCATGGTCTCTTGAAGATATCCTCAATGGTGGGGAGGGTTTTGTCAATGGTGGAGCTGGCTGAGTCTACAACCCTCTGCAGACTCTTGCGATCCTGCACATTGGAGCCTCCATACCAGGCGGTGATGCAACCAGTCAGAATGCTCTCCACCATACAGCTGTACCAAATCTCCTCAAACTCCTAACAAAGTAAAGCTGCTGGTGTGTCTTCATGATTACATCAATGTGTTGGGCCCAGGTTAGATCCTCTGAGATGTTGACACCCAGGAACTTGAAGCTGATCACCCTTTCCGCAGCTGACCTCTCAATGAAGACTGGTGTGTGTTCTCCCGACTTCCCCTTCCTGAAGTCCACAATCAATTCCGTAGTCTTGCTGATGTTGAGTGCGAGGTTTTTTTTGAGACACCACTCAACCAGCCACTCTCTCACTTCTGTATGCCTCTTCGTCGCCATCTGAGATTCTGCCAACAGTGGTGTCATCAGCGAATTTATAGATGGTGTTTGAGCTGTGCCTAGCCACACAGTCCTGAGTGTAGAGAGAGTAGAACAGTGGACTAACCATGCATCCTTGAGGTGCGCCTGTGTTGATCGTCAGCGAGGAGGAGATGTTACTACTGATCTTCACTGACTGTGGTCTCCCCATAAGGAAGGTGAGGATCCAGTTGCAGAGGGAGATACAGAGGCCCACGTAATCTGGAGATTAAATGGAAGTAGGCAAGGACAATAGTGATAAATTTGTAGGATCGCACCAGCCATAGAAATGACCCCCACTGCTTAAAAGGACAACAGCAAAAGGTACACAAGAATGCCTTCTCTGCCAGGTTCCTCTCCAAGTCACATTATTCTGACTTGGTTACTTTTTTCTCGCCTGCCCTAAGTAAAAACAAAACCTGAAGCCCTATCTAACAACACTGTGAAAGCACCTTCCATACATGGAAGGAGGTATTTCATAGAACAGTACAGCACAGCAATAGGGCCTTCAGCCCATGATGTCTGTGCTGACCATGATGCCAATTTACACCAATCCCATCTGCCTGCACATGATCCATAGCGCTCCATTCCCTGCCTGTTCATGTGCCTGTCTAAATGCCTTTTAAACATTTCTACTGTATCTGCTTCCACCACTTCCCTCGGCAGCAAATTCCAGGCACCTACCACTCTGTGTAGAAAAAAATTTGCCTCATAAAACTCCCTTCAACTTTCTCTCTCTAGCCTTAAAGCTCAGGGAGAGGGAAAAGGGATTTGAGAAGCAACTTCTTCACATAGAGGGTGGTGCATATATGCATGAGCTGCCAGAGGAAGTGGTTGAAACAGGTATTGTAACAATATTTAAAAGAGATTTGGATGAAAGGTTTGGAGGGATATGGGCCAAACACAGGCAAATGGGACTAGCTTAGATGGGCATCTTGGTCAGCATGGGCCAGTTGGGCTGGAGTGCCTGTTTCTGTGCTGTATTACTCTACGTCTTCTAGTGTTTGACATTTCCACCTTGGGAAAAACAATCTACCCTATCTAATCCTCTCATAATTTTATATACTTCTATTAGGTCTTTGATGCTCCAGAGAAAATGATCCAAGTTTGTCCAACCTCTCTTTACAGCTGATACTTTCTAATCCAAAGCAATGCCTTCCTAAGGGCTTCCAGTGTCAAGCAACTATTTCCAGTCTTGCCAATGTTAGTCAAGTCTGATGAATGAGTGAAAACACTGTCGGGCAAGGTCCGTAAAGTGTAGCTCCACAAGGTACAACTTGGGAAGGTCGTAAGCATGTTGTTGGACATAATGAATGTTCACCACAGAGCTTTTGACTTTAGTAGAAAGGAACTTTTCCTTGTACCAGTCAAATAACCTGCTTCAAATGTTCATCCTGTTGTCATTGGATGCTTAATCCAAAATTCTGTAATAATGGTCCAGTTTTTGAGTTTGTTAGCCTTTTCTACTATTGACAAATTCTTTTACAATATGAAAATGGAACCATTATTTGCTTTGAAGCTGAAAGTTTCTTCTTTGAATGACGAGCATTCAGAAGCACAGGGGCCAGTACTCAGAAGGCCCATCTGTAATTACGAAAACCATTAGGTGTTGCATCTGAGGAACTTACGCTGCACATTACTTCAGGGACAGAGGTCAGGCTGACAAAGAGCTGAGAGGCAGTGCCATGGACATCAACTGAAAAGTGCAGAGGTCAGGCACTGTTCTACCATCCAATCATTACTCTCTATCCAGCTGAGCCCCAAGCATTCTTGGGAGTTGCTGCAAGCATTTTCGAGGGATGACTCTCAGCTTTCCCCAAACTCTGGGACCAGCCCAGCACAGTGCTGCCTCCCTTAACTTTTTGCTCTTTTTCACATTGTTAATGGATATAGAAAATACAGCCATTTTGCAGATTCCTTAAAGATAGTAAAAAGCCCCAAATCATCTCAAGGGTACAAATCTGACACCAGGATAGAGGAGGAGATTGTGGACTACTTAACATGTTTTATCAGAGATTTGAAGAACATGAGGCTTGAACAGGTTTAGGGAAAGACACGCAGAGCTTTGGGCTCCAGTTGACAATGGTGGGGCAAAGAAAATGTAGGACGTACAAGAGACTTGGAGGAACCTAGAGTTTCCAGAAGGTTGTATGACTGGAGGGGGCTGCTGAGAACAAGAACAGGCAAGATCAAGCAGAAACAAGATCAAGACTAAGAATTTTAAAGTGCGCTGGACTGGGACCCAATATAGTTCAGCAAGCAAAGCAGTGATGAGTGTGACACAATTGGATGTGACTGCCTCGACGAGCAAGTTCACTCATCTATCTTGGCCGTCTGGATCTCCCAGTTGCCAACCATTTTAATTCTCCTCCCCATTCTCACACTGACATGTCTGCCCTTGGCCTCTTCCATTGCCAAGTTGAGGCTATGTGCAAACTGGAGGATCAGCACCTCATATTCTACCTGGGTAGTCTACAACCTGGCAGCATGAACACTGAATTCTCCAACTTCCAGTAACTGCTCTCCCTCTAACCCTTTTCTCTTTTCCCCCTGATCCACCTGGCCCCTATCACCATGTCCCTTGCCCCTCCCTCACCCTCTCCCCATCACCCACACGCTCCTCCCATGGTCCCCCGCCCCCACTAATCCCCTCTGCCCTCCCCACCTATCTTTATTCCATGGTTCACCTTCTTGTCCTATCAGATTCCATCATCTTCAGCCCTCTGCCACCTCCCCCTATCAACACCCCCCCCCCCACTTAGATCCTGGATCCACCCATTGCCTGCTAGCTCTTGCTCCACCCTTCTCCCCCCCCCCAACATTTTTTATACTGACCACCTCTCCTCTTTCTTTCAGTCCTGATGAAGGGTCTCATCTTGACCCGACATGTCGACTGTCCATTTCCCTTCATAGGTGCTGCCTGACCCACTGAGTTCCTCCAGCATTTTGTGTCTCTCCAGATTCCAGCAACTGCAGTCTCCTGTGCCTCCAGGACATGACACAGGCGAGTTAACAAAAGAGTAAATTCTAAAGCAAACAGTCAATCTGTCTAGCAATGTGTATTGCTTGTCATGCAAAAAACTGTTCCTTTATGTTCACAAATACTTGTCTTTCACCTTTAACTTGCTTTCTCCTCCTGACTGCAGTAATGTTCTATCAACCATTGTTTAGGCAAATTCCCAATATATTACCACAAACAAGCCATTCTGTAAAAAAAGAGATGCACAGGAGAGCTCAAGCCAAAATGTCACAATGACCTGGCAGAATTGCTGTAAACCATTAAGTGGGGAAACAAACAATCCTTTATGAACCAAAAGGTCGCTGCCACATTCAGAAATCTCCATGAAATAAAGTACTTTTAAAAACAAAAGGTGTGGGGTTCTTTTTGGGCTTGATTAGTGTTCTTTGAACCATTTGCGTAGATGAAGGTTTCCATAATCAAAGAGCAAAGAAGTGCAGATGCTGGGGGAGCTCAGCAGGTCGGGCAGCATCCACGGAGGGAAATATAGAGTCGGGCCGAGACCCTTCATCGGGACTGGAAAGGAAGAGGGCAGAAGCTAGAATAAGAAGGTGGAGGGAGGGGGAGGAGCACACGCATGCAGGTGATAGGTAAATTCAGTTGAGAGGAGAGTCCAGGTGAGCGGCGAGTCCAGGTGAGCGGCGAGTCCAGGTGAGCGGCGAGTCCAGGTGAGCGGCGAGTCCAGGTGAGCGGCGAGTCCAGGTGAGCGGCGAGTCCAGGTGAGCGGCGAGTCCAGGTGAGCGGCGAGTCCAGGTGAGCGGCGGGAGATAGGTGTTGGGGGGGGGGGGGGGCGGGGAGGAGGTAAGATGTAGTAAGCTGATCCTTGTTGGGGCCAAACAATGAGGCCTGGAAGCGAAGCTGGAAGCCATGTAGCACAAGAT
This sequence comes from Pristis pectinata, assembly GCF_009764475.1. Taxonomy (NCBI): domain Eukaryota; kingdom Metazoa; phylum Chordata; class Chondrichthyes; order Rhinopristiformes; family Pristidae; genus Pristis; species Pristis pectinata. The sequence continues at coordinate 12,126,389 of NC_067409.1, forward strand.
GGCGGCAGAGGCAAGTGCCCAGGAAGGCCACGTGGCAGTGGAAGCGAGTCCGGGCCAGCACGTGGTCAGGTCATTAATACTGTGAAAAGTTAATGCTGATTTTCTTTCCACATAAGCTGCCTGATCTGTAGATTTTTTTCCCCAGCAGTATGTGATGTTATTCTTAAAAGTTTCTGTACTTCAATTCTTGTAGTATATTTGCACTCAGCCATTGGCTGAAGGAGATCAGAGACATCACAAATATCGCAGGCAATTTTTAAAATCCAAACAGCATTCTGGGCCATTGCCCCAACTTACAAATAACATGGCCAGAAAGTGATTAATGCATTTTAATCACCTCCACAAATGCTAAGAACCCTGCTAATTTCCATTCTTTTGTCCTTCCCACAACAACTTGTCCATTTTTTTATTAATAAAACACTTGGCCAACTTTTTAAAAACTTACCAATTATTTTTTTAAAATTTACTAGTGCACAGAACATAGAACATGGAACAGTACACCACAATACAGGCCCTTCAGCCCTCAATGTTGTGCTGACATAGCCAATCCCTCCTACCTACAGAATGCCCAAATTCCTCCATTTTCCTCTCATTCATGTGCCCATCCAAGCCCCTCTTAAAAGCCCCCACTAAATCTGCCTCCACCACCCTATCAGGCAACGCATTCCAGGCATCCACCACAGAGATTAAACACTTAGAAGTAAGGAATTTGATGACCCAACTCGACCATTCTTGGCAAATCAAATTATATCAACTCCCCCAAATACTCCACATCACCTTGCTCCAACAACCTCCCAGTACTTTTTGGAAATCATTCACATTCCTTATCAGGACTACAAAAGTTCAAGGATAAAACAATAATTCTAATGCAGCGAGATGCTTTAAATAGACTATTAGACATCATCAGGCCATGTCAATTCTTTCACATAAATGAATTATCATAATGGCAAAGTATAGAAGGCTACAACAGTATCTGAAAAATTTATGGCAACCGTATCCAAACAGTCATAGATCATGGAACAATACAGTACATGAACAATCCCTTAAACCCATGATGTCTGTTCCAACCATGATGCCAATTTAAATTAATCCAATTTGCCTGCACATGGTCCATATCTCTCCATTCCCTGTCTGTTCACGTGTCTGTCTAAATGCCTCTTAAATATTGCTATCGTACCTGCTTCTACCACCTCCCCTTGTAATGTGTTCCAGGCACATATCATTCTCGGTGTGACAAAACCTGCCTCGCAAACCTTCGTTAAGCTTTACCCCGCTCACCGTAAATCTATTCCCTGTAGTATTGGGCATTACCACCTGGAGAAAAAAGACTCAGGCTATTTACTCTATGTCCCTCATAATTTTATGCGCTTCTATCAGGCTCCCCTCAGCCTCCGATACTCCAGAGAAAACAATTTCAATATCATCCAACATCTCTTTATAGCTGATACTCTCTAATCCAGGCAACATCCTGGTGAACCTCTCTGCAACCTCTCCAAAGCCTCCACATCCATCCTGTAATGCAACCACCAGAACTGCACACAATACTCCAAATGTGGCCTAACCAAAGTGTTATGGAGTTGCAACATGACAATAACTTTTATACTCAGTGCCCTGACCAATAAAGGCAATTACGCCACAAACCTTCTTTACCACCCTATCTACTTGTGTTGCTACTTTAAGGGAGCTATGGACTTGCACCCCAAGAACCCTCTGTACATCAATGCTCTTAGGTGTCCTGCCATTTAACTGTAAACTTTCCTCTTACGTTGGCCCTCCCAAAGTGCAACACCTCGAACTTGTCTGGATTAAACTCCATCTGCCATTTGTCCACTCATATTTCCAACTGATCTATACCCTCTTGTATCCTTCACTATCTATAACTGCACCGTTTTTTGTATCATCTGCACACCTACTAATCAGCCAACCTACATTCTTGTCCAAGTCATTTATATACGTCACAAAACAGAGGCCTCAGCACTGATCCCTGCAGAACACCACTGGTCACAAACCTCCAGTCAGAACAACACCCATCCACCACTACCCTCCATCTTCTATGACCAAGCCAATTTTGAATCCAATTGACCATAGATCCCATGTGCCTCAAATCATCTTAAATTATAAAAGGTGCACAAGATTAGCATTTTGAACGGTACAAGTAAAGAGTAGTCATATCATGTAGGAATGTTAGCAAATCCTACAATTAGAATTCATATACACTGAACCAACAGCATTATTATAAATAGTAATACAAAAATTCATGGTATGATTAATCGCAATCAATGCGAGTAAGGTTCAAGATCAAACCAGCCCTCTAAATGAGAACCTAAATCAACGTGTCTATCTTTTGCATCACTATATGTCACTGAGCCAGTCTCACTGTGCATCAAACTTACTACTGGATTTAAAAATCCATTGCAGTGCCAACTGTAAATGTCCAAAATATCATGTACAAAAAAGAATTCAGGCCTGTCAGCCTGTGATGAATGTGATATCCATCAACAAAAACAGCATTAACCTCAAATTCTGTTTGACATAAGTGAAGCTGGATTTTTGTCTTGCAAGTGACACACAAACAAAATTATCCCCTTTTATTCAGACCAGACTAAATTTTGGAGCAATCAGTTCAGGAAGGCAGCTAGGTAATTTCGCCCCCCACCCCCAGGCTGTACATAATCCTATAGTCAACGCAAACAAAGCTGGGTAAATCCCCCCATCAGTCAAACTTGATGACCATACTGTTCCAAGTGACTGAGGGTGAATTGATTTATATTATTTGATTCAACTCCACTCACTGATTTTTTGAGGAAAGCTTATGGAGATCAGTTGCTAAACTTTCCGTTTGCTCCTCCCTTTAAACAGACTTCATTTTTTGGGTAAACTGATTTTGTTTGGTGCACAACAGCCATCAGCCCTAGCCCATCTCCCTCATTGGTAGACACACTGTTAATAAGTAAACACAGCATTTTTATTATAAAACAAAACTCATGGGGTATGTGTGTTGATGGCAAGGCCACCATTTAATGCCAATCCTTAATTGCCCTGGAGAAGGTAATGGTGAGCCTTGTGAAGCTACCCTCTCAGTATTAAGTGGGCAGCTTGAGGATTCTGAGCTATCAGCATTGAAGGAATGGTAATATTTATCCAAATCAATATAGTGTGCAAGTTGGAAGGGGATTTGCAGGTGGTGGCGTTCTAATACCTCCGTTTCCCTTGTCCATCTAGATGGTGTAGATCAAGGAAGCAAGGTCACCAAAGCCCTGACAATATACTGCAGTGAATTTTGTAGATGCAACATACTATAGCCATAGTGTTCTGATGAAGGAGAAAGCAAATGTTCAGGGTATTGAATGGGGGTGTAATACCGCAGTGGATAGTATCCAGAGATTTGGGCACTTAATCGAGAAGAAAAGGAGCTCAAATTTCACCATTTTAAGTAATAAAAAAAAAGATAATATATTATTTTGGAAAAACCCAAATATTTATGAATCTTCTTTATAGAAAGAAACAGGTATAGTGTAAATGTGACTCCGTCCCATTGCAAAGGGTTGACTCTTAACCACCCTCTCAGTGGCTAGGAATTTGAAACAAACAGATGAAAATGACAGTCAATGTTTCAGGTCGAGGTCCAGATGAAGGGTCTCAACCTGAAACATTGACTGTCCATTTCCCTCCCCAGGTGCTGCCTGATCCACTGAGTTCTTCCAGCAGTTTGTTTTTTGACCAAGATGATAGTAATGAGCCATAGTCATAGAGCAAGACAACACGGATAGAGGCCCTTCGGCCCAATGAGTCCATGTCAATCATGGCGCCCACCCATCTAGTCACAATTTCCTGCCTTCTGTCCATATCCCTCTAAGCTCCAACCCTGCATGTACCTATCCAAGTGCTTCTTAAAAGATTCTATTGTACCTGCCTCAACCACTTCCTCTGATAGCTCGTTCCATATAGTCACCACACTGTAAAAAAAAGCCCTCAAGTCCCTTTTCAATCCTTCCCCTCCCATCCTAAACCTATGCCCCCCAGTTTTGGACTCCCCTCCCCTGGGGAAAAGATTGCTACCATCCACCTTATCTATGTCCCTCATGATTTTATAAACTTCTGTAAGATTACCCCTAATTTGCCTACACTCCAAGGAATAAAGACCTAGCCTAGCCAACCTCTCCCTCCAACTCAGGCCCTCTAGTCCTGGCAACATCCTCGTAAATCTTTTCTGCACTCTTTCTCCAGTTTAACCACGTCTTTCTTACAACAGGGTGACCAAAACTGTACACAGTGCTCCAAGTGCGACTTGTGCAACTGCAACATAATGTTCCAACTCCTGTCCTCAATGCCCTGACTGATGAAGGCCAGCGTGCTAAATACCTTTTTCACCACCCTGTGATGCTGCTTTCAATGAACTACGCACTTGTACTCCTAGGTCCCTCTGTTCCATACGCTCCCTAGTGCCCTATCACATGAGGGTAGAAAAAAAATCAAGACCCCAACTGTGGTCTATGAGTCATGGTGGAGTCAAATTATGAGATTATTACTCAAGGAAACACTAAAAAGCATCTGTAGCACAAACTGGTGATTGCAGCTTTTCCCCAAGACACCAAGTGGAGCAGATTTTCAGTTCAGTCCAGTTTTAGAATCCTCAGACAAGGTAGACCAATGCTCATTCCTTTTAAAGAGGCAACTGTTGAAGATCATCAATTATAATTGATGATTAGGCATAAGAAGCTCTTAGATAGGCACTTGAATATGCAGAGAATGGGGGGGGATATGGACATCGTAGAGGCAGAAGGGATTAGTTTAGTTAGGCATTTAATTACTAGTTTAATTAGTTCGACACAACATCATAGACCAAAGGGCCTGTTCCTGTGCTGTACTTTTCTATGTTCCAGAATGGATGAGCATTAATTACCAAGCTTGTTGGTGATAGCCAGATCCCTCAAGTGAAATGAAAACCTCAGCTGAAGACTGACCGACTTGTTCAGAACCTGAGAGGAGCACCAGGCCATTAGAACTATTTATATTTTTGACACAGTGTTAAGTACCCCGAATGATACACAACAGGAACTGATTGGAGAGGTCCAAGATATTGCAGCAGCCTTATATTCCCAATCCTCTTCATGGGTGGTACAATAAACCTTTGCAACAGAAATACAGAAGAGGAGGTCCGACATTCAACTCATTAAATAATTTGGCAATAGCCTGGACTAAATAAGTACCAATCTTCTCACAAGCAAGTCCATGCATCGAAATAACTATTGGAACTCTTTCCCCCAATTCTCCAAACCATGCTATCTACTGTCCCAGTCTTAAGCAATAAGGCAAAATTTCAGGAAACAACACATTCATCAGTGAGGGTAATTTTAGCCAAATTTGCCAATCACAAAAGATGGCTTTAATGCCACATTGTGTATACCTGATCCTCTAAGTTTCCTGAGGGGAGAGTTAACCAGTTTCATCAGTAGGTTCAAATTAGCTCACGGTTATCAGGATTTTCTTTCGAATGCTGGTGGAAAATATGCAAAAATCATCTCACTTAAAGCTAGGAAGAGGTGATACAAGAGCAAAAGGGAGACAAGGCCAGAAAACAGAGGAAGAAAGTGATAAATCTTCAACTGTTAATTGACAGACAAGATGCTGCTTCTGCAGCTTGTGTTGTTGGTTGGAACAGTTCAAGACGCCAAAGACAAAAGTGGGAATGTTTTTAATGAGAGGAAGCTGATAATTGACATACTAGGCTTACAGGTGAGGAAGCTTTGTATAGTGTCTTTCATTGCCTCGGACATCCCAAAGCACTTTACAGGCATCTTTGCAACATAGTCACTTCAAAATGCACTGCGGCAGCCTATTTGGCACCTCGTAGTCTCACAAACATAATAACGAGATAAGCTATTTTAAGTGATACTAGTGGAGGGCCAAAAAGTAGCTTGGACACTAAAGAAAATTCCTCTCCACTTCAAAATAATGTCATGGGATCTTTTAAGATGGCAGTCAGAACATATTTAACACTTCAACCAGAATGGATCTCAGGGATGCACAGTGACACATTGCTGCTGAACAACTCCAGTGAACCAATTCAATCCAGACTTCCAGTGTTGGTTGCAAGGAGTTTGCATGTTCTCACTGTGATCATGTGGGTTTCCTACAAGTATTATGGCTTCCTCCCACATCCCAAAGGCGCATGGGTTGGTAGGTTAATAGGCCACTTTTTTTGTTTATTGTATTGTGTAAGTTATGTACAATTTATGTTAATTTAAGTTTATGTAATTTATCTTTGTCTTGCTCGTAATGAATGTACTGTGGTGCTGCTGCTGCAAAAAAAAAAGCCAATTTTCATGGCTGTTATACCCTGGGTATGCATGCCCATGACAATAAACTGGAACCTGCACTTGCCCCATACGTAATGTGGGTGGTCAAATTGAAAGAAATGTGGAGAGATTATTAGGGAAAATTAGTGGGGTAATGGCATTGCTCTGTGAGTCAGCATTAACTCAAAGGGCTGAATGGCCTCTTTCTACATCCTAAGAAAATATGGAAATAAGAGTCATACACCACAGAAACAGGCCCTTCGATCTACTGGGTCATTGCAAAACCTATGGATTGCCACAATTCAAGAGGACAGCCCACTATCATCTTTTCCAGGACTATTGGAATGGGCAATTAATGTCGACCTTGCCAGTGGCACCAGTGCCCCACATAAATTAAACTTAGACATACCTCATTGCCGCAGGTTTCTGGAACTAAAATCTCTTGACTCGGGGAAAAGTGAAGAGGCATTACCTGCTCTTTCTAACAAAGGCTAAGTCAACTATGTGGGAAAAGGCAAGAGAACAGATACTGCATCTACCTCAACAAAAAAGGTAAAATATAACAGAAACAGAGCAGCTAAATGTCAAGAACAGCAATGACTTACATTTATATAGCACCTTTAATGTCCCAATGTCCTTCACAAAGATGCTTAGCCAAGAAAATTTGAAAATGAGCCAAGCAAGGAAGGACAGTCAGATAAGTAATGGCTTTGCTAAGAACCAGGTTTTAAGAAGCATTAATGGATGAGTCATAGTTATACTGCACAAGAGGGTCCTCCAGCCCAACTCATCCATGCCAACCAAGATGTCTATCTGAGCTAGTCCCACTTGCCTGTGTTTGGCCCATGTCCCTCTAAATGAGAGATGGGTAATAAGCAGACAGGTTTGGGAAGGAAACTTCAGAGCAGCAGGCCGACACAACGAGAGCCAGGGCCAACAATGGTGGAACAATTGTTCCCTACAAGTGCTCTGGCTTTTTCCCCACATCCCAAAGATGTATGGGTTGGTAGGCTAATTGATCACTGTAAATTGACCCTTGGAATGCATGCACGAGGTCAAAACTGGACGTCTCAGAGCTGGAGGAGATTACAGAGGTTGGGAAATAGCAAGGCGACGAAGGAGTTGTAAGACAAGAAAGTGAATTATATAACTGGAGAAAGCTTACATACTTACTAGAAGATAGCTTAGCTGACCACTGAAACACATGTGATGATGACCTTGTGCAGGATGCAGAAGCAAAATAATCAAATAAGGTGAGTGACTGCTGAATCACCCTGCAAGCACCTTCGCAATGGCTAGCACTACTGAAAGGATTTAAGGAAAATAGGTTGGATGACTCATTCCCTTTATTAACTGCTGCTTCAATGCATCTACTCAGAATCACAGTTTGACATCTCTTCCTAAGGGAAAATGACAGCAGTGGTTCACAGCTGGCAGAATATTTCCCCAGGCAATTTCTCTTACCCAGGTGCATTACTGCTGCACCAGTTTGTTTTTAGTCTGATGTTAAACAAATTCACTGTTTAACTAAAACAAAAAAAATCTACACCTATGCCTCCCTTCTTGACCCCCCCCCCCCCCACCCACCAACAAAATGGGTGTAATTGGGCGGCGTGGGCTCATTAGGCTGGAAGGGCCTGTTACTGTGCTGTATAAATAAAGGTTTTAAAAAATTGTCAGGGTCTGAGATAACAATAGAGTGAGATTGTACTCTGTGTGGCATTCAACGTGGCTCGTAAAGGTCTTAACTAAATTGCTCTTTTCGTTTCACATGCATTGAGAGCTGACACATTAGCACTGGGCAGTGCAGTGGAGCAGCAGGTACAACTGCTGCCTCTCAGCTCGAGTGACCCGGGTTTAATCCTGACCTTGCGTGCTGTGTGGAGTTTGCACGTTCTCCCTGTGACCGCGCGGTTTTCCTCCGGGTGCTTTTCTTTCCTTCCACGTCCTGAGGATGTTGCGGGTTGGTCGGTTAAATTTCCCTGAGTGATTACGTGGGGAGAACATAAATGGACTTGGTGTCGGATTAGTGCAAGTGCATGCACAGAATTGCTGGATATGACTCCATCACTTTATTTTAGTGGCTAGCTTTTGAAACGTCTCAAAACAAGGGATATATGAGATGGACTATGACCTCACGATCTATCTTGTTGTGACCTTGCACCTTATTGCACTGCACTGTCTCTGTAGCTGTGACACTTTACTCAGTACTGTTATTGTTTTTACCTGCACTACTTCAAAGCACTCTGTACTTACTCAATGTAACTGCACTGTGTAATGAATTGACCTGTACGATTGGTTTGTAAGACAAGCTTTTCACTGTACCTCAGTACAAGTGACAATAATAAACCAATACCAATAGAGACAGCCAGACAACTTTTGTGAAACAACAAAGCCAAGACAACAGACATTAAAGATTCTATCCAGGCAAAAGACCAGAATTTTAAAAATTCATGCAGAAATTCTTCCTCTTTAAATAGGAGAGCCATCTTTGATCAGAAATATAGGATATAATGGCTGCCAGACAAAAAGAAAATAGTTTAACTTAGAAGCCAACTCCTAAATTACTTCTAAACCTTACAAGAATTATGAAGTTAGCAGAATTGGCTTTGGCAACCATGACGTAGATAAATAAATCAGCTCATAAATGGTAGACGTCATGTAATACAGAGAAATAATGCCTTGGACGTACATATCCAGCAAAGGGAGGTGTGGCAAAGTGGCTACATAAGTGGACTAATAAACCAAGAGAAATGATCCAGAAAGACAAGTTAAAATCTCAGCACAGCAGCTGGGAAACATAAATGTATTTAATTAAATAATTTGGACTTAAAACGCTAGCATCAGATTGTTATAAAGTCAAGGCTGGTTTACTAATGTCCTTTAGGGCAGGTAATCTCACTTTGGGCTTTATGCAACTCCAACGATGTGGTTGACTCTTCCCTCTGTGCTGGGATGGCCTTGCAAGTCACTCAGACCAATGACAGGGAAAAGACGTAATATCCACATCATGTGAATGAATAAGAAGAAAAGATCATGAGCATGAAGGGAACTAACTACTACTTGTGCTTTAGGTCCAACAACTTTAGTGGAACCAAATGTGATTCTTGGAAATGAACTAGGTTAATAAAGCATTTTGATACATTCACAGTGGAGTAGGGCCCAACTTGTCACAAAATGGATTTTGAGACTCTCAGAGTGAGTGCACAAGACAGCCAGTAGGATCAATAAAGGATTTGTCTAAAGAATTATTCACTTTGAAGCAACGTACAATTTTGAAGGAGCCTCAGATATCCCACACTCGATCAAACGTTGTATAGGCATTAAAAGTGGATGTAGAAATAACAATTCAGCTACTGAATATATGACAGGTAGTCCCAGTGTCAGGTGACCACTCAGCTTTTGAAGTCTCAGAACGATCTCCGTATATTTGGCACCACATCAAAATATTCTATTTGCTCCTTTCCATTGAAAGACAATCCAGGAGTAATGCAGTATTAATGCAATATTAATTCTACTGCTCATCATTCCAGAGCCTAGTCTTACAATGTTAACGTTAATATTATTTCATGAAACATTTATCCATCAGATGTATATCCTTAAGCAAAATATTAACTGAAGTCAGAAACAGGAATAGAGCGATCACTCTATTGGGAGTATTCTACAGACCCCCTACCCCCCCCCCCCCCCCCATATAGCAGCGGAGTTGCTGAGGAGCAGATTGGGAGGCAGATTTTGGAAAGGTCCAAAAATAACAGGATTGTTGTCATGGGTGATTTTAAGTTCCCTAATATTGATTGGCACCTCCTTACACTAAGGGAATAGAATGGATGGAGTTTGTTAGGAGTGTCCAGGAAGGATTCCTGACACAGCATATGGACAGGCAGACTAGAGGAGAGGCCATACTGGACCTGGTACTAGGCAATGAGCCTGATCAGATTTCAGATCTCTCGGTGGGAGAGCATTTTGGAGACAGTGGCCATAACTCCTTGACCTTTACCATAGCCTTGGAAAGGGATAGGAGCAGACAATATGGGAAAGTATTTAACTGGGGGAGGGGGAATTATGATGCTATTCGGCAGGAACTTGGGAGCGTAAATTGGGAACAGATATTCTTGGGGAAATGCACAGCGGAAATGTGGAGGTTGTTTAAGGAGTACTTGCATGGGGTTCTGGATAGGTTTGTCCCATTGAGGCAGGGTGAGGATGGTAGAGTGAAGGAACCGTGGTTGACAAGAGATGTAGAATATCTCATCAAGAGGAAGAAAGAAGCTTACCTGAGGTTTAGAAAGCATGAATCAGACAGGGCTCTGGAGAGTTACAAGGTAGCCATAAGGGAGCTTAAGAATGGACTTAAGAGAGCTAGAAGGGGGCATGAGAAGTCCTTGGCAAGCAAGATCAAGGAAAACCCCAAGGCGTTCTACGTGTACTGTATGTGAAAAGTAAGAGGATGATTAGAGTGAGGTTAGGACTGATCAGGGATAAAAGAGGAAACATGTGCCTGGAGTCGGAAGAGGTAGGGGAGGTCTTTAATGAATACTTTGCTTCAGTATTTACCAGAGAGAGAGACCTTGATGTTTGTGAAGATGGTGTACAACAGGCTGATATGCTAGGGCATGTCGACGTGAGGAAAGAGGATGTGCTGGAATTTTTGAAAAAACATTAAGATAGATAAGTCTCCTGGGCCGGACAGGATATATCCAAGGTTATTACGGGAAGTGAGGGAAGAGATTGCTGCGCCTTTGGCAATGATCTTTGCGTCCTCACTGGCCACAGGAGTAGTGCCAGATGATTGGAGGGTGGCAAATGTTGTTCCTTTGTTTAAGAAAGGGAGTAGGGATAACCCTGGGAATTACAGACCAGTGAGTCTTACTTCAGTAGTGGGCAAACTACTGGAGATGATTCTTAGAGACAGGACTTATGGGCATTTGGAGAAGCATAGGCTGATTAGCGACAGTCAGCAAGGCTTTGTGAGGGGCAGGTCATGCCTCACGAGCCTGATTAAATTCTTTGAGGATGTGACAAAGCACACTGATGAAGGTAGAGCAGTGGATGTGGTGTACATGGACTTTAGTACGGCCTTTGATAAGGTTCCTCATGTAAAGCTTATTCAGAAAGTCAGGGGGCATGGGATCCTGGGAAACTTGGCTGTGTGGATTCAGAATTGGCTCGCCCATAGAAGACAGACGGTGGTGGTAGATGGAGTGTATTCTGCCTGGAGGTCGGTGACCAGTGATGTTCCTCAGTGATCTGTTCTGGGACCCCTGCTCTTTGTCATTTTTATAAATGACTTGGATGAGGGTATGAAAGGGTGGGCTAGTAAGTTTGCTGATGATACAAAGGTTAGTGGTGTTGTGGATAGTGTAGGTTGCTGTAGATTACAACAGGATATTGATAGAATGCAGAGCTGGGCTGAGAAGTGGCAGATGGAGTTCAACCCAGATAAGTGTGAAGTGATACACTTTGGGAGATTGAATTTGAAGGCAGAATACAAGGTTAATGGCAGGACTCTTAGCAGTGTGGCGGAACAGAGGGACCTTGGGGTCCACGTCCATAGATCCCTCAAGGCTGCCGCGCAGGTCGATAGAGTTGTTAAGAAGGCATATGGCGTGTTGGCCTTCACTAGTCGGGGAATGAGTTCAAGAGCCGCGAGGTAATATTGCAGCACTATCAAACTCTGGTTAGACCACACTTGGAGTATTGTGTTCAGTTCTGGTCATCTCATTATAGAAAGGATGTGGAAGCTTTAGAAAGGGTGCAGAGGAGATTTACCTGGATGCTGCCTAGATTGGAGAGCATGTCTTACGAGGATAGGTTGAGTGAGCTTGGGCTTTTCTCTTTGGAGAGGAGGAGGATGAGAGGTGACTTGATAGAGGTGTACAAGATGATAAGAGGCATAGATCAAGTGGACAGTCAGACTTTTTCCCAGGGCGACAATGGCTAACACGAGGGGGCATAATTTTAAGGTGACTGGAGGAAGATATAAGGGGGATGTCAGGGGTAAGTTGTTTGTTTGTTGTTTTTTTTTTACAGAGAGTGGTAGGTGCGTGGAACACACTGTCGGCAGAGGTTGTGGGGGCAGATACATTAGGGACATTTAAGAGACTTAGATAGACACATGAATGATAGAAAAATGGGGGGCTATGTGGGAGGGAAGGGTTAGATAGATCTTAGAGCAGGATAAAATGATGGCACAACATTGTGGGCTGATGGGCCTGTACTGTGCTGTAGTGTTCTGTGTACATCCTCCATTCACGCCACCTCTCCATTTTAGTGCGGTGTGGCAGATCACCAAACGATAAATTCTGCTTCCAAGCTGTTTTACTGAGGAGGATTAGAATTAGGACATGCTGAGTTTACTTCGCTCTTGGATTATTTTTCAATTGAAAGGAGCAAATAGAATATTTGATGAGGAGCCCAAACATATGGAGATTGTTCTGAGACTTTAAAATTTCACTTGTCAACTTCATTTGTAATACTGGCATACTGTTCTGTTTCTGTATCCAGTCCAAATGTGGATCGAGATGGTACTCAAATCAGCATCTTCAGTCACTGCCCCAATCTGATGTACTTTTAATCCAATTTTCCACTAAGTTCCACATTCTACTTTATATTAGCTATTTTAAAAAATCTTGGTTTATTTGGATTTCTGCAAGACCTCTGATATCGCTGCAACTTTATAACATACTTAGTGAAAGATTTGTCTACTTTAAAGTTTCTAAAATTCCTTAATATCATCTACTGCATTCAGTGCTCCAAGCGTGGCCTCCTCTACATCGGTGAGACCAAACGCAGACTCGGTGACCATTCCGTAGAACACCTGCGCTCTGTCCGTAACTGCGATCTACATCTCTCCGTTGCCAGTCACTTCAACTCCCCCTCCCACACTATCACTGATATGTCAGTCCTCAGCCTCCTCCACTGCCAGGAGAATGCGCACCTCATTTTCTGTCTTGGAACCTTGCAGCCTAATGGCATGAAGATTGAGTTCTCCCACTTTAAGTAGTCCCCACACCCCTTCCCCACCCACCATGCTTCTTCTCTTCTTCCCTTTCCTAGCCTCTCTCTCTTTTTTCTACCACCTTTTTTCCTCTCCTTACCTTTGACCCATCCCCTGGTGGATCTGCTCTCCCCTCCTCCCCCACACCTGCCCATCACTATCTCTTAACTGCATCTACCTATCACCACCCTGTGCCCACCCCACCTCCCCTCATTTGTCCACCTATCACTGCTCTGCTTTTCCTTCCTATATATTGGGCTTCCCCTTCTCCTACCTTCAGTCCTGTAGAAGGGTCCTGACCCAAAATGTCCACTGCTTGCTTTTCTCCGTGGATGCTGCCTGGCCTGCTGAGTTCCTCCAGCAACATAGTGTTTTTTTAAATCTAGATTCCAGCATCTGCAGTCCTTTGTTTCTCTTTCCAAAATTCATATTGCTTACTAAGTCATTAGTGTGCAGAATCTCATGCAACTTCCTTCCTAGCATAGTTTCTGTTATTTCTTTCCAGTTATTGTTAACAAGGTTCAATTTATGTTATAAACACTTATATTTGCCAGTTTCTAATCTTGAGTAACTACAAACTTAATAAATGTTGTTCCTGCAGCCTGTACCCTGCAGGTTTCCTCCACCTCTTCAGAATCATAGGATAAGTGGCATCTGGCCCAGGAATATTGTTTGTTTCCAACCACAAATGTGTGAAAAGTGCTGATGACAGTTCTCTGTAATTTTCAGGATATCTCAAAGCACTTCAGCCAAAAAAAAATGCCTTCGAATTACAGCCAATGTTACTTATACAAATGCAGCATCAATCAACACAAGAACAGTAAATGAAGTCATCAGCTAGCATGTCAGATAAGAGTGAAAAGGAGAGGAAAAAAATTGAAGATCCTGTTCTATTACATACGTGACATATCTTCCCAGTTCTGACAAAGAGTCTTCCACCTGAAATTTTAACTCTATTTCTCTGTCCACAGATGCTGCCTAACCTGAAGAGTATTTCCAGTATTTTCTGTTTTGATTTGAGAAAAATTTAAAGCTTTGCTCTTATACAATAAAGATGAACTCTTGATCTCTCATTCTACCTTGTCATGGCCCTTGCACCTTTTATGTCTACTTACACTTTCTCTGTAACTGCAACACTATATTCCACATTCACTGAGTGTTTTTCCTTTTGTACCTCAACGTATGGGATGATCTGTCTACATGACATACAAAACAAAAGCTTTTCATTATAGGTCAGTACATGTGACAAGAATAAATCAATTACCAAATATGTGGAATAGTTAACATCTGGAATAATGGATCCGCCATGATTGTACTGAATAACGGAGCTGGCTCAAACGGCTGCATAGCCAACCCCTACTTTTATTTTTCTATATTTCTATGATTCTCTGCTATAGGAATGACTACTTTTCAATCCCAATGGCAATAATTAACAATCAACACATTTTTGAAAGAATCTGACAGCTAATCCAGCACAGCAACACAGACCTCAAAAGAGCTTCACGCAGTTTTCTGTCACTTCAAACATGCTAATACCGTAGCAATTTTAGTTTGCATATAACATGCTAGTTCAACCTTACACTAGTCAATATGTCTCTCTTTTAATGTGGCATTCTCAATGTCATTTTGAAATATGAAATATGGAAAACATTTCAGTGATGAACCAGTGCGATGCCAGTCAAGTGAAGTTATAGCAGAATAGCACTGCATCTCAGACAGCAGCTATTTATCACCAACATCAATGATTTGGATGAGAATGTACAAGGCATAGTCAGTAAGTTTGCAGATGACACTAAAATAGGTGGTGGTGTTGACAGTGAAGATGGTTAACGGGATTTACAGAGGGATCTTGATCAGTTGTAAGGAATGGCAAATGGAGTTTAATTCAGATAAGTGTGAGGTGTTGCATTTTGGAAAGTCAAACTAGGGTAGGACTTTCACAGTGAATGGTAGGGCACCATGGAGTGTTGCAGAACAGTGGGACCTTGGAGTACAAGTACATCGTTCCCTGAAAGTGGCATCGCACGTAGACAGGGTGGTGAGGTGGCTTTTGGAATGCTGGCCTTCATCAGTCAAGGCATTAAGTATAGAAGATGAGATTTTATGTTGCAGTTCTACAAGATGTTGGTGAGGCCGCATTTGGAATATTATGTTCAGTTTTGGTTATGTTACTTCAGATGCAAGATGGCGCCAGAGCGTGGCGACTCATTGCAAGCTGCTCTCTACAGATCTACTCATTACCCTTACTATCATCGTTCTACACTTTTAAATGTAAATTCTATGTACACTTTACTCTGTACTGTTATTGTTTTTACCTGTATTACTTCAATGCACTCTGTACTAACTCAATGTAACTACACTGTGTAATGAATTGACCTGTACAATCGGTACGCAAGATAGGTTTTTCACTGTACCTCGGTACGTGACAATAATAAACCAATACCAATATCTACTTATAGGAAAGATGTCATTAATCTGTAAAGAGTGCAGAGGAGATTTATGAGGATATTGCTGGGACTTGAGGGGCTGAGTAATGAAAAGCGGTTGAGACTTTTTTTTTCATTGTAATGTTGGAAACTGAGGGCTAATCCTACAGAGGTGTATAGGGTTATGACGGCCATAGATAGGGTGAATGTGCATAGTCTTTTTCCCAGGGTTGGGGAAACAAGAACTAGTGGGCATAGGTTTAAGATGAGAGCGGAGGGATTCAACAGGAACCAGAGAGGCAACTTTTTCACCCAGTGGGTGGTCGGTATATGGAATGAGCTGTCAGAGGAATTGGTTGAGGCAGCTACATTAACAACATTTAAAAGGTACTTGGACACGTACAAGGATAGGAAGGGTTGAGAGGGACATGGGCCAAATGCAGGCAAATGGGACTAGCTTAGATGGGAGTCTTGGTTGGTATGGACCAGTTGGGCCGAAAGACCTGTTTCTGTGCTGTATTACTCTATGGCTCTATAACATGAGCATCTCCAATTTTTAGCTGTTTCCCAAAGCATGATCTGCTCTCTAAATAAGGATATGGTAGTCTCTGCCAAGGTACAGCTGGGTTGTTACCCTATGCTCCAGGAGCTGTTCCCATGAACACACAGAGACAAACACCAACTGCTGCTGGAAATTCATCAGCTCTGAAGGCTGCCCTCTGGTCAGCCACAGCAAGGAGCTGTCTACTTCTGAATGTTGCAGTCTTGCACCCTCCAAAGACCATTCGTTGAGGGATGCACTGAAACTTGGTGCGGCTGTTGCAAAGGCCCTATAGGGAATGGTCACAGCTTAAGACATAGAACAGTAGGGCACAATACAGGCCCTTCGGCCCACAATGTTGTGCCGACCTTTAAACCTGCCCTAAGACTATCTAACCCTTTCCTCCCACATATCCCTCTATTTTAAATTCCTGCATATGCTTATCTAGTAATCTCTTGATTTTGACCAATGTACCTGCCTCCACCACCACCCCAGGCAGTGCATTCCATGTCCCAACCACCCTCTGGGTAAAAAACCTTCCTCTGATATCTCCCTTGAACTTCCCACCCATTACTTTAAAGCCATGCCCTCTTGTACCATCCACTACTGCTCATAGAAAAGCCGAGAAACCTCTTGGACACCTCTCATAGAACGTCCATGAAAGAAAAACTGATGGTGTGCTGATAAATCTTCTGCTTAAATAGAATGATACATCCTCCACTGTGAATGGACATGTATCTTGGGGGGAAAAATAATGGCATGATCCATTGTCCATCTCCCCACTTTCCCCCAATTTGCATCAAGCAACGCATCAGGAATTTTAAAAAAAGCAGAGGCCGCAATGTTAAATTCCCTTTTGTCTCTGGATGCTGGGCTTCTTCCCCTCCCTCCAAGTGGCATTGGGTTTAAATACCTGGTATTAAAATGAAAACTGGAATGGATGAGCTCCTCCCTACATACCACTAAGGTTTGCACATGACTCAGCAGGTTAAATATCCACTGACACCAGAGGGGCTTTGCATCCAAGGCAAAATATCCCTCCAAGGGATTTTTGTTTCAAATACTTAGTAGGAATTAAGGCTGCATTTTTTGTGAAATAAAGTGAAAACCGTCCAGTTTCCCCAATTTTATTCTCAGACACCACTTGCTAAATTTCAACACCTTTCGTTCCAGTGTTTCATTGTTTTCAGCCCTCCTCCCGATCTTCAGTGAAGGGATTGGGGAAGCCAATTTGAGCCCCGTGTCGTTCCTCGAAGTCAGTTTCACGCACTGATCTCACCGTTGTTTTTTTGATGGACCTCTCGCTCTTATTTGCCTTAAAGCGGTAGATGGGGTTGGGTCTGTCGACACTTGGTGTGGAGCCGTTTGCCCTGGTGTTTGATTCGCCCCGCTAAGATGACTTTTGTTTCAGCGGCCAGGTTGGTGTTCGGCGCGTTGCTCTGACACCCTTCCTCCAAAACAGCATCTCACACCAACTTCCCCCATATTGCAGCGGCGCGCCGTCCAACCCCCAAGCTGGGCAGAGAGATCCGGCCTAGCCCTCAAACCCCACGGCTCGCATCGAGTCCCCTCCCCGCTCAGAGAGCATCAACCTACCGGGATATTCAGGCGCAACATACGCCGCTTGTTCCTCTTCATCCCCCCTTTCTTTTTGCTGGTGTCCACGGCCGTGCTTCCCATGGGATCTCCTGGTGGATGGTGAGGCAGGGAGGGACGGGTCCGAGCCCTGGACCTGCGCCCTTGTTGTCAGCCGCACCGCGCACCCTTGGGTCGGGGACGGGGGTTGTGAAAGGGAGGAAGCCGCTAAGTTGCCTCCTCCTTCTGAAAGTCCCACGGCGTCTTTAAAACCAACACGGGCTGCAGCAACCATCCGTCTCGGGGCACTCAGTTCCCCACAATAGCGACCCGTGCCCCCGTGTGAGGTCCGTGACTACTGTCCAACTCCACACCGATGAGATGTTTATTAATATCCCCTCGCCCTGCACACGTGAGTATCTCAGTTCCCAATCAAGAGGCTCTCCAAAAAGAAAACAAATGCACATTGAGAGAGAGAGAGAGAGAGAGAGAGAGAGCTTTGTTTTAAAGGGGCTATTCTATCTTCGAAATCACCCCTCTGCCAATCGGTCGCAGCGAAATCAGAGTACAGATTGCAACTGGTGAAACTTGGGTCTCAATCAAGTGTAAACATCCGTCAGTCCGGTGGGAGGAAAGAGAGGGGGGGGGGAAAGTTTCAGGAAATGAACTCTCTGCTCGACAACGGGTGAGGCTGATGTCGACCTATCCAAGCCCTGTCATGTCCCAGTATTCACGCATACCTCCAAAACCCACCCAGCCCTGCTGTAACCCCTCCCGACATCAACTTAATGCTCAAAGAGCAACGCACGACATAAAATGTCCCTTTTAAAGTCACAACATAGATTGTAACTAAATGGCGGTAACCGATTGCAACGTTGTAAGCCAATTCCAAGCCATATAGAATGTTTCTTCCCTCAACACACACACACAAATATCTCGATCCTGTGTTACGTAACACCTACTCGCCACCCTTACAATGTGTCAGAAGTGTAGCAATCAATGGGCGGTGCTCCTCGCTATTTAATAACATTTCAGAAACCCCCCCCCCCCATCCCACCCCGTCATCTCCCAGAGATCCGTTTAATAAAACTTCGCATCGCTCAACCTGTGTTCTTGAACCATGCTGCCACATTCCTTCGCTTTGCAGTGGCTCTCATCCCTCCTACATAAATAATCATTATACACAACCAGTTTGGAAACCTTAACCCCGCCCCTAAATTGGAGGGAGTGCAGGGGAAAAACAAATTGTTGGAAGGAACTGTTTTTCAGTTCATTTTTTCCCCTCCCCAGACTCCAGCATCCGCACTCTTGTATCTCCAACCCTTCACTGGTGACTTGAGATGCACAGCACAAGCTCTCCCTGGTCTTAAGAAAATCTAGGCTAATGCTTTTCCGCCAGGCACCCGTGTAAGTGACGGCATTTTGCAGAATTGGGTGGTGGGAAGGGGAGAGTGGAAGAGGAGAGATGGGAGAAGGGAGCCGCATGTTTCAGGGAGGGGAGTATTCGTGATAGCATCGATGAAGGACACTTTGCAGTACTGTCAAGAGAAAATGTCCAGGGATGACGAAGCAGGTAATCAGTGTAGAAATAACAAACAATAGAGGTATAATTTTCACTACTGAAACTATTCCATAGGCCACCGACTAGTGGAAAGGATGCTGAAGAAATGGTATTGGTTTATCATTGTCACATGTACCGAGATATTGGTATTGGTTTATTATTGTCACTTGTACCGAGGTACAGTGAAAAACTTGTCTTGCGTATGGATCGTACAGGTTAATTCATTACACAGTGCATTGATGAAGTACAGGGTAAAAACAATAACAGAGTACAGAGCAAAGTGTCACAGCTACAGGGAAGTGCAGTGCAGTTAGACAATAAGGTGAAAGGTCATAACAAGTTTCCACATAATAGGCTTCTCAATAGAGTCATAGTGACACAGCATGGAAAACAGGCCCTTTGGCCGAGCTGGTCCATCCTGACCAAGTTGTCTAACTGAGCTAGTCCCATTTGCCTGCCTTTGGTCCATATCCCTCTAAACCTTTCCTATCCATTTACCTGTCCAAATGTCTTTTAAAATTTTATCAAATTTAAAGCCATGAAATAAAAGATGTTTTGTAACATGGACAGAAAATTGATTAAGTGTTGAGTGGAGTCCCCCAATGGTTGATATTGGGATCAGCACTTTTCTTAATATGTGTTAATAATGATCTTGGGAGTGCATGGCAGAGTTTCCAAATTTGCAGATGACACAAAACTTATTTACATCTCCTCACCCTGCACACGTGAGTATCACACCAAGGTTTTGTGAACTACAAGGGCAGCACATTGTTGTAGCAGTTAGTGCTGCTGCTTATTAAAACAGAAAATGCTGGAAACTTTCAGCAAGTCAGGCAGCAGCCGTGGAAAGAGAAACAGAGCTAACATTTCAAGTTGATGATCCTTCTTCAGAACCGAGAGAGAGAAAAACAACATTACAAAAAGTTGCAGAGAGGATGGCAAGAGAAATGAACAAGACAACAGGGAATATCTGTGGTGGGTGAGGCTAGAGTTGCCATGGAGATAAATTATGTTCCTCCAGTCAAATAGTTCATGGGGGCAGTTAGAGAGTGACAATACAGTTAAAGAAGTGCAAGGCATTGCAAATAGCAGAGCAGTAGGTTGCAGCCTCTATTTGAGTATCTAAAGGGGCTGCTTCTCAAGTGTTGGCTGCACTTCAGCCCCATGCTCCTAATCTTGGAATCAGTCAAGGGATCCTGAAATTGCAGGCCTAGAGGTCCTGCTTTTTAACCTTCTGATTACCTCCTGATATTCACTTTGCTGGACCTCATCTCTCTTCCTGCCTGTGTTGTTGGTACCAATATGAACCACTACCTTGGCCAGGCCAAGGTGGCTATTCGCAGGTCCAGAAGGCGGGCAGTCGAGGGTTCTGCCTGAGCTGATTGCCTGCCCCTCTTCTGGGGTTAGTCCGTGCGTCCCTGGAGAAGGAGCAAGCGGTATCCACGGGTACATTGGGGGCTTTCTGGGACCAGTGGGCACCGCAGGGGCTCGACTGCATTCTGGATAGAGATGACTGTGTACTAATTTGAAGCTATTGATTTTAAGTAGTGTTAAACATGGAATACTGTAGTATTGTATTAATGTGATGCTGTAATCACTAAATAAGCCTCCTTTGCAAAAGGGGAAAAAATAGCAGAGCTGAGGGACATGCCAGCCAGATCAGGTGGGAAATAGATGAGATGCGCTCAAGGAATCCCAGACCTATCTTTGACTATACTTCCTCCCATCCTTGCAATGTGAGAGAAAGTATAGCACAGTAGTGTAGCAGTTAGCGTAATGCTATTTCAGCACCAGCAACTGTCAATTCCGGCCACTGTCTGTAAGGAGTTTGTACGTTCTCCCCGTGTCTGCGTAGGTTTCCTTCAGGTGCTCCAGTTTCCTCCCACATTCCAAAGACATATGGATTAAGAGTTGTGGACATTGCTATGTTGGCGCCGGAAGTGTGGCGACACTTGCGGGCTGCCCCCCAGAACACACTACACAAAAGATGCATTTCATTCTGCGTTTCGATGTACATGTGACTAATAAAGAAATCTTATCATAGCTCTGGGTTTCTATAAATTCCTGAAGATAGTCAGGAGGTCCCTGTGCATATTCCCCTCTCTAACAAATATACTATTTTGGATACTGTTGGGGGAGAATGGCCTCTCAGAAGAAAGCAAAGGCATCAGCCAGATCAGTGGCACCATGACTGACTCTGTTCTACAACAGGTCAAAGTCCAGGCAAGCAGTAGGAATAGGATCTCTATAGTCAGAGGCACAGATAGGAATTTCCATGACTCCAAGATGATATGTTGCCTCCCTGGTACCAGGGTCAAGGATGTCTGTGAGCAGGCATAGGACATTCTGAAAGGGGTGAGTGAGCAGCCAGAGGTTGTGGTCCATGTCGGTACTAACAAAATAGGCAGGAAGAGAGACGAGGTCCAGCAAAGTGAATATCAGGAGGTAATCAGAAGGTTAAAAAGCAGGACCTCTAGGGCTGTAATCTCAGGATTACTGCCTGTGCAACGTAGTGAGGATAGAGCAAATGCATGCGAGGCCAAAGAGCTGGTGCAAGCAGGAAGGTTTCAACACTTGAAGCATTGGGATCTCTTCTGGGGCAAAGGTGACCTGTATAAGAGGAACGAGTTGCAGATGACTGGAGGGGGACAAATATCCTTGAGGGGAGGTTTGCTGGTGCTACTTGGGATGATTTAAACTAGTCTGCCAAAATGGTAGTGTATCAGATGAGAAAGTTGAAGCAACTTTAGAGGTTAAAGCAAGCGAGTCCAGTGGGCAGGCCAGGCAGGACAGGGAGTAAGGAAGGTCTGATAGGCTAAGCTGCATTTACTTTAATGCAAGACGTTGGCAAGGCCACACTTGGAGTATTGTGCATAGTTTTGGTTAGCCTATTATAGGAAAGACATCATTAAGCTGGAAAGAGTGCAAAGAAGATTGGCAAGAACTCAAGGGCATGAGTTATAGGGAGAGGTGGGGCAGGCTAGGACTTTATTCATTGGAGTGTAGGGAACTGAGGGGTGACCTTATGGAGGTGTATAAAATCATGAAGGGCACAAATAAGGTAAATGCACACAGGAAAAGGGGAATCAAAATCTAGAGGCCATAGGTTTAAGGTGAGAGGGGAAAGATTTAAAAGGGAACTAAGGGACAACTTCTTCACACAAAGGTGGTGCGTATATAGAACGAGCTGCCAGGGAAGGTAGTTGAGGCGGGTAAAATAACAACACTTAAAAGACATTTGGATAAGTACATGGATAGCTAAAGAGGGATATGGGCAAATTTGGCTAGTTTAGATGGGCACCTTGGTCAGCATGGACGAGTTGGGCCAAAGGGCCTGTTTCCATGCTGTTTTACCCTATGACTAAGTCTCACAGGTAAGGCAGATGAATTTAGAGCATGCATCAGCAGATGGGATTGTGATACCATAGCTATTTTGTAAACAGTCATAGTTCCTCCCATATTCCAAAGACGTACGGGTTAGGAAGTTGTGGGCATGCTATGTTGGCGCCGGAAGCATGGCGACACTTGTGGGCTGCCCCCAGAACACCCTACACAAAGAGATGCATTTCACTGTGTGTTTCAATGTACATATGACTAATAAAGATCTTATTTTATCTTATAAGCATGGAAACAGGCTCTTCGAACAAACTCTTCCATGCCAACCAAGTTGTCCCCTCCCACCCCATTCCCATCTGCCCACTATCCCTCCCTTATTAGGTTCCTCTTCCTTTCTTTTCTTATCAGATTCCATTATCTGCAGTCCTTTGTTGATTCCACTTAACACCTCCCAGCATCTATCACTATCTCCCTTCCCACCCCCCCCATTTGTCTGTTTGTCAATCAACTCCTCCTCACCTGGATCCACCAATCACTTCCCAGCTCTTGCCCCACCCCTCCCCCTCCCCTCATTATATTGGCTATTTCCCTTCTACTCTCAGTCCAGATGAAGGGTCTCAACCTGGAATGTTGACTGTCCACGTCCCACTCCAACCCAGATTATTTTCCCACCATGGTTGCTGTCTTGCCCTGCTGACTATTTTCCGACCTTCTGCTTTTATTTCAGATTTCCACCATTGCTTCTGGGCAGCCAGAACAGAATGGGCATCTCTCTATCTTTCCCATTGCCCCTCGAAATGATGATGGAATCACACTACACAAAAAGCCATTCAGCTCAAGTTGCCTGTGCTGGCTTGTTAAAAACAGTGATACAATTAGTCTTTTGGTAATGCCCTTTAAATATTTATCCAACACCCTTTTATAAATTACTCTTGAAATCTGCTTTCATCGTCTTATAGGTACTACATTACTTAGAAACCGCATGATGGTGCAGCAGTTAGAGCTGCTGCCTCACAGCTCCAGGGAGCCAGGTTCAATCCCGGACTTGAGTGCTGTCTGTGGGAGTTTGCATGTTCTCTCCATATCCCTGGGCTGCTCTGGTTTCCTTCCACATCCCAAAGATGTGTTAGCAAATTATTGGCCACTGTAAATTACCCCTTAGTGTAGAGTAATGGCAAAAAGAATCAAAGGGGAATTGACAAGCAGATGAGAAAGAACAAGCTGCAGGGGTACAGGGAAATAAGGAGATGGGGAATGGGATTAGTGGAACTTCTTCCTTGAAAATCTGTATTGGTTTACATACTGAGATACAGTGAAAAGCTTTTGTTCTGCATGCCATCCAGAAGTGTAGTGGTTAGCGTAACACTATTATAGCACCAGCGACCCGGGTTCAGTTCCGGCCACTGTCTGTAAGGACTTTGTACGTTCTTCCCATGACTGAGTGGGTTTCCTCTGGGTGCTCCGGTTTTCTCCGGGTTAGGAAGTTGTGGGCAGGCTATGTTGGCGCCGGAAGCGTGGCGACATTTGTGGGCTGCCCCCAGAAGACTCTGTATTTCACTGTGTGTTTCGATATACATGTGACTAATAAAGATATTTTATCTTATGTAATTATACCGAGGTAGAAAAAATAAAATAAAGTGCAGAATATGGTGTTGCAGTTGCAGAGAAAGTGCAGTGCAGGGAGACAACAAGGTAGATTGGGAGATTAAAATTCATCTTTTAGCATATGAGAGGTCCATTCAGGAGTCTGATAACAGTGGGATACAAGCTGTCTTTGAACGGCCTCTTGCTGTTATAAATACAAGATAATTTTCCCTCTGGCTCTTTTAACCAGTTACCCTCAATTTGCATCTTCTCATTGCGAAACCTTTTGCCAATAGCATTATTCTTCCCCCCCCCAATACATATTGACCAAAACACTTTATACATTTGAACATCTCTCCTTGACCTCTTCTAAAAATAGCCTCATCGATCTCTCTGCAAAGCTAAAGTCTCTCACACTTTATCTACTCATTGGCTCAAAACACTACAACGCACAGGTGAAAGTTTCCATGAAAGATTATACAGTTGAGTATTACATAGATAGGTTTTAATTTAGTACACAGTAGAAGTGAAGTTCACAATTGTTCTGGTCAAGTTCTTAAGAAATTAATATACCATTTATGCAGATTATTTTTGCATTACTCTGGATTCCACGAGCAAATTGTGGAACAGTTTGTGTCTTTTGCTATTGGTTGTTTAAGTCAACATCTACTGAGCCAGTATTCGTGCAATCACGAAGAAGGCACGCCAGCAGCTCTATTTTATTGGGAGTTTGAGGAAACTACCTCATTATTCCTCTTTTGCACTATTTATTTATTTTTGTAACATAGTAATTTTTGTCTTTATGTCTTGCACTGTACTGCTGCCACAAAACAACACATTTCGTGACATATGTCAGTGATAATCAACCTGATTCTGGATTCATATGGACCCTTCAATCTGTGCCTTATTCCCACTTGCATGAGAATGTACACCTGCTGGCAGAAAGGATTTGGTGAACACAGGAAGGTAGTTAAGCTTTAAAGTAAAAAAAACTTGCAGATACTGTACATTTGAAATAAAAACAATGCTGGAAATACAGGTCAGTCAGCATTTGTGGTAAGAGAAACAGAGTCAACTTTTTGGTTTAATGATCTGTCATTAGATCTGAGGAAAATTGGAAATCATTCCTGTTGTATGTTGCAGAGATGGAAGTAGAGAGAGTAAAGGGAATATTACAACGTAGAGGTCAAGAGAGAATGGACACGATTGGTGATGGTATGAGCTGAGAGACGGTGGATAAGGCTGGGCAATCATAGCTGATCTGTTTGGAGGAGATGCAAACAGGATATGTATGATGAGAACAGAGCAGAGAAACACTCGAGTGGGACTGAGAGATACAAAACACTGCAGGTGCTGGAAAAACGAAGTAGAAATACTCAGCAGGTAAGGCAGGATCTGTTGGGAAAGTGAGATACAGACAAAGTTAACATTACAGATCATGAACAGGCCAGTTCTGATACAAATGGGAAAGGATGGACTGAGCAGTACACAGGTAGGTTTTTAAGACATTGTAATAGCCACTGTCAAATATCATTTATTAAGTACCAAGCCCAATTACTCACCTAACATCACAACTCAGTCTGGTTCAATAACTCAAAGATGAATTCTATTAACTATTTAATTAAATTGCAACATTAAAAATAAAGATCAATATTAAATGGAGAATGGATTGAGATTCTATGCACATCAAATAGCTAGTTATATTTATCACAGTCCTTTGTAGGAAATGTAGATTTAATTGACTGTCATTTATTTTGAAAATTATTCATGGACTTCATGTTGTCCTTGAGAAGCTGATAATGGACATTCTCCTTTAATCATTGCAGTCTATGTGGGGCAAAGAAGCTCACCAGAAGGTAAGGATTTTGACCTATTAGCATCAAAAGACTTAAATTTGCTGTAGGTCGAGAAATAGCAAGTAAAAATTTAACTAAGCTTTGTCAATGTCTGACGTGTTAATGCAATAGAATAAGTTCCTACCCTAATGATGATATCAAAAGGGGTAAGTAGTGAGATATCAGTTTTATACCTTTGTCAATCTTCCAGCCCATCAGTGTTCATAGTAAAAGAAAATCAATATCTGCAGATGTTGGAAGTCCAAAACAAAAACCGAAAATGCTGGAAATACTCAGCAGGTCAGGCAGCATCTGTTAATGATTTGGGTCCAGGACACTGTCAGAAAGCTGTGCATTTTCAGTTTTAGTTCACGTGTTCATAGTACGTCACCATTTCCTTTGTTGAATCCATGCGTCCCAAAGCAAGCGCTACACAAAGGTTGTCAAAGTGTTGGTATCTCTGTGATCTACAACATCAAATGTACACTGGACATCCCATTGCAATCCTCCCAGAGACTAAAAATGGATTCAGAATCTATTCCTGTAATGGATTTAAAACAGTTACCTCTGTCGCTGTTGCTCTATGTCCTCGTCTTCTGCAGTATACTATTTTAGTGGTCTCTTTTCAGTTTTGGTTGCTAAGCACAGTCCAGAGTGCCCCAAGCTTAAATTCCCTCGTTTAGCAATTAATAATTTCCTCCCATTCTGCAACTGCACCCCCCAGCAATGTCTTCACAAACCAGTTCACCTCCACTCTAACCACCACCCACACAACATCCCACTCAAACACATCCAGCCTATTGTTCCCCCATTCCTCACGTGCCCACCCTTCTCTACAGCTTCCACCCCTACAGGATACCAGCCAGCGGTCTGGTTGTCAGCCCCATTCTCTGCCATTGATAATCCCCAGCTTCACTCTGACTTGTTCCTCTGAACCAATAAAGGATAGGCACGGTAATGTAGCGGTTAGCGCAACGCTTTATTGCACCAGTGACCCGGGTTCAAATCCGGCCGCTGTCTGTAAGGAGTTTGTGCGTTCTCCCTGTGTCAGCGTGGGTTTCCTCCGGGTGCTCCAGTTTCCTCCCACGTTCCAAAGACGTACTGGTTAGGAAGTTGTGGGCATGCTATGTTGGCACAGGAGGCATGGCGACACTTGCAGGCTGCCCCCAGAACACTACGTAAGAGATGCATTTCACTGTGTGTTTCGAAGTACATGTGACTAATAAAGATATCTGATCTTATCTTAAAGAAAAGTAGAGAAACCAAACTTTAAAAGTGTGAGTGCCAACTTGATGTGGTAACTTCACCTGAGCACATAATTCATTCCTGGACTTAACTGATTAATCTCTGACATGATACAGAATATAATTCATTATTGCACTCAGATCTGAAGCTTTTATAAGACAGACAGGTATGTTATTAAGGTCACAGAGCTTAATTATAAGGATCAATGTTGAATGAAGTCTTTTGTTTTGTACTGCAACACATTACTTGGATCAGAAGGGAGGATGTTAAAAACTAAAGGACCCAAATTTACATCGGACCTGATGTCCTAAAGTCTTGTAATTGCTGTTTTGATGGAGGAAACACAGAAACCCATTGGCACTGGTCCCACAAACAGAAGTGAGGTAATAATCAGTTAATCTTTTCTTTTTGGAGGCATTGATTGAGGAATAAATGTTGGAAGAACCTCCTGTTCTTCTTCAAAGTGGTGCCATGAGATCTCCTATCTCCACCTCAGTGTGTAAATGAGGCTTCACTTTAATGTCATTCAACAAGGTAGCACTCTCTCAGGACCATCATGAAATGTCAGCTTTAACTTCACATTCAGGTCATTGGAGTGAAATATAGACACACGCAATCTTCTGACTCCATGACAAGAGTGCTTATAAACAACAGACCTTTAATACCCTTAAATGCATATAGCTTTCCTGCTGGTGCATTTCACTCCCAAATGAGCTCCAGGCCAACTTCAAGGTCACCATCAGGCTGGCTATTTCCACCTCTATAATCCTGTTGAACTCCACCCCCGTCTCAGTTCACTAACCAAACTTGAATATTTGAACAAACTTCTGATGGGCTTCTCTCAATCTATTCTCTGTAAACTGAAGGGCATCTGAAAATCTGCTCTCCATAATCCAACTCTCAGAGTTCATTCTTTTACCACTTGTGTTGCTCTAACCGACAGTGATTTCTGGTTAAGCTACAACTCGATTTTAAATTCTTTTTTTTTTGAAATCGCTTTCAAATCTCACCAGGATCATAGCTCTCCCCATTTCTGTAATATCCTCTAGCCCTATAACCCTCCAAGATATTTGCCCTCCTTTAATTCTGGCCTCGCCTAACCCAGAATCGATGGCCATGCCTTTAGCTGCCAAAGTCCGAAGGTCTGGAATGATCTGCCAAAAGCCTTCTATCCCTTCACTTCTCTCCCCTTTTTATAATCTTTCTTAAAAATTCAGCCAAGTTCTTATACTGTATCTCCCAAAGAGCTCAGTGCCAATTTTTGTTTGCTTGCACTATCCACAAGGCTATAAATGTACAAGGCACAGTTAGTAAATTTGTGGATGATACTAAAATAGGTGGTATCATAGACAGAGAAGGTGGTTATCAAAAATTACAGGAGGATCTTGATCAGCTGGGTAAGTGGGCTGAAGACTGGCAAATGGCTTTCTGCTTGGATAAGTGTGAAGTGCTGAATTTTGGGAAGTCAAACCAGGGTAGGACGAACAGTGAATGGTTGGGCCCTGGGGAGTGTTGTGGAACAGAGGGATCGAGCACTACAAGTACATAGTTCGCTGAAAGCGGCATCACAGGTAGATAGGATGGTGAAGAAGGCATTTGGTATGCTGGCCCTCATCAGTCAATGCATGGAGTATAGGAGTTGGGATGTTACATGTTGCAGTTGCTTTGGTGAAACCTCACTTGGAGTATTGTGTATAGTTTTGGTCACCCTGTTATAGGAAAGACATCATTAAACAGGAAAGAGTGCAAAGAAGATTGACCAGGATGCTACTAGGACTCAAGGGTCTGAATTATAGGGAGAGGTTGGGCAGGCTAGAACTTTATTCCTTGAAATGTAGGAGATTAAGGTGTGACCTTATAGAGGTGTATAAATTCATGAAAATTTGAGGCTCATAGGATATGGCAGTACAAGAATTCATTTTGTGGATTAGTCAGGATTATATTTGAGTTAATCAGCTATGAATGATGGAAATGAGGGAATTATCAGACAGGCCTAGATTATAATGACTGTTAAATAGTACAGTAGTTCCAATTATTGTTTTCCAAATTAGTTTCCTGCTCCATGGTTCTTTGAAAGGGAATTAAGAGAATAGCTGAACACATAACTCGCTAGCAATGCTAAATCTGCACCATAATATCCCAATGTGATTTAAGCTATCTTGTGTGGATTAGCATTATCACTGTGGCATTTAAAGCCGGTTCATCACTGTCTGGAACAAGAGAGGGAAGCAGAAGACTAGTCTCTTAGATTATAATGTATTTTAAGTTGTCGTAGCCTTTTCCAGAATGGAAAGTGGGCTTTTAAATCTTATAACAACACAGAAGGAGGCCATTTGGCAGAGAGGATCCATTCATCCCATTCCCACCGCCCCCCCCCCCTCCTTATTTCCTGGTTCCCCTGAACACATTCTCTTTCAGCCATGCCCATCAATTTAGGGCAGCACATTGGTGCAGCCAGTAGAGCTGTCACCTCACAGCCCCAGCAGCCCAGGTTCAATCCTGACTGCCAGTACCATTGGTGTGCTGGTTGCTAGGTTAATTGGCCACTGTAAATTGCCCCTAGTGTCTAAGTGAGTAGTAGAATCTGGAGGGAGTTGATGGGAATGCGGGGAGAACAAAATGGGATTTGCGTAGGATTAATGTAAATGGGTGGTTGATGGTCGAGATGGACTTGGACTGTTTCTCTGCCATATAACTCTGTCTCTATAATTGTTCCTTGATTCTTTTCGCCTTTAAGCTACACGAAAGGGTAATTTATAGCACTGGTTAACCTATCAGCCTGCACGTCTTTGGGTTGTGGGAGGAAACCAAAGCACCTGGAGGAAACCAGTAGAGTCACAGGGAGAATAAGCAAACACTTACAAATAGCACCCAAGGTCGGAATTGAACTGGTTCCCTGGGGCTGTGAGGCAAAAGCACTAACTGCTGCATCTGCCACCAACATTGCTAAATTTCTATTCTCTTGTTATTAACAAATTAGCTACATGACAAGCATTTGGGAAGCACCCCTGAAGCTGAATGATCTACACTGTACCTTCCCAGTGAAGTGAAATTAAATCCCATTACTTAAAAATAACCAGATTCATATGAATAAAAATCTCAGCCACACCCTTCACCAGTTTATCTGCAATCCTGTCAGCCAGTATTTGTGGAAGTATGGCAGGTTCTTCTGCATATTGTCATTCACGCTTGTCCTACGAACAGCTATCTGATGCTGAAGTATCATGGGGAAATGGTCCCGTCTAATTGCATAGTTGTGATACAAGAGAAATATCAATGTGCAAGGTTGCTGGCCCAAGAAATCCCAGTGTAAATCACAAGACAGAAGTCAAGTGATCTTACCCATACAAAATATAAAGTGACAGAGCTTCAGTCGAATTATTTGAAGCTGCAGTTTGTTGTTAGCTTTAAACAAAATGAATTAAGATATATTTTCATTACAAGCCCATAATTCTATTCTTAAAATAGTACAATAGGAATTAATTTTTGTCCGACATTAAGGTAATATTATCAATTACATGACAAAGATAAAAATACTTACAAGTAACATAGCAAAGATCAATAATAATGAATGGATTGTCACACAAAAACCTACCCACTTCACTAAGATATTTATTTATTAGTCACATGTACATCGAAACACAGTGAAATGCATCTTTTGCGTAGAGTGTTCTGAGGGCAGCCCGCAAGTGTCGCCACGCTTCCGGCACCAACACAGCATGCCCACAACTTCCTAACCCGTACGTCTTTGGAATGTGGGAGGAAACCGGAGCACGCAGAGGAAACCCATGCAGACACGGGGAGAACGTATGAACTCCTTACGGACAGTGGCGGGAATTGAACCCGGATCGTTGGCGCTGTAAAGCGTTAAGCTAACCGCTACACTACCGTGCCTGCCCTAATCTCCCATCCTAACCCAATCTAGGGTGTATGTGAATCCAAAGCACCGATTTTGTTGACACAGTTCAAGGGGCAATGAAGGATGGGCAATAAATACCAACCTTGCTAGCAACATGCACATTTCATGAATAATGTTTTATTGAAAAAAGATAGACATTCGATCCTCAGAGCACTCAGATACAAGCACCTATTCTATTTACAAACAGCAGTAAATTTGTTGCATCCTCAAGAACATTCCTTTAACAATGAGCACTGCATTGAAGCCTTAAAATTTCATGTGCACTTTTCAGCTGTTGCACAATAAGCTCAGCTGAGCATCAGTTAATGATGTGACTATTGAAGTGGGCCAATGTCTCTTCAGCTGACCTCCAATGGCTGTGAATAAATACCCAATTTCAAATAAAGTCATAATAGTCCAATGCAAAAATCAGACGTGCAGATGTTCACTGATGACCATACACTATTCAGATTCATTTGCAATCCCTGATGAAATAACGCAGAGCATACCTGCACACAGCAAGACCTACACAACATACAAGTGGAGCTAGTGATGTCCTCTTAACATTAAACAGCTTTGCCAACACTCCCGACATCAAATTTTGGGTTGGAGGGGCAAATGGAAGGCATCATCAGTGATAGGAAACTAATTAATCATCTTCTTCTTTGTTGGCAGTGCCTTGAGATCAAGGATGACTTGCTTCCTTTCTGGTCTTCTGGGTTCCAAGATGGCCCACAAGGCCAATGTGGGAACTGCAGACTCCTTCACTGATACGGAAGGAGACTGACAGAATGCTCAAACAATTCCAAGCATCTCAGCACCAGCCAGGGCAAACCGACTTAAATGGCACCCATTCCACCAACTTAAACACTCAAATCCACCACAATCAGTGCACATTGGCTGTGGTTTATAACATTTAAATGTACTTAGGCAAATCGTTCAACAGCACCTCCTGAAGGCAATCTCCACATGGTTAGCAAGAAAATGGGAACACTTTCATCTCTAAGTTACAAACCATTCTGACTTAGAAATATATCCCCTGTTCCTTCATTCTATAAATGAAAGCCCTGTAAATCTCCCTCTAATAAACAGCGGCAACACCTTCAGTACATGAGTTGTAAGGGATTTATAAGGTCAATTCAGGATGGGAATAAATTTTGAACTTACCTGCAATGTCTATCTCCTGTTAATGTTTTATTAAAATTAAACAATTGCAGTATTATTCAGAATCAGAATCAGGTTATTTATCACTGCATTATAGGTCATGAAATTTGTTGTTTTGTGGCAACAGTACAGAGCAAAGACATAAAATTACTACAAATTACAAAATAAATAAATAGTCCAAAAAGAAGGAATAATGACCATTCAGAAATCTGATGGTGGAGGGGAAGAAGCTGTTCCTAAATCATTGAGTGTGGGTCTTCAGGCTCCTGTACCTCCTCCCCGATGGTAGTAACGTAAAGAGGGCATGTCCCGGATGGTGACGGTCCTCAGTGATGGATGCCACCTTCCTGAGGCACCGCCTCTTGAAGATGTCCTCGATGGTGGGGAGAGTTGTGCCCCTGATGGAGCTGGCTGAGTCTACAACCCTCTGCAGCCTCTTGCGATCCTGCACATTGGAGCCTCCATACCAGGCGGTGATGCAACCAGTCAGAATGCTCTCCACCGTACATCTAGAGAAATTTGCAAGGGTCTTTGGTGACAAACCATATCTCCTCAGGATTTTAAAACAGGATTAAACAGCTTCAGGTCATCCCACATAGTACTTTGAGATTGGAAGTATTTTAATAGAATTAATAATTGGCGTGCCTGAAAAAATTTAAGCCGCATGGCTCTCCTTGGACAGATACAGAGAAACTAATTATTTTCTAAAGACAAGGCAAAGAGATAAGTTGATTGATCAGCTCCTGAAGTAGGACATCCCCCTCTAGTGGCCTGGCACACCATTACACTTGGAAAACATGGACCTCTTCTGCTATCTTGGGAGCCATCCCTCAGCAAGGGCAGATATTGACATTTATTACTTCGATGTGCCAGCATAGCTTTTGGTTGATTGAGGGTCTCAGATCTGACACAAAACTAATGGTCCGCTGGGGGCAATGATCCGCATCTTCCAGTATGCTTCTGAGACCTGGACGACCTACAGCATGGGAAAGATACCATCAATGCTGTCTCTGCAAAATCCTCCAAATTTACTGGAAGGATAGGTGAACCATGTCAGTGTCCTCTCCCAGGCTAACATCCCCAGCATAGAGCATACACTGAGTTGGCTCTGTTGGGCAGGTCATGCTGTTCACACATCTAACACCAGATGCCCAATACAAAAACTCTTCCTGAAGCTTTTTGCCGTGGAAGAAGATTACCAGAGAGGAAAAGATTCAAGTATGTGTACAAAGTCTCCAACATCCCCCATCCTGAAAGTCCTTGGTCCATACTATCTCAAAGTGGAGGAGGAGCATTCAGGATGATATTGAGAACCTGGGCTTCATGTGCCAGTAGCACAAGAAACCCTGTGTAACCAGCCATCTCATCTACCACCCAACTGCCCACCCAGTCATGCAACTCCTGCCCCATCTACGGAAGGGTCTGCAGTCCCCACATTGGCCATATCAGTCACCTCAGAATCCGCAAAACTGGAGTAAGTCATCCTGGATTCCAAGGGACCTCCTTGGAAGGAGAACACCATTACATAGGAAGGCACAGGCAAAAAAGATTCACCAACCAATCTGATCAATCTGACAACTTGTCTCATAATTGAATGAGTAAATGGACTATGAACTATAATCCTGAATTACAAAGCAAATCATAGAACATAGAACAGTACTGCACAGGAACAGGCTCTTCAGCCCACGATGTTGTGCTGAACTACTTAAGCTAGTAATTAAACGCCTAACTAAACTAATCCCTTCTACCTGCACGTGGTCCATTTCCCTCCATTCTCTGCATATTCATGTGCCTGTCTAAGATCCTCTTAAATGCCTCTATTGTATCTGCCTCCACCACCACCACCCCTGGCAGCACATTTCAGGCACCCACCACCACTCTCTGTGTAAAAAAACTTGCCCACACATCTCCTTTGAACTTTCCCCTTCCCAACTTAAATGAATGCTCTCTAGTATTAGACATTTTGATACCATATACAGTAAAACTCCAATAATCTGGCATGCTTAGGACTTAGTGTCGAACTGGCAGATTTTCTGAATTAATGGATGTTATTCTATTAATACCCTAACACACAGTATTATAATCAACTTATGTGAATGGAGTAAGTTTACTAAGTAATAAGTTTGACAAGGTTTCACATGGTAGGCTGCTCTGGAAGATTAGATTGCATGGGATCCAGGGAGAGCTAGCTAACTGAATATAGAATTGGCTTGATGGTAGGAAGCCAAAAAGGTGATGGCGGGATGTTGTTTTTTGGACTGGAGCCGTGACTAGTGGTGTGCCTCAAGTGTCGGGGCTGGGCCCATTTTTGTTTGTCATCTATATCAATGATTTGGATGAGAATGTACAAGGCATGGGTAGTAAGTTTGCAGATAACCTTCTTCACTGTCTACAATGTTGTTATCAAGAATTACAGTGGGATCTTGATCAGCTGGGAAATCATGCTGAGGAATGGCAAATGGAGTTTAATTCAGTAAAGTGCGAGGTGTTGATTTTGGGAAGTCAAACCAGGGTAGGATTTTCACAGTGAACAGTAGGCCCAAGGGACTGTTGTCGAACAAAGTACAAGTACATAGTTCTAGGAGTACAAGTACATAGTTCTCTGAAAGTGGTATCACAGGTGGACAGGGTGGTGAAGAAGGCTTTTGGCACGCTGGCCTTCATTAGTCAGGGTATTGAGTATACAAGTTGGGATGTTATATTGCAGTTGTACAAGACATTGGTGAGGCTGCACTTGGAATATTGTGTTCAGTTCCGATCACCCTGCTAAAGGAAAGATGCCATTAAGCTGGAAAGGGTGCAGAGGAGATTTACCAGGATGTTGCCAGAACTCAAGGGACTGGGTGAGAGAGAGAGATTGGGCAGCGAGTACTTTATTCCATGGAAAGTTAGAGGCTAAGAGGTGATCTTATAGAGGTGTATAAGATCATGAGGGGCATAGACAGACTGTGAATGCACAGGGTTGGGGAATCAAGATCTAGGGAGCAAAGGTTTAAGGTTAGAGGGGAGAGATTTAATCGGAACCTGAGGGCCAACGTTTTCCACACAAAGGGTGGTGCGTATATGGAACGAGCTGCTAGAGGAAGTGGTTGAGTCGTGTACAATAATAACATTTCAAAGGCATTGGACAGGTACATGGATAGGAAAGGTTCAGAGGGATACGAGTCAAATGCAAGCAAATGAGACTAGCTTAGATGGGCATCTTGGTCAGCATGGATGAGTTGGGCCGAAGGGCTTGTTTCCATGCTGTATGACTCTAAAGGAATTGCAGCCCTGGTCAATGGAAAAGGAGCTGGGAAACGGCCCCGGATGGTCGGAAAGGGAGCATGGCAAACATCACCTGGTGAGCCAGATACAAAACCATCCAGATTTCCAAATAGTCGGGTAGTGGATTATCTGTTCTTCTGTACTGAACCACATCATACAAGAGAAACCCTCTGTTCTATTTGTGATGACTTTGTAAGCTACCATGAGAAAAAATTTTTGACTATCTATCCTCTCATAACCTTATATACTTCTATCAGGTCACCCCTTAGCCTCCCTTGCTCTTTCGTTGTGCAATTGGCCAACACCCCCACTTTCAATGTAATGATGGAGGGAAGATTATTTTCCAAACAGCCAAAAGATGTTTCAACCGAGGACACTACCTGAGAGCTCCTGAAAATACATCCTGTGCCCAAGATGATTGGCCCCCATCAACCTCAACCATCTTCCTTTGTGTGAGCAACCACCCAGGGGAACATACCCACCGATTCCCACTGAACTCGATTCTACCAGGGCTCCTTGATGCATTGTGCATACGAATGCTGCCTTGGTACGAAGAGCAGGAAATTTCATGTCACATCTGGGATCCTTGTTCATACTTGGATCAGGACTGTAATGAGATCTGGAGCCACGTCGTCCTGGCAAAACCCAAACTAATCATCAATGAGAATGTTATTGCTCAATATGTGACCCAGAGAACCACAACCTTGTAGCTTAGCTCAGACAAATCAATCCTAGATGTAGAATCAATCCTAGATTCTGGTTTGTCACATTTTGAAGTTTGTGTGCCTGGCTGATAACCAATGCCCTTGCCTCATCTGATGGATAAATCTTGAATTAGAATAATGGGATGCATTATAACACCAACAATGTCTTTGCAATTAGAAAATGGATTTAAACTTTGCTCACGAACTGTCCACTGCACTTTTATACCTACCATTGGGTCCATGAAAGCAAAGGCATGGTTGCTTTGTCCAAGCCAACATTATGTAACAGGGATCTATTGATCAAATTGCAGTTTCTTGGACATTGATTACATGTTTTAACACAGTGTTTGAGTACAGTGAATGTCACATTTCTGGGCATGCTTCTTTTTTGGGTAAAAAAAAAGGCAGTCATCCCTATCCATGCTTCGAACTGATCTTTAAACAATGAATCTAATTTATTCATTTCAACACCTGACTACATGCTCAGAGATAGTGTAGGAACTCCCTAAAGACATTCCGATTAATACTTTTCTTTGAAGCAAATTGAATTCTGTGCATGGGGTCAAACCCATTCGAGCCCAGCATTAGAATCAACTTGAACTGCATTGACCCCAGAGCAATGCAGTGACTTTGGGTGGTGGAAGAGGCAACAACAACATTGATTTCCATTTTAAGGCATCTTGGCCCAAAGTGGAACACCAACTGAATGAAGAAGAATAATTGAATCATTATGGCACAGGAGTAAGCCGTTCAGCCCATCAACTCTGTTGTGGCTGCTGGTAGAGAGATCCCGTCAATTCCATTGCCTTGACCTTTCCCCATAGCCCTGCAAATGACTCTCCCTTCAGTGCCTATTCAATTCCCTTTTGAGTTCAAGTTCAAGTTACTTTATTCAAGTTCAAGTTACTTTATTGTCATTCATCCATGCTATAAAAACACATGGCGGAACGAAATGTCCTTTCCACCAGACTCACACAACAGAGGACATACATAGAACATTAGACATACAATAAACACAAACAAAAAAAATCACAAAAAAAATAGTGCAAGCACAAATAGTGCAAAAAAAGTATATACAAAATACAAATTTAGTGCAGAGTCAGCGCAAAACCGAGTTGGACAAGAGAAATACAAGCTCAGTGTGTTGTACTCATTGTATAAACATGTTCAGCAGCAGCCAAAGTTCTTATACGCTGTTGTGCAAACCAGACCTTTTGATGTGGCATTTGTCTACCAGGGTATTCAGGAGCCTGCCAGCCTGGGGGAAAAACTGTTGTGCAATCTAGTAGTTCTGGCCCGGATGCTCCGGTACCGCTTGCCAGATGGCAGTGGGACAAATAGGTCATGGGAGGGATGAGAAGGGTCGTCTATAATTCTATAAACCTCACGTGTGCATCGTGTATTGTAAATATCCGAGATGGAGGGAAGTGGTACTCCAATGATCTTTTTCGCTGTACTCGCAATTCTCTGCAAAGACTTACGGTCAGAGGTGTTACAGTTACTGTACCAGGCAGAGATGCAGCTGGTCAGGACACTCTCAATGGTACCCCTGTAGAATGTAGTGAGGGTGGGGAAGGGCAGGTTTGTTCTTTTCAGCCGCCGTAAAAAGTGGAGACGCTGCTGTGCCTTCTTGGCGAGGGGAGAGACGTTAGTTGACCAGGGCAGGTCGTCTGCTATATGTATTCCCAAGAACTTAACAGCTGACTCGCTGTACAATGATGCCATTGATGCACAGGGGTAAAAGTGGTCAGCCTGAGCCTTTCTAAATTCCACAATCATCTCTCTTGTTTTGTCCACATTCAAGGAGAGATTGTTGACTGAGCACCAATCCGCCAGCCTCTCCACCTCCTCTCTGTAAGCTGTTTCATCGTTCCTGCTGATGAGGCCCATCACTGTTGTATCATCAGCAAACGATGATACAGTTAGAGCTTGAGTTGGCAGAACAGTCATGGGTCAGCAGTGTGAACAGCAGTGGACTGAGCACACAGCCCTGGGGGGCTCCAGTGCTCAGCCTGGTGATTTTTGAGATCGTATTTCCAATACGAACTGACTGTGGCCTTTCAGAGAGGAAGTCCAGAATCTAATTGCAGGTGGAGGTGCTAAGGCCCAGTAGGTGTAGCTTCCTTATGAGGTTCTGTGGGAAAGTGTTGAAGGCAGAGCTGGAGTCTATAGAGAGCTTTCTAACGTGTCCTTTTGATCTAGGTGAGACAAGGCCAGGTGGAGGGCAAAGGACACTGCATCTTCGGTTGACCGATTGGGGCAGTATGCAAACTGAAGGGATCCAGTGAGGGAGGGAGAATGGATTTAATGTGTTGCAAGACTAACCTCTCGAAGCACTTCATGATGACTGAAGTCAGTGCCACGGGGCGGTAGTCATTTAAACAGGTTACAGGTGTCTTTTTAGGCACTGGTATAATGGTGGTAGATTTGAAACATACGGGGACAACTGCTTGGCTCAAAGAAACATTAAAGATGTCAGTGAATACATCTGCCAGCTGGTCTGCGCAGTCCCTGAGCACACAGCCAGGTATGTTATCAGGTCCCACTGATTTCCGAGGGTCAACCCTGGATAATATCTTCCTCACACTAGCTGAGGACAGACAAAGTACCTGGTCATTGAGCGGTGGAGGTGTCTTGCTCGCAGGTTCGTTGTTAAGTACATCAAGCTGAGCATAAAAGTCGTTCAGTGCATCTGGGAGGGAGGCGTCATTGTTCCAAGTGTGAGGTGGGGGCTTGTAGTCCATGATGGCCTGGATGCCCTGCCACAGATGTCTTGTGTCCTTGGTGTCAGAGAAGTAGCCCTGGATCTTCTGGGCATAACTCCTCTTTGCCTTCCTGACGCCACAGGACAGGTTGGCCCTCGCTGTCCTGAGGGCGTCCACATCACCTGACCTCAAGGTAGCGTCTCGACTTTTCAACAGTTGATGTATCTCTGCTGTCAGCTATGGCTTCTGGTTGGCGCGTGTGGTGATGGTTTTGGTGACAGTGACATCGTCAATGCACTTGTTGATGTAGTCAGTCACCGCAGCTGCATACTCCTCTAAATTGCTGGTATGGTCATAGGTCTCTGCTTCTCTAAACATGCTCCAGTGCGTGTTTTCAAAGCAGTCCTGTAAGGCTGACATTGCATTCACAGGCCATAATCTTATCTGCTTTCGGGAGGGTTTGTAGCGTCTAAAGAGTGGTTTGTATGTTGGAGCAGCATAACAGAGACGTGGTCTGAGTAGCCAAGGTGGGGGCGGGGGACAGCTCTGTATGCATTCTTGATATTTGTGAATACCAAGTCCAATGTATTCATTCCCCAGGTTGCAAAGTCAACATATTGGAAAAATTTTGGAAGCACCGATTTTAAGTTAGCATGGTTAAAATCTCCAGCGACAATAAAACAGCCGTTGGGATGAGCAGTTTGAAGGTCACTTATCGCTCCGTAAAGTTCACACAGTGCTTCCCTGGCATTAACACCTGGGGAGATGTACACAGCCATGATAACAATGGCTGTGAACTCCCTCGGCAGATAGTATGGCCGGCATTTAACTATAGCAAACTTCACTAGCAGTGAACAGTGCTTCGAGACCAGCACAGCATTATTGCACCATTCGTTGTTTATATAAACACACAAACCACCTCCGCGGGTCTTACCAGACACTGACGCTACCCTATCTGCTCGGAAGGAGGTCAGCCCATCCAGCTGAATAGCAGCATCGGGAATGTTGTTATTGAGCCACGTTTCCGTAAAGATAAAAATGCAGCAATTTTTCATCTCCCGGTGGACTGCCCTTCACAGTTGAATGCAGTCCAACTTGTTTTCCAGGGAGCAAACATTAGCAAGCAACATCGACAGGAGCGCTAGTCTGACAGGGTGAGCCTTTAGCCTGAGATAGAATCCGCTCTGCTTACCCCGCTTCTGTTTCCTCTCACACCACCTACGGCGTCTCCTCACTGGGGCAGCCGAGGTGAGCAGCACGTTGGTGGGGTCAAGTTCAGGTCTGCGCAACAAGCCAAGGTTACTCATCTCTGCCGTCGGTGTCCAGACAGAGTAAAGTAATGGTTTGCTGCCGATGTCCAACAGTATCTGTCGGTTGTTTGAGTAATTCCGTACTTTCCAAGTAATCTCCTGTAGTTTATCATTGTTGAAAACATCAGGAATGACACTAACATTTAAACAATTGTGTGAGTCGGACGAATACGTCACTGCATCTAAGTGCACCGCCATCTTAAACTGAAATCTCTGACTGACTTTATTTCAAACACACTTCCATTGTAACTACTCTCCATGCAGAGAAAGATTTTCCTCACGCCCCCCCCCCGTATCTTTTATCCAAAATTTTAAATCTGCATCTCCAGTCCTTTGATCATCCACTAATGGGAAGAACTTCCCACTATCTACCCCATGTAAGCCAACCAGATCACATTTCTTTATTCGTCACATGTACATCAAATCACACAGTGAAATGCATCTTTTGCGTAAAGTGTTCCGGGGGCAGCCCGCAAGTGTTGCCACGCTTCTGGCACCAACATAGCATGCCCACAACTTCCTAAACCATACATCTTTGGAATGTGGGAGGAAACCGGAGCACCTGGAGGAAACCCACGCAGACACGGGGAGAACGTCATAGACAGTGGCCGAATTGAACCCAGGTTGCTGGCGCTGTAATAGCATTACGCTAACAGCTACACTACCGTGCATCTCTCTGAAATCATCTTTCAACCTCCAAACTACAGCACCAAGTAGCCAAGGCAGTTCTTTTCTTTCCTCATTACCCCAGAAAGCTGAATGTTTGTCCCCTCCCAATTGGTTCAGTAAAGAAAACAAATAATTTATGACACCATAACAGTCCACATGATCCATTTGCAAAATAACCATCCGATGCAAAGTGCTTTCAGCAATATAAACCGAGGGTGCACGATGTATGAGAAGCAGATTTTTAAAATGGTAGGTTCACTGAAAATAGATTATCTAACTGCTCATTACCACCTTATGTAACAGCTACCATAGCAACCCACCACGATGAGTTTTTCCCCATTTCTCTTTATTTCAAAGCACTTTGAAGAATCAGAAATATTCCAACAGCATTTTTAAAAACGAACATCTCAAGAATTTGAATGGTTTATGCTACGAAATAATCAAGCCTAGTAATTGGATCCATTCGCACCCATTTCTCAAGTGTAAATTTCACCTAAAAAGTAATTTTACCTGAGTTAGATAAGCTAACGATTATTTCTGGGTGAAATTATGTCCATTGGGAAATTAGTCCAGACATTCACAGATGGAATGCACCTTGGCACAGCTGATGTTTTCCTGGCATTTGTAACGCACCAAATGAAGTCACAAGTTACACAACATACTTATTGAAATAAATTGAAGCTTACAGGTGCAACCCAAGATCTTCACTGAAAACTCCAAAAAGGAGCTGCACCGAGATCAGCTTTGTTCTGACATTCATATCTTGCATACGCTTACAATATTAGAAACCCGATGACTGATTGTTACATCAATCCTTGCTGCCTTTTTATAGAACCCACATATGATCTCAAATAATGATGAGTCAGAATGCTGGAAGGAGATAGAGAGCCTAGTGACATGGTGTCATGACAACAACCTTTCCCTCAATGTCAGCAAAACAGAAGAGCTGTTCATTCACCTCAGGAAGGGAGGGAAGGGGGCGCGGTGCAGTCTGTCCTGTTTACATCAATGGTGCTGAGGTGGAGATGGTTCAGAGCTTCAAATCCCTAGTAGTAAACATCATCAATAGCCTGTCCTGGTCCAACCACATAGACGCCATGGGCAAGAAAGCACACAAGCGCTTCTACTTCCTCAGGAAGCTAAAGAAATTCAGCATGTCTCTGTTGACTCTCACCAACTTTAAAGATGCACCATAGAAAGCATCCTATCTGGATGCATCATGGCTTGGTATGGCAACTGCTCTGCCCCGAGACTGCAAGAAACTGCAGAAAGTTGTGGACATACCCCAGCACATCACGAAAATCAGCCTCCCCTCCATGGACTCACTTCGCTGCCTCGGTAAAGCAGCCAGCATAATCACTCCTCCCACCCTGAACATTCTCTCTTCTCCCCCCTCCCAATGGGAAGATGATACATAAGCCTGAAAGCAAGTACCATGAGGCTTAAGAACAGCATTGAACAGACCTCTTGTACGATAAGATAGACTCTTAACCTCACAGTCTATCTCATCATGGCCTTGCACCTATTGTCTGCCTGCACTGCACTTTCTCTATGACTGTGACACTATATTCTGCATTTTGTCATTGAGATAGCACAAGGGAAAAACAATGTACTGACGTGATAAAATGATCTGTACGGATGGCATGTAAAACAAAGTTTTTCACTGTACCTTGGTATGTGATAGTAATAAACAGATTTATGATCTGCGTGCTGTGATCTCTGCCCTCTTGATAATCCCACACCTCACAGTTCCTCGGGGCCATTCATGGATAGTGACTCTATAGGGGCACAGGAATCCATGGTGAGTGACCAAACAGATTGCTGTGTCTTCCCAGCTCCCCTCCAATGTCACCTTGTGCGCAGCTTTGTTTCTGACACATGGAGAGTTCTTTTAAGGTTGGTTCAAGTTCAAATTCATTGTTGTCATGGGCATACATGCACAGGATATTTTGCAGCTGTACATTACAAGACGAGGACAAAGATGTTGCCAATGATCAGCACAGCAAAGGCACAGGTAGTGAGGAGTCTTCTATGCATCTCCTGATGAGAACTGCACAAGCTCCCATTTTAGATAGCTTAGAGTGCACAACACCATAGTGATCACTTCCTGATCAACATCATGATTTTTTGCTTAAACAGGGTGTCCACTTGGGCATTTGCATTATGCATGGCACATATTTAACACATGATAACCAATTTCTAGACAATGGCCTTAAATAAGCCCCAAAGCCACAGAAATACTTTAGAACCTGTATTACACTTCAGTGATGACAAAACATTGCTCAGCACCAAGCCCCCTGGACCTCACCCCATCAGCCCCCCACAGCAAGAGATGTAATCCAAAGTTAGAAAGAAAACGTGCAAAAGAATCTGTCCGATAAATTGTTTGCTCCTCCACCCTTTGAAGTCCAAGAGGCGCAGGCAAGATCAAAAGGTATCTTCCAATATTAAACACACTGTCAATCAAAACCAGCTTTCAAAAGGATTCCTCCAGTTACCAGAAAATTAATTCAGCAATTTTTGTTTCTACCAGTCTTACATTTTCCACCGTCAAGAAGCAGCCCATCTGTGATAGTTCCCTAATGGGACAATTACCGAGGCTGAGCACACAACCATAAGTGGGAGCCTCAACATTTGTGCTTCTATCATGAACTTGGACCATCAACCAATCCACAATAAACAAACTCAGACTTTAGCTACACACCAGCCAGGGCTATGGATATATTTATCTCTGTACAATAAATGACAGGAAAAAAGCAGCATCTGCTAAAATCCTCTGAGAAAATTATTCAGGTGATTTAACTCATTTTGCATACATGCAATGTGGGCTCCATGTAGATTTAGTTCAGCTGGTCTCACTCCGTGTCTCTACTTGTACCTCTGCAAATTCTTTCATTTTAGATAGTAAACCAGTTCTTTTCTGAATGCTACAATTCAATATATCACCACTACTACCACTGGCAAGACATTCCAGACCCCAACCACTTTCTGTGCTTAAAAAAAAACCTCTTCATTATTTAAATATACAGTAGCTTTCCAGATTCCTTTTTATACAGCATAAAAACCTGAACTGAAAGGCTGGATAATACTGTTATCCAAAAACACAGGTACAGATGCCTTAACTATGGATGGAGACATAAATTCAAATCCCACCAAGGTAGCTGGGGAATTCAAATTCAAATAGTTAATGAAATTGAAATAAAAAGCTAGTCTCAGTAATGTAATCATGAAATTACTAGTGCAGCGGTTAGCATAACACTATTAGAGCGCCAGCGACCCGGGTTCAATTCCGGCCACTGTCTGTAAGGAGTTTGTACATTCTCCCCGTGTCTGCGTGGGTTTCCTCCGGGTGCTCCGGTTTCCTCCCACATTCCAAAGATGTACAGGTTAGGAAGTTGTGGGCATGCTATGTTGGCGCCGGAAGCATGGCGACACTTGTGGGCTGCCCCCAGAACACTCAATGCAAAATA
Source organism: Pristis pectinata (assembly GCF_009764475.1). Taxonomy (NCBI): domain Eukaryota; kingdom Metazoa; phylum Chordata; class Chondrichthyes; order Rhinopristiformes; family Pristidae; genus Pristis; species Pristis pectinata. The sequence continues at coordinate 12,170,978 of NC_067409.1, forward strand.
TGTATTTCACTGTGTGTTTCGATGTACATGTGATTAATAAAGATATTTATCTAAAAAAACCCTAGATTATGTCCTTCAGGGAAGGAAATATACTGCCTTTACCCTGGTCTGGCTGATGCACAACTCCAGATCACCAAAGATTTCCTTTTAACCACCTCCCCAGTTCAGGGGAATTAGGGTTGGACCATAAATACTGGCCACATCAGTAATGTTCACATCCTGTGAGTGTGTGAATAAAAATACTTCTGGTCTGAGAATACATTTTAAACCCTAGCTCTTGTCAGCTATTAAAAATTTCTGAATTCTCCCCCTTCTGTTAACTTCTTGTAGGAATTGAATGTCACTTTTGTAATCAAATTACCATACAAAATCCAGATTGCTATCTTGCTTTTGTTTTTGCATAGAATGTGAAGTATAAGATGAGATAAGATTTCATATGTACATCAAAACACACAGTGAAATGCATCTTTTTGCAAAGAGTGTTCTGGGGGCAGCCCGCAAGTGTCACCACAGTTCAGGCCTGTGTTTATACTCCTTGCAAATCTTCTCTCAAACTCCTACATCTAGCCAAATTAACATATATATTTCTCTCTTCCAAGTACTGATCCATTCTAAGTGCTTCCATGTTATTCATATGGGAGCACCATCACCTAGAAGTTCCCTGCAAGTAACACACCACGTTGATTTGGAAATATATTGCTGTTCCTTCATCATCACTGGATATAAATCCAGGAACTCTACTCAACTATGCTGAGGGAGTACTTTGACTTGGAGAATTGTAGCGGTTCAGGACAGTTCACTCCCACCCTCTCAAGTTCATTTAGTGAAGGGCAGTAAATACAGTCCTTGCCAGTAATGCCCACATCACAGGAATTGTGAATGGAATTGAACAGTGCCCAATCATCATTGAACACCCTCATTTCTGACCTTACGATGGAAGTAAGGCCACTGAAGAAATAAGAGAGTTGGGCAAGAATATTATTCCCCCCCCCCCCCGAGGAATTCTGGCAGAGATGGGGGAATGAGGTTGATCTCCAAGAGCTGGCATTGGCTCAATGGGCCAAGTGGCCTACATTGTAAGAAAAATTGGAAACATGAAAAGTCATGTCCTGGGACTGGGATGATGATCTCCAACAACCACAACCATTTTTCTTTGTGCCAGGTATGACTCCAGCTTTTGGAGTGTTTTCCTTTTGACGTGCATTGGCTTCGGTTTTACCAGAGATCCCCTGTGTCACACTCAGTCAAACGTTGCCTTGGTATCCAGGGACAATTACTCCCACCTCACCTCCAGAACTGAGCTCTTGGGTCCACATTTGAATGAAGGCTATGATGAGATCTGGTTGAAATAAAAAATGCAGCAACAATGAGTTGGTTATTGACAAGTAGGTGCCACACAACAGCACTGTTGGTGATGGCTTCCTTCATATTGCTCATGATTGAGAGTAGGCTGATTGGGCAATAATTAGCCAGATTGGATTTGTCCTGCATTTTGTGAATGGGGCATAACTGGTAATCTTCCCCATCACTGGAGAAATGCCAATGTGGTAACTATACAGGACCAGATTAGCTAGAGACACAGATAGCTGTAAAAGCAAAGGGAAATGTAAGGGTTAATAATGTACAGCTGTTATTGCTTCAGCCATGGCGTGACTATAGTTATGACTACAAGATGTGCAGGTGCTTGGGTGAAACAAAGAAGTGCTTAAGGCATATCTTGTTTTGCTAAAGGTTGCTGCAAGCAACTGCCCAAGCATGAGCAACTCTGCACATAGGCATCCTTAGATTAAGTATAAAAGGAGGGACACAAACATGTAAATCTTTGAGTGGGGATCAGTACAGAGCTCAGGTTACACTGTTTACTCTCTCTGTATCCCTCACTCCTGCTAGCGTTAAATAATAAAGCATTAATTGTATGCTCCTTGGTTCTGCAGTTGTCTACTTTATTACAGCGCGGACTGACTTCACATAGTTCTGCAGTGCAGGTCTTCAGTTCAACTGATGGGATGTTGTCTGTTTGCTGTATCCAGTGGTTTCTTGATATCATGTGGAGATAATCCAGTTGTCTAGAGAACGGCTTCTGTGATGATGGTGACATCGGGAGGAAGCCCAGATGGATCATCTCTTTGGCACTTCTGACTGAATATGATTGCAAATGCTTCAGCCCTTTCTTTAGCATTTCACCCTTTTCTTTACTACCACCATTGCACCATATCCACAGTGTGTACCAGCAACAATATACACTGCAGTCACTTACCAAGGTTATTTTAACAGCACCTTCCAAACCCATTACCTCTACCACCAAGACAAAGGTTTTGAGAATGACAATATATGAAAACACTACCACTTGTAGGCTGCCCTCCAACTCACATTTTTCAATCATTTATTTCACACCTATTTTTGCATTAACAAATAAAATGTTCTTTCACAAACCACCTAGCTTGCATTAAGCTCGCCCTGCAAATCAAAATGAAGATTATTTTTTTATTCTATTTTTCCTCATTATCCATAGACTCACTAGGTTAATTCCTGGATTGAAAGAGATGATGTCTGAAGAAGTTAAGCCTACACTTGTTGCAGTTTAAAAGAATGACAGGTCATCTTATTGAAACATAAAAATTTTGAGGGGGATTGACAGGGTTGATGCTGCAAGTACGTTTTTCCCTACTGGGGTTGTGGGGCAAGTACGAGGAATGAAGAGGGCATAATTTCAGAGTAAAGAGTTGCCCATTTAAGGCAGTTAGAAGGAGGAACTTCTTTCCTCAGAGAATCGTGAATCTTCAGAATTCTCTACCCCAGACAGCTGTGGAGAATCAGCCATTGTGTCTATTGAATGTAGAGCATGACAGATATATGAACTATAAGAGATTCAGGAGGTATTGGGAGAGAGCAGGTAATTGCTGTTGAGGCCAAGATCAAATCAGCCATCATCTTAATAAATAGCCAAGGTACTTCGAGGGGCTAATTGGTTTATTCCTGCTCTTGTTCTTTACATTCCAAGTCCCCTTGAACTCAACATTTCTCAATCTGTCACCATGTTAAAAAAGAAATCTATTGTGTTTTGTGCACTGAATTGGATGACCTCATTTTTTTCCACATTACATTCCAACTGCTACGTTCCTACCTACTCACTTAACATGAATATAAACCCTTAATGCCTCAGAAGGACAACCTCTATCCCACTGTTATAAAATTATTGAATAGTTCCCTAGTACGATAAAATGGACTCTTGACCTCAAAATCTAATTCGTTATGACCTTGCACCTTATTGTCTATTTGCACTGCACTTTCTCTGTACTGTAACACCATATTCTGCATTCTGTTATTGTTTTACCCTGTACTACTTCAATGCATTGTGAAATGAATTGATCCGTATGGACGACAAGGTTTTCACTGTAGCTCAGTACATGTGACAATAATAAACCATTCCAATTCATCCCTACACACAATCCAAATTAGCTTTGTATCATCAGCAAACCTGAAACATGACATTTGGTCCCCTCACCCAAATTGTTTATATAATTTGTGAGTAGCAGTGAGCAGTCCCTGCAATACCCCACTCTCGCACAGCTCGTCAACCTGAAAAAGACCCATTTATTCCCACTCTTTGCTTTAGTCTATGAAAACACTTGCTTGCAAACAGTGTTACATTCAAGGTTTTCCAGTGTCACGATTTACATTCTCATTTACCTTTGTGTCATTAGCAAATCTGGCCTCTTGCCCCTTTCACTTAAGTCACCAATTTGATAGTAAATAGTTGAGGCCCCAGCATTAGTCCCTGAGGCATCCCCCCAGTTAGTTTGACCGTCTGAAAAAAATGGCTCATTTATCCAACTTTCTGTAGAAATCTGAAATTCTCTCCTGCAAGGGACTGAGTGCCCAGACAACGTGTGCTTTCATGACCGACTCTAATAGACGTTCGTTCGTGTGGATGTTGAGGGAAGTGAGCCAAGGCAGGTAAATGAAGTTATTATACAGTCCAATCATAGTGAACTGATCGCCCTAGAGGGCTGGAAGGCTGAATATCCTCCTCTTGTTTCACTTTATCCCAGAGCCTGGAATTCCGGGCTAACTATCGTCGTGACCCCTCAGCTGTGAAGATATTGGATAACCATGTTTCTACATTCCACAGAGCGACACAGATTAAAGTGCATCAAAGAAACGATAGAGGTCGACAGTGACTGAGTTATAATGGATGGAAGAAATAATTTCCCACTATTTGGGCTACTGAGGTAAAAAATCATTTTTTCGCCAAAAGCCTCCTTGACCTGGCATCACCAAATTCCGCGTGAACAGACCTGTTTGTCCCTTCCCTCCCGGGATCCAGCACCGGTTAGGTTTTGATTGCTTGACCCAATAAGAATGACTCACCGATGGAGTCAAGTGTGCGACTAGCCGGGGACCCATCTGGCTGCTCCTGCACTCCGTGTGCCCAGACTATAACCCCGGGGGCGCTCCCCAAAATATTCACATAACCTAGCTTCAGATCATTATAAAATGTTGACTTGCATTCAGTCCCACAATTAACCCGAAACGCATTCTCAGAGACAGCGGTTAACTCACTTCCTCAGGCAACAACGAGGAACTGCTCATAAACTATTTTTTTCACGCTTCGTAAATTTCAAATCTACCTGATTGCACTCGCCTTCCAGAAGAACACCCTTTGAACCACGTTTCCAATCCATGATAAACGTTGCAGAGGCAGCAAAGTCCTGAAACTCTTTGTTGCAAAGTCTTGTTACATAGTTCCTGACTGACAGCTACAGTCCCAGGCGCCAGAGCGCAGGCGCAAAACTCCCTGAGGTTGTGGGCGGGAAAAGACACACACACACACACACACACACACACAGGTAGTGGGCATTTACTGCAAGCAATGGTGCCTTGCTAGGAAACATTCAGAAATCCCTATGTAATCCTCCAAAAAACTATCTTAATAAACACCATGGTTGAAAATGTTGCCTTATAAAGTTAATTTGGTGAGTATTGTATGAAAATTTTATGCTGAAACTGGCCATTTGGACCAACTGGTATTGGTTTATGTTCTCCAACATTCTCCTTCAACCTCTTCATCAAACCTTTGGATTGATTATTTTTAGAGAAAACAAAGGACTGCAGATGCTGGAATCTAGATGAAAAAACAACAAGATGCTGGAGAAACTCAGCAGGCCAGGCAGCATCCATGGAGAAAAGCAGACGGTCAAGGTTTCAGTTCAGGACTGAAGATAGGAAAAGGGGAAGCTCAATATACGGGGGAGGGGGGAACAGAGCAGTGATAGGTAGACAAAAGAGGGGAGGCAGGGTGAGCCCAAGGTGGTGATAGGTAGATGCAGGTAAGAGATAGTGATGGGCAGGTGCGGGGGAGGAGGGGAGAGCAGATCCACCAGGGGATGGGTCAAAGGTAAGGAGGCAGGCAGCATGGGGGGAAGGGAGGAGAGGAAAAGGAGAGAGAAAAAAAAGCGAGGAGAGAAAAAGAAATAGGCTAGGAAAGGGAAGAAAAGAAGAGGCAGGGTGCAGGGTTACTTAAACTGAATTGGTAATGTTACCAAAATTTGGAATTTAAATAATTACATTGGTAAACAGAAGTGATGTAGACAATGATAGCTCTTCAAAGAAGAATAGACAGACCAGCACTTACAATCTCTCCCAACATTACCCCTTACTGGCACATTTGATCGGCTGAGCTTGCAACTTGCATTGAGTTCTGAACACAGGCCCCTATCTTGTGTGATGGTCCTAGGTTCACACTACCAAACCAGCCTAAGATGTCCTGTTTGTAAACTTTTTTTTTAGTTTCTGGTTCAACCTGGATTGCAGGCTCTGTCCACACACATGTACAAGGTCACACCTATCATTATCAACCTTGCTCTGTCTTTTCTGCAGGTTCAAAGTTTGAATTGTGAGACACACACCTCCTCCCGGTGCAGCCTCCTCCACATGCAGATTGGGTGACCACTTCATCGAGCACCTTCACTCCATCTGCTGCAAAAGCAGGGATCTCCCGGTGGCCATCCACTTCAATTCCACGTTCCACTCCCATGCTGACATGTCTATCCACAACCTCCTCTACTGTCACGTTGAGACCAGATGCAGGTTGGAGGAACAACACCTCATATTCCGCCTTGGTGGTCTCCAACCTGAAGGTCTCAACATCAATTTCTCTAACTTCTGGTAACCCCTTCCCTCTTCTCCCCCCCTTTGTCTTCTCTCATTCCTGTGGCCCCCTCCTCCCCCCCTTCTCTTTCCCCTTCCCCTGCCCTCATTACCTGTCTATCTATTTCCCACCTCCTTCCCTTCATTCCATGGTCCACTGTCCTCTCCTACTGGATTCCTCCTTCTTCAGCCCTTTGCCTCTTCTGCCTATCACCTCTCGGCTTCTTACATCACCCCCCTCACTTATCCCCTGCCTGCGTGTGCTCCTCCCCCCACCCTTCTTATTCTGGCTTCTGCCCTCTTCTTGTCCAGTCCTGATGAAGGGTCTTGACCCAAAATGTCGACTGTTTATTTCTCCATAGATGCTGCCTGACCTGCTGAGTTCCTCCAGCATTTTGTGTGTGTGTTGCTCCAGATTCCAGCATCTGCAGAATCTCTTGTGTTTCCCTCCTAATTCACATCCTTTTTATCATGTTTAATTACTTTGTTATTAATCATGTGTCTATCCAAAGTTTGAGTTTCTATGATACTGTTCCTCCTGCCTATCTCTTTATTAGATAAGATAAGGTATCTTTATTAGTCATGTGTACATCGAAACACAGTCAAATGCATCTTTTGCGTAGAGTGTTCTGGGGGCAGCCCACAAGGTAATTCCCGACATCCTTATCTCCCTTATACATTAATGTTATTCATAACAATTTGTTTCTGTACCATCTTTACCTCTTGTTTGTTGGTATCTCATCATCTGTACCAGTCTGAGCTTTGTGTCTCCTACCACATCTTTTGTTACTACACCTAACTAGTTGACTAACAAAGTTTATATGCAATTCAAAGTAAGGTATATTCTCATTGGCTTAGCTGAATTCCTAAACTAAAGAAACCTTTGCTACTGTAATGACAGTAAATAATGTTTGTACGTTCAGAGTCATCCATTTCCAACCACATTTTCACTAATGTGGGTTTTCCTATTTGACGCCACAGTGGTGTAGCAGGTAGTGCTGCTGCCTCACAGCTCCAGCAATTCAGGTTCAATCCTGACCTCAGTGGAGCTTGCACATTCTCCCTGTGACTCTGTGGGCTTCCTGGGGTGTGACAATTTCATCCCACATTCCAAACATGTGCTCGTTCTCAGATTCATTCACAATTAGAAATTGCCCCTAGTGTAGTCAGATGGCAGAGAACCAGAGGGAGATGTGGGCAGGTGAGAGAGTAAGTTACAGGAAAATAAGTGAGGAAAGGGATAAGGAGGATGCTTTGAGAATCTACATGGCCATGATGGGGCAAATGGCTCAATACATTGTAAGAAAATATGAAAAAGTTGCTTCACTGATTTCTGGTCCATAAACACATGTAATTAGTCAGTAATCTATGTACAATATCAACATTTTAAAAGCCTCATTCTTAAAACAAAATGTATGGTTGATATTGTATAATATATTGCCAGCACAAGTTTTATTGGTGTTAGTAAACTAGATTTTTAAAAGTTGGTCTACAGAAGTGTTCTATAGTTATTATTGGTAAAAAATGAAAATTTAAGAACTTTCTAACAAGGTACAAATGCTGTTCCTCTTGTGTGTTTTCCCCCTTCAAAGCCTCTCTACCCAAATTATTTCCAGTGGTAACGAGATCCACTCTTCTAAATTCCTTTTGGATTTATTATTGACATATTTATGGCCTCAGAAGAGGAATATCTTCTCCATGCCTATCCTGTCAAAACCATTTCCTAATCTTGAATACTTGTATCATGTCACTCAGTAGTCCTCATTTTTGTAAAGAACTCATTTGTATTAAATTTGAACAAGAAAATCAGTGAAGATTATGTACATCTGTAGGGCAGTTCAGTTTGTTTGGAATCAATACATTCCATTGAAACAGATGCATTCAACCCAACTGAACAGATGTGAATTTATATCTGTGGAGACGTCTATTTTAAGATGTGCTATTACAGTCCAAAAATTATAATCCTTAAGAATGTTATTCCTTGCTTTTAGCCAACACAAGAATTCGTCTTTATTTCATTTATCCGCTAAAAAAAAACACTATCCTGACAAAGACATTTGTTGAGGCACCAGGTGAATTCTTACTTTCATTTCAAGAAATCATGTTGGGTTTTCCAACCAGTCCACATCTAAGAATTAATAATGCCTAAGTTTGATATGCCAATCTATCTTGCATCAAACTATTCCAGATACTAATGTCTATCAAACAATAAATGAAACCAGACTACAATGATCTAAGCTAGTCATTCTTCATCATCTTTAAATACATAAGTATTATGCAGGAAATAATTATAGAAGTTAACTCAAAAAAACCCACAATGAAATCTACCTTTACAGTGGCAGACAACTGGAAGTCAATGGTTAACCTTGTGGGTCAGCCTTTGAGTCCCACACAATGACTGCACTTCCTCCAGAAGCCTTCACCATCTTCCCTTGGCCACTGCCTCTGTGACATCCATTTTCTCCTCTTTCTCCCCTCCCTCCCACTATATCACATGCATTCCCTTTTCTCTCTCCATTTTCACTGCAACTTAAAATATGCCTGTTTTCTAACTTTTCTTAGTTCTTAAGAAAGGCCATTGATGTGAAATTTTAACTTTGTTTCTTTCCCTAAAGATGCTGCCTGACTTTCTCAGTACTCCCAGGATTTTGTGTTTTAATTTCAGATGTCCAACATCTACAATTGTTTGCTTTTCAATCTACAGTATTTTATTACTCATTCCATGAATCAAAAGTTGTGCACATTGCCTATTTCATTCTTCTGCCAGAGAAGGGGAGAAAATTCAAACAGCTACAAAGACAACCGAATGAGTCCTTCTGACTGTGTTAGCACAAAGAAATACCCAGGGCTCCACTGAGTCAGGTAATAGCAGACACTAAGCTAAAGAATGATTGATTTGGTCAAAGGTTTCCAAAGAAAAATCATAAAGAAAGAGTGAGAGATGATGAGTTTGAGGCTTCATATAGTGGCTCCTCAGTGCCTCATCCACTGTCTTTATGAATAGTTAGCTCACATGGAGGTCTGCATTGTGGTGGTGGAGAGGACATGATGATGTACTACCCAAAATTACAAGATTTGAAAGTCTAGCAGAGATTGTAGGAAGGGTTACAAAAGTTCATTGGGGGAGATCAGAAATTAGGGAATTAAAGACAAAACTGAAAATTTCAAATGTGAACCTTTGTGGGACTTGGACCCAGTATGGTATGTTGTAGATAAAATTATTAAAGGCCCAAACAGGGTAGGTAGTCAAGTGTCTTTTTCCCAGGGTGGAAATATTAAATATTAGAGGGCATACCTTTAAAGTGAGAGGGGGTAAATTTAAAAACGATCTACAAGATGTTTATTTAAGCAGAGAGTGGTAGGTGCCTGTAACGCACTGCTAGAGTATGCAGAGAAAGCAGATGCGAGACGAAAGTTTAAGAGGCATGTGGACAGGCACATGAACGGGCAGGGAATAAAGGGATAGGGACCTTGTGCAGCCAGATCGGATTAGCTAGCTTGGACTGGTTGGCAGAGACATCATGCGTTGAAGGGCTTGGTCCTGCGCTGTACTGTTCTATCTTCGGTCTACAGAAAAATGGGTACACAATGCAGAGCTGAAGGTTCATAAAAAAGGTGAATGAGGAAGGCGGAATCATCAAGCTAAGAGGTAGTAATGAATGAAGAAGGTTTCAGTGGCATTTGGGTTGGGGTACATAGCTGAGGTGGCTGTCTTGGGCAGTACAGGCGCTGCCTTGCTCTGTGTCAGAATTGTTACTGACTGCGTTGTGGTCAGTCTGGGTGGAGAGAAAGTGGGAAGACTGGAGGAGCAGCAGAAGGAAGGGAGGAGGAGTGGGAAAACACACCAGAGGAACTCAATCTTCATGCCATTGGGTTGTAGACTATCCAGGCGGAATATCAGGTATTGTCCCTGTAGCTTGAGTTGGGCTTCACCCTGGCGGTGGAGAAGGCTGAGGATGGACAGGTCAGTGTGGGAACGGGAAGAGGAATTGAAATTGCATGCAACTAGGAATTTGAGAAGGCCATTGCAGGCAGGGATGATGAGGAAAAACATCTTTGCACAGTAGTTGCGATCTTAAATTCACTGCCATCAGGGTGATGGAAACAGAAATCTGGTACTTGGAATAATTTGTATTACTCTGGAGAAATGGCAGAGGGATAGGAGTGCTCTACCAGAAACTGGCATAAAGTTGATAGTCTGAATGGCTTCCTTCTGTGCTACAACAATTCTATAGTTCTACATAAGAGTTAACAGCATATTTCATTTGGAGCAATTAACATGCACTATTGGAAGGCTTATTCAGAAAGTCAGGAGGCATGGGATCCAGAGAAACTTGGCTGTGGGGATTCAGAATTGGCTCGCCCATAGAAGAGGGTGGTGGTAGATGGAGTGTATTCTACCTGGAGATCGGTGACCAGTGGTGTTCCACAGGGATCTGTCTGGGACCCCTGCTCTTTGTGATTTTTATAAGTGACTTGGATGAGGATGTGGAAGGGTGGGTTAGTAAGTTTGCTGATGATACAAAGGTTGGTGGTGTTGTGGATGGTGTAGAAGGTTGCTGTAGATTACAACAGGATATTGATAGAACACAGAGCTAGGCTGAGAAGTGGCAGATGGAGTTCAACCCGGATAAGTGTGAAGCGATACACTTCGGGAGATCGAATTTGAAGGCAGAATACAAGGTTAATGCCAGGACTCTTATCAGTGTGGAGGAACAGAGGGATCTTGGGGTCCACGTCCATAGATCCCTCAAGGTTGCCGCACAGGTCGATAGGGTTGTTAAGAAGGCGTATGGTGTGTTGGCCTTCATTAGTCGGGCTATTGAGTTCAAGAGCCGCGAGGTAATGTTGCAGCTCTATAGAACTCTGGTTAGACCACACTTGGAGTATTGTGTACAGTTCTGGTCGCCTCATTATAGGAAGGATGTGGAAGATTTAGAGAGGGTGCAGAGGAGATTTACCAGGATGTTGCCTGGATTGGAGAGCATGTCTTATGAAGATAAGTTGAGAGAGCTGGGGCTTTTCTCTTTGGAGAGAAGGAGGATGAGAGGTGACTTGTTAGAGGTGTACAAGATGATGAGAGGCATAGATCGAGTGGACAGTCAGAGACTTTTTCCCAGGGTGACAATGGCTAACACGAGGGGACATAATTTTAAGGTGATTAGAGGAAGATATAAGGGGGATGTCAGGGGTAAGTTTTTTACACAGAGAGTGGTGGGTGCGTGGAACACACTGCCTGCAGAGGTTGTGGGGGCAGATACATTAGGGACATTTAAGAGACTTAGATAGGCATATGAATGATGGAGAAATGGAGGGCTATGTGGGAGGGAAGGGTTAGATAGATCTCAGAGCAGGATAAAATGTCGGCATAGCATTGTGGGCCGAAGGGCCTGTACTGTGCTGTAATGTTCTATGTTCTATTTGATACCCAACCATAAAATCAAATAATACAATAGGCATCCAGAAGTTTTATCAAAAAGAATATTTATGGTAAGAAGGTAAAGAAGTAAAGAGGTTTGGCAGGGAATCCCAGAGTTTAGGCTCAAAGCAGTTGGAAGCATGATTCACAGTGTTGGAGGAATTAAAATTATAGATGTGCTAGAGGTCTACATTTGAGGGGCACAGGGATCTTGAGACATTAGTGAGGTTAAGACACTGAGGATTTGGTGATGGAATGTTGAGCCTGCAATCAACAAATTTGCTATCCTTGTAGCTTGTTTTTGACAACAAGACCATCATGAATCAAATAAATGACTACCTCCTACAGAGCACGAAAGGAAATACAAGGAATAAAAACAGATAACAATAGAAAATGCTGGAATCACTTAGCAGGTCACACAGCCTCTGTTTCTCTTTCTACGATGTCTAGGGTACGTGACCCTTCATCAGAACTGAGGGAAAAGAGAAGAAACAAGTTAGTTTTCATTAGTAGAGAAGGTGGGGAGAGAGGGGTAAGTGGAACAAAGGGAGTACCTCTGAAATGTGAGACCAGATTAGATAATGTAACAGTTGGAAGCACACTGTGCTTCTTTGTTTGTATAAGTTGTTCATAACAAGGCCGTGGGACTTACCCAACAGGCCAGACTTCACTAATAGAAAAGAAACTGAATCAATATAATGATGGGTAGAATTGGCCAATTCTGATGAGGACTGACAGAAAGAGCGAGTAATCTAAAGTTGGAGAATTACACATTGTAGGCTGCAGTGTGTCCAGACAGAAAATGAGGTGTTGTTTCTCAACCTAGTGTTAGCCCTTATCATTATGAGTGCAAGAGGCCACAGTCAGAGAGGTGAATATGGGAGTGGAGGGAGTTCAAAGGGAAGCTCAGGGTTAATCCTGTGGATTGAACACAGATGCTCTGCAAAGTGATCATCGAACTTCCATTTGGTTTGTCCAGTCAAAATTGAGTTTATTGTCATACACATAAGTACATGTCTGCACAGGTGCAATGAAAAACTTACTTGCAGCAGCATCACAGGCACATAACATCATATAAGCAGCATTCACAAGAAAAACATAAATTAAACATAAAGTATACACCGTTTTTTACAAGAAAGAACACGATTAGAACAAAAACACGAAGTCCATTGTAGTGCAAAGTGGTCATAGTGTTGCTAAACAATAGTGTTAGGGTTGTGCCGGTTGGTTCAAGAACTGAATGGTTGAAGGGAAGTAGCTGTTCTTGAACCTGGTGATGTAGAACTTAAGACTTCTGTACCTCCTGCCCGATGGTAACTTCGAGAAGATGGCTTGGCCCAGATGGTTGGGATCTTTGATGATGGATGTTGCCTTCTTGAGACAGCACCTCCTGTAGATACTACTGATGGTGGGGAGGGATGTGCCCGTATTGTATTGGGCAGAGTCCACTACTCTCTGCAGCTTCTTACATTTCTGTGCATTCAAATTGCTGTACCAAACCATGATGCAACCAGTCGGGATACTTTCAACCTTAACCTCCTAAGAAAGTAAGATGTTGTTGCCCCTTCCTTGTGAGTGCATCTATGTGCTGGGCCCAGGACAGATCATCCGATATATTAATGCCCAGGAATTTAAAGCTGCTGACTTTCTCCACCACTGATCCAATGTAGACTGGTGCATGCTCGCCATCCTTCCCCTTCCTGAAGTCAATTTCAGCTCTTTAGTTTTACTGACGTTGAGCGAGAGGTTGTTGTTGTAGCACCATTCAACCAGGTGTCCTATCTCGCTCCGGTAAACTAACTCATTACCACCTGCAATTCGTCCAACAACAGTGGTGACGTTGGCGAATTTGTATATGGCATTGGAGCTGTGCTTAGCCCAGTGTAGAGGAGGCCACATTGTGAACACTGAACACAATACACTAGATTGGAAGAATTGCAAGTGAACTGCTGCTTCATCTGGATGAAGCGTTTCGGTCCCTGGATGGTGGGAAAGGATGAGGAGAAAGAACTGGTGTTTCATCTCCTGCAGTTGTGTGGAAAAGTGACAGGTTGGTGAGGACAGAAGAGTGGAGCAAAGCAAGCTGAAGGGAGCAGATCCTTCAAAATATCGAAAGGGAAGAGGAATATCTGTCTGGTGGTGGAATCTTCTTGGAGCTGGCAGAAACTGTGAAAGATAATCCGTTGAATGTGATGGTTGGTTGGGTGGAAGGTAACAACCAGTGGAATTCTGTTCTTTCTTTGTACGGAGGAGAGGGAGTGAGAAAAGAGGTACAGGAAATAGATGAAATGCTGTCAAGGGCTTGATCCACTATGGTAGAGGAGAAGCCACATTTCAGAAAGGATCACATTTCAGAGCCCATCCCCTAAATTGGAGGTAGTGAAATCTAGAAAGGGAAGAGTCATAGAACATAGTGCAGCACAGAAACAGACCCTTTGGCCCATGATGTCTGTACCAACCATGTTGTCAAATTAATCTAAACCTGTCTGCCTGATCCATATCCCACCATTCTTTGCATGTTCACCTGTCTGCCTAAATGACTCTTAAACACCACTATCATATCTGCTTCCACCAGCACCCCTGGCAGCGCATTCCAGGAACCTACCGCTCTCTGTGTAAAAAAAAAACTTACCCCGTACACCTCCTTTAAACTTTCCCCTCTCACCTTAAAGTTATGTCCTCTAGTATTTGACATTTCTACCTTGGGAAATAGACCCTGACTGTCAACTCTATCTATGCCTCTCATAACTTTATAAACCTCTATCAGATCTTCTCTCAGCCTCTGACTCTCCAGAGAAAATAATTCAAGGAACATGTGAAGTAGGATCAGGGTGGAAATTATGAGCAAAATTCATGACATTTTTGACTTTCGTATGAGTACAGCAAGCAGCCCCAATATAGCTGTAAATGTACTAGAAAAAAATTTGAGGGTGTGGCTTTGAGTAGGTCTTAAGTGAAGACTGTTCCGTGTATCCCATAAACTGATAGACCTGGCTTGGGTCCATGTGAGTGTCCGAGGCTACACCTTTGATCAGGAGAAAGTAAGTGGAGTTGAAGGAGAAGTTGTTCAGTGTGAAGACAAGTTCACTCAGGTGAATGAGTGCGTTGGTGGAGGGAAACTGGTTCAAAGAAGAAGCAGGGAGCCCTCGGACTCTCTTGATGTAGAATGGGGATGTAGAGGGATTATACAATGGGGACTAGGCAATTGGAAACTATTGAAGTGGCAGAGGGCATCCTAAGAGTTATGGATGTAAATGGGAAGGGACTGGACACAGAGAAAGGATGGAGTCAAGATAGGAAGAAATAAGTTTGGTGGGGAAAGAGCAGGCTGAAACAATGGGTCTGCATGAACAGTGCTACTGTGGACAGAATGCAGAATGTTTGACATGAGTGTTGTGTTCAGATTGGGGGTACGAGGATGTGTCTGAGACCTAATGTTTGGCCTCTCAAGACAGAGGTCAGTCCACCAGACTACAACACCACACTTGTCTAGCAGGTTTTGTTTCTATTTCAGATTTCCAACATCTGCTTTTCTTTTGATTTTCAGGAAATTCAATGAATTAGGCATACTTTGTAGAGTTTACACGGACACTCTGGCAGAATGGAGGCTCACAATTTCCTGATAGAAGTTATCCGAATTACGATCTTTTCATCTTTGATCAGTAATCGACCAAAATTTATCTTCACAACCCTATCTCTTTTGTCATGTAGTTTCAGATAACTATTCTGCATTTATTCCTATTCTAGACTTCTGTTCCTTTGGAGTTTTACCCATTAAGCCCTTTAACCTCTCCTGTCTTCCACCCAATATAGACTTTCCCTTTATTCCTTTCTCCCTCCCTACTTCTCTACATTTCCAAACCTCTTACTTTTCCGAGTTCTGATGAAAAGTCATCAATCTGAAATGTTAACCCTGCCTCTTTCTATAAATGTTATTTGCTCTGCAGAATATTTTCAGCATTTTCTGTTTTTTATGATCTCCACTTTGATTATGTTCATGAAGTTAATTATGGATTTAAATTGATTAGACCTTTCTTGTGTGTTGTGTACTCCTTAAACTCTTGAACAATGTGAAAACTTTGCGATGTAAAATGTTCATTTTGAACATTGAAACTCCAGTTGCTGTGAAAATCCATAACTCTTTCCAAGACAAAAGGTGACACATAATTTATTTGTAAATAAGTCCGAGTGTGCATTGGATACATTTTCTCCAAGCAAATTTTTTAATTTAATAAAATGAAATTAATGGTAATATCTAACCTAGTCTTGTTTGCACATGATGGTCTTTCTCAGATACCTTGGATTTCTCAGGCATGCTAGTAAGGTTGATTACTCAACAATATGTGCAAGAAGTCCAATTTGGTGACACATTAATGCTCTCTATTTCTCAAAGCTGGTTAGTGTATATCAAAGTGTCCGGGAAAGTTGTGAGTGTGTAGAAATGATGCATTGTGGAAAATTAGCTAGCATGCTGATAATATTGCATTTATATATATATGAATTTTACATGGAGTTTCAGAACATATAGTGATAAAATATAGTCATAGTTATACAGCATGTAAACAGGACCTTCGGCACAACTCGTCCACGCTGACCAAGATTTCTGTCCAAGTTAATTCCATTTGCCTGCATTTGACCCATATCCCTCTAAAACTTTTCTACCGTGTCTAAATGTTTTTTTCAACATTGTAACTGTACGTGCCTCTACAGCTTCCTCTGGCAGTGTGTTCCATATACCAATCAAAGTAAAGGCACCTACGTGAGACTATTGTTTATTGACTACAGCTCTGCCTTCAGCACTATAATTCCAAGCAAACTCATCTCCAAACTCCTAGACCTGGGACTCAACACCTCCCTTGGCAGCTGGACCCTTGACTTCCTGACCACAGACCGCAATCAATAAGGACATGCAGCAATACCTTTGCCACGATTATTCTCAACACTGGTGCCCCACAAGACTGTGTCCTCAGAGCCCTAATCTACTCCCTATACACTCATGAATGTGTGGCCAGATTCAGCTCTAACTCTATCTACAAGTTTGCAGATGTCACCACCACAGTGGGCCATATCTCAAATTAATTTCGGAGTACAGGAAGGAGATAGAGAGCTTAGTAACATGCTGTCATGATGACAACCTTTCTCTCAATGCAGCAAAATAAAAGAACTGGTCATTGACTTCAGGAATGGGGTGGGGGGGGGTGCAGTGCACATGCTCCTCTTTGTATCAACAGTGCTGAGGTCGAGAGGGTTGAGAGCTTCAAGTTCCGAGGAGTGAACATCACCAACAGCCTGTCCTGGTCAAATCACATAGATGTCACGGCCTTTACTTCCTCAGGGGGCTAAAGAAATTTGGCATGTCCCCTCTGACCCTTAACAATTTTTATTGATGTGCCATAGAAAGCACCCCATCCAGATGCATCACAGCTTGGTACAGCAACTGCTCTGCCCATGACCGCAAGAAACTGCAGAGAGTTGTGGACACAGCTCAGCATATCAGGGAAACCAGCCTCCCCATCTGGACTTTGTCTACGCTTCCCGCTGCCTCGGTAAAGCAGCCAGCATAATCAAAGACCCCTCCCACCCTGGACATTCTGTCTTCTCTCACCTCCCATTGGGCAGAAGATACAAAAGCCTGAAAGCGCATACCATGAGGCTCAAGGACAACTATCTCGCTGTTATAAGACTATTGAATGGTTCCCGTGTATGATAAGATGGACTCTTGACCTCACAATCTACTTCATTATGACCTTGCACCTTATTGTCTACCTGCACTGCACTTTCTCTGTAACTGTATTCTGCATTCTGTTATTGTTTTACCTTGTACTACTTCCAAAGGCATTCTATACCTATGTAAGGAATAAGAGGATAATGAGGGAAAGGGTAGGACCACTTAAGGATAAAGAAGGGAATCTATGCAGAGAATGTGGGTGAGGTTCGTAATGAGTATTTCTCTTCAGTACTTACCCAGTAAAGGTACATGCAGGATGCAGAAATTGGAACTGAGGACGTAAATATGTTAGGGCATTCAGAGGTCAAGGAGGAGGTAGTGTTCAATCTCCTAAACAGTATTAAGGTGGATAAGTCCCTGTGGCCTGACGGGATATACCCCAGGTTACTGAGGGAGGCAAGAGAGGAGATTGCTGGGGCCTTAACCAGTATCTTTGTGTCCTCTTTGACCACGGGTGACATCCCGGAGGACTGGCGAGTGGCTAACATTGTTCCTCTCTTTAAGAAAGGAACAAGACGATATTTACAGATTAGAAATTTTAAAAAAGTTGCTATACCTCCTTTTCCGACTCCATATAAAATTGAAACTACTGAAAAAATTTTAGGTCTTAATCTCTACCAGAAGGGATTGATAGCAATAATTTATGATCTAATTATGAAAATACGTCCAGAGACACTTGATAAAATTAAGAATGAATGGGAAAGAGAACTCCAGATACTTTTACTTACAGAGACATGGAAGAAAATTCTTCAATTAGTTAATACATCTTCAATGTGTGCCAGACACTCTTTGATACAGTTTAAGGTGGTTCACAGGACCCATATGTCTAAGGATAAACTAGCCCGTTTTTATCATCATATAAGTCCTATATGTGACAGATGTAAATCGAAGGTGGCTTCCCCGACACATATGTTTTGGTCCTGCCCTCTTTTGGAAAAATATTGGAAAGACATTTTTAACATTATTTCAACTGTATTGAATATTGATTTACAACCTTACCCTATTCACTGCAATTTTTGGGCTACCAAGGATGGAATCTGGCCACTTATCTGCTGTTGCTTGTCGTATGATCGCCTTTGTTACATTAATGGCCAAGTGATCCATTTCGTTTAACTGGAAGGATCCAATACCTCCCACTACTTCTCAATGGTTTTCTCAAACTATATCATGTTTAAACTTAGAAAAAATTAGGAGTGGCACTGTTGATTCTTCGCTTAAATTTGAGGAAGTTTGGAGTCCATTTATTCAATATTTTCATATGATATAGATCCCTTTTCAATAATCTTTGAACTTAGAGGAGCGGAGTTGACGACATAATAATGCTCTTTGTTCATTGAAAAATATCAGGCCAGTTTTTTTTCTTTTGAAATTTTTCTAGTTTGTTTCGATTTATTATAATTTTTTTTGATTTGGGGGTTCTTTTTTTTATTATACAATAAATCTTTTTCTTTCCCTTTTTGATTTTTTTTGTATTATATTCGCTTACTATGAGACCGTGGGGTCTAGAATATATTTTTTATTCTTTATGATTATATATGTCATGATTGTCTTCCTGATCTCTTTGTATTATGTGTACAATTACCGATGTTATATGTATTAATCTGTATTAATTTGAATATTAATAGAAAGATTGAAAGAAAAGAAAGGAACAAGGGAAAATCTGGGGAACTATAGACAGGTGAGTCTCACGTCAGTTGTAGGGAAATTGCTGTAGAAAATTCTTAGAGATAGGACATACGGGCATCTGGTATCCAATGGCTTGATTAGGGAAAGCCACCATGGCTTTGTTTGGAGCAAGTCAAGTCTTACTAACCTGGTTGAGTTTTTTGACAGGGTGATGAGAGAGATTGATGAAGGTAGAGCTGTGGATGTCATCTATATGGACTTCAGTAAGGCATTTGACAAGGTCCCACATCATCTGTTAATCAAGGAAGTTCAGATGCATGGGGTCAGTGGAGAATTGACTGTATGGATCCAGAACTGGCTTGCCCACAGAAGACAGAGGGTGTTGGCTGAAGGGACTTATTTGGGCTGGAGGCCTGTGAGTAGTGGTGTTCCGCAGGGATCTGTACTGGGACTTCTGCTGTTTGTGATGTACATAAATGACCTGGACCAGTATGTTGATGGGTGGGTTAGGAAGTTTGCAGACAATACCAAGATTGGTGGAGTTGTGAATAGTGTAGAAGACTGGCGATGGATACAGCGTGATATAGATCAGCTGCGGATGTGGGCAGAGAAATGACAGATGGAGTTTAACTCGGATAAATGTGAGGTGTTGCACCTTGGTAGGACTAGTGTTAAGAGGCAGTACACTCTTAAGGGTAAGACCCTTAACAGTGTTGAAGAGCAGAGAGACCTTGGGGTGCAAGTCCATGGCTCATTGAAAGCGGCCATAGATAGGGTGGTTAAGAAGGCTTATGGAATGCTTGCTTTCATTAATCGGGGTATTGAGTACAGGAGTCAAGAAGTTGTGATGCATCTCTATAGAACTCTGGTTAGGCTGCATTTAGAGTATTGTATGCAATTCTAGTCACCTCACTATAGGAAGGATGTCGAGGCTTTAGAGAGAGTGCAGAGGAGGCTTACTAGGATGCTGCCTGGATTAGAGGGCATGTGCTATCAGGAGAGGCTGGACAAACTTGGGCTCTTTTCTCTGGAGCAGCGGAGACTGAGGGGTGATCTGTTGGAAGTGTATAAAATTCTGAGGGGCATAGATAGGGTGGACAAGCAATATCTTTTTCCCATTATTGAGCGATCCAATACCAGAAGGCATGCATTTAGAGTGAGAGGGGGCAGGTTCAGAGGAGACATGAGGGGTACGTTTTTTACTCATAGAGAGTGGTGGATACCTGGAATGCGTTGCCTGATAGGGTTTTAAGAGGGGCTTGGATGAGCACATGAGTGAGAGGAAAATGGAGAGATATGGGCATTCTGTAGGTAGGAGGGATTAGCTATGTTGGCACAACGTTGTGGGCCGAAGGGCCTGTTTTGTGCTGTACTGGTCTATGTTCTACCTCAAAGCACTTTTGTAATGAATAGATCTGTATGAACCATATGCAAGACAAGTTTTTCACTGTACCTTGGTACTTATGACAATAATAAACCAATTTGCCAATTTACTTCTCTGTGTAAATCTTTCCATTCAGGTCCCTTCTAAATCTTTCCCCTTTCGCTTAAATCTATGTCCTCTAATTTTAGACTCCCCTACACAAGGAAAAATACCGTGACCATCCACCTTATCTATGCCTAGGCACAGGCCTATGGTGGTCAATGTCTAACTGTAGCAACAAACAATCTGCTGGAGGAACTCAGTGGGTCGGGCAGCATCTGTGGGGGGGGGGGGGGTGAATTGTCAATATTTCAGGTCGAAATCCTGCATCTGGACTCAGTCTAATTCTTGTTTCTAAGTTTATATCACCAGAGATAGAATATATTCACTCTCCAATTTCCTTTCCTATTTGTTCCACGGAGAAATGTTTCCTTAATGATGCCAATTTCACAGATTTTATTTGTCTACTTTCTTTCCTGAAATTGCTGAGTTATCCTTGATAAAGTTGAACAGCCCTGATCAGCTTTCCAGACGCTGGACCAACATTTTCTTGTGCATGCCTGGTCAGTGAATATTGGCAGGCTATTTGTGGTTGCATCTTGGCCAAGCCAAATCTTGCGTTCTCCAAATGCATACTTTTCAAAACGGGTCATTGGGGGTCAGGAAAGGAAAAGCTGACTGATTTCCATCCACAAATATTTTTCCCACCCTCACCCTTCTCACCCCTCTGGAGACTGAGAAGTGGTAAATTAAAACACACTCGTATTCACTAACAGCACAAACTGGGGACTGAACCTTTCTGTTTTAAGTAGCTCAGCTGGACATCAGGATATGAAGATACGACTTTGCTCTCAAAAGGGTTGGCTCAGGCACAACAATCAACGGCCAACATCTGTGCTCTATCATTCTATGCTGTAGAATCATAGGATCATACAACTCAGAAACAGACCCTTTGGCCCACAATGTGTATTCTGACCATCTATACTAATCCCATTTATCAATACTTGGTACATAGCCTACAATGCTTTGGCAATTCAAGTGCTTATCTGAATGCTTCCTAAATATTGTGAAAGTACCTATCTCTACCACCTTTTCAGGCTGTGCGTTCCAGATTTCGACAACCCTCAGGGTCAAAATAATTCTTCCCCATCTTAAATCTACGCCCTCTAATCTTAGATACTTACCCGATGAGGAAAGCTTTCTTACTATCTCCCCTATCTAGACGTGAACTATGTCAATAGCAGAATGTTGAGTCCATCTGGGTAAAGATTTGGAATAGTAAAGGGAAAAAAAAATCACTGGTGGGAGTTGTCTATAGGCCACCGAATAATAGCATTACAGTGGCACAGGCAATAAACCAAGAAATATTTGATGCATGTAAGAATGGAACGGCAGTTGTCATGGGGGACTTTAACTTCCACATAGATTGGGCCAATCAAGTTGGTCGAGGTAGTCTTGAGGAGAACTTCATAGAATGTATCCATGATAGCTTTCTTGAACAGCATGTTAGTGAACCTACAAGGGAAAATGTTATCTTAAATCTGGTCCTGAGCAATGAGACAGGTAAAATTAATGATCTTGTAGTTAGGGATCCTCTTGGAAAGAGTGACCATAGTATGATTGAATTTTCTCATACAAATGGAAGGTGCAATAGTTCGATCTAAAACCAGTGTATTATGCCTAAACAAGGGAGACTACAACGGGACAAGGGAGGAGTTGGCTAGCATAGACTGGGAACACAGGCTATATGGTGGGACAGTTGAGGAACAGTGGAAGACTTTCAAAGAGACTTTTCACGGTGCTCAACAAAAATATATTCCAGTTAAAAGCAAGGACAGTAAGGGTGGGGAGAGCCAGCCTTGGGTAACTAAGGAACTAAAAGAAGGCATCAAACTAAAAGCTCATGCATACAAAGTCACCAAGAGTAGTGGGAAACTGGAAGATTGGGAAAACTTTAAAAAGCAACAAAGAACCACAAAGCAAGCAATAAGGAAAGGGAAGATAGATTATGAAAGTAAACTAGCACAAAATATAAAAACAAATAGTAAAAGTTTTTATAATTATATAAGGCAGAAAAGGGTGGCTAAGGTGAATGTATGCCCCTTGGAAGATGAGAAGGGGGACCATACTGGGTAATGTGGAAATGGCCGAGGCCTTGAACATCTATTTTGTGTCAGTTTTCTTGGTGGAGGAAACGTCTAACATGCCAAAGAGAAATGTTATGGATGCGAAGGGGGGTGAGGACCTTGATACAACCGCGTCACTAAAGAGGTAGTGATGAGCAAACTAGTGGGCCCAAAGGTAGACAAGTCCCCTGGTCCTGATGGGATGCATCCCAGGAGAGAAATGGTAGAAGTTATAGTAGATGTGTTTGCAATAATTTACCAAAATTATCTGGACTTTGGGCAGGTCCTGGCGGATTGGAAAACAGCAAATGTCACGCCACTGTTTATAAAAAGGATGTTGGCAAAAGGCAGGTAACTTTTAGGCCAGTTAGCTTAGCGTCTGAAGTCAGGAAAATGTTTGAAGCTATCATTAAGGAAGAAATAGCAAGACATCTGGATAGAAGTGGTTCCATCAGGCAGACACAGCATGGATTCAGGAAGTGCAGGTCCTGTTTGACAAACTTACTGGAGTTCTTTGAGGAAATAATGAGCACAGTGGATAGAGGGGAACAGGTGGATGTTGTATACCTGGATTTCCAGAGGTGTTTGATAAGCTGCTGCATAAAAGACATCCTTAAGATACGGATGCATAGAGTTAGGGGTAATGTATTAGCATGGATCAAGGATTGGTTAACCAATAGACGGTAGAGAGTTGGGATAAATGGGTGCTTCCCTGGTTGGAAATCAGTGGAGAGAGGAGTTCCGCAGGGGTTGGTGCTGGGCCCACAATCGTTCACAATATACATGAATGATTTGGAAGTGGGGACCGAGTGTAGCATATCTAAGTTTGCTGATGACACTAAATTGTGTGGCAAAGCAAATTGTGCTGAGGATGCAGAGAGTCTGCAGAGATATAGATAGGTTAAGTGAATGGGAAATGGTCTGGCAGATGGAGTACAATGTTGGTAAATGCGAGGTCATCCATTTTGGAAGGAAAAATAGAAGATGAGATTATTATTTAAATGGTGAAAGATTGCAGCATGCTGTTGTGCAGAGGGACTTGTGGGAGTGCTTGTGCATGGATCGCAAAAGGTTGGTTTGCAGGTGCAACAGGTTATCAAGAAGGCAAATGGAATGCTGGCCTTCATTGCTGGAGGGATTGAATTTCAGAGCAGGGAGGTTATGCCGCAACTGTACAGGGTACTGGTGAGGCTGCACCTGGAGTACTGCGTACTGTTCTGGTCTCCTTACTTGAGGAAAGATGTACTGGCTTTGGAGGTGGTGCACAGGAGGTTTACCAAGTTGATTCCAGAGATGAGGGGGTTAGCCTATGAGGAGAGATTGTGTTGCCTGGGACTATACTTGCTGGAATTCAGAAGAATGAAAGGGGATATTGTAGAAATATATAAAATTAAGAAGAGGATAGACAAGATAGAGGCAGGAAAGTTGTTTCCAGTGGTAAGTGAGACTAGAACTAGGGTACATAGCCTCAAGATTTGGAGGAGTAGGTTTAGGATGGAGATGAGGGGTAACTGCTTTTCCCAGAGGGTAGTGAGTCTGTGGAATTCTCTGCCCAGGGAAGCAGTAGAGGCTACCTCATTAAATATATTTAAGACACAGTTAGATAGCTGAGTCCACAGCCAGATCAGCCATGAACTTATTGAATGGCAAAGCAGGCTCGATGGGCCAGATGGCCTACTCCTGCTCCTATTTCATGTTCTGATATGAAAGTGTTTATAACTCGCTGAGAGGGGTTACCCATGAGATGGTGGTGTTCTCTTGTGTTCACCACTAGCAGTACCAGGACATAAATTATTTCAGTAGGGTTCTTAAGTGTATTCCAATTACCAACACAAATCCAACATTATTTATGTAAAATTAATCTCTTGTGTGTCTACTCAAGGGCAGCATGCACAGGAGAATGCCAACTTCTGCAAGTTTTCCTCCACTTCACACAACAGCCTGGTTTGGAAATGTATCACTGTTCTTTCATTGTAGTTGGCTCTAACTTCTGAAACCCACTGGCCAAAAATATTGTGGATCTTCACCAACAGGACTGCAGAGGCCCAAGACAATTGCTCTTACCATCTTCTGAGGGGCTTGGTTAACAAATGAATGGCTAACAAATGACAGCCCTAGCAGTGACACCCACATTTCAAAAAAATCATAAAAAAGTCCTCAACAGGATAACTGCATGAATGGGTACAATTTATTATCAAACTTTGTAAAACTGTAATACTGCAATTTGTCTCCATACGGGCTGGTTAGGTGAATGCCATCATGCTACAAGCAAGTCAAAGCAGATTTTACTTGCGACATAGCTGTTGGTAGAAATAAAAACAAACATCTTTTAGGCTGGTCTGCTTTAGGCGTGGGAAGAGTTTCCTGGCTGACTTATTCAGTACCTTTTTATCGTCCTCATGCAGTTGTGTTTGGGAAGCGAACACTTAATTTTTTTTGGCTCAGGAATGAATTTTGTAATCACAGAATTGAGCCAAAGTATATTCACAAGTACTGGCATGGAGACTTAAAAATCTGAAGGAACATGAGCTTGTATTTTTTTTGGAAAATTATTCTTTATTGAATTTGTCACAATGCACAGTGTTCTGAACACCAATATTGAATAAAATAGAATTCTAGTAAAGTCCTATGCCTGGATCTGTAATGTATCTGCAACTCCAAATCATTTTACCCAAGATTATAAAGGTGCTACTCTTCAGCCTCCTTTAATGTACATCTGAAGTACTGGCACCTTGAACTGGTTACTACTACTGTAAATAAATTAAACACCCACAATCATCACATTTAATAGCAACAAGTTCTCAAGTCTTATTCACCAGTTATTGTATTTGTCTGTTGTATTGAAGCATTCACACTTATGAAGTGCAGTGTTTGATCTATGCCATGCCGGGGCTCCTCCCCTTGAATTGATTTGTGGAATAGCAGCACACAATGCAACAACACTCTCTATCAGAGTACATCCACACCCTTCCTACTCTGGTCAACTGCAAACATTGTTTAACAAGGAAAAATGGGCAAACATGAAAAAGTGTAAAACAAAAAAAAGTACTTTCCCAAAACTGATGGTTACAATCCACATGTTAATGGTACCTGGGATAACGGATTAGTTTCTTTAGGACAGAGAAGGCTGGAAGAAGTTTGACAGAGATATTAAACATCTTATATTGAGATTAGAGCAATAAATTGATTCTAGAGACTGAAGAGTCTATAATTAGAGGGCACAGGTTTAAGTTGATTGGCAAAATAATTAGGAGACAAAAGGAAAATTCTCTTATATAATGAGTGGTTATCATATAGAAGGTATTGCTTGACAAATCGGTGGAGACAAACCACTATTATTTTAGAAGTTATTTGAACAAATACTTGAAGGGATAAAAAATTGCAGGGGCATGATGAAAAAATTGTTGCAGACTCAGTGGGTCAAACAGTGCTTCCTGTGCTATACTATTCAAATCTTTGCGGTAGTAATATTCATCAGTGCATGGAACTACAGCTTAGATGGAAAGATTCAGTTAGTTATTACACGTAATTGTTGTTTCCTTGTGTAACACAGAGAATAACAAGGATCCATATCCTGTCATTTGCTGGCAGCCATTGTTATGGTAGTCTGGGAGTAGATTACCAGCCTATTTTTTTGTATCAACAGATGCATAGACTGAAAGAAATCAGAAAATGAGTCCCAAACAGTGGTTAATGAATTATGTGCTTGAAATCCACTCCCACATGCTTACTACTGCAAATGCTTTTCTGTAATTTGTTGCACTCCATTTATCAAACTCTATGCATCTTGATATACTTGTTAAGTATAGTGCGTTGAAAGTATTACTGATGTTAAGTTGCCCTTATTTATTAACAATTTCTACCTCTATTTATAAAGTGAGTGTAATATAGAAGAATAGTCACAAGGTGCTTTACAGATTGCCACATGAAAAATAAACACCAAATTTGAAATAAGAGAGGTAGGTGACCAAAACATTGTGAAAGAAATGAATTCTATGGAAGTTAATTTTTTTTAAAAAGATGAGAATGGAGAGTTGTAGATTAGGATGGGATTTTCAGAGGCTTTTTGTCCAATGGCTGTGGTCTCTTCTACCAATAGCAGGGGAAAATCATGGAAATTTACGGTACCCAAGGAAACCATTGCCTGCTGTGACCATGGCAACCAAAATTGGACTCTCGGTTAAAACCGGCTTCCCAGCTCTTGCCCCATGGCCCTGAAGGTTATGAATCTTCAAGTTACTTTTTAAATCTACTTTTTTTGAATGTGGTGAAAGAGGTACAGAATTAGCTGGAGTTGAGAAGAGGAAAATTGAAAGGTTGACTTGAAACTTAAACTTACATGCATTTGTTCTGAGTGTGCAAATAGCAGTTGAAAGTTCAATTGAAACTCCTTTCAAAATACATTCAATGTTACAACCTTTACATCCATAAAGTGTCATTTTGTAAATCACATTGGGCAAGCTGTGTTGAATTAGTATGAATTCTATTTTTACCTGCAGCAAACAGCATTCATGGCCATGAAATTGCAAGTAACATAGATTGTCCTCATTAATGAGTCACACTTATAACATAACATACCAGAAAGCAAATACAGGTTGAAACATTATCGTCTGACACCCTTGGGACCTGACCAGAAATTGCCCCCTGATCATCTTGCTCTAAGCAGGAGAACTGTTCTTTTTAAGTAGACCTCACCCCCCCAGGTTACAGCAGGGTTCTGTTCCTGTGAACTGTTTGTAACCCAAACAGTTCGCAAGTTGGAAATGCGGCCACGAACTGAGGTTACCAGGTGGCAGACGATGCCTGCAGCCCTGCAGCAGCCGGCAAATCCATCCCCATCCATCCCACCGGTCTCCCAAATGCTCAATTGTATGCACATAAGTCGGGCATTCATAAGCTAGGAAGGACCTGAACGGTGGGAAGGTTGCGGGAAATTGAAATTGGAGGATTCCAAGAACTGTCCATAACCCAAAGTTTCCATAAATCGCAAATGCTGTTGGCTGAGATTACCAAAGTAGCCACAGATTAATACTAGATTTTAGGTTTTAGTTAGATTTTTAGCTAGAATTAATTAGTACAGATCTGTATTACAGATTCAAAACATGCCAGACCATGGGAGTCACCAGACCACAGGATGCTGGATTCGAGTTTCAACCTGTAATCCCATAATCTGGAAAATTCTTGGGAACATTAGTACAATTTTTGTGGCATTTTTAAAAATGTCATTGTCACTGTGAAACCTTAAAAAATTATTGATCATGCATTAATCCACATTGTCATATGTTTTCCTGATTTCTCCAGAACACGATGATTTTAATCCTACAAATTTTGCAGTATCAGCCTGATTGTATAAACTCAAGAATAAAATTTCATCTTTTCTCCAGGTATTTTCATTTCTCATTTGTATTTAAATATCAATTCTCATTTCTTTCACTTACTTCATTTTATTGCTTTTAGTATTGTACTTATTTCTGTTTCTATCTGTTCAAATCTATTTGAGTGATATAGCTGTGCAGCATGGAAACAGGCCCTTTGGCCCATTACTGTTAGATCTAATATTCTCTGTTTGATTCATCAACATAAACTAAAGTTATAATAAGGATATATACATGTTTATCACATTGTTTTACTACACTTAAGAAAATCCTTTGGATTGAAATGATCAGGGCGAACAACCCAAGTTTTCAATGTCATTTCTTTCGTTCTTTCTAAATGTCCTGTTCTCCCAAATATGATCAGTTAGTGCATGCAGATCCAAGAAGCCTCTGGGCTTCATCTGTGCCAAGTTAGTTTATCATTATTTCTTTACTAATGGTTAAACAGTTCTCTTAATTCCAAGTGATTTTTTGCTCTTAATCCAATTCAACACAAATTGTCACATATATCACACTGGTCTATGGGCAATCCTATAAACTCTAAGCAGCTTTGGGGGGGGGGGGGTGTCAATTGGTAACATCAAAAAAAACCCACCATGGTTGGTAGATTTTCGTTAGGCAAGGGTGATCCAAGGTTGTGGGTGGCATTGAGGTGCAGATCAGATGCAAACTAATTAAATGATAGAATAGGATCAAGGGAGACTAAAAGGGCTTATTCCAGTCCCATGTCCCTGGCACCTGTAATCTTCAGGGCTGCTGTGGCATTGTGTAAATTCTATCCTCTCTTTAATAATGGATTGTGGTGGAAATTTGTCCCTGGTTACATGAATTCCTCATGTGATTATCTGATCATTTTGTAGGCAGTTCAGCTGATCCTATCTTTCGATAAAATTACTGACAAGATGTCATTGCATAATGTCCTATGAAGGGTTTCATCTTCTTGGTACAGGAAAGCACCTGAAAGTCAACCAACGTCCTCCTCTTGTGACTGACATCAAAAATTCTGTCTCGAAAATGTAGTTTTACCAATGTGCTACATAACCATGCTATTATTTTTACATAATTTGTTTTGTAAGTGTCTGCAAGTGAATCCTGAAGGGATCAAATCAGTCCCTGGTGGGACACAGTGCTATGGCACTGAATACTTTTCCTTCTCCAATTGGTCAAAACACAGGTGTCAGCTTTCAATGACTCTTTTCCTACTCAGCACATTTCACATTTATAACAACTGCATTAAACCATGGGGCAATCAGCAGACTCAATGGAAGACACTAACGTGGCTGAGAGTGGGAGTAAGCTGCAACAGTCCCATTCTCTTCTGGAATTTCATGGGGTTCTGAATAATGCCCTAAAAATGAAAGAGAGAAAGTGTAAGTCCACTGTTAAAAGATATACCTCCCACCGAGAACAAAATAACAGTTAAAAGTGATAGGTGCCGCAATTTAATCCATTAAGTCTGCAATGGACATTTTCAAGCTAATTTTCCCTTTCATCCCACTTTCTTTTCATCTTAAAATATTTATCTAAAGGTGACACATTTGATCCCAACAACCATTACTGGTGATGGATTCAATAATAACCATGAGAGAAAAACATTTTCTTATGCTTCCAGATTGAATATAACATTTATGCTGCCTTGCTAATAGATATCTGATCAGATAAGTAATGGGGCCCAATGTTTAAATGATGGATGTTTGGAAGTGAATGGTGTGTCTAAAATCCTCAGGGCATGGAGGACTCATTGATATTAACACTATCAGCACATTATGGATTCAAGATCATAAGTGGTTGAATTTCTGGACTAGTATCCAGAACATGGACTGTTGAACTGGGGACATGTTTGAATCCCAAGACAAAAAATTCAAATTCCGGTAAATCTGGATTTGGAAGTGTCATTAATAGTGACTAAATAACTATCTGGTGGTCATGTAAACAAAAAAAACTGGGTCACGAATGTTGTTCAAGGGAGGAATTCTACCATCCTACATACTACACCAGGGCTATTGCAGTACAGTTGATTTTTAAGTGAAATAGCCTTGCAAACCAGCAGTTCAGGGATTAGAGGTTTGTGCTGACATAGCCAATGACGCCCACATCTCTCTCCCTGGCAGCCCGCCTGATTAATAGGCTGGCCAGCTGCTGGCCAGGAAAGCAAGCAGCAGGAAGCTGTAGCCAGAATTCAGGAGGAAGTGATCAGGGCTTAACACATGGGATCTGATTGCACAGATAAAGACTGAACTCAGTGTGATAACGAAACATCAGCTTGGATTTACTTGGCTCAAACAAGAAATATGGATCAACTTGGTGGTTTGTTCTGAGATGCTTCATTTTAAACCTCCACCCCTTACTCCTCTGTTGCCCCATTGGGGGAGGGAATTGAGGTCTTTATTTCACATTCAAAATTTTAAATAACTCAGATGCAGTTAAATGTTCCATATTTATCACTAGTAAATGCTAAGTAGTCCTCAATTCTTTCTGAAGCCTGACACTTCCAGTCTATTATTTCCATAAATTCATTCATGTTCTTCTGTTCTGACATATTACCCACACCTCCACCTCATGCAGACAACACAAAGAATAGCTATAAAATGATTCAAGAAGGAAGGAAAGAATGAGGAAAGTTATTTCTTCAAGCACAACCAAAAATATAATAGTTTGAAGGAGAGGGAGAATCTAGTACAAATACTTTTATTCAAAGATTCCTCTCTCCATTTCTGACTGCTATCTGTAAGGAGTTTGTACGTTCTCCTTGTATCTGTGTGGGTTTCCTCCGGGTGCTCCGGTTTCCTCCCACATTCCAAAGATGTACAGGTTAGGAAGTTGTGGGCATGCTATGTTGGCGCCGGAAGCGTGGCGACACTTGCGGGCTGCCCCCAGAACACTTCACAAAAGATGCATTTCACTGTCTGTTTCGATGTACATGTGACTAATAAAGAAATCTTATCCTTACCTTCATCAGAAGCCTCAAAATAGAAGAAATTAACAGTCAACAACAGAGACGGCAGCCCTAAAATAAAAGTCCATTAATCTGACACTCTTGGGACCATGGTGGTATTGGATCAGCAGATTTTGCAGGCTATTGCATTTCATTCCAATTAATACTCCAACACACTTTTAGTTCACTTTAAAAAAAGATGTAACACAGTAATATAATAAAGTTTCAAGCCAGCCCGGTGAGTCTAAAGTTTCAGGTTGTTGGCCTTTCATTGGAACTGGAGATATGAAGATGCAGAGAAAGGTGGGTGGAAGGGGAGGTGGTGGGGTCGGGGGCAAGGAACTCAGAACAAAATGTGGAAGGCAATGAGAGATTAAATGACAAGAGGAAAGATAGTGCAAGGGAAAAGGCAAGTGAAAAAAGGCAGGATGGATTCCCTGAAAGTGGTGTCATGGGTTGACAGGGTGGTGAAGAAGGCTTTTCGCATGCTGGCCTTCAGTCAGGGCATTGAGTATAGGAGTTGGGACGTTACATTGTAGTTCTACAAGCCATTGGTGAGGCCACATTTGAAATATTGTGTTCAGTTTTGGTCACCCTGCTTATAGGAAGATGCCATTAAGCTGGAAAGAGTGCAGAGGAGATTTACGAGGATGTTGCCAGGATGTGAGGGACTGAGTTTATGGAAAGAGGCGGAGCAGGTTGGGACTTTATTCATTGGAGCATTGGAGAATGAGGGGTGATCTTATAAAGGTGTATAAAATCATGAGGGGGCATACATAGGGTGAAGTCTTTTTCCCAGGTTGGGGAATCAACAGCTTGAGGACATAGGTTTAGAGTGAGAGGGGAGATAATTAATAGGAACCCAAGGGGCAACTTTTTCACCCAGAGGGCGGTTAGTAGATGGAATGAGCTGCCAGAGGAAGTGATTGAGGAAAGAACATTAACAACATTTAAAAGGCACTTTGATGGGTACATGGATGGGAAAGCTTTAGAGGGATATGGGCCAAACGTGGGCAAATGGGACTAGATTAGATGGGAATCTTGGTCGGCATGGACCAGTTGGCCTGTTTCCGTACTGTATGACTCTATGATTGAGAGGGTGTGTAAATAGCAACAGCAGAATATACTGACAATAAAATGGCTGGAGCAATTTCACATAAAAAAAAGTGAGATTTGGGTTGTGATATAGATTAAGGAAAACTTAGTGGGAGGTACAGGGACAAATAGAAATTTGGAGCAGGCTTTGTATGTTGTGGAAAGCTATCAAGATATAATTTTGAAGGACTACTTTGGGAAAGGGCAAGCCACCAAGTCTCATTGTATTAGCCAGCAGTGTCTCTTAGACATTCACTGAAACTATAATATTAATCTGTTATTAGAACACTTTGACCTCTTTTACGTCAATGAACGGTAATGCTTCATCAGGTGTGAGGCCCTTCAGTCTCACACAAAAGAGTTAACAACAGATGAAATCAAGATCTTTATATTATCTGATGTTAGGCTTTGATTCTCCAATTTACTAAAGCACAGAGCCTTGTTTGAACTCTGATTTGGCACAAGAGTTTGGTGTGCTCCTAATAGATTCCCTGCAAATCAAAATACATTTTGTCACTTTTAAAATAATATTTAAAAAGAGGCAATTAATCAGCTGCCAAAGACCTACCACCACAGATGGCACAGTAAAATGCTGCATCTGCTGTGGAATCCTCTTGTTGCTCAAACAATAGCAGGTGTAGCACCAATTAGCGACAATATTCTCTTCAGTTAGTAGAATAAACATCTTCTTTTACTGCTGTCTGCAGGAGTCCTGCATCAAATGTGTCAGGTGAAGTCTCAATCCTGTTTGTAGTGTGCACATGTCTGTAGCACAAAGCTTCTTGAGCACTAACTGGCAATTCCAGACAGGACAATGGGTATGGAAATCAAATACATCACTGTGGTTTAGAAGGGTTATGAGGCTGGTGTCAAGGCACATTTCAGGCTGGTAATTTGTCAGGGCTCACTGAATAAAAATGTCATAACATGGCTTGTGTTAACTGTCCAATATCTTCTGACAAACCAGGATAAAGCACCTGTCTGACTACGTATCTGAGCAGACATTTATTGCCAACGCAAACACTGGTGCCATGCAACACTGTTCGTTACATTTTAAGTCAATGAATTCAACGTGCATCACTCATGAATGATTGTTGATGAACAATGAATAAACAAAAGCATCCAGGCATTGCAGTTTGGTGAGTGAAAGGTTGCTGAAAAGTATTTTGTTCCTGTGCTTCAGGGTCAAAGGAAGTGGACAGAACAGTGAAACGAACTGCCTTTTCTGGGTCACAGTATCATTTATACCGGTGAATTTCTGTGAGCTCATAGGTTTTTAAGAGATTTGTCACTTAAGGCAGCCTCAATAAGTTCTGGTTCCTTGTCACTAGGCAAAAGGTTTTTCTCTCTCAGCTCCACGAGAAGGTTGCTGATCCCTCTCCACTTCTTGACCACACGACGTTCCCGCTGCCTGCTGATCTTTATTTGCTGTCTGAGGTAATCCACTTCATCTTGCAACTGGAATATCTTCCTCTTGGCTACAACAGGATTTGCCAAACAGTAACTGTGCTCTTGGAACACTTCCTTGATGCTGCTAGTTTGGGTGCTGGTACTACTACTTGTGCTAGTGCTAATGCTAGTGTTACTGCCAGCGCTAGTGAAGGACTTGGGTGGGGTTTGCTGGTTACTGATGCCCATAGAAGTCAGGGGGGATTTTCTGCCTGCTAACTTCTGCAAAACAAAATCAAAAATTACCGACAGTGTTATACAAATGTCAACATACTATTAAGTCATGGTTGTTAACCAAAATCAAACCCAATCCATCCTTATTCCATGTAGACAACCCTGCCCTCACTCCATTGGAGATATTCCCTTTGTCCTATTCATTTCTTTCCTAGCCCTTCTGCAACTTAATACTAACATTTGGTGTTCTGATCTTTAATCTGAAATGTTAATTCCCTCTTTCCACAGATGCTGCCTGATCCGCTGATGTTTCTCAGTATTTTCTGATTATATTTCAGATTTCCAGCATCTGAACTTTTTCATTTTCTAATCCTACTTGTGACAGGCAGGTGAGTGCAGAGATCTTGGAGTGGGGTAGGGAGTGGAGCGACAGAGGAAATGGATGGAGAAAGGGACAGGAGTGTAGGGAAGCGGAGGAGACAGAGGACGCTGCAATGGAGGAGAGGGAATATGATGAGAAGTCAGAGAGTGATGGAAGTGCAGGAGGAGAGAGGAGAAAGCACACCTTCTGTAATGATAATCAGAGTGACGCTGAAAATATTGAACAATTGTTCAAGCTATCCAATTAAAATTTATCTTGGTGTTCCAATTACTCCCTATTAATTCCCTGTTCTTGTAGCCTCTAATAACCTCTTGCTTCCTCTCTTTTGGCATTTTCACGGTACCTTCTACATCCTGTACTTGGTTCCATTTACAAAAAGGATCAATTTTGCTAACAAGACACAAGGAAAACATTACTTCTGTAAAATGAAACATTTTAGAGAACTGAGCACTTAGCCTCCAATAACAATAAAAAGGATGATTATTTCAATTTTAAAAGCTTATTGGGAAGAAGTTTGTCATTGATCTCACTAAACACAACTTTCTTTTGCAGTTTGACAGGGTAGATGTGGAGTTGATAATTCCCCTGGCTGGGTTCTCAAATGAGAAGAAATGAGGGTAGCAGATCCTTGGATTTTCATATGCAAAAGGACTGTTGAGACTCAATTGCTGAGTATTCTCAGGACAGAGATTAATAGATTTTGATACTAAGGGAATCAAGGGATATGGGATTAATGCAGAAAAGTGACACTGAGGTTAAAAGGTCAGCCATGATCTTACTGAATGGTAGAGGGGCTGAGTATTCCTCTTCTGTTTGTTATGTCCTTGTGTCCTGAGCCTGAAATGCAGTTCCAGTGAACCAAATCTGAAGTGGATCATAGAAATTAATGGAATACAAGGCCATGTTTGCTTTAAAAAAAACTAATGAGGTTACTCCCACTTCTCAGCTCTCAATCCACTGATTTGTAAATTACAAATTCTCACCTACATATTCAGGCTTTTTATTAAATTGAGTAGGAGCCCCTCCAACACCCTTTTTGGTGGTGAGTTCCCAACCCTTACTACCCTTTGAGCGGTTTTTCCCCCCCTTGACCCTTATACCAATTAACTTAAATCCATATTCCCAGGTTATTGACTTTTCAATTAAAATTACCTCCCTACAGCCCCGTTTGTTCCAAAGAAGTGTGAAGTTCAACACAAGTTACAAAGTTGTACATTTAGCACACACACAAAGTGAGATCATATCCCAATGTTGTTTGGTACCATTTTGATATCAGAACACTCTGCAATCCCTCTCTTACTTTTTGAACATGTGGAGGGAAGTCAAATATTGTAGGGACGGCATCTTCTCGCAGGCGTCTGGTCTGTCCTGTCCGGTCAAAACAGGTTTGCTCAAAATGTTTGGAACAAAGAAAAGTGTGTTTGCTTGGCTTGAAGTTTTCCCGCCGAACAAGTTGTATCCATTCCATCCGTCTCCTGGGGTTAGAGGGAAACCTTTACAACAAAAGAAAACAGGGGACTGTAGATGTAAATTTCTAGACAGATTCAAAAGGTACAATTTCTTAAAAGTATTGAAAGGGAGAAAAATAAACAGCCATAACATTGTGGCACAGCTAGTAGAGCCACTGCCTCACAGCCCCAGAGACCCCTGTTCACTCCTCACCTCAGGTGCTGTCTCAGAGAAGTTTGCATGTTTTCCCTGTGATTGCGTGGCTTTCATCCATGTGCTCCAGTTTCCTCCCACATCCCAAAGACATGCGGGTTGTTAAGTTAATTGGCCATTATAAATTGTCCCTAGTGTTTAGGTGAGTGCTAGAAACTTTGGGGAGTTATTAGGTATATGGGAAGGATAAAAAATGGGATTAATGTGGGATTAGTCTAAATGGGTTGTTGATGGTCAGCACAGACACAGTGAGACGCAGGGCCTGTTTCATGCTGGATCTCTCGATGACTTTTCCATTAGTGCAGGAGGGTCAGTCAGCAGTGGACACTGATTCAAAGTAATTTGCAAAAGAACTGGAGGGGATAAGAGAATTTTTAATACAGGGTGTTGGTATGAAGGTGGTGGAAGTAAATTCAATCGTAACTTTGAAAAGGGAATAGAGTAATAATTTAAGGAGAAAAAAATTTTGGAAAGAAGCAGGAAAGGATGGAATTAGAACTGTATGGATTCACAAACAGCTGCCACAATCTCCCAAAGGCTGATCTTGGAGCTGCTTGCTTCTATAATTCCAGTTATCATTAATATACAAATAATGGAACTAAACAGCCACAGCATGCTAAGATTACTTTGTAGGTTAATTCATATTTTATTGTTTTAAATAATCAATATTGTTCCAGATTAGAACACGTAAAAGACATTTGGACAGGTACATGGATAGGAAAGGTTTAGAGAGATATTGGTCAAATGGGACCATCTCTGGAAGGCACCTTGTTCAGCTTGAACGAGTTGGCCGAAGGGCCTGTCTCCATGCAGTATGACAGTAACTCCTCTGTGTTCCCCTCTACCGATTAAATCTTTACCCTCTAGTTACTAGTCTTTCTGACAAGGGAAGTAAATCATTGCTGTTCACATTTATCTTGGTCCCTTTTAATTTTATACATCTCAATGAAATCTCTCTTCAACTTCCCTTGTTCCAAGGCAAACAATCAGCCCGGACCCCCATTATGGGGAAAATGTGAAATTATCCATTTTAGCAGGAAAATTAAAAAGGACCTTATTATCTAAATGGTGGGAGACCGCAGAGCTCTGAGATGCAGTGGGATCTGGGTATCCTGGTGCATGCTTTGCAAAAATGGCTGGTAAGCAGGTACAGCAAGTAATTAGGAGAGCTAACAGAACAGTATTGTTTATTGTAAGAGGAATTAAAAAGGTAGTGGGTCCATTCTTCAGTTATAATAGGGCATTGGTGAAATCATATCGGGCCTACTGTGTACAGTATTAGTCTCCTCACTTAAGGAAGTAGTCCAGACTAATACCTATATTATCTTGAGGAAGGATTGGATAGGCTAGACTTGTACCCACTGGTGTTCAGAAGAGCGAGAGGTAAATTAATTGGAGACATACAAGTCCTGAGGGGTATTGGCATGATGGCTGTCGATTGGATGTTTCTACTTAAGGAAGACTCTAGAACTTGGGTGTGGGTGTGGGGAGGGGGAGGGGTCACAATGGCCTGAGATTCAGTGGTGGGATCATGGTCCTGAGGAAGATATGAGGACGCATCTAAGAGTTTAGCCTCTGCGAGATAAGAGTTCAGCATGCTCATCCACCTATCTTGCCAACTTCAGGGATTCGGATGCATTATAAATTGCATTCCGAACAGACCAAACCATTGGTGTGCGCACAAGAAAAGACCCTCTGGCTTCCCTCTCCTCTCCGCCATTCAGTAACATCACTCCAGGACCTCTCCGACCTGCGGTGTTTGGTGCCCTACCGCACACTGAATGTTCTTCTGCCTTGGCATTACCTCACCCCTCACCTGCCTTGGCATTACCTCACCTGCCTTGGCATTACCTCACCCCTCACCTGCCTTGGCATTACCTCACCTGCCTGTGGTGATGGTTGTTGTTGTAGTAGTAACTGCCGCTCCGCGCAAAGCAGCGTCGCCTTGACAACCAGCGGCATGCACGCGCACGCTCCCGCCGCGGGTGGGAGGAACGGGGTCGAGGGGCGCGCGCCCGCGACGTGCAGCGGAAACGGTGGCTGCCGGCGCCGGCGGAGCGGGTACGCGCAGGGCACGGGATTTCCGTCTCCCCCCTCTCCTTCCCTCCCCTCCCCTCCGCTCCATATTGGGAGATACAAAATAAAATGCCGCATCCGGCTGGCGGGCGGGACACCGGCCGCAGGTAGGCGTCTCTCACCGCCGATGACGGGGGGGCAAGAGGGAGGAGCAGCGCCGATGTTTAACGTGCATAATAAAGCCACAACTTCCGCACATAAATTAGTCCGTCCGCCCCCCTCCCCCTTGATAAAGGGTTGAAAGCGAATAAACTGCTGGGCCACAGCAACGGCGGGAGCCATGGGAACGGCCGCTCGTCCTGTGGGACGTAGGCCCTCGGTTAACGCCTCCCCCAGTCACCTGTAATGCTTCCTCCACACCCCACCCCCGACCCCCTCCCCTCGCCTACCTGTGGAAGCTGGTGTTCGTGTTCTTCCTGTACACTGCTGTGCACCCATAGGCCGCGCAGCTAGTTGGCATTATTAGACCAAAAAAATAACTTTTCTCTTCCCTCCCGCCCCCGAAAATAAAATGCTTGCAATTACAAAGCAATTCGTTTTTTAGTACGTCCGAGATTCCTTTCTATTGCCCCCCCCTCTTCTTCCTTCCCTCCCCCCACCCCCCCCCCCCGTCCCCGGCCTCCTTTACTAAGATGGCAGATCGGTGAGCAGTTCTTGCTGTTGATGGGGGTGGGGAGGGAAAGTGGGAGGTTCA
This sequence comes from Pristis pectinata, assembly GCF_009764475.1. Lineage (NCBI taxonomy): Eukaryota > Metazoa > Chordata > Chondrichthyes > Rhinopristiformes > Pristidae > Pristis > Pristis pectinata. Next base: position 12,209,292 of record NC_067409.1, read on the forward strand.
CGTAAAAACGCGCGGCGTCGGAAGAAACGTCTCCCTTCATAGTTGGTAAACGCCATTCCAATTCAAGGTAGGGTGACGTTTTTACCTTGGCTGTAAGTAGACAACGAGGGCTGGGAGGATGCATTGTAAATTGCACCCTGTTCTCTGAGGAGGCCGGATCATGGATGTGTGCAGAACAACATTAAAAAAAAGACCATTTGGTTTCTCCCGCATGCTCTGTCATTCAGTAACATCATGGCTGATCTGTTACCTCGTTGCAACTTGCCCACATTAACCCCATATTCTTCGATTCGCTACAAATTGATTATCTCAAGTGCTGAACCCTGTTCATAAACTCAAAATACATTGGCTAGTTTTCTATATTTTTTGCACTGCATGTGTACTGTGAAAGGAATTGTGCATTTGCATCCATAGGTACCTGTTCATGCATATCCTTTTTAACATTTGAAATTCAAATTTACTTCTGTTGGGATTGAGACATATTCTGAGATTTGGTTTGTTTAAAAAATGCTGTTGCAAATTTGCAGAAAGTAGACCCTCTCTTGAGTCACCACCCTGGAATTGCCAGTTGCAAGCCCACACTTTGGGAGGGGTTACTGATATTTGGATTAAAAGTTTATGAGAACATGAAAATCCTGTAAGAGTGGTGCTTGCTGAAAACCACTTAGGCATTCAAAGTTCATTTGTTGGCAAAAAGACTAGTTGATATATATTTTAAAATAAAATCATCATTGAACTCATGCCAAATTTCAACTTTTGGTATAAGTGTGTGCTCAGATTTTTGGTTCAGGTTTTATATTTTTACTCTTTCCTTTGTCATCACCAGCCTTGTGCTTCACCTCTCTTCAAAATCTCTTAATTTCATTACTTCCCTTCCTAACAAAAATCTTAACAATTTTAATTTAATTTTTCAATTGTCCCAACCTTAATTGTTTTTGTGGCAGAGAATTGCACACTTCCACTATCATTTGGATGAAGTACTCCTGACATCATCCATGAACAGGAAAACCCTAGCTTTCAAAAGATATGTCCCATATTCTGTACTCTTCTACAACAGAGTGATTAATTTCTCTTTATTTATTCCTTTAATCAATGTACATACTGCATCCAGAACATCCCTTCCAGAGTTCCAGGATACAAGCCAAGCCTATGCAACTGCTCATCATAATTCCAAAATCATTTTGGTTAATCTACATTCCATGCCATTCCAAGGCAAATATTTCTTTCCTGCTATGGCTACCAGTATTGAACAGAGTAATCCAGAAGAGAGTCTTAACTCTTAGCTTTACAGGTGTATTCTTGAGAAGGCAAAAATTCATTTGGTCTTTGTAATGTAGTTTTGCCTTTCCATTAAGGATTCTGTATTTGGATCCTTAAACCTTTGCTTATCCATAATTCTTGCTGTTCAAAACAAAAAGGATTTATTTGATCAGAATCCAAAATGGAAGACCCCACATTTAATATTAAACTCCATTTGCCATAGTTTTGTTCACTCTTAATTTTTTTTAATGTTCTTTCTCAATTTTCTGTCTCATCTGCACTAATAACTTGATGTTGATAAAAAGCTTTCAAAACTATCATCCAAGTTATATACTGACAAGCTAGAAGTCTTGTCCGGAACCTGAAATGCTAATTGATGAGATTGTTTCATTGCAATTTAGCAGGGTAGCAAAGAGATTAAATGTTCTTGAGTGAAGAGTAGGTAGAGAAGAAATGGTGGCTTATTTATCTTAAGAAAATAGTAATAAAGTTAGGGTATTGTGAGAGGCAACACTGTCAGGCATTTAAATGTCTTCCAAAAGCAGAGAGAACATTGGAAGCATGGTTGATCTGTATAGCACCTGCACATCTCTTTAAGATTGGTTCATGAGACCCATTGAATTCAAAAAGGCTTAGAGAATCTGTGACTAGAAAAATGAATATTTTTGGGGATCGGAAATTTGTGGTTATTTGACAACTACATCTAAGTCAAACAGGAAGTAATTCTTGCATAAAATAGAAAATGTTGGAAATATTCAATAGCTCAGGCAGCATCTATGGATAGAGAAACAGAATTAATATTTCATGTCAACCTTTCATCAGGAAAATCAACCGTTTTGATGAAATGTCATTGACCTGAAACATTAACTCATTTTCTCCCTCTCAACGTATGCAGCCTGACCTACTCAATTTATTCAGCTTTTCTTTTTTTGAGATTTCCAGCATCTCCAATTGGAATTGGTTTATTATTGTCACATGTACCGAGGGACAGTGAAGAACTGTCTTGCATACAATTCATAGGGATCAATTCATTACACAATGGATCGAGGTAGTGCAAGGTAAAACAATACAGAATGCAGAATAAAGTGTAACAGCTACAGAGAAAGTGCAGTGCAGGTAGACAGTCAGGTGCAGGGTCATAACGAGGTAGATTGTGAGGTCAAGAGACCATTTTATCATACTAGGGAACCATTCAATAGTCTTATAACGGTGGGATAGAAGCTGTCCTTGAGCCTGGTGAATTTTGTTTCTATGGGAAACTTTATTTTGAACTAAATCTAACTGAATAACTTGAAGCAATTTCAAAACTTTTCTTGTGAAATGTACTGCAGTTCCCTGACTTATTGAGGCATTGCAGAAGTACAGGTTTGATTCAGAGCAACATTTTTTAATATAAACATGTGAATCTGTAACAGGAATAGTTCACTTGGCTCATTGACCCTGCTCTACCATTCAGTAAGATCATAGCTAATTTCAATGTAACCTCAACTCTGCATCCCTGTGCCAGAAACCTTTCACTACCCTGTTTATGAAGAATCTGTCAATTATTAACTTTAAGATATCCAAACACCTTTTCACCATTCTCTGAGGAACAGAGTTTAAACTATCATGACGCTTTGAGACAACAAAAAAATTGCCATGTTTCCAGCTTAAATTGGTGACCCTTTTAATTTTAAGCAGTGATTTCTAGTGCTAAACTCCTACAAAAGGAATCATCCTCCAAACTCAGCCTATTAGGACTCCCCAGAATCTTGTATTTTTCAATCAAATCTGCTCTCCCATTTCTAAACTCCCGTTGAATATATTCTAAACAAGCCTAACCTGCCAAACTTTCCTTACAAGATAGCCTGCCCGTTCCAGTTGTCAGTCTAGTAAGCCTCTGAACTGCTAATGCATTATATCCTTCCTTAAATTAGGAGACCAATATTGTACGCTGTACTCTAGATGTAGTCTTAGTAACAGTAGTCTTACTCTAACTGAGGCATAGTCTTCTTACTTTTGTATTCCATTTGCTTCACACCAAACAAGAAATGTTTTATTCCTCATTACCTAATGCCCCTGTACTGGGTCACTGAGTTGCTTTTGCATCTCAGAGCACTACAATCTGTCAGCATTTGGACAATATACTTTTCTTTACTTTGCTGGCCAGAATGGACAAGTTCACATTTTCCCATATTGTACTGCATTTGCCAGATCTTTACCAACTCACGATCTTTCTATATCCATTTGAAGCCTCCTTATGTTCCTTTCATAACTTACTTTCCTTTCATAACTATGTTGTTAGTAATTTTAGCAATCTTAGATTTGGTCCATTCATCCATCATTTATATAATTAGTAAAAAGTTGAGGCCTCAGCACTGATCCCTATGACACAGCATTTGTTACATATTGCCAATCAGTCAAAGACCCATTTATGGTAACTCCATTTCCTTGTGGCCAGCCAATAGTATGTCCACGCCAATATGTTACTTCCCACACTTCTAGTTTCCACAAGAACCTTTGATGCGGTACCTTTTCAAATGCTTTCTGGAAATCTTAGTACGTACATTGGTTTCCTTTTACCCACAGTACATTGCTACTTCAAAGTACTAAAATAAATTGGTCAAACATGATTTCCCTTGCACCAAACAATGATGACTTTGCCTGATTACCTTGAGTTTGTTGAAGTGCCCTGCTATAACCTCTTAAGTAATGGCTTCTAACATTTTCCCTATGACAAAAGAGCTGACTTTGTAAAAATTAAAGGCCATATATTCCGTAATAAAATGTCCATATATCATCCTTGGAGACTGAAGTCCAAGTCATCAATGACTGAAATATGTGAAAATGGATCTTACACTGAACATCTGGAAAACAAAGATACTCCAACAACTTGTTCCTGCTACACAATATTGCTGTTCCACCCGACACCCCCACCTTGCTCTCACATAATATCAACAGCAGTATCCTAGAACCCATAGGTCGCTTCCTTAACTCGGGAGTCACTTCTCGTCAAAGGCCAACATTGCTGATAAAATTCATCATTACTTCTAGTACCCTGCACAGTCTTTGGTTGCTTGAATAAAACATTGTTCAAAGATCAAAGCTTCAAGCTATGCATTAAGTTCATGGTCTACGAAGCAACAGAGAACCCTGCCTTCCTGTATTTCAGGATGACTTGTAGCTAACAACTCAAAATACTGAAAAGGTATCACAAATGCTGACTCTGTAAGTTTCTCCAATCTACCAGCAAAATGTCCTATCCCAAGCCAACATTCTAGCTTTGAGGCTCCACTTGCATGCCTGAACCCATTCTCCTGAAGCAAGCATTTTACACTGAGCTCTATTGTAGCAAGAGATCCCCAAGAGAACAGCAAAAGTGTTCAAGGCTGCTCCAAAAGGCCTTTGAATTTCATTTTAATGGAGAGTGAATAGTTGGTCCCCTGGTTGATGGACATTGTATTATAGATCTCTGTTAGCTTTCTGTTAATCCACACTATTTGCCCTAGGTTATTGTTTCTGGCAGTTTACCCAACACTAAGTGCTCTCTAGTTGCTGAGCTATCCTTGGATGCTACATTCGTAGTTCTTCAGTCCTCCAGCAACACCCTCTAAGGAAGATTAAAAAATAATGGCCTATGACTCTGCCATTTCTGCTTTACTTTGGCTTGCTAACCAATTTTTTTCCTTGCATATCTCTGAAGTATAATTAAAATACTGTATCTCATGTTATTATCTAGATATGTGACATATTTTAACACTTAAGTAATGTTCTGTTAACATTAATATTTTACACTATATCATTTTTATTCTAACCTCTACCAAACAAAAAAAAGACATTTGACTTGGCACTTTGTCTATTCTCTCAGAAATTTTAAGAGGAAGATTTGATTAGACATTTAAGAGGCTCTTAGATAGACACATGAATGATAGAGAAATGGGAAGTTATGTGGGAGGGAAGGGTTAGATAGATCTTAGAGCAGGATAAGATGTCGGCTCAACATTGTGGGCCGAAGGGCCTGTGCTGTGCTGTAGTGTTCTATGTTCTAAATGCAGTACTATACAGCAAACTGGTGTGTGGTATTCATTGTTCCTAAAATGGTTCTTGAGCATTCTTGGATGATATGGTCCAGTAATACAGGTTTTCTTTCTTCAGATGAAAAAGACATAAAATGTTTCTTGAAGGAATGAAGCAATGCAATATACATTGCGGGGGTAAGTGATGGTTTAAATTAATGTATTGTCTATTTTCCCTATGTTTATTTAATTTGCTTTTGGGTATATACAATTTGATCAGTTATATAAATTTTCTTCAGAATTACTGACTTCTACTATGCTGATCATTAGATTAATTGCACTGGACAAGATTACTAACAGTTAAACGTGTCATGAAGGACTGAATTAGTTGTGACGAATGAGTATTGTGTGACACAGAATTGCACCATTCATCTGCAAGCAAAGAGAAATAAACTCATAATTATTGTTTTAAAAAGTGCATTTATATAAGTGTGTATAAACAAAAAAAAATGTTTCTTTGTTCTAGAGAACAGTACATTTCAGTGCTACCAATACTTTTCTGTATTGGATGTGGTATTTACATTTATCGTGGTGCTATATTTTGCTAAAGCACTTATTAAACTATATTGGAAAATAATATCCAGGTTTCAATCACAGGCTGCCAGTTCACAGTGGGAGGATTCTTAAGAGATTTGCTTTGGAAACTGACAGGATTGCTTTAGAAGCAATCTCTTCAATTGATACTTGTACAATGATACTTTATCAAACAATGTAACATCCATTTCTAGTTAATTAAAATAACAACCCTTTATTTACTGCCTACAATACAATCAGAATTCTCTTGCCTGTAGACTACATACCCACGAGGGCATAACTATTGCAAGAGGAACTTCCTGTAGGAATGCATCTCCACTTATAACATGGGATTCAGTGGGAAATTGCAATATGGATGGTTTTCTAGGAACATAACCCCTCTGTAACACAGGAGTACACCGCATTTGTAAGTTTTAACATTGGTGTTGGTATTGGTTTATTATTGTCACTTGTACCGAGGTACAGTGAAAAACTTGTCTTGCATACTGATCGTACAGGTCAATTCATTACACAGTGCAGTTACATTGAGTTAGTACAGAGTGCATTGGTGTAGTACAGGTAAAAACAATAACAGTACAGAGTAAAGTGTCACAGCTTCAGGGAAAGTGCAGTGCAATAAGGTGCAAGGTCACAACAAGGTAGATCGTGAGGTCAGAGTCCATCTCATCGTAAACATATAAAACATCACAAAGCAACTAACACTGGTGTGAAGCCAGTTTGGGTAAGAATATTGGGGATAACCAAAAGCTTATTATAAGTGTTTCTTTAAATCAATCTGTAATGTGGATGTAGTTGACAAGGTTATTCTTATTGCTGATAATTTGGTTGAATGTAGGAAGATTTCTTATATTGCTACAGATTGTGCAGTAATTGTAGTATAAGGCTTCCACAATAGTAAAATCTAATAAGAATTTCCAGGATAGTGACCAAAAGACAATAAAGAAGCAGTGACGTATGCCCAGTTTAAGGTGATATGGGAAGTGAAGATGAGGTCTTTTCACACAATATTTCTGTTCATAGCTATGGAAGTCACAGGAAAGTTTGATGCTATTAAGGTATCCTTGGTGAATTGCAGCAATACAGCAATGCATTTGGTACATATTACTGCCATGGTAGGTTACTGATTGGTAGGATGGATATTGAGTTGAGTTGTTGAAGATCAGATCATATGAGCTCTTCTGATTTGGATGGTTTTAAGATCTCCTTCTATCCTGATGATTTTGATATTATTAAGTTTGAATACTGTCATGATTGTACTCACCCAGCAGTAAGGCTTTTATAATCACACAAGTCATATGGATGTTGAAAACTTTAAAATCAAAATAAAATGAGAAAATGATAGAATTACTCAAGTCATACAACAGCTATGTATAGAGATACAAAGTAAACCTTTCAGAAGTAACTTTTTAGGTTTAATCATTTTTGCTGTGCCAGTGGAATCTAGCAATTTATTATCAAGAAGAATCATCTGAAAAGTTGTAAGGTAGCCTCTGACTTTTTTGTTGTTTGGTTATGAGCATTGGTGGTATGGCCAGCATTTATTGCCCTTCCTTCTTGCTATCAAGAGTTTGTTTGGTGTGATAAAGAGCTCCCGAAGTGTTGTTTGTCAGGGAATTACAAGATTTTGACTGAGCAAGATTGAAGCCATGGCAATATTTCTAATTTGGAATGGTGAGCAATTTGAAGGGGAACTTGGAGATGATGATTTTCCCTTTCATTTGCTGGCTTTTTACTTCTAGGTGATGGTTGAGGGCTGGGAGGTGCTGTTGAAAGCTTGAGGAGTTGCGACAGTACATGCTGTAGATAGTAAACATCAGACGCTGTATGCTGGTGGTGGAGGGAGTGAATGTTTGACAGGTGAATGGGATAGTGAGCAACTGGACTATTAACTCTGCTTCTGTTTCCACAGATGCTGCCTGAGCCACTATGTGTTTCTGACATTTTCTGTTTTTATTTTAGCATGGATTTTGCCTGGGCATATCATGTTTAAGTGGTGATTTGTGGATAAGGGCAGTGTGGGTGACCAATAAATAAAATGATGCTGGAAATCCAAAATCAAAACACAATCTATAGGTCCTTCCTAGGTTACGGCAGATCCGTTCCTCTGAACTGTTTGTAACTTGGACAGTTCACAGGTTGGAAATGTTACTGTGAACTGAATTCCCAGGTTGCAGCCCTGCAGCAGCTGGCAAATCCATCCTGCCGGTCTCCCAAGCACTCATTCATATGCACAAGTTGTACGTGAGTCAGGAATTCGTAACCTGGAGAGGATCTGTATTGGAAATACTTGGTAGATCAGGCACAATCTGTGGAGAGAGAAAAGCAGAATTAAAATTTTGAGTTGATGTTGTATCTGAATAGCTCTGCCCCAGTTGTCGTTTCCATTGATGGGAACCAATGCTGAGCTAAACTAGTATTAGAAGATATGGGTTGATATTAGCAATGCTCGAAAACTGCTCATTGTGTATCTTATTTGAAGTATCCAAGATTTTGTCATGTTGGAATTCTGAAAGGATAATGTACTGTGCTGATGTAAATGGTGTTTCTCTGAGGTTGGAGTTGTGAGATGTGTGTGTAAGGATGAGCTTTATTTTGAAAGTAGATTAGTGTTTTGCTGTCCCATTTTAGTAGAAAATAGTAACATTAGAAGTATATAAAATTATAAGAGGCATAGATAGAGTAAACAGAACTTTTCCCCATGGTAGGGGTATCAAAAACAAGAGGGCATGGGTGAGAGGAAGGAGTTTTAAAGGGGATTCAAGGGGAAAGTTTTTACGTAGAGAGCAGTTGATAACTGAAAGTTACTGCCAGAGGATGTGGTGGAATCGGATACAATCAGTACTTCTAAGAGGTATTTCGACAGACACTTGAATAGGCAAGATATAGAAAGAGACAGACCTAATGCAGACTAATGGGATTAGTGGAGATGGGCAAAAAGGTCGGCAAGGATGTGGCCGGCCAAAGGGCCCATTTCTGTCCTGCATAACTCTAAGACTGTGAATGATTAACCTCTCAGTGAGTGAGTGTTACACAGTGGAAATTGAAATATGGGTTGCTGGAATTTGGTCAGGTATTTTAAAAGCTTATTTGTTATTTGGAATTGCATAGCATATACATGCTGACAGTCTACATAGTGATTATGTAGGGATAAAGATGGCTTAGCCTTTGTTTTCCTTTGGGTAATGATGAGTGCTGTGTTTTCTATATTTCGTTGCTTTGTCTCATTTCCAGAGTGCTGCAGAATTTTGATTTTTGTGGGCCTTGAACTTGCAGATTAACTGCTTTTTATTTTTGTTTGGTCTCTGTGAGTTTCTGTGTATTAGTTGTATCTTGTATGTATCTTAAGTTTATGCTTTCATGAATCTCATGATATTGAACTGAAATAGCTTAAAGATCTTTCAAACGGTTATGTTTCTATATGTGTATATAAATTATTTTTAAAAGTGGTTTTAAGTAGTTTATATTTTTTAAGAAAAAACAAATGCACGTTTGTTGCTCAGCAGAGTTAGAGAACCTTTTAGGTGGAATGCCTGAGAATTTGTCTGGAGAGTTTAGGTTTACTGAAGGTTGATAAATTCTTAAAGAAGTTGCAGAGAATGGGACCAAGGATGCTCAAGCTTGTTGTGCCGCATCCACATTTAGAATAGAAATACTCTATGGACAACTGGTGAAATTATACTTGGCTTTATTCAAATTCTTAATTGCAGAGACAACATACAAGCACTCACACCTTGTACAGTTGACTAACCATCAAAGCACAAGGTGATTCGAATCAAGTTCGATGTGCCTTCCTTTCATTCTGTGTGTCCCAGACTTGAGATCTCTCCTTGCAAGTGTTGGTCTGGGGATTTCTCTGTGATCCAAGGGTCTTATTCTGCTCCATTGTTCAGTGATGCCTTAAATCCTGTCTTTAAGACCCATCTGTTTCCTATTCCTTCTGTTCTCCTCCAATATGATTGCCCATATCAATAGTCCGGTCGAGGTCTGACCCATTTTGTCCATCTTTGCCCTGTTACAGCTGGACTACTGGTTGCTACAGTATTGTTTCTATCTTCCATTTCACCAACTGTGTACCTAACTGTGTACCTATTGACCCTTACATCAATGGACTCTGTACTAACTCAATGTAACTGCACTGTGTAATGAATTGACCTGTACGATCGGTACGCAAGACAAGTTTTTCACTGTACCTCAGTACAAGTGACAATAATAAACCAATACCAATAATACCAACCAGTTACATTTTAGTAGTTAGCATTTGGTCAATCAGCTATAGAGGAGCGTGGAATTGAGTGCTCCCTTAGAGTTTATTTAACGATCTCTATCGCCTCATGGCTTAAGTATTTCTGTCTTTTTTCCTCATTATACTCCATTTGCCAGATCTTTGACCACTTATTTAATTTATCTGTAGCACTTTGTAACCTCTTTATTTCTTCTTCCCACTTTCCTATCTGTCCGTGTATCATCAGAAAATATAGCAAGCATACCTTCAGTCCTTTATTCCTATTCATTGTTGACTTTTCCTGAATACTTAGAATTTTTCTAAGTGACCTGCTATAATACCTTCAATAATAGCTTCTAGCATTTTCTCATGTTGTTTTTTGTCTCTTTCCTTTTTTGAATAAAGGAGTTACATTTGCTATTTTATAACCTAATAAACCTTCCCCAAATCTAGGAAACTTTGGAAAATTAAAACTGAATTAGTTAAATTAGTTAATTAGTCCAGTGAAACATGGTGGGCTGAAGGGCCTTTCAATGTAAAACCAATGCATTAACTATCTCACCAGCCACTTCTTTAAAGCTACTAGGATCATATCCATCAGGATCTGGAGACTTGTCAGCCCGTAGCTCCATTAATTTGATCAGCACCACTTTTTTGGTCATTGTAATTTTCCCGAGTTCCTCTGTCTCTTCCACTTCCTGATTTACAGCAATTTTTGGGATGTTATTTGCATCCTCTGTAGTAATTCATCTGCCATCTCCTTGTTTCCATTATTAATTCCCCAAACTAATTTTCTATAGGATCAACATAAACTTTATGAACTCTTCTTTAAATACCAATAGAAACTCCTACAATTTTTTTGTAATTCTGGCTAGCTTTATCTCATACTCCAATTTTTCCTCAATATTTTAGTTATTCTTTGCTTTTTTCTTTACTCTGCCCAGTCTTCTGACCTGCCAAATATGACACATATATTGTACAAAAATATGTGTTCTCTTTAAGTTTGATACCCTCTAACTTTTTTAGTTAACTGTGGATGGTTGGTCCTCCCCTTTGAATTTTTCTTTCTTGTTGGACTGTACAAATTCCATGTATTCTGAAAATCCCCTTAAAATATTTGCCACTACATCTCAATTTACTAACTTCAGGTTCACCTTAGCTATCTTTATGATCTATGAGCTCTGTGTTCATGCCCTCATAATTGCCTTGGATGCATTTCTCTCCTTCAAACAAAATGTAAAATTTAATTGTATTATGATTGCTGCTTCTTGGGCACCTTCACAATGAAGTCATTAATTAATCCCATCTTGTTGCACAATACCAGGTCTAGAATAGCCTGCTCACTGGTTGGCTCTAGAAATGCTCTTCTAAGAAACTGACCTTATTATTTGCCTTATTAAACAACAACTTGGAGAATACATGGTCACTACAATTCCAGGGGGAAAAAAATCACAACTGATTTTCTAGGCATCTCCTGGTATCTTTGAACCCATTTTTACAGAAATTCGTCCAGTTATCTACTTGATTCTACTTGTGTTTTCTGCTTGGAAAAACTTTTTTCAAGATATAAGATATTCGTTTATTAGTCACATGTATATCGAAACACACAGTGAAGTGCGTCTTTTTGCGTTACTGAGAATGTGCTGGGCAGCCCGCAAGTGTCGCCACTCTTCTGGCGCCAACATAGCATGCCCACAGCTCCTAACCTGTACGTCTTTGGAATGTGGGAGGAAACCCATGCAGAAACATGGGGAGAATGTACATACTCCTTACAGACAGCGGCGGAATTGAACCTGGGTCACTGGCGCTCTAATAGAGTTATTGCTAACTGCTACACTACCGTGCCACCATCATTTGGTAGATTAATTAATAATATTGGGTAAAAATTCCACCTGGCTTCCTTTTTTATTCTTTTAAATATCACATCAAAAGTTTTAAATTATTGTGCCTTTTCCTGTTGCCTGCAAGATTCTTCCCCTTTATTTTTACATTTTATATTGTTTTTAAAGTCTATTTTCCAAAGAAACCTTAATTTCATTACTTTTGCTGAACTAAAATGGGAAAATATCATTTTAAAAGACACAGGTAACTTCACTTTGCAATTATTCCTTCCTAAATTGTCATCTGTTGCATTCAGAATCTCATCACCATGGTAATCACAAATGAACAACTTGACAATAGCTGATTGCAGCAGCTTGAAACTCAACTATGCCTAAAATCTGCACATCCTTCAAAATTGCTAATTGGACTTTCCAAAATAATCAGGGTAGCTTAATAAGGAATGTCTTGTGCAATTAATTGTCATGGTAATTAAAATAATTGGCAGCATTTGTCTGATATTAGCAGAGATCCAGTAAAGAGTGGACAGTGTCATTGGTGAGGACAATTCCCATCAAATGTATTAGTAGATTAATGATAGTTAACAGTGGAGAAAATACTTATGTTAAATTGATATCCATAAATAATGCTAATGACAATAACTGCCAATTTTTATTCAGTTGTAGCATTAGATGTGAAAAAGATTTTTGTGTAAATTTTAAGCACAAGTACAAATTAGGTGTTTTCAGGAACCATAAATATTGCATTTCGATAGAAAACAAATCCAATGAGTAGCTTTTTTAAATGTACTTCTAAAGTACTTACCATTCACAATTGTGGTTATCTGGTCTTTTCGACATTCTGAGAGTTGCAAGGGTGAGTAATGTGCTTCTGAATAGTCTAATATTCAAGGCCAGTTAGCTTTGACTCAGAATGATAACCGATACAACTATCTGTAGGTGAAAGATCAGATACAAGTCCTTGTTTTATTGAGGTATAAACTCCAGCCCTAATATTGGAGGAAGCTGTAATAGTATGACAACTTGTGTACTGCTCTGTCATTAATACATCTGTGTTTCCATTTTGTATTCGTATGTTTTGTTTTATTTGCTTTAACAAGTTAATGCTCAGTTTTTATGCTGTCTTGCTCATTTGTAGGCCATTACAGTCAGTAGAATCAGTACTAGTGAATGTTTCCACAATGTCTTTAGTACATTTGTTTTATGCAGCTGTACGATCAAGGAAAGGTTTTTGCCCACCCCTTGTTGTTTTGTTATGTGCTCAGATAATTGCTTTGGCTTTCTTTGAGGCAATATTCAGAATTAGAGGCTGAGAGGAAGAATGATATCAATATGAAGTAAGGCACAGAATGAACAATAAACATAGGAGTAAAAAAGAGGTAGATAGGAAAAGAATGTTAAAATTAGAATTTGAATTTATACGGTTCCCAGAATTGTTTTCAATACTCCAGGTGCTGGTCTAAACAAGACTTTGGATAGCCACTTAGCATAAAGTACTGGAGTAAAAGGACTGGAATCAAGGGCCCCTTTCTCCTTTATTCCAGTCCTATAGAAATAAATACTAGTTTTCCCTGGAAATGTTGTGATTGTTTTCTTTATCTTTAGATCTCCACTGCTTCAATTATTTTACCATTTAGAGAGTACATTGTTCTAACTTTGAGTTCAAAGTGGATGACCTCACATTTGCCTATATTAAAATCCATTTGCTCTAGACTTGTTCATTTGCTCAACCTATTGATTCTCATTAAATGTTAGGAATTTCAAATTTCCCAGAACAATTCAAAGCTTAAAGGAATCGTTCCACTCTTTTAAGAGACATTGATCAGCAGTCATGTCAATTATTACATTATGAAAATATTGGTTTTGCTGTTAACTTTTTGTGCCAAGATTAATGTGCAAAGGCATTCATTTCATAATGAGATGGTTAGAAGTAAGATAGGAAAAATTAACAGCATAAATTGTCCAGAAGCTGCGGCAGTTTCCAATGTTATAGGTTAATAATAGCATGCATTGTTTAGATAATATCATTTTTGTCAGCAATATCTGGATGATAGAGATTAGAAAATGGAAACAGAACAATTGAATCCAATCAATTAATGTTTGTGATAATAGAATCCATCTTTAATCTATGTAACTGATCAATTAGTGGATAGTGCAGATGCTAACTCAAAATTGTACAATAATGGATCCAAAACATTTATTATATTTTCTGATGCTTGACAAAGGTGCAACCTATATGCTAGATTTTATGGTAATTGGGGTTATATAGGTTCCCTTTCACAAAGATAGATTGAGCAGCATCTTTTTCATTCTTTTGAGTTATAACCCAGATTTTCAAGGAAAATGGAATTCTGTCCCCTTATATCTCGAGTTTTACAGCGCATGACAAGTATAATTTGAAACTACAAACATAATTTACCTGACAGTCCTAGCTTGAAAGCTGTCAGCAGAAGTTTTTGGTCAGTTTAATTAATCCAGCAATGGTTTGTGCACTGTGTAATTTTCTCCACTGTCACTTTCATCTTGATTTAAAGGTGTTATTTTCAATGGTGTCGCTTTCTGTTGATTTAGTGATGGAAAAAGCTAATTTGAGTGGGATGTAGGATAACTACACTGATTATACATGCCGAGAGATAAGATTATATTTAAATTGCCCAGCAACTAAGGATTTCGGCTTCCTGCTTGTCTTTGAATATGTTTAAAAGAAATTAAACAAAGCACAGTGCCTTGAGTTTTCTTTATGATCCTAAGTCAAGCAGGTTTAATATGTTCTTTGTAACAATGGTTTTGCTGAAAAAATAATGAATTCAGCTGTAAGCAGTGATTGAGACCAATTTTCTATTTTATCACATCCTGTTTTTAGACAGAGGGAGCAACTGGCTGGGAGGGAATTGGGCATCCTATCAACTTAAATCAAGGACCATTAAAAAAATTCAGCAGTTATGCAGCCAGCACTCTTGTCACCAATGGGTTGGGACCTTGTTATTGTATTATGATAAGCAGGGGTGGGTCATATAATGCTGTCATTATTTGCACAATGTCATTCTAGTTTTGATTGCTATAGCTGCATCCCAACCTGGATCTTCATCATGAATAAGCTTAACAGTTTCAGAGTGTGCTCTTTCCAGCTATTTTGTTTTTCTGTGGTCACCATATGTCTTGAGTCATAAAGGATTTCAGCCAAAGTAGAGTTTATTGTCATATATGCAAGTGCATGTATGAACAGGTGCAATGAAAAACTTGCTTGCAGCAGCATCCCAGGAACATAGCATCATATAAGCAGCATTCACAAGAAAAACATAAACACAACTTTTACAAGAAAAAACAATTAGAACAAAAAAAACAAGGTCCAATTAAGAAATGATTTGGCTGCTGTGGAAAACTGTTGCTACAATTAACAAATGATCTCACATCAATGCTGGTTGCAAAAGTAAGTTCCAAAGATCTAGAACCAGCATTTCAGGAGTGAAGTTAGGAAATTCTTTGGCATGTAAAGTCTAGGGTAGATATTTGGAACTTCCAGGTGTGGTCCAATTAGAACTTTATATACTTGTCACATTCACCCCACTTTTATTGCAGTCCTCTAGTTACCTATCCATGGGAATGTTCTGATGATTTTCTCAATTTGCCCATAATGTTTCAGAGTCATGGACACTGAAGTGTCTTTGGGCCTCCACTGCTTCCAGCTTTTTACCATTTAGAAAGTACATTGAGTTTAAAATGGATGATTTCATTTTTGCCTATTTTAAAAACCATTTGCTACAGTTTTACCCATTTGCTCTGTCAATTACATTCTACCTAGAATGCTGTCTGTCTTTGTATCATCGGAAAATTTGGATAAGTAAGTTTCTATCCCACTATTTAAATGATTTATAATATGGTGTTTATTTCCAGCTCCAATTTCCATCCTTGCAGCACACCATTGACCAAATGAAGCCAAATTGAGTAGCTGCCGATTATCCAA
Organism: Pristis pectinata; assembly: GCF_009764475.1. Classification (NCBI taxonomy): domain Eukaryota; kingdom Metazoa; phylum Chordata; class Chondrichthyes; order Rhinopristiformes; family Pristidae; genus Pristis; species Pristis pectinata. The sequence continues at coordinate 12,225,165 of NC_067409.1, forward strand.
ACTCTGTCCCATTACTCAGTCAATTTTGTGGTTTGATCAATAATTTGTTTTCAATTTCATGGGCTTTAGCTTCATCTAACAGTCTCGTGAGAAGGAGGGACGAATGAGAAAGCGCTGAGTGGAGCAGCAAGTACTGTGCCATGCAAGACCTTTAAAAGCATAGTAGTACTATTATCTGATTGTGTATGGTTAAATAAGTGTTCTTGCGAACAGTCCTCAGAAGTAGTTAGATTTGTAAATGTGACCCTCTCCACAAAAACTTGTGCACTACAGTCCTAACCATAATCTTCTAAAATTCCTACAATTCGGAGTCATTCTTCCAATATTTAAGAAATGCAAGAGAAATAAATTCTATAAAATGCTTGTTTGAAGTCTATAAAAATAACATCTATAGATATCTTCTAGTTTTACTTGGTCATTACCTTCACAATTTTTGTTCTGGCTTGATTCCTTTGCAAATTAATTCTTGCTCTTGTTGATCAGATGGAAGTGTGACTGAAGAGTTCCAATTTATCCTTAATAGACTGGTAATTTCTTGACAGTGGATGTTAGGCTTATTGGTCTATAATTTCAAGGTTTTCTTTCCTTGCATTTCTTAAAGACTAGATTATTTTCAGTCTAAAAGAATGGTTCTGAATTGTAGAAACTTTGGAAGATTATGGTTAGGACGCAACTTTTTTGTGGGGAGGGTTGCTTGCAAACCAAACCCCTTCTGCGGGTTACTCACAAGAACATATTTTACTTATCCATACACAACCAGATGTTAGTACTTTTATGCTTCTAAAGTCTCGTATGTCGCAGTATTCACTGCTTTACTCAGCTCGCTCTCGCTCGCTCTCTCTCTCCTTACTGCTTGATTCAATACATCTTTGCTCCTTTCCAGTTTGCCAATGACCTTAGCATTTGTCATGCTCTTTTTGAAAACACCTGAAGCTCCCTCTGATTGGTGAGAACAACATTTTGCTTGAATAGTGCAATCCAAAATCAACACTCATTGGGATCCTTGGGAGCTCCTGAGGTAGGTTATGTACTTTATACCAGTTTCACAGTACTGAAGTCTCCTCACGATTAAACCATTTAACTGAAAATCAATCCTTTTAAGAGCTATCCAATTAGACCCAACCTCCTGTTTCATTGAGATTCTGCAATTTGTTTCCCCTTTAAAGTGTATGTCCAATTTGCTTTTGGAAGTTCTTACTTAATCTGGTAGCAGCAGCCAGTCAACCAGATCATAACCACTCTTCCGTCATATGTGGTTCTTTTGCCAATTACCTTAAACTGGTTAACTCGGGTTCCTGACTGCTCTGCCAGTGAAAAGAGTTTCCACCTCCTTTATGAAAATACCACATAATGTTGAACATTGCTGTTAAATTTACCTTTAATCTTCTCTGCTCTTGGAGAACAATACCAGTTTCTCCAGTCTCCCTACGTGACTGAAGTGGCTTGGTACTGCATGGTTCATTTGCTTTCTTTCTAAATTGGTACTCTAGTTGAGGCACAATTTGTGATTTTATTAAATGAATTCCAAATCTTACTGAATGAAAAGCACAATGGACATGTCTGAAAATTGGCTTCTGAAGCACAGATCTTGAGCAGCTGGCCACATGCCAAAAGTAAATCTACTGGGACTCATTAAAAACAAGTACCAGGAGATCTCCTATTTAGTAGATTTTCTGACCACTAATTCTAGTGAGCTTTATATTTGGCTTGCAGGCAACCTGAAATTCAGTGCCTGTAGCAACAGAATGAATCTTGTGCAACTACTGGATAGTTATTGATAGTTAACATTCAGTTATCACACTTACAATCCAGATTGCACCATATTTGGGTAAACTAAAGTGAGACCTAAAGATTGTAATTGGAGAACATTGCTCTATACATTAGCAACTATAATTTTCATGTGCAATTGTAGACCAAATTGAGACACAAGGTTTGAATCAATATGCTTTATTCCCATAAAATAGATTAATGAATGATGCACAATTTAATGCACTGATACATATGTATTCCTTTCACTCTGTGGGGATTTAAAGGTCAGGATCATGGCTTGCATGTCGTCGTGTAGCAGATGTAGAATGCGAATGAATTTGAGGCCGGACAGATTTGAGGAGGATTCTTTATAATGCCTCTCCATTGATAGAGACAAAATGACCTTTATCTGAGGTTAACAAAGGTCATAGAGATTCATAGAGTCATGTACAGTGATTGGTGCTGTTCTTGATACTTTTCTTGCATTGGAAGTATAGTGAAATTCACTTCTATTCTTTTGATGGATAGAATCCATAGTGTGACTGGGAGAAGCTCTTCAGTGACTGGGAGGAAGTGGTTGGGGAGAACCTTTGTGATATCTTTACCTGTGGCAGACAGCAGAGAGACCCCTCCATAATTATGAAAATCACAGTCTCCTTTCTTGAAGATAGTTTCCACTTCTCCGATGAGGGACATGAATTTGTGCCTTAAGTAGTTAAGTGGCTTGATTTAATACTCCAGTAGGATTTATTTTGTCTGCTGCAGAGATATTTTTCAACTGTTGGATGGTCTTTTCATACTCTTGCTGGGCTGTGGCAGAAGTGAGCTTGTGGTGGGTACTGTGCTATGAGATGGAGTCAAGGATACTTAGGTAAATTGCAGAGTCTTTGTTAAGATCTTTGATCTTTGCTGGCCACCTCTGTCTTTGATAAGCTGTGTTGGCTCTCATTAGATTAGATCCTGCGTATTTGTGCTGTAGGTAGCCTTGAGAAGAATCCTTCTCAAAATTGGCATTTCTCAGAGATTCATTACCATTCTATGTCTGTTACAAAATGCCTTGCAAGCCATGACTTTGACCAAAGAGATCACCACTCACCCAATCCCACTGTACACTGCTGTCAAGTAAGGATACACCATCTCACAAAACCTTTTCTCAATTTTTCCTTGTGCACCTCCCCTTCAACAAGCTTACTGCTGGAGTTAATCTACAGGAGGAATGGAAACTGTTCAATCTTTGTCTACTCCACTCCGCAACCAAGATCATCTCAACCTTAGTCACCAAGTTAGTGTGCAAAAGATGCTTGACTGAGTGCACATTCAGAGGCAGGGTTCCAAGTCATGGTTGACTCCTTCGCATAAGTATATAAGAGAATGGGCCTTACACCAAATATCCAGAAGACAAAGATCCTCTACCAATGAACCCACACTATACTGCCCTTGAGATAGTTGGGAGCCATCTCTCAGCAAATGAAACATTGATGAAGATTCTGTTCTGTCTCCAATGCACCAGCACAGCCTTTGGCTGGCTGGCTGAATTTCAAAGATCAAGACCTCAAACCTAGCACCAGATAAGGTTTGCATAGCAGCAGTGGATCCCACCTTCCTATATGTTTTGGAAACAAGGGCAATCTTGTAAAGCAGAGAAAAGGTACCATCCATGCCATCTCTGTAAAAATCCGCCAATTCCATTGAACCAGTCACTTTGGGCCTCCTTAAAAGAATATATCGTCCTCACCTACTCATAGGAATCCCTGCTCGTGGCTGCACAAAGTAGAGAAGGAGCATCTGGGAAGCCACTGAGCACTTTGAGTCTCAATGATGGAGGCCACTTCAGAATCCATTGAACTAGAATGGAAGGAAGCCAATCATCCTTGACTGTGAGATACTGCCTAAGTAGATCAAATTTTAATATGCTGTCTCTAAACTGAGGTTTGCCTATTGGAAACTCATTCTAGCCTCTCTGGATTTAGTTCATAATGAGATCATCCCTTGTAGACCTGCTTTAGGTGCCTATCTTGATTGCCAATCTTGTATACCTAGATTGTCCGTGTATCCGAAACATGTAGGAGGGTGGGGTTTATAGCAGCTGTTTCTGAAGATAATCTCATCGTGATAGGTTTCTGTTAAAAGGCAATGAAGCTGTGCTGTTCTATTACAGGGGATGCTTTGTGTAATGAATTTAAGATAATTTTACCAATTTGCGATGAGGCCATTGCTGACTACATCAGGAATCTCTAATTGTCCCTGAGAAGGTATTGGAGAGCCACTTTGAACAGTTGCAGTCCTTCCATTCAAGGTATTCCACTGTGCTCTTGAATAGGTTTACAGAATTCATTGCTCTTGAATAGGAATACAGGATTCAGACCCACTGATGATAAAGGAATGCTGATTTGTTTCCAACTCAGGAGACAAAGGTGTCACTTGGAAAGGAACTCGCAAGTGGTGGTTGCTCTTGACCTTCTCTACTGTGGTCCTGAGTTCGGGAGTTGCTTTGGTGCATTTGTTAGTGGTTGCCATCTACTACCAAGCACTGTGGGGAAATTGCCCCAGACTGGCAAACAAGTTTGCTGTCTGTGTGACTATCTCATGCATTGGTAGAACCAGTATACCAGGTGTCTAGCAAGAAACTTAAGGGTTGTATGGCTTCACCACAACCATCCCTCAGACTGAGTTTCTTGCCCTGCATTTAGAAGGATTGGTGACCAGCTTCTTTGTTATTGCTGCTCCAAATGGCTTTTGAAGTGACTTGAACTCTCTCTAGTATTCAAAGCCTTTTCAAAGGTTGACATTCTTTACATATCCATATGTCCACTTATCTTAAGTGGCTATATTTTCTTTTAAATTATTCTGTCAACCTTTTGTTAGCAACCTTTGGGAAGTTCCTCACCATTCATACCCCTTGCCCCCCTCATCCAGGAGATCTCTCAGTGTCTGCTCTAATAATGGGATTAGATGGGTGGTGGTGGGAATAGGTTGTAGGTCATTTAAGATTATTATGCAAACTGTATATTATGTATGCACTCAAACAGGCTGAAATCTCATCATGTGCACATAACACCAATTGGAGCTATACCTTCAAAAAGTCGAAATGCAATTCATTCTGAAAGTGCATGTACTGGAACCTGTCAACTGTGTGTTAATAAGAAATTCTAAATCTATACAACAATTCAAACTTCTAATGTTTTCAAAATAATAATAGAAGATATCTCTTTCTAAGTAAATCCCCCATTTCCTTTAATGAGAAGAAATATTGGAAACTGCTTAAGCACCATTCCATATGTCTGTTAATGGTGAAATGTTAAACAGAAAGGTCAGAAGCTTCTATTACTTAAGCATAAAAGCTTTTTTATCTCCAGGGTAGCCAAACTGGAGAAAATAACTGTGTGGTGACACACAAAGCTGCTTTTGAACGTTTAATGATATAAAGCCCCACTATGTATTTAAAAAAAAAGGTAGGTACCTTTTGGGTAAATGGATGTTCAATTTACAAATAATTAGCATTGCTTGTTTTATAAAAATAATATTATTTGTTATTTGCTTTCAACATCATTATTATGGGGACATCTGACTTTTAAGAATATAGGGAGATAAACTATGACTGTAAGCACTAGATGAGTATAACACAGAAGGAGATCATTTGAGCCATCATGCCCATGGTGGCTGTCTCATAGAACTATTCAACAGACTTTCTTTTCATAGACACATAAATATATTCCCTGTTCAACCATTTATCCAGAGTCCATTTGAATGTTGCATTTCAATCTGTTTCCACCTCTCCATAAGGCTTTGATTGTAATCTCTCTTCTGGTCCTCTTGTTAATATTATTTTGGTGTTTTCTGGTTATTGATCCTTCTACTTAAATCTGTCTTTACTAATTACTGACTGGTGCTAGACTGGAAACCATTTGGGAAGTCTTGCATTTGAATAGCGCCTTTCATTATCCTTTTGGAATAACCCAAATAACTTTATAACAGATATATATTTTTGAAGTTAAACACTTGTATCATATACTAAATAAACAAAAACATCTGTATAAAGTAAAAGCTACATCTAAAAAAAATGCATAGACTCTAGATTTTGTTTTCACTATTATTTAGCCTTCAATCAATTTTTTTTAAATAGTACTTCACTAACTGATTCCAAATGATCTCCCCAAATGTCATCCAGATATTGAGAAAATTAGTTTCCACTCTGTTTAAGCTCATGTGAAATTAGTTTTTGATCAGACTTGGATAAATTCTGAAATGCTAAAAATGCAGAAGGCTATTAAATGCCTGAGGATTCTGAAGAATATGTGTTTTAAGGTGACTCATTAGCAGTATTTTTGCTGTGTTGCCAGTAAGTTATTTTTCTTTTATTTTGTATGAAAACTAAAGAATCACAGGTATTTTTAACTTGGTTCAGTGAAATGTTGAGGTATCCAGCTGGTAATATATTTTTAAATTACATGCTTTGTTAATAATCTTGACTTGTTCTTTGCTTTTCTATTTCAATTTCACAGATCATTGACTTATTAAAAGGTATAATAACTCAGTTTAATGACTGCATTTTTTTTGGCTTAATCATTTTTGTAGCCATTCCAATACTTTCATATGACAGTTTAATGACAAAGGTAAGCAAAGAATCAGATAGACTGGCAATCAGAGTATTACATTAGTTTCCAAAGTTTCACAGCTATATATTGTACCTGCTATAGGACTTTACTGAAATTGTTTTGGCATCGTTTCTGGGAAATAAATATTTTGATCCTATATAACATTTTAGACAACTGTCCGCCTTAAAATAATTTTTATATCACAAAATATTGATGAAGTAAACATTTACAGGACATTGGAAGTTTTGTTCTAATCATGCCTCTCCTAAATCTAAAATGTCAAATTAGTGCACTGCTGCAGTTTTACAGTGCAGTCAGAGGCAACGTTTTTTGGATACGAGTTTAAATTCAAATAGGAATAACCGATCACAGGGTAGCGATCAAAAATAGCTGCTGGATTCTTCTAGTTTCCCAGCCATTCCAACATTTCTAACCAATTTTCAAAGTAATTACTAGAAAAATATAATTTGCTTGGTGCTTATGGTAATATACTAGCAATCCAAACTGCTGAGTTCAAAATCATACCAGGGCAAGTTCTGAAATCACTAAATTTTTAGAAATGTGCAAAATGACCATGACAGCTACTGGATTGTCATTCAATTAGTTCACGCATCTCCTTCAGGGAAGCAAGTATAGTGTTCTTGCTAACCAAGCATGTATATGATTCCAGCCCCTCACTGCACAGTTGATTTTGATGCCCTTGGGGCATTTGGGGAAATGGAAATAATATTGCCTTGTCATTAACAAACTAAGAAAAGAACTATTAGAGATTCCATTCCATTTTTAAAAAAAAACTAAATTAGGCTCAAGTACATAATATTTGTTTCCATTACACAGAAAATTGAGAGGCTAAGAATCAAGGCCATAAATATAGGATTTTTAAATCCATGAAGAAATTCAAGCAAAATCAATTGTTATTTGGAACTCTCAACACCAGAAGTAGTTGAGGCTAATGTTATACATCATCTTATTACTGACATAGGTGCACTAACAGGCAAGCTCATGAAGAAGAAAGGAAAAAAGGGATGACATATGAAGGAAATAGGAGGTGGTGTGTGGAGTGTAAGGCATGAATGGAGACCAAGGTTGTTCTTGATGTGCAAGTACCCATGTTTACATAAATTCCCTAGATACTAAATTAAAATAATTGGAATAAAGCGCAATGTTTAACTTGGCTATTTTCACATGCATTTGGGATCCTGAAGTGAGCAAATGCTGGAGGAGCTTAAGCAGAGAAGGCCGAATTTTGCTGTTTGGCTTCTAATATTCATTTGTACCAGTGAACATTACAGTGTTGAACTGGAAACAGCTTTTTTCTCAAGCATACCCCTTGGCTTCATCGTGCTTGTAGAAAATGGACTGAATGATTGCCAGTAAACCTTTCCCAACTTCTTCAGTTGAGCTGGTTGTCATTAAAAAGTTCTGTTGCCTTCAAAAAAAAACATTTATTGAAGTGGCTCATTACTGTTTTGCTGTCAGTAATAAAGGACCCTAAACAATGTGCTGCAAAATATGGGAGTCATGCTAGAAGAATATTTCAAAAATTTCCCAAATAAAACTACAGAGATACAAAAGTATGGACAAGACATCTAACTATACCAAAGCTAAGGGGAAAAATACTGCTGTCAAACACTTTCTTCCACCAATCCCTTTATAAATTTGAATTTGTGCCTTAAAAGTTAGATAATGTTAGAGATATTAGAGAGAAATTAGATAATGGTTGCTCCCTCTCGTGGAGGAAAGCAACCAAAAATTGGCAAACTTCTGATATTGGATTGCAATCAACCAATCAAATCATAATATTTTCAAAACAGTGCTGGGAAGCAGAAAGAAAGGTAAGAGTTCAAGAATTTATGGAAGCAAAGAATGAGATGGTACAGGAGACTGACTCTGTTAAGTAGTTATACCCTGTTGGACGAGCCAACTACTTACTACCATTGCCTTATAAACTTTCCCCCATTAAATATTTATCCAATTTCTTTTAAGAAGTTATTATTGGCTCGAGTTTTGCATTTGTAATGATGCCATTGTTAGATGTAGAAATCCTGAAGCTGCTGTCAGTGATCCCATGCTCCTCTACAGGGTGAACAGTTTTGCAGCTTTGATTTTCCACTATGATTTTCCGAAATAAGTAAATTGACACACAATCCAGTTATTTACAAACTTTCTTCATTGAAAAGTACCTTGAAGTGTTACACTTTGGTGGGTGAGGTGCAAGTGAATTTTTAATGGTTTACTGAGACATATTTACTGCTTTGTAACACCTTTGATCTTAAAAACCCTAAATTTAAGGATGTCAATTATAGTTCCAACAAATGTATTTCAAAATAGATACATTATTTTTTCTTAAAGGTTTTGTTTATGTATTTTGCCTATCTTTTGTGTTATCCATATGTTTCAATTATTTAGCATTCTGTAAAATTTTAGTGAAAATATTAGTGAAAACTTGTGTATTTTCTGGTTTGCTGTGTGTGAGAATTCTTTTGTGTGATTAGATGCTTAGCCAGTTTGATGACATCACTATATGCCAGTTATTTGAAAGTATGTATGACAGCAATTAACGTTGGAAAAGGGAAAGTGCATGTTACAAAGATTATTAGATCTTTGTGAGCAGCATTCTTTGAGGTCATCAGTGAGTGTTGTCCCATCGCTGCTAATCCAGGCCACTAAATCTTCCAAAGCAATGCCTTCTGTATCATGAAAGCTTATTGCCTAAAAGATGTCTGCTCATTCTACCTGTTTCTTTTGCCATTTGCCTAAAAGCTCTCTCTTCATGGTACAACTCTGCTACTTGAACAAATGTCTAAATAACTTTGAACACCTTTCTGAAATCTCTGCTTAACATTCCCTGTTCCAAGGAGAACAGCATCTTGTCTCCTCGACTAAATGAAGACTTGAGTCACTGATATCATTGAAGTAAATAACCACAGCACCCACTGTAAGTTCTTGACATCCTGTATAGATTAACTTGGGGGTGGAAGAAAGGTCAAGTTAATTCACCTTGAAGAAAAGATGGAACAACTTAAATAAAATCTCCTTCGCTATTGTTTTAAGGTGTTATTGTAGCTTGAGAAAGGCATTGTTGATGTTTGAGTAGATTTATTGTAATATCAGTGTATTTCTTAAGTGTCTTGATGTCAGTATTCAATAACAGAATGTGGTGGACAGAGCATAAGTGCAGATCAGATGAAAGCTTTGCAGTCCTGCCACATCTATTTGCGAATGGTTAACAGCTAATGGGAGGAGGAGGCTCTGAGAACATTCCCCTTCGCAATGATGGTGGGAGCCACTTGGAGCCTTTGCAGCAATGTCAACTGCATGATCCATCTCAGCCTCCACCTGAGATCCCCATCGTCGAAACTAGTCTGCAGCCGATTCAATTCACTCCTTGTGATATCAAGAAACAGCTGATAACACATGTTGCTGCTTTAATGTTAAAGATGTGCTCCAGAACAGGCTGTGCCTCTTATCAAGCTGTCCAGTACAGTTAAAACAATGGGATCTACCCAAAAATATGGAAAATTGCCCAGGTAATGCCCTGATCACAAAAAGCTGGACAAATCCAGTCCAGCTATTACCCAATCAGTCTACTCTCATTCATCAGCAAAGTGATGGAAGGTGTCATTCACTGTGCTTTCACACCACATATTTAGTCACCAATGAGCAGTGTGAGTTTCACCAGGATCACTAAGTTCCAGACCTCATCACAGACTTGGTCCAAAGAACTGAAATCCAGAAGTAAGGCAAGAGTGTTTGTTCTTGACAACAATGTAATATTTGACTGAGCCCTGATAACACAAGTCAATGGGCATCAGGGGGCAAATAGTCCAATGGTTTGGACTTGTATCTCACGCAATAAAAGATGATAGTACTTGTTGAAGGTCAATCATCCCAGCCCCAGGACATCACTGCAGGAGTTTCTTCAGCTAGTTTATTAGTGACTTTCTTTACATCATAATTCCACACCTGCATGCATCAAGACTTAGACATTATTCAGATATAGGCAAATAAATAAGTAACAGTCACACTACAAAAATGCCAGGTAACAACCATAATGAACAAGAGGGTGTCTAACAACACACCCATGAGATTGAATGGCATTACCATTGCTGAGTCAACATCTTGGTATTGGTTTATTATTGTCACCTTTACTGAGGTAGAGTGAAAAACTTGTCTTGCATACTGTTTGTACAGATCAATTCATTACATAGTGCATTGAGGTAGTATGGGGTAAAAACAATAACAGAATACAGAGTAAAGTGTCACAGCTACAGGGAAGTGCATTGCAGGTAGACAATAAGGTGCAAGGTCATAACAAGGTAGATTGTGAAGTCAAGAGTCTATCTCATCGTACAAGGGAACCATTCAATAGTCTTATCACAGTGGGATAGAAGCTGTCCTTGAGTCTGGTGGTATGTGTCCTCAGGCTCCTGTATCTTCTGCCTGATGGGAGAGGAGAGAAGAGAGAATGACCCAGGTGGGTGGGGTCTTTGATTATGCTGGCTGCTTCCCCGAGGCAGCGAGAGGAATGGATAGAGGCCATGGAGGGGAGACTGCTTTCCGTGATGTGCTGGGCTGTGTCCACAATTCTCTGCTGTTTTTTTGCAGTCCTGGGCATAGCAGTTGCCATACCAAGCTGTGTGTGATGCATCCAGACGGGATGCTTTTTATGATGCATTGATAAAAGTTGGTGAGTGTCAAAGGGGACATGCCAAATTTCTTTAGCCTCCTGAGGAAGTAGAGGTGTTGGTGAGCTTTCTTGGCCGTGGTGCCTATGTGGTTGGACCAGAACAGGCTGGCTATTGGTGACGTTTACTCCCAGGAACTTGAAGCTCTCAACCCTCTCAACCTCAGCACCACTCATGTAGATAGGTGCATGTACACTGCCCCCTTTCCTGAAGTCAATGACCAGCTCTTTTGTTTTGCTGACATTGAGGGAAAGGTTGTAGTCATGACACCATGTCACTAAGCTTTCCATTTCCTTCCTATACTCTGACTCATCATTATTTGAGATACTGCCTATTACGGTGGTATCATCTGCAAATTTGTAGATGGAATTAGAGCAGAATCTGACCACGCAGTCATGAGTATATAGGGAGTAGAGGGCTGAGGACGCAGCCTTGTGGGGCACCAGTGTTGAGAATAATCATGCTGGAGGTGTTGCTGCCTTTCCTCACTGATTGTGGTCTGTTGGTCAGAAAGTCAAGGATCCAGTTTCAGAGGGAGGTGTTGAGTCCCAGGTCTTGGAGTTTGGTGATGAGTTTGCTTGGAATTATAGTATTGAAGGCGGAGCTGTACTCAATAAACAATAGTCTAATGTAGTTGTCTTTACTGTCCAGATGCTCCAGAGATGAGTGTAGGGCCAGGGAGATGGCGTCCACTGTCGACCTGTTTCGGCAGTAGGTGAATTGCAGCGGGTCGAGGTTGTCTGCGAGGCTGGAGTTAATGTGTGCCATGACCAGCCTCTTGAAGCACTTTGTAATGGTGGATGTCAGAGCCACTGGTCAGTAGTCATTAAGGCACGTTTTTCTTAGGTACCAGGATGATAGTGGTCTTCTTAAAACAGGTGGGAACCTCGGATTGAATCGGGGAGAGGTTAAATATGTCTGCAAATACCCCTGCCAGCTGATCAGCACAATATCTGAGTGCACGGCCAGGGACGCCATCTGGGCCAGATGCTTTCCTTGGGTTCATGCTCCAGAAGACTGATCTTACGTCCTTGACGGTGACCATGGGTTCAGCTGCATTGGAGACTGTCAAACTGGGTGGTGACAACCCACTCCTCTTCTGCTCAAAATGCACATAGAATGCGTTAAGCTTCAATGCAGTGCTTCAAGAAGGAGGCTTCCAAGGGCAATCAGAAATGGGTAGTAAATGTCAGCTTTGTCATTGATGACTAGATCCTGAAGAATAAATAAAAAGAAAGTAATTTAAAATTCTGACCAGTACAGGGAATTGAGTTTTTTTTGGGACTGTGGTCAGTTCATTGATTAAAAGTGCTTTATCTGCACATTAAGCAGTAATGCACTAAACCTGAAGAATAATTGTAATGCTGGGGATAAAAACTCAAATGAAAAAATCTCAATGTGATCTTACTTCCAGATTTGTGTTTACAGGCAGTAACTTTAGACTCCAATTACAATCATTTGAGTTATTATGTCTATCTGAAAGGAGTTTCTGTATTACCAACTCAAATAAATGAGGGATTAGTATTCCATGTTTTACTTAAGAGCCAAGGACAAACCTCTTGTATAGTTGACGGTTATAATATTTTAGACTGATTTTGTATCAATCCATTGAAATTACTTGAAAGAGACTGTCAGAACATAATCATTACTATGAATATTCTGAAGGAAAGTAATTTGATATAACAATTACTCTAGTAACTTTGTAATAATGGTTTATTATTGTATTTTAGAAATGCCAAACATATGTAGGAGAAAAAAGGCATGAGACGGGATTTAATCCTATAATAAATCAGGAGGCAATTGTATTCATGCAGCACCAGCAGTAGACCCCATACACGCATGCAAGTGAAATGAAGCTTTCAAACAGCAGTCTGTTTACCAGTTATGTTAAGAATTTTTTTTACAAAAATCAGTTAATTGTTCCATTTATCATCTCCTTATAAAATGTATCCATTAAATGGATTACTTATTTGTACTTGCATTATAGTGAATACATGTGCTACTGGACAGAAAATAGTCAAATGTTAATGGTGAAGTCTGGCATTGCTGCACCTGTTGTGTTACCTATTCGGCATAACCAATAAAACAAAAAAGGCCATAGTGCATTTCATTTTTTTTTGAAAGAGAGATTCCCAGGTGAATTTCAAGCATTTTCTGTTGATTAGTGCCTACATTTCTTTACAGTAGCCATCAGCAAGCATTGTTCTCTGGATGATTGGATCACTCTGTGCCAAGGTTAAGTGGCTGGTACTCAAATCTGGCAGCTACATGTGGAATGAAGTGTCAGTGTTCTCAGCAGGAGGTACTGCTGCAGGGGATGCTTTCTCATTCACTGCTGTTGTTGAAGCCTTTGTACAAAAAAAGTCCTATGGGCTACTGCCAGATCCAAGAGTACATGTATTTTATGTGAATTTAAAATTAACTGTTCGATTCCACTGTTTTTGAGTGTGTTGGAAACTTGATTCATTTTGGTTATGTGGCACATAAAATTGACTTAATTATTCTATAATCTACATCAAGAACAGTCAGCTTTTTTAATGCTAATTTAGTGCAATGCTTTTGCTTGCAAGTGAGCACTCTGTTGCTTGCCTTCCTGCACAACCTGTCCATTTATTTGACCGTAGCTGAAGAGTCCTATAGAGATGAGAGGTTATAATTTTATGTTAGACTTTACTGCCGCAGTAACCTTGCTTGAGATAATTTAATGCTAGAGGAGCCTGACACCACTTTGGTACCAAAGGATTCCAAGTCTGTGTCCTATGTTATTTAAGGGTCAGTCTTCAGCTCACTGGAGGGGCATCAGAAATTTAGTTCTGGATGCTACTAATTCATAACTTTTTCAGAATGACTGAAACTAATGGCAACTTGCTCAGTTACAGTAGTTAAGTCTTCCTCTGAAATGCTGGCAAGAAATGGAAACCAATTGCATTGTCTTGGTACTAGAGCATATGTGAGTGACCTTTTCATCATCCCAAATCTGTCTTGAAGATTGATGATGCTATTTTTTATAGCAACATCTTCCTTGGTACTCCATGGTCCACATAGACATCTTCTTTTATTCTTCTTCTGTATTTTTAAATTCTTTACAGGCATGTAGATTAAAGCACTTCTCAGAGGCCTTGTGTCTTGGAAATTATATTGATTTGTGTTAGTAATCAAGTGGTTTACCAGCAGCTGTACCTACCATAACCAATTATTTTCAGCCGACTGAGGTACCACATTCTGGAATTCTCTTTACCTCTCCTCCTCCCCACCTCTCTGTCCTTCATTAAAGCTCTCCATTTTGACTGTGATTTTCTGATCTCTCCTATGACTTTGCTTCAGTTTCCTTGTGCCTCTGTGAAGCACGATGAAATGTATTGCTTGATTAAATATTCCATAGGTATTAGCTTTTTAAAAAAACAAGTTAGTGAGGCAGCTCTCCAGAAACGCGGTCTTATGCAGCTGGCTGCTAATTGCTGGGAGTGGATCCTCTTGGAAGCCTGTTTTGAGAAGTCCAGCTACTTCCAGCAGTGTAATTCTGCATTCATGGAAGCAATGGCAATAATATGGCTCTCATGCAGTATGGATTGCATGTGCAGACTGATTGTGGTACTTATGCTAGTGGACGTCTGTGGACCAAATTGTCCCATGTATGACAATATCATTGCATTGCAGCACAACAGCATCATCAATACAGGTACTAATGTAATGGTAAGAATTATATCATTAAATTGCAGGAAAAGACAGCTGCTTACCCACCCATCTAAAACAGAACATTCCAATTTACGTTAGCTTTGTAGGAGCCATTTGCAAAACAATAATATAAAAGTAGGTCTAACTTAAGCAATCTGGTATTTAACAGACCTATATTTTCATTTTTTTATTAATAAAGAAAGAAACTACATTTCTGTAAGTATCTCATTGATCCCAAAAACTTCAAAGCCAGTCGACTCTAGTTACTGTTCAAAAATGAGAGCAATAAGACAATTGGCCAGATGATCTGTTTTTAGTTGCACAATACTGAAGTTCTGAAATCCTGATGTGAAAAAGAAAATGCTGCATATGCTCAGTAGGTCAGACAACATCTATGGACTGAGGTTGTCTCTATTTTAGTGATGTTAATTGAATATTAGGAAGATATTAGGAGGATTAACTGTTTGAAACCTACCTTGGAATAATTGTATTTATCCAAGAAGGCAAATTAAGATGGAAGGTTTTATCTAGCATCTCATTGAAAAGACATTGTTAGAGCACACAACTTTCAGCTTGGAAACCAGTGTGCTACTCAGGCTGCCACTTAATGTGTACTTACTGTTTTTGAATATCACCAACCTATCAAAATTCAGTGCTTAAATCCGCTGCTTCTGAATTACTAAAAATCCAGCAGGTTATTTAGGTGGAATAATTAAAATGTTCTGCAGCCAATTTTTTTATCCATTTTTAGGGATGTGTGTATTACTAGTAAGCACAGCACTTTGCTCATCTGTAATTGCCTTTGAGAAGATGGTGATGAGCTGCCTTCTTGAAACCCTGCAATACTTATAATGAAGGCACTCTCACAATGATTAGGGAATTCTGGAATTTAGGTCCAGGGACAAAGAAAGTATGGTGATGTATTTACAGATCAGGATAGTATTGGACTTGGAGGGGAAGATGCAGGTGGTGCACCTGATGGCTTTGTCCTTCTTTGTGGGGGCAGTCACAGATTTGAGATGTACTGTTGGAGTAACTGTATTTCTAGCACATACACACTACAGCCATGATATACATAAGTCACCTGACCATATTTTAAAATAAAAAGTTACACAGCTTTGGAAATAATGATTGGAAACTGAATAAAGGAAAAGTATAATGAAAGCCACATTTCATTAAGGCCAATTATAGAAGGTTGTAATTTTTTGTATGACATTTGTCTTATATGATTTAAAAAGCTTAGAGTAATCGTACAGATCAAAACAATATTATGATGCAAAGCTTCAAAATGGAATATTAACAACCAACACAAGTAAAATAGATGTACAATTAGTGAAATCACCTGTAATCTACATTAGAAAACACTGTAAAATGATAGGATTGCAGATAATTTACAATATTCTGAATAGTGACACCATAATGGCCATTGAATTTCCAAAATCTGGTAAGTAATTTATAGTTTTATTTATACATTGTAAATATTTATTTGGATTTAGCAATGTTTATAATTTCCTCTAACATGATTAGGAACAGCATTGAATACTTTTCAAACTTGATGTATGACCTTCATTGCTTATTATCATTTCTATGCATGTACTTTTGACTTTTTCTTCCAGCAAAACCTTTTGTGAAAACATTTATAGTTGATTAACATTCCAAAGGTAGTTTATTACAAATTGTTTTTTGTGTCTCCATATGTGATTCTGCAATCATCATTTGACATTTATAGAAATGAATGGGAGAATGACTGTATGACAATCTTCACCAGATGTTTCAGCTGAAGACCCTTGAAGTATTATCAGGTTTTCTGAATGATAGTGTTCTTCACTGAATGTAATCACTTGAACGTAAGAACTTAAGAAATAGAAGCAAGTGTTGACCATCCAGTCCCTCATTCTGCTCCACCATTCAGTAAGATTAAGGCTTACCTTTTCTCAACCTATATCTTTTGACTCCCTTAAGAATTAAAAGACTATCGACATCTCTCTTGAATCTGAACACCCCTCTTGGATTGGGAATATTAAAGATTCACTATCGTCTGGGGTAAAACATTTTATCTCATTTCTGTTCTGAATGTCCATTACCTTGAGAATGTGACCCCTGTTTATAGCTACACCAGATAAAGGAACCATCATCCCTTGTTAAGCCTAATAAGAATTTTGCACGTTTCAGTGAGATTGACTCCCATTCTTCTAAACTCCATAGTGCATAGGCCTATCCTGCTTAACCTCTTTTATGATGAACACACCATTCCAGAAGTCAATGGTGAACCTTTCCTGCACTCCCTTAATCGTAAGTATATGCTTACAATTAAAAATATAAGTAAATATTGTGACATTTGCCCTGCAGGACTATCAGGCAATGTCTATCCCTAATAAGTGAGAATCTAACTCCTATCTCTTGACATTCAATGGAATTATCCATACCTCACCTCTCCCATCAAGATCCAGGAGCTCACCTTTTACTAGAGCCAAACCAAACTTGGCCAGGGCATGTAAATGCTGTGGCTCCAAGCAGGTTAAAGAATAGGTATTTCTGCCGCAAGAAATTCACCTGACTCCCCAAAGCCTTTTCATAATCTACAATACAAGACAGGTTGAGTGAGGCTGTTATGGCATTCGAGGCTTTACATCATCATCCAGGATGAAGAAATTAGTTTCATTGGCACTTCATCTACAACCTCCAACTTCCTCTACTGTTGCTGTCCTATGTCTGCAGTCCATACTGCCTACAAATACACTATAGCAATTCAGTAAGGCTTATTTTAGCAGTATCTCCACAATCATTTCTCTACTGCAAAAATAAGGTTCTTTATGGAGAGTAGATTTTGCTGATCAGCAGACACAAAGGAATGACTCCACCCGCAAGTTCTCTTCCAAGTCATAAACTATTCTGATTTGGAAAAATACCATTTTTTTCATTGTGGACAAATCAAAATATTAGTCATCCTGACAAGACAGTGAGAGCATTTTCACTAAATGGACTGTACCATTTCAAGATGGTGATTCACCATTATCTTCCTAAGGGCAGTTAAGGATGGGCAATAAACACTTGTGTGGATATATTTGCTACTGTAGTTTATCTAGCAGTTAACAGTCTCTCCACAGTAGCAAAGAAAAATCCCAGCATTTCTCACAGCCCTTTGGAGTTGCTTCAAGAGCAATCTGAAGGATTGCTAGGCCAATATCCAATTCTATTGTCGAAAAATGCCAAAGCGTCTAGAGTTTGACCACGTGAAAGTTTCTTTGAGGGACATTTCTTTGTAAATATCTTAGAGTAGTGTTCTGCTTCTTTGAAAGGAAATCCTTTTTGTTTATTTTTTGTATATGTACAAACAAGCACTATTATACTTCATTTCACTAAATTCTCTTTTCAAGTGTTTGGAATCTAATGGAGGATTAGGATCTAGCACTCCAGTTATAAACAAGACAAAGTAAAATGATTGCTTAGCTATGAATCTAAGAACACAAGAAACAGAAGCAGGAGGAACCACTAGGCTCCTCTTGCCAGCTCTGTCATTCAATACAGTCAAGGTTGATCTTTTACCTTAACACCATTTTCCCACACTAACCCCTATTGATTCCCTTAATAGCTAAAGTACTCAGCAACTGAGACTCTGCAGCCCTCTTGTGTTGAGATTTCCAATGCTTCCTCCGATTCGTCAATGGCAACCTTCTTTATTTTGAAAATGTGACCAGACACCCTAGCCAGGAGAAACAGCAACTCCACATTGTATCAAGTCCCATAAGAACTGTGTACACTTAGATGAGATCTCTTCTCATCTTCGTAAACTCAAGTGAGCATATGTCCAATCTGCTTCATCTCACCTCATAGGATAAACCTTCCTATTGTTGATTACTACTTTAGGAAGAAAGACTAGAGTTTAGACAATAGTACAGATGTAGTTTCATTAGGGTTCCATATAACTTCATTCTTTATTCTTACACTCATATTGTCTTGCAATAAAGGCCATTTGACTTCCTAATTACTTACTGCGCTTCTTTTAAAATTAAATTTTATTTACAGCGTGGTAACAGGCCCTTCTGGCCCAACGAGTCCACGCCGCTCATTTTAAACCCAAATTAACCTACCCGTACATCTTTGGAATGTTGGAGGAAACCGGAGCACCCGGAGGAAACCCACGCAGACACGGGAGCACATACAAACTCCTTACAGACAGTGACGGGAATCGAATCCTGATCGCTGGTGCTGTAATAACGTCGCGCTAACCGCCACTCTGGATATCAGCACAGTTCACTCTTCAATCTTCTGCATTTCATCTACCAAAGTGGACGACCTTGTACTTTTCCACATTACATTCCATTTGACATGCCCTTGCCCATTTACTAAGCCTACCTTTATCCACTTGAAGCTGTTCTGTGTCCACCTGAGAACTCGCTGTGCCACCTAGCACATATTTCATTTGATCCTCTCAAGTTAAATCATTGATCTGGATCATGAACAGCAAGGAAATCAACTCCAATCTCTGTGGCACCCAACTAGTTACAGTCAACCAACCTGAAAATGACCTGTTTGTTCGTACTCTGTCCAATTTTTTTTGTCTATATCAATATATAATCCCCATTCCCTGTGCTGTAATTCCATTTAATAAGCTCTTGTGTGACTCATAGAAGGGCTTCTGAAAGTCCAAATACCTATATCTACTGATTTTTTTCCATCATCTAATCTGCTAGTTACAGCCTGAAACTAAACAGATTTGTCAAACATGTTTTCCCTTTCATAAATCCACATCCTCCTGCCTAATGATATTTTATTAGTACCTTGTTACCACTTCTTTATTGATAGATTCTAGCATTTTCCCGACTATTGTTATCAAGCTATCTGATCCAGAATTCTCCATAATTTCTCTCCCTCCTTTCTAAGTGGGATTTTTGGATGATAAAAACTAGTGCTCCACCATCTACAGTCATCTTAAAAGATGCAAGTTATCAGATCCTGAGTGTTTATCACGTTTTGCATGATTAAGTAAGAAAATGGTGCAATATGGTTGTCTTTACCTCGTGCCTTTTTTTTATTGGTCTATCTGGTTAATTTTCACTTCTTTGTAGATCAGTGATAAAATAAAACTGCCTTTATTTTTCTAACAAACAATTCCTCATCATTATTTGTGATGCTTATTTACTTGAGGGTTTATGTAGAACTTGACTTCATGGATGCCACTTCTAATGTGAAATCAGCTTTCTGTATTAAGGTACTGCATTTGAAATTTTCACTCTGTATTCATTCAGTACTTCTTTCCTTAACATTGGCATCTCCAGACAGTGAGGGGTTTAGATGGGGTGGAATTTGTTAGGTGTGTTCAGGAAGGATTCTTGACACAGTATGTAGATAGACCTACGAGAGGAGAGGCTGTGCTTGATTTGATATTGGGAAATGAACCTGGTCAGGTGTCAGATCTCTCAGTGGGTGAACATTTTGGTGATAGTGATCATAATTCTATCTCCTTTACATTAGCACTAGAGAGGGATAGAAACAGACAGGCTTGGAGTAAAGGGAATTATGAGGCTTTCAGGCAGGAAATTGGAAGATTAAATTGGGAACAGATGTTCTCTGGGGAAAGTACGGAAGATATGTGGCAAATATTCAGGGGATATTTGTGTGGAGCTCTGAACAGACATGTTCCGATGAGACAGGAGTCATGATAGGATACAGGAACCGTGGTGTACGAAGGCTATAATAAATCTCGTCAAAAGGAAAAGCATACAAAAGGTACAGAGAGCTAGGTAATTTTAGAGATCTGGAAGAGTACAAGGCTAAAAGGAAGGAATTTAAGAAAGAGATTAGGAGAGCCAGAAGGGGACATGAGAAGGCCTTGGTGGGCAGGATCAAGGAAAACCCCAAGGCGTTCTACAAGTATGTGAAGAGTAAGAGGATGAGATGCAAAAGGATAGAGCCTATCAAGTGCAGCAGTGGGAAAGTGTGTATGGATCCAGAAGAAATAGCGGAGGTACTTAATGAATACTTTAAGTCAGTATTCACCATGGAAAAAGATCTGGGGGATTGTAGTGGGGACTTGCAGTGGCCTGAAAAGCTTGAGCATGTAGGTATTAGATAAGAGGTGGTGCTGAAACTTTTGGAAAGCATCAAGTTAGATAAGTCACCGGGACCGGATGAGATGTACCCCAGGTTGCTGTGGGAGGCGAGGGAGGAGATTGCGGAACCTCTGACGATGATCTTTGTGTCGTCATTGGAGAAGAGAGAGGTTCCGGAAGATTGGAGGGTTGCGGATGTTGTTCCCTTATTCAAGAAGGGGAGTAGGGATAGCCCAGGAAATTATAGACCGGTGAGTCTTACCTCAGTGGTTGGTAAGCTGATGGAGAAGATCCTGAGAGGCAGGATTTATGAACATTTGGAGAGGTATAATATGATTAGGAGTAGTCAGCATGACTTTGTCAAGGGCAGGTCCTGCCTTACGAACCTGATTGAATTTTTTGAGGATGTGACTAAGCACATTGATGAAGGGAGAGCAGTAGATGTAGTGTATATGGATTTCAGCAAGGCGTTTGATAAGGTACCCCATGCGAGGCTTATGGAGAAGGTGAGGAGACATGGGATCCAAGGGGACATTGCAGTGTGGATCCAGAACTGGCTGGCCCACAGAAGGCAAAGAGTGGTTGTTGAGGGGTCGTATTCTGAGTGGAAGTCGGTGACCAGTGGCGTACCTCGGGGATCTGTACTGGGACCCTTACTATTTGTGATTTTTATAAATGACCTGGATGAGGAAGTGGAGGGGTGGGTTAGTAAGTTTGCGGATGACACGAAGGTTGGGGGTGTTGTGGATAGTTTGGAGGGCTGTCAGAGGTTACAGAGGGATATAGATAGGATGCAGAGTTGGGCTGAGAAGTGGCAGATGCATTTCAACCCAGATAAGTGTAAAGTGGTTCATTTTGGTAGGTCAAATATGTTGGTGGAATATAGTCTTAGTGGTAGGACTCTTGGCAGCGTGGAGGATCAGAGGGATCTTGGGGTCCGAGTCCATAGGACGCTCAAAGTGGCGGCGCAGGTTGACTCTGTGGTTAAGAAGGCATATGGTGTATTGTCCTTCATCGATCGGGGAATTGAATTTAGGAGCCGTGAGGTATTATTGCAACTATATCGGTCCCTGGTCAGACCCCACTTGGAGTACTGTGCTCAGTTCTGGTCACCTCACTACAGGAAAGATGTGGAAGCCTTAGAGGGTGCAGAGGAGATTTACAAGGATGCTGCCTGGGATGCGGAGCATGCCTTATGAAAGCAGGTTGAGGGAACTCGGCCTTTTCTCCTTGGAGAGACGGAGGATGAGGGGGGACCTGATAGAGGTGAAGATGATGAGAGGTATTGATAGGGTAGATAGAGGCTTTTCCCCAGGGCTGAATTGGTGGCCACAAGAGGACATAGGTTTAAGGTGCTGGGGAGTAGATATAGAGGAGATGTCAGGAGTAAGTTTTTTACTCAGGGAGTGGTAAGTGTGTGGAATGGGCTGCAGGAAATGGTGGTGGAGGCTGATACGATAGGGTCTTTCAAGAGACTGTTAGATCGGTATATGGAGCTGAGTAAAATAAAGGGCTATGGGTAAGCCTAGTAATTTCGAGGGTAGGGACATGTTCGGCAAAGCTTTGTGGGCTGAAGGGCCTGAAATGTGCTGTAATTGTTCTATGTTCTATTTTTGAATGTTCTATACGACCCATGTTCACTCATACCATCATTGTATCAATAATGTGAAGGGTTATGTAACCTACTTTACACCACTGGACAATGACAGGTCAAACAGGCAAACCTTGTTTAGCTCTAGCCTTTTCTCTTTATTGTTCATGATTGAATTTTGATTTTTTTTTGTGTGGTACCTTTTGTCTCTTTCTCTTAAGTATTTCTCAACCTTGTTTTCCTCTCAAACCACATCACACTTTAAATAAACTATGATGTATGGGCTTGTGAAGCTGCAGCTTCTTTTGTTCCTCATGCTCAAGTACATCCCATTTGCACATTCTCTTCCTCACTGTGTTAAAGACATATGGTGTAGTCTTCTAGTTAATTCAGCAACTCAAATCTGTCAAATTTATTTCTTGCAATCCTTCCTTCCTCTTACAAACCCAGGTTTTTCAAATTAACTTTGGTGTCATCCAATCACTTGCTGATTTATGTTATCTTCTCCCTTACTATTTTCAGCTATGATAATGAGCTGTGGTGTTCGCCTTTGTCTTTATCCTTTAAATTATTGCTGGTTTAGAAAGGACACCATAGCAAGGTAGCAGCTTTCACATTGCACTTTGCATAATGATTTACAGTTGAAGAACAATGAATCTTGTATTCAATGCACTGGTCCGCAGGGCAGCTTCAAACAAAAATTAGTTGAAAATGTTGTTTTTGGTTGCTAGCTCTAAATGTTTATGAGAATATCAGCTGTTAGTTGTCACACTCCCTGACACTCAGTCCCATTGAAGTCAGTGCACAACTGACAGCCCTGTTCTTACTGTTAGCAGCCAGTCATGAATTTCTCCTCTGTTAATTGCATAACCTAATGATAGATCATAATGTATCTTTCAGGTTTGAACATTAGTTTCATTTTACAAATTCACTCACTCTGTGTTATTTCAGTGTATTAGGTTCCATTCTGTGTTGTAACGTGATTAGATTGATATTTGGCTGACTGTGGTAAAAGGAGTTACAAGTAACAGGAGATAGAAATTCTGTAATACCTGTCAGCCATAAATTGGTTAAGTTGTCTGCAGTTCACCATTAGCAGCACATCAGAAATCATTCATTTATAGATAACTACATGTTAGCTGTGGTTTCTGTTCCAGTCAAGGCTTTGGTCAACTCCTTTGAGTTAGGACCCAACATAGCAGCCCACAGAAAATTCCAGAGGTTTACTGCTCTCTGAGAAAAGAATGAACACCCACCCTTGAGTTTGTGCCTACTCTTGCACAGTCTAAACCTCCAAACACTGGTCTTCCTCAATCTATTAAACTGGACTAATCTGTTAATAGGGATGCCTTGTAGCCTATAATAACTTTATAGACCTCAATCAGGCCACTTAAGTTTAAATAGAAAATGCTGGAAACATTCAGCAAGTTAGGCAGAACTGTACCTCTTAATTATTCCCCTTTATGAAGTAAATTAACCAAAGTTCTTATGTCTGACAGAGCAACTGAGGTTCTTCAAGATGGGAATCATTCTTGTAGCTTTCATAAAGGTTAATTACATTTAATGTGACTATTGGTTCCTCCTCAACGAGTTCCCATACAGTGGATGATATGTCTTTATTGCTTATGAAAACTCTGTATACTTTTAAGAAGCTTCTACTAAAATGCTCTGTTTGGACTACTGCAGTGAGAATAGACCTCCATCTCCCCTCATAACTGCAGGAATCCATTCACAATATCATTTAGAGAGTGATTCAGCATGGAAATGGGCTTTTCAGTCCAAATGGTCCATGCTAACCATCAATCACTCATTTACACTAATCCCATTTTATTCTTCCCACATACCTAGCAACTCTTCCGACCACCCTCCCCCCCCCCCCCCCCCCCAAACCCCCAAATTCTACCACTCAGCTAGAAACTAGGGAGAACTTACAGTGGCCAATTAACCTACCAACCCACAAATCTTTGGTTGTTGGAGGAAACCCATGAGATCATGGGAGTAGCAAACTCCACACAGGCAGCATGGAGGTCAGGATTGAACCTAGGTTGCTGGAGTTGAGGCAGCATCTTCACTAGCTGCACCATTGTGCTTTCCATCCGGGAGAATCTTCTCTACCTCATTTCAAAGGCTCCAATGCCTTTCTATTCGCATCCTATAATCCTTAAATATGGTCTAAACCATTTCGTTCTGCCAGCTTGCAAGAACAAAGGTTTTTTTTTTTTGCTGCGAATATGATATTTTAAATATAAACACAAAATGTTTGAAAATATTTTAAAAAGCAAGGTAGTGAGAGAGAAATGTTTCGATGGCCTTTTGTTGGAACTCAGTATAATTTTATAAATTCTATAACTTAATTTTCTCTTCAGGTTTTGTATTCTGTGCCAACAGTTATAAAGCTAAGCAGTCTTATGATTGAGTTTTAAATTAAAAACTTTTATTAAATCTGAATAGTTAATCAAATGGGTCTGCTAAGAATGCTTAGATATTTTTATATTTTACTTGAATTTTATTTTAATATGATTACTACGTTATGATTAAAAGTGCCAGGGTTGCTAGGTAATGCAGGGGAAACCTAATTCACAAATGGAAGGCTTAGAAAGTGATCAGAAGATGATGATGTAATACTAAGTGGCACACATTTGTGACAAGGATCCAATGCTGTTGGCTGTAAAGTCTGTTGAAATATTGAATCACTGTAGAAGATTGAGCTGCCTTTGGAGCACAAATTTCCCATAGAACTTGGAATGGGATTTTTGTTTTGCCAGATTAAACAAAGTAGTTGTATTAACCTAAACTAACCTTGTGGCTAATATCACTCATTCCTGGAACTATTCTATTAAGTCTCCTCTGTGCTCTTGCCAAAATGATAACCAGAACTAGATGCAGTATTTTTTTGTTTATGGCCTCGCAAGATCATTATAGTTTCAGCATAACTGCCCTGACCAATTACCTCTATTTATAAAGCCCAGGACCCATGTGCTTGTTAACTAGTTTCTCAGTGTGTGAACAGCCAAGCCCTTCTACCCCTGCATGCTCTTTAGAACTTGGTCACTAAATCTATATTGCCTCTCCCCATCTCTCCTGGCAAAACACATCTCCTTGCACTTTATTAACTAACAGCTGCTATTTGTTTCCCATTCTGCCAGCCATGTCCTGTTGCAGTCAGTGGTATCATACAGATTGCCATATTTCCAATTTTGGCAAATTTTGAAACTTTATATGCTGATATCTAAGTCATTTATATATCTGTAGTCCTATTACTTATCCTTAGGATGCATCATTGTCTACTTGTCATTACCGGTAGCTACTTAAGAGGATCATTTTGAGTATGAGAAGCTAGATTTCCATTACTCTAGACTGCCATCTGTTTGGTGCCGGGTAACTTTGAGAGGGCGGAAATAAAATCACTGACATGGAAGTCAACTAGGCTTACTTACAATAATTTTAAATTGCTTAATTTCATTTACTTATATAAATATCCAAAGCCTTCTTGTGATCCAAGTTAATGGAACAAATTGGAGACCTATAGACATGTGGTCTTCCTGGTTTTATGGCACACAGGCTAAATTTGTAGAGCCATTAGGGGACTATGCCTTTGGAAAAACTGAGAAACAGTAATTTCCTTGTAAACACATATGGGAAAAGATGAAAAGGTGTCGATTTATCCATTCTACTTTGAAAGGATTGTAAGATGTGATGACTGAGAATTCAATTTTGGTTACCAGTATGAAGCCTGTGCAAGAGTAATTGGCTGGCAGTTCTACGCACTGACTTCAGTGGAAACTAATGGGCAGAGGTGAGTATAACTGGCAGCCGATAACTTTACATACATTTTGCGCCAGGTTCAAAGATGAACTGTTCTTTCTGTGCATTTTACACAGTTCAAAGGAAATCAATGTACGCCTAGCGAAATCTATGAAGCGGTTAGCATAACGCTCTTACAGCGTCAGTGACCTGGCTTCTAATTCTGGCCGTTATCTGTAGGGAGTTTGTATGTTCTCCCCGTGACTGCGTGGGTTTCCTCCGGGTGCTCCGGTTTCCTCTCACATTCCAAAGACGTATGGGTTGGGAAGTTGTGGGCATGCTGTTGTTGGTGCCAGAAGTGTGGTGACACTTGCAGGCTGCCCCCAGAACACTCTACGCAAAAGTATGCATTTCACTGTGTGTTTTCGATGTACATGTGACATAAAGAGATCTTAAAAAAAGATGGTAAGGTTAGATAAAGAGAGGAGATTGTCTTGGTAAATTTGTGCACTTATTGATAAAATAGAGGATAAGCCTTCTCTTGTAGTTCAGAGGATGTTACTTCAAGTAAGATATAGACTAACTTTCCAAGAAAATTTCAAATTTCTCTCTCAAGTTATGCATTTACAAAAAAAGTCTGGCTTTCATTCTCACATTATGTTGTTAGATCTTCAACATCTAAAATTTAATTAACCTATCTTGATCCAATATTACAGACTTAAACCGGTCTGATCTAAATCTTTAATTCATTGAGCAGTAACTCAATATTCAAGATGTACAATATTAGAATAAGCTGCTGGAATTTGTAATGAAATACTCTCAAGGTGCTTGACGGTATCTGATAGACCTGTACTCTACAATTTTGCATTGATTGGGTACTCTCAGTATGTGGTTAATAAGAATGATAAGATCTGTCTCATTTTTCTGCCTATACTCTTGAATATCTCTTGTGTGCACATTTCTTTGCTACTACTTTTGTCTGCATTAAATTCAACGTCTTGTTCCATATTCTGAGTATGATGAATACTGGCTGTCCCTGCCTCTTTGATTAGCAACGTGCTTCTGTACCTCCACATCCAGCTATTCCAAAACTTCTACCCTCCACTCTTCATTAACTATAGCCCATCAACAAGTCTCGTTCACCTATCACCACTGTGCTCCTTGACCTATGTTGCCTGAGTTTTAGAATTCTCAACCTCTTCTTCAAATCTCTACATGATGTTGCAACTCTTATCTTGAAACCTTCTTCAGCCTTCTGAGGCCCTGTGATCCTCTAATTTGGTCTTTTGTGCATTCTAGATTTACTTCATCCTGTTATTGCAGATCATGCTTTCAGGAATTTAGGTCTGAGTATGTGGAATTCCCTCATTAAGTCTTACAGTCTCTGTAAGACCTTTTTAAAGATGCCCTTTTTGATATTGTAATTTAATGTCTTTTAATCACATTTTAAGTAATATACTTGCCATCCAGTTGTTCTCTATGCCTACGCGTATTTTACTGCTTTAAAGGTGCTATACAAATGGAAGATTAGTTGCTGTTTTTATTAACCATCTGCTGTATACAGCAGCATTAGGTACAATTTTTACACATGAATTTCTCCCATCCTCATGTCCTTTGCATTCTAACCTGAGTAAGCAGGGTCTTGATTAAAAAAAGCATTACTAATCCCAAACAGTTGTCAGGCAATTTGTTTCCAGGCAGAGCACAGTTGGTATCCATATTACCTAAATTAATCCCAATCATAATGCATTATTTTTAATGACTCGACATTAACTGATAATGATAAGGAATAGGCTTGGTCAATAAACTAAATGTGAATCTGTGTGTTAACAAGAATTTACATTTATCCCTAGGTTGCTGAATCCTTGGGGAGCTTCACGCAAAAGGTACTTAAGGGAGATTGGAGAAGTTGGTATTGTTAGCAGAGATTTATTAGAGGTACTAAAAGTTTTGTGTAAGTAGAGGACTGTGTTACAAGGTGATTGGTGAAAGATGGAATTAATTAGGATTATCATCTGTAGTGCATGACCTAAAAACAGATTCATTAGCAACTTTCAGAAGGGCATTGTATATGTACTTGGGGGAAAAAAAATTAGAGTTATAAGGAAAAAGCAGAAGGGGGTGGATCTAATTTGATTTCGTAGCAAGCACAACAGTAACCTCCTGTGCTGTGTGATTTGATGAGCGTTTCATGTAACTTCATGGTGCACAACATATGGCCTGCTGGCGGGATCTGGCCCATGGGATGGTTCTATCCGGTCCACCTTGGTGAGCAGCAAGCTGTCAATGCTTGCTGCTCCGTGACCTGGACATAGCAATGGTCAGAAATTCAGATTAAAAGTTACATTCTGCAGCAACGCCAAACTTGTAAGGGCCACAGAGGGCAATTTTATTTTGTTTCTCACTCCAGCTATCCTTGTGACCTCAGATCTCAATGGGGTTGCAAACATATGGTTGGTTAAGCCTCCCTACACCTATGTTACCTGGGGATCTGTGAGCAAACAGAAAGAAGAACTACTCAGTCTAGTTGGAATTGAACTTTGTTTTCAGAATAATTGCTAGCTATTTTGCGCACACTTGTTGAACCTGAGGGGGTAAAGAAAACGGTGGCTATTCACATTTGATTTTTTTTCCCCTTTTTGTGCATATATTTGTTTTCAACATTGTGCAATCCAAAAAAGTTTGTACCAGATCTCAGTTCCTCATTGGGTGAGCCCTGCACCACTTTGTCAACTGGTTAAGCAGCAGCCCAGGCTTTAACTAATATAAAAATACAAAATGTTATTTAAAATAGTTAAAAAATAATTATTAAAACATTTAAAAATTATTAATAGTGTAAAATCTGGCATTTTTGTTAGTTTTCTAGAAATATTTTTGAAGGGTCTCAGACTTGTACACTGTGCATTTATTGGTAGCTCCACAAACTGGGAAGACCTACTGATATATAGCTGGCATTACATTATGTCCACCATGTTGCTTCAGATATTGATGTACCCCATCCAGCTGATACTGCAAGGACCTTGACCTTAAAGTGGCCCACACCAAGCCTCAGTTCCTGATTTTTGGATCCCCTCCTCGGGCACTCCCCCTATTTCCTGCTGCCTTACTGTGGGAGGGTTTTATTTTTACATCCCTACTCTGGTATATTGCAGGCTTTCATCTGAGAGCTCTGACATCTGCTCCATCTCAGTGAAGCAGGAACGCATGTTTAAGAGAAAGAGATGCAGTGGAGAGTGGTGGATGGGTAAGAGATATCGTAGGTGGGGGGAGGGCGACATGGAGAGTTGAGAGAAGAAGAGAAGATTGCTTTGGGGGAGGGGAAGATGGAGAGTGGGGGTTTAGGGGAATAAGAGAGGGAGGATTGGGAGGGTTCCTAAACATACATCTCTCTCTCTCCTTACACCATCTCTCCTGACCACATCATTTTCTCTGCTCCACATGCACTATCTTTCTTCCTACACACATCTCTCTTCCCTCCACACCATCTCTCTCAATGCACATGATCTTTCTCTGCCAACACCATTTCTCTTCACCTGCAAACCACCTGTTTATCCCCAATATATCACCTCTTTCTCCAGATGTGTTCCCGGGCACCATCTCCTCCTTTACATATCATCTCTCTCTACCTCAACTACCTCTTTCTCCCTTAGATACTTCCCTTTCCCTCATGTTTTTTCTCTCTTCCTCACATAATCTCTCCTCCACCATAGACTTTCTCCCTTTCCTACACATCCCATTTCTCCCATCCACCCAAACCCATATACCATCCCTCTCCCTCTCCCTCTCCCTCTCCCTCTCCCTCTCCCTCTCCCTCTCCCTCTCCCTCTCCCTCTCCCTCTCCCTCTCCCTCTCCCTCTCCCTCTCCCTCTCCCTCTCCCTCTCCCTCTCCCTCTCCTCTCCCTCTCCCTCTCCCTCTCCCTCTCCCTCTCCCTCTCCCTCTCCCTCTCCCTCTCCCTCTCCCTCTCCCTCTCCCTCTCCCTCTCTTGCACGTAGTAACTATAATTCTGTAATCTCACCATGCGCCGTCTCTCTTCCTCCCCCCCCCCCTCCCTGTCTCTTATCTATCCCTCACTCATTGAATTTGGACCAGAATAGCCTGGCCGGCTCTTTGCTGTTCTCCCCCTTGCAATATTTCTGCCAATAGTATACTGGTCTGTATCCATTCCTGCTGCCATCATCCACAGCACAGATAAGGATGCAAGTTTCAAGTTTTGTTTTGCAAATTTTTTAAACCTTGTGATCTGGGTAGCAAGTTTTCCCACGTTCTGTACTGTGCGCAGAGTGAGCAGCTCTCGGTCATGTGGATAGGGAACAGTTTGTGAAAAATCGTTAGCTTTATCTAGAATTAAAGTCCCCCGAAAAGTGGGGAAGGAACATACAAACATGGATAACTTGTACACCAGATTTTATGTTAAACATTTAAAATTGAAAGCATTCAAAACAATTAACTACATTTAATTACATTTAACAATTCATTAATATAAACTCACCTAATTCAAAAAAAAGATTGAAAATGATCTGAAACGTAACTATGTCCCTCTGAGCCATTTCCTCTCCGTGGAAATGAATGGAGTTGCTGAATGTGTGCTAGACCCATTAATGTGGTTGACTCTTAACTATTGCCTTGGTTCAGGACAATTGGGAGTGGACAGATAATATAGACTTTGCCAACAATACCATGATCCTGTGAATAAATAAAATAAGAGCTTAGTGGCAATATTTTACAGTAAACCACTAAAAATAGAAAACATTTAAAATGTTTGTTAATCCAGCCTTACTCAGGAATAAGTATTTGTTTGATTTTTCAACTATGGGGCTTTACTTGCTGTGCTACTGTATGAAATAATATTAACGTGGATAACTGGGTCTGTTCCAAACATACAGGGTTAGTGTGAGAACATTGGAAAATACAAGTTTTTTTTTAACTGCAGCTTATAAACCTGGGCAATTTTTAGTGAATTTCTGGAAGAATTTGAAAAACCTGCAGATTGAAATTTTTTGCTAATATTCTTGAACTAGCTCATTTTAAGAGATTTTGTACTTGATAATCTCAATAAAAACACTTACCTAATTGACCTCAGAGAATATGAGTAGCCAATACCATGCACTTGAAACTAGTAACTATCATTTTGGAAGCCATTGCTACAAATATCATTGAAGCCACAATAGAATGTGTAACATCTTTTAATAGTCCAATCAAAAACTGTTGAGATCTTGATTACATTGGCTGAATAACTTTTATTTACTTTGTTTGGAACACAGGTTGAGGATCTATATTTAAACTTTTAATGTTAATTCAAGTCATAGATTCATTCAGCAGGGAAACAGGCCCTTCAGCCCAACTGGTCCATGCTGACCAAGATTCCCATTTGCCTGTGTTTGGCTCATATCCGTCTAAACCCTTCCTATCCATGTACCTGTCCAAGTGCCTTTTAAATGTTGTTAATGTAGTTGCCTCAACCACTTCCTCTGGCAGCTCATTCCCTCTGCATGAAAAAGTTGCCCCTCAGGTTCCTAATAAATCTGTCCCCTCTCACCCTAAACCTATGTCCTCTAGTTCTTGATTCCCCAATCGTGGGAAAAAGACTGTGTGCACATTCATCCTATCTATATCCTCATGATCTTATACACCTCTATAAGATCCCCTCTTTCTCCGACGCTCTAATGAATAAAGTCCCAACATGCTTAACCTCTCTCCATAACTCAGTCCCTTGTTTCTCAGCAACACCCTCATAAATCTTCTCTGCATTCTTTCCAGTTTAATGGCACTTTGCTATAGCAGGGTGATCAAAACTGAAAACAATATTCCAAATGCTGCCTTACCAACGTCTTGTAGAACTGCAACATAACATTCCAACTTCTATACTCAATGCCTTGACTGATGAAGGCCAGCATGCCAAATGCATTCTTCACCACCTGCAACACTTCTTTCAGGGAATCATGTAATTGTACTCCTAGATCCCTTTGTTCTACAACACTCCCCAGGGCCCTACTGTTCACTGTGAAAGTCCTAACGTGATTTGTCTTCCCAAAATGCAACACCTTGCAGTTATGTGACTAAAACTCCATTTGCCTTTCCTCGGCCCACTTACCTAGCTGATCAAGATCCCTCTGTAAATTCTGATGACCATCCTCACTGTCAACTACACCACTTATTTTAGTGTCATCTGCACACTTACTAGCCATGCCTTGTACATTCTCATCCAAGTCATTGATATAGATAACAAATAACAATGGGCTGAGCACTGAGCCCTGGGGAACACCACTAGTCACAGCCTCCAGTCCGAAAAACAACCTTCCACCATCACCCTTTGCTTCCTACCATCAAGCCAATGGTGTATCCGGTTAGCTAGCTCTCCCTGGATCCCATGCACTCTAACTTCCAAAAGCAGCCTTCCAAATGCAGAACCTCGTCAAAGACCTTACTGATGTCCACATAGACTCTGTCTACTGCCCTGCTCTCATTGACCTCCTTGGTAACTTCTTCAAAAAACAAACTCAGTCAAATTCGTGAGATGTGATCTCTCATGCATGAAGCCGTGCTGACTATCCTTAATCAGCCCGTCTTTCCAAATTCATGTAAATCATATTCTTCAGAATCCCCTCTAGTAACTTACCTAACACCATGTTAGGCTCACTGGCCCAGGTTTTTTTGTAGCCCTTCTTAAATAAAGGCACAACATTTAGCCAGGCTCCTGCAATTTCTTCTCTAGCTTCCCACAGTGTTCTTGGATATATCTGATCGGACCCTGGAGACTTAGTTCCTCCAGCATTTTGTCTGTTGCTTCAGATTCCAGCATCTACAGTCTCTTGTGTTTCCTGGAGGTTCATCTACCTCCATATGTTTTAAGGCATCCAGCGCCTCCTCTGGCGTAATGTGGACTATCCTCAAGACATTTCTGTTAGCTATCTCAAGTTCTGAAGTCTTCCTACCTTTCTCCACGGTAAAAACACAGGAGAAATATCCATTCAGGACCTTGCTCATCTCCTGCTGCTTCACACAAAGATGTCCATTCTCTATCTTTTTCCCTTCATATAAAATTCTTGGATAATTATCTGAAAGATGATCTTATAGAAGCATATAAAAGAGTAAGCAGTGTGAAATAAAGTCAGACAATAAAGGAAATAATCGGCAGGTCATGTATCAACTGTGGAGTGAATCAGAATTAATAAATCAGCTTGGTGGCCTTACAATAAGACAGTGTGAAAATATGGCAATTAAATGGTGAGTTGTAAGGCATTGCAACAGATATTCAAACCAACAAAAGGTGCACTTTGGATTAATAACAAGGAGTCCTTTATACAGAGAGCAAGGAATGTAGGGTGCTGAAAACTCTGAAATTACTTAAGAATCATTGGATGCTGCTGTTGGCGAACCAGGGGGTCCTGGTTATGCCAAATGTCTATCCTTAACAAAATTACATTGTGAGCACTATTCAAACTGCTTTAGACATGGTTATCTAGGGCAATGCTGGCAGATGAACTATTCTTGGGCTTTGTAGTTTCTTGTTGAAGAAAGTATGCATATTTCTTCAGATTATTTTCCATCAAAAGCATGAATTTACTTAATTGTAAGATTTAACAAGTAGCACTGACTCAGTAAAAAAATACAGCAAGAATGGGATATGACATGGTGATACACAGCTCCAAATATGAATTCTACAGTATTTGACAGTAACAATAGTAAACCTGAGTGTCTTTAGCTCTTTGTAGAGGTAGAAATTTACAATACCGAACAAACTTCATTGGAAAGTTAAGCAGTGAATATCAAACAAAAAGCAACAGACTGAATTTTAGTGAAGAAGCTTGTTCAAAAAGGGGTGTAAGGACATATGGTGGTACCTCTTTTGGTGCTCAGGAATGAGATCTAATGGAACCAGTACTATTGTGGGATATGTAGACTCTGTCACAATTGATGCAAGTGATGTTTGATGGGAGGCCAGGTGGATTAAACAAAACTAATTTGAGAACTGAAATCAGAGAGTTGTGCTAAACATTGTTTTTTGAACTGGAGGATGGCTGTCAGTGGTATCCCCAAGGGTCATTGTTAGAAGACTGGAATATGACTATGCAGAATAAAATATTGATATTTGCAATTGACTGTACAGTAGGGTGCATGGTAAGCAGCGAGGAGGATAGCAGCGGACTGTACAAGAACACTGGTGGGCTTGCAGATTGAGTAAACAGGTGGCAGCTGACATTTAATACAGAGAATTGTGAAGTGAAACACCAGCAAAAAAAAAACTGAGGAGAGACAACATAGACTAAAGGGTATGCAGGGAGAGAGAATGTGTGTAGAAGCAGGACATGCTCAGAGAGAGCAGCTAATAATGCAAATGGAATCCTGGGACAGAAACTGGAGTTAAAAATCAGGGAAGTTCTGTTGAACCTGTGTAAAGAGCTGGTTAGGCCACAACTAGTGTAATTTATTTGTGGTTTTGCTTTAGGAAGTTGAAAGGTCCTAAATGGAATGGAACTCTATTAAGATGGGTAGTAGTGATGAGGGATTTCAGCTACAGGGTTAGATGGGAGAAGCTATGTTGTTGTTCTTGGAGCGAAGGAGGTTGAAAGGATTTTATTTGAAATAGAGGTGTACAAGATCATGATGAGTTGGATAGGGTAAATGTAGGGAAGCTTTCTGTTGAATGGTTCAAGGACTTGGGGATATTGATTCAAAATGAACTGAAGAGTTTGTGGGGGCAGATACATTGGGGACATTTAAGAGACTCTTAGAGAAATGGAGGGCTATGTGGGAGGGAAGGGTTAGATAGATCTTAGAGCAGGATAAAATGTCAGCACAACATTGTGGGCTGAAAGGCCTGTACTGTGCTGTAATGTTCTATGATGGGCAAAAGACAGTGGATGTAATGAAAATAATTTTTATGCAAAGAGTGGTAAAGATCTGGAAGGAAGGTGAGAACAGTCAATCAGGGCTTTCAAAAAGAAATTAGGTAGGCATTTGACAAAAAATAATTTGCAGGTCAATGGGAAAAGGGTGATGGGACTTGATAGGCTGAATGGCCTCGTTTTTATCTGATTTGAAACTGCTCTGCTTTGTGGAAAGAAGATTGGTCTCAGTTGATTACTATAGCTCCTAACTCATGGAGGCTGTTAGAGTTACAAGTAGGAGAGTTTAAGTTGCAAACAAGGTACAATTTTATCAGTTCACCTTTGTCATCAAGTATAAGGCAGCAGTCTCTTGTCCTGTAACCTGAGGCTGTGACCGGAGCCAGGGGAAAGTTCCTCCCCATATCCAGACTGTGTATCCATGTCAGAACTTCGCAAGCTTCAATTTGATCTCCACTCATTCTTTTAAATTCTGGTAAATGCAGATCTAATCAAACTAATCTCACCTCGTATGGCAGTCCCACCATCCCAGGAATCAGTATGGTGAACCTTTGTTGCACTCCCTCAATGACAAGTGTATCCTTTCTTAGATAAGGAGACCAGAACTACACATAGTGTTCCAGTTGTGGTCTTGCAGTTGTAGCAAGACATTGTTGCTCCTGTATGCAGAACTTTCGTGGGTTCAGTGGATGGGCAGGTTAATTGGACGAGTTGCCAGATTTTTGCCTCTTTCACCCCATTTATAAAGGTTGGGACAACAAAAGGTAATGAATTAAATTTCCAGTTTAAGGCTGGCAGTGCAGCAATAACCCTTGCTGCTTGATTTTCCCTCTGTTTCTCTCAGATGGGGGCGGTGTAGTGGTGGACAGTTTAGGTCTGGGTCTCATGCTACATCTACCAGAAGTTAGTTAAATATTTTCATAGGAAAAAATGCTGTTAATAATTGATCCCTAACTCATTAATCTTCTTACCAATGAACTTTGTTCGGTAACCAGCACCATGTTACAATGGGATGTTATGTCTCCACTGAGATTTCTGCTCTCAGAAATTAATGTTAGATTATTGCTGCAAGATAAGATTGTTACAAGGCTTTTCATTATTGTTATTTGACAGGTTTTATGTATGCAAACTGTGTCAACAAACAAACTGCTTGTGCTATTTTCCAGTCTTAATTTGAGGTGTGTAACTATGTAGAAGATGCTGCACAAATTTAGGTGGTTATTATCATTGTTTGTTTCAGCTGGTACCATTGTTTTCATAATATTGGCAGGGTTGCAGTATTTACAGATAAAAGATTTATTTTCAATCTAATGCTTTGTGGTTTGTTCCAGAGGAATTTTGTGAAGTTTCTGCTGTGCAGATAATCACTAACACTTTGTGTGTTTCAGAGGAATAAAAATGGCCCTCTAACAATGCTTCGGCTACCATGGGCAGTGTCATGCTACGCTATTTCTGCTATGGATGCCTTTTTACGTCCGTGACCTGGACACTTCTCCTTTTCATCTACTTCAACTTGAACAACGAAAGCTACACTTTCAGCAATGTGCCCTTCCAGGGGAGCCAGCAAGTGCAGTGGAGATTCAAGCCCCGATTTACCAAAGGACCCAAACGTCTGCTTGAATCCCAACACCAAGACAAAGTAGACAGCCAGCTTATTAAACACATACCAAAAATGTCAGAGAAAAAATTGGAACACTTTTCAGAACTGGGTGAGTCATTTCTTCCAGTTAGGCACTGTAATTTAAGATAGTGGATTAATAATGTTGTATTTGATTTGGAACAGGTTACCTTTTCTTAAATAAGTGTTTTCATAAAATGCATCGATCCAATATGTTTGTGTCCCCGAAAATCTGAAGGACAAAGCACAATATTGCTGTGTTGTTCTTAAATCAACATTGATGGATTTGATCAAAGTTACACTCAGGAAAGCTCTGGGGTGCTGTTTAAATATGATATTTAAAAAATATTTTGTGCATAGATCAATTGGCAAGCAGGAAAAAATGGATGTTACTAGATTTTGTCTCTTCTAAAGACATGGAAAAAAAAACTGCAGATGCTGGAATCTGAAACAAAAGAACCCACAGAGAATACTGGAAGAACTCAGCCAGTTAAGCAGCATCTGTGGAAAGAGAAATCAGTTAACGATTGGGTCAGTAACCCTTGTCGGTGAACGTTCCTCTCAACCAGACCATGTTGTTTCTCATAGAAAAGGTTGTCCAAGAACACATTTGACCACAAGTCAATCAGGCAGTGGGCTGTGTAGGAGCAACTCAGCAGGTCAGGTAGCATCTGTGGAAGGGAAAAAACAGTTGATGTTTCAGGTCAAGACCCTTCATCAGGATTGGGATGCTGCCTGACTTGCTGAGTTCCTCCAGCATTTTATCTGTGTTGCTCCAGGTTCCAGCATCTGAAGAATATCTTGTGTCTCCATATGGGCTATGTAGAATGTCCTTGAGGCCTTGTGGAAAAAGGAGATAATGGATACTTTCAAACGATTCTCTGAGCAGTATGTCTCATCATCAAAACTTTCAAACAATCACCAAAACCTTGTTTGGCTGGTGATGAGAAAGGCCCTCCTCATCAGGTTCTTCACGCACAGCCTGAGTCTCTTCACCACTACTTGACTTGAGGCAGCTGCACTAGGGATGAGACCACCATCCATCCAGAAAGTCTGTTTGCCAAGGTCTGGAAAGAGATGCAGTGATCTTTGTCAAAGTTCCTTCCAAACAGCTGTGCAACACAGGACTCTCTGCACTGTGGACTGTTCCCAAAGACGTACACTGAGACGACTATCAACCTGCTCCAAGGTTACCAGTTTGGTGAAAAATACCCTCTAATTTGCCTGAAATTCATTGGTCTTCCAGTCCAAGAAGCTTTCCATGTCTCATTCCATAATCCAAAACTGTGCACTAAAATTGATATAGCTGGTGCACATGCTCCCTGGGACAAAGCCCTACCACCATTGTACACTGGGCACTGGAGCTTGTGGAGAGACCCTTCAGACTGTTTGCTTAAGGAATGTACATAGAGCAAAATTGATGCCATGCTAATATAATGCAAATGGACTGAGATGATTTGTACTGGTGAATGGTAACATGTCAATTGCCGAACTAAATATAGTAGCAAAGTTTTATGAATAATGTAAGTTTTGAAAAAAAATTGGCAAAGATATTTTCAATATCAAGAACACTCCAGCAGATTTGTAATTGCAACTATTACTAATGTCGAGATTAAGAGACTAGATACTGAACAGTATTGTTATAAAAACATTTTGATGAGGTGTTGGGCTTACTATAGAAGATTCTAAGTTACCTGTCGTTGAAAGGTTCTCAGCTTATCGACTGAATAGGCAAGAATTCTATCTCTGCTTTATGTATGTAATATGATGCTTATAAGACTTCCACCCCAAATATAATTTATCCATGCAAAAACATCCCATGGTTCCCTTGCTTGAATTTCATGCTTGAGTTTAAAAATGTTTTAAAATTGGATGAAATGATAGAATAAATACATAACTGGAGAGAGCAGACAGAAATTAATACTTGTGTATAATGTTGCAATCCAGTTGAAAACTGTTCAGAAATTTAAGACTGAAACCACAGCTCATTTGATGGTACTTTCACCTTAAAGTCAAATGGTATGTGTTCAAGTTCCACTCCAGTGATTCATAGACAGAATATTAGCTGATGTTCTAATCCAGGGCTCAGGCAACATTGGAGATATGGTCTTTCAATGAAATGTTACTGTGGCTCTGTCTGCCCTCTCAGGTGGCCATAAAAAGACTGCATTATAAAGAAAAGCTGTTTTTCATGATGTCCCAGCCATGATTTAGTCATAAAGTTATACAGCATGGACCTTCCACCCAACTCGTCTGTGTTGACCAAGTTGCCTAACTGAACTAGTCCCATTTGCCTGTATTTGGTCCATATCTCTCTAAACCTTTCCTATCCATGTACCTGTCCTAGTGCCACTTAAATGTCATAATTATAACCACCTCTACCACTTCCTCTGGTAGCTCGTTCCATATATTCACCACCCCCTGTGTGGAAAAACTTGCCCCTCAGGTCCCTTTTAAATCTTTCCCTTCTCACTTTAAACCTATGCCCTCTAGCTTTGGACTTCCCTACCCTGGGAAAAAGCCTGTGGCTAACCTTATCCCAGACTAAAAACAATATGTGATGATTATCACATAGCAATTGTGCACCCCTGAATGTCAAAATCTGTTATCTTATTTCCTTCATTACATCCGTGACTACACTTCAGAAGTGCTTCATTGGCTGTAGACTGCTTTGGGAAATCCTGAAGTCTATAGATAAGTTAGTGCATTTTTCTGTCTGTCCATCTGTTTGTCATTTCATCTGACTGTTTTTGTCACTGGCTTTTCTTGATACTATTGTCTTGTCCTGCGGTTTCTTTTTTCTGTCTTTTCTAATTGTTCATCATGTCCAACCATATAGAACAAAAATTGTCTGCCAGTAGAATGTTGAAGCACATAGTGAAATGGATGGTTGCTGCCAAAATTAGGGAAATTATGCCAAGCCTTTGCTGAAGTTAGACCACAACTAAGAGTAATATGATGGTTTTAGTTGCCGTATTATGAAAAGGGATATTCAAGCACTGAAGAGGGATGATGCTAGAAACGTAGTGGTATATATTATCAGGGTTAGATGAACACACTGGATTTCTTTTGAGAAAAGAAAGCATTGCTGTGATCTAATATAGGTCTATAAAATTAGGAAGGATTTTGATTGATTGAGAACATTCCCACATGGAAAAGAGCATAATGAAAGACCATCCTTGTTAATAGTCATCAAGAAATTTAATAGGGAATTCAGGAGGAACTTCTAAAGTCAAAGAGTATGGAATGTGGAGCTCTGTATCACAGGGAATGGTTGAAGTGAATTGTGTAGACACATTTAAGAGGAGGCTGTACCAGAATATGACAGAGATGGGGAAAGAGAGCTATGCTGATAGATTTAATTGAGCGAAAACAGAAGGGGACATGAGTGGAACATAAATGCTATCCTGGACTGTTGGTCTGAATGGCTTGTTTCTCTTGCCATATATGTTATACAATCTAATTTCATGCTTCCAAGTGGAATTACCACAAGACTCTGGTGAATCTGCTGCACCCATTTCAAGAACTTTTTACCCTCCTTGAGCATATATTTGTAGTTCAGCAGTAACTTTCGGTGATGTGTGTATGTACACTTAGATCATTATGCTTCTTCACAGACCCCAGAAAATATTCCATTGTCTTCCTGGTCTCAAGTGAATGGTCTCACACTTCCTGAGCTGAATTCCACCTGCCACTATTTTGGTCACTCACTTGGCCAGTCACTGTTTCTTTGTAATTTACTGCTCCCATCCACACAACTTGCTGACCCTCCTAACATATTGCCATCTACAAATATAGAAAGACTTTATTCCTTAAACTGTCAGTAATATGTATGGTGAAAAGCTAAGGCCCCTGTATATTTGCCTGGGGGACATCACTTGTCACATCTCACCAATCGACAATGCTCTTTTTAACTTTACTGCCTGTTCTTTTCATAAGATCACAAGACAAGGGAGCAGAAGTAGGCCACTTGGCCCTTTGAGTTTGCTCCAAGGAAATTAAAGGGAAAAAGAAATGAGAAATGGGGAGAAAAGTCTGCTCCATGAGCTAAAGGAAAAAAAAGAAAAAGAAAAAAAAAGAGAGAAAACACTATTCCTTTCTAGCCCCAATTTCCGGCCTTATCCCCATATCCTTTGATACCTTGACTAATTAGATAACTACCTATCTCCTCCTCAAACACCTCCAATGATCGGGCCTCCACTGCTGTATGTGACAAAGAATTCCATAAATTCGCTATCCTCTGGCTAAAGAAATTTCTCCTCATCTCTTTTAAACCTGTGCCCTTTGGTCCTGGACTCGCACACCAAGGGAAACAGCTTGGCCACATCTACTCTATCCAGTCCTTTCAACATTCTAAATGTTTCTATGAGGTCCCCTCTCATTCTTCTGTACTTCAGTGAGTACAGTCCAAGAGCCGACAAACGCTCATCATATGTAAGCCCTTTCATTCTGGGAATCATCCTCGTAAATCTCCTCTGAACCCTCTCCAACATCAGCACATCCTTCCTAAGATATGGGGCCCAAAACTGCACACACTATTCCAAATGAGGCCTCACTAGTGCCCTGTAGAGCCTCATCCAACACCTCCCTACTTTTATACACTATACCTCTCGAAATGAATGCCAACATAGCATTCGCTTTCCTTACTGCTGATCCAACCCAGTGGTTAACCTTTAGGGTATCCTGCACGAGTACCCCCAAGTTCCTTTGTACTTCTGTACTTTGGATTTTCTCCCCTTCTGGATAATAATCTGCCCATTTATTTCTGTTTCCAAAGTTACAATGGCACATTTCTTAACATTGAATCTCATCTGTCATTTCCTTGCCCAGTCTCCTAAACTATCTAGGTCTCTCTGCAACCTTCCTGTCTCCTCAATACTCTCTATTCCTCCACCTATCTTGGTGTCATCTGCAAACTTAGCCACAAAACCATTTACTCCATCATCCAAATTGTTAATGTACAGGGTAAAAAGAAGCGGTCCCAACACCGACCCTTGTGGAAGACCACTAGTAACCGGTAGCCAACCAGAACAGGATCCCTTTATTTCCACCCTTTGCTTTCTGCCTACCAGCCAATTCTCCACCCATTCTATTTTCCTACCTGTAATTCCATGACCCCTCATCTTATTAATCAGCCTCTTGTGCAGCACCTTGTTGAAGGCCTTTTGAAAGTCTAAATACACAACATCCACAGGCTTCTCCCTTATCCACCCTACCTGAGATTTCCTCACATAACTCCAATAGGTTAGTCAGGCAGGATCTTCCCTTCGTGAAACCTTGCTGGCTTGGACCTATCTTGCCTTGCACCTCTAGGTATTCCATGACCTTATCCTTGAGGATCGATTCTAATAACTTTCCCACCACTGGTGTCAGACTAATAGGTCTGTAATTTCCTTTATGCTGCCTCCCACCTTTCTTATACAGCGGAACTACATTTGCGACCCTCCAGTCCTCCGGAACCCTGCCGGAGTCTATCGATTCCTGGAAAATTATCACCAGTGCTTCAGCCACCTCCTTCAGAACCCTTTTACCTCCTAAACAATTGGCAAACCTACCTAGCAGCATTGCTTGGGGGCTTGAGAGTTAGTGAGTGGGATCTGGAGAATAAGAATAGAAATTTAGAATATAAGCATATTCCCAGATGGATGGATTTTCTGACTTTGAAAAGTTCCATGTTAGGACATAGTAATCTGCCATTATAAATATTCCAGAATACACTAATAATGTCAATGTTTTTTCAGGTATGATTTTTAATGAAGTGGATCAGCAGATTCGGAATTCAGGATACCAGAAACATGCTTTCAATGTGCTCATCAGTGATCGTTTGGGCTACAGCAGGGATATTCCTGATACCAGAGACCCAAAGCAAGTTCCTCATCTTTAATTATCCTTGATTTAACGATGCATATTTACTCATGCATGTATTGATGTTTATTAATGCTGAATTTCAAAGGTGTCGTAATACTTTTATCACTTCCGAATTTGATGCTAACAGTGCCTTCTTTCTTGGCAAATGTCCATCAACCCTTTTAGAGATCTGCTCACGTGCTATGCTTTAAACAATCCTTTCCACCTTACCACTCAGATGCTGATCCCCATTGGCGTCAACTCTATTACATTTGGGGAGGGCATCAAAGGTAGGTTATTCATAGTAAATGGTCAAGTACCTGCAAATATAGAGGAGCAGAGTGGGCTTAGATCGCTGATGTCTGTAGATCACTGAAAGTAGTGAAATAGGTAAATAAGAATCATCTAAATTTAAAGGGCATGGTGGAAACTAGAAAACGTCAGCTAGGGCACACCTTCCAGTTCTCTCGCAGATCTGGAAGGATGATTACAAGGTGCAGAGGAGATTTACAAGCATGTTGCCAGGTCTGGGTAATTATAATTTTGAGTAGAGACTGTCTAGGCTACATTGTTTTCTGATGGGTGATTAATTGTAGTATATAAAAAAAAAATTATAAGAGGGCTGGCTGGAGTGAATGGAAAAGATTACTTCCCTTGGCAGAGAGGTCGAAACAAGGGACACTAAGTTGATTGGTAGAAGGATTGTAGGTGAGTTGAGGAATATTTTTTCCAACTGAAGAGTAGTGAGGGTCTGCACTTCAATTGCCCAAAAGGATGGTTGAGGCAGATAACTTCATCATATTTAGGTGTTACGTGAATGAACACTTGAAAAGCCATGGCTATGGACCGAGAGCTGGAAAGTGGGATAAAGTAAATAGAGCTGTTTATGGGCAGCATGGACACAGTTGACTGATCTCCCATGCTGTAAATTTCCATGATTTAAAATCTTTATTATCATCCACCTTTGTGAACCTCATTATATGCTTAGAAGGGCCCTTAACAGCGTTGATGTACAGAGGGATCTCTAGGTCCATAGCTCCTGTAAGTGGCCGCAGAAGTTGGTAGGGTGGTAAAGAAGGCATGCTTCCTTTTATTAGTCGAGGCCAAGAGCCAGTTGCAGCTTTATAAACTCTGGTTTAAGCTGCATCTAGAGTGTTGCATTCATTTCTGGTCACCCCATTATAGGAAGGATGTGGAAGCTTTGGAAAAGGTGCAGAAGGGGTTTACCAAGATGCTGCCTGGATTAGAGGGCAGGTGCTATAAGAAAATTATAAAGGCATAGATGGAATAAACAGCCGGTATCTTTTTCCCCAGGGTCGAAATGTCTAATACTAGAGGGCATGCATTTAAGGTGTGAGGGGGTAATTTCAAAGGAGATGTGCGGGGCAATTTTTTTTATGCATAGAGTGGTGGGTGCCTGGAATGTGCTGCCAGGCGTGGTAGTGGAGGCAAATACGGTAGAGGTGTTTAAGAGGCTCTTAGGCACATGAATATGCAGAGAATGGAGGGATATGGACTTGTGTAGGCAGAAGGAACTAATTAGTAGGCTTTTAATTACTAGTTTAATTAGTTCAGCACAACATTGTGGGCCG
The DNA here is from genome assembly GCF_009764475.1 of Pristis pectinata. Taxonomy (NCBI): domain Eukaryota; kingdom Metazoa; phylum Chordata; class Chondrichthyes; order Rhinopristiformes; family Pristidae; genus Pristis; species Pristis pectinata. The sequence goes on from NC_067409.1 coordinate 12,269,164, forward strand.
AAGGACCGATTCCTGTGCTGTACTGTTCTGTTCTAAGACTAATAAGTGGAATGGATATCTTGTGAGGATAGGTTGGACAGGTTAGGCTTGTATCTGCTGGAGTTTATTAAAGTGATTGATTGAAATATATAAAGTCCTGAGAGCTCTCAGCCTGGGGATGCTTCCTCCAGTAGGAAAACCTAGAGCCAAGGGTCCTGTTTAAGAATTAGATGAAGCAAAGATTTTTCTTTCAGAGGGTTGTGAGTCCTTGTAACCCTCTTCATCAAAATGTGGTCGAAGCAGAGATGGATAGGTAATTAATAAGCAGTGAGGTTCAAGGTTACTGTGGTTAGATGGAAATGTGTCAACACATTATTATCAGATTAGCCTGCTCTTAAAGAGGGGTAGGTCAGAGGAAGAAGTGGATGGGGAAGAGTCAGATCTAACATGTAGAGAGACTTTGAGGAAGGAGAAGCAGAGTATAGGGTATAAAAGTAGAAAGGTGGATGGGCTAAAGTGCATTTACTTAAATGTAAGAAGTATCAGGAATAAGGATGATGAGCTGAGAGCTTGGATAAGTACATGGGACTATGATATTGTGGCTCTTGTAGAGACTTGGCTGTCACCAGGGCAGGAATGGATATTGAATATTCCTGGATTTCAGTGTCTTAAAAGGGATGGGGAGGGGGGGAGAAGAGGAGGAGGGGGGGAGAAGAGGAGGAGGGTGGCGTTACTGGTCAGGGATACTATTACAGCTGCAGAAAGGGTGGATAATGTAGAAGGATCCTCTCTAGAGTCAGTATGGTTGGAAGTTAGGAACAAGAAAGGAGCAGTTATTCTACTGGAAGTATTCTATAGGCCCCCAGGTAGCAGCAGGGATACTGAGGAGCAGATTGGGAGGCAGATTTTGGAAAGATGCAAGAATAACAGGGTCATTATCGTGGGAGACTTCAACTTCCCAAATATCGATTAGCACCTGCTTAGTACCAAAGGTTTAGACGGCAGAGTTTATTAAGTGTGGCCAGGACAGATTCCTGTCACAGTATGTTGACAGGCCGACTCGAGGGAATGCCATATTAGATCTAGTATTAGGTAATGAACCGGGTCAGTTGACAGATCTCTTGGTGGGTGAGCATTTGGGGGACAGTGACAGTCATGGACAAGGATAGGAGCAGCGAGGACAGGAAGATATGTAATTGGGGAAGGGCAAATTATGAAGCTATAAGGCTAGAACTTGCGAGAGTAAATTGAGATGACATTTTTGAAGGGAAATGTACTATGGGGATGTGCTCGTTGTTCAGGGATCTCTTGCAGGATGTTAGGGATAAATTTGTCCCGGTGAGGCAGAGAAAGAATGGCAGGGTGAAGGAACCATGGGTGACAAGAGAGGTGGAACAACTAGTTAGGAGGAAGAAGGCAGCATACATAAAGTGTAGGCAGCACGGATCAGATAGGGCTCATGAGGAATATAGGGTAGCAAGGAAGGAACAAGAAGGGGCTGAGGAGAGCAAGAAGGGGACATGAAAAGGCCTTGGCGAGTAGGGTTAAGGAAAACCCTAAGGCTTTTTTCACGTGAAGAGCAGAAGGATGACGAGAGTAAAGGTAGGACTGATTAGAGACAAAGTTGGGAAGATGTGCCTGGAAGCTGTGGAAGTGGGTGAAGTCCTCAATGAATACTTCTCTTCAGTATTTACCAAGGAGAGGGGCCTAGATGACACTGAGGACAGTGTTGGTAAGTTAATGTTCTAGAGCATGTTGATATCAAGAGAGAGAATGTGTTGGAGCTGTTAGAGAATATTAGGACAGATAAGTCCCCGGGTCATGACGGAATATTCCCCAGGCTGCTCCGCGAGGCGAGGGAGGAGATTGCTGAACTGTTGGTTAGGATCTTTGAGTCCTCGTTGTCCGTGGGAATGGTACCGGAGGATTGGAGGGTGGCAAACGTTGTCCCCTTATTCAAAAAAGGTAGTAGGGATAGTCCAGGGAATTATAGACCAGTGAGCCTTACTTCTATGGTGAGCAAGCTGTTAGAAAGGATTCTTAGAGATAGGATCTATGAGCATTTAGAGAATCATGGACCAATTAGGGACAGCCAGCATGGCTTTGTGAAGGGAAGATCATGTCTCACAAGCCTGATAGGGTTCTTTGAAGAGGTGACCAGGCAGATTGACAAGGGTAATGCAGCAGATGTCTACGTGGATTTTAGTAAGGCGTTTGACAAGGTTCCACATGATAGGCTTCATGGAAGGTCAGAGGGCATGGGATCCAGGGAGGCTTGGCTGTGTGGATTCAAAATTGGTTTGCCTTTAGAAAACAAGGTTGTGGTGGAGGGAGTGCATTCAGATTGGAGGCCTGTGACTAGCAGTGTCCCACAAGGATTGGTTCTGGGACCTCTACTTTTCGTAATATTAATGACTTGGATGAGAGGTAGAAGGGTGGGTTAGCAAGTTTGCAGATGACACAAAGGTTGGTGGTGTTGTGGATAGTGTGGAGGACTGTCGAAGATTGCAGAGGGATATTCATAGGATGCAGAGCTGGACTGAGAAGTAGCAGATGGAGTTCAATCCAGAGAGGTGTGAGGTGGTACACTTTGGAAGGACAAACTCCAAGGTGGAGTACAAGGTTAATGGCAGGATTCTGGGTAGTGTGGAGAAGCAGAGGGATTTGGGGGTTCATATCCACTGATCACTGAAAGTTGCTGCACAGGTGGATAGGGTAGTTAAGAAAGCTTATGGGATGTTAGCTTTCATAAGTCGTGGGATCGAGTTTAAGAGCCACGAGGTAATGATGCAGCTCTACAAAACTCTGGTTAGACTACACTTAGAGTACTGTGTCCAGTTCTGGTCGCCTCATTATAGGAAGGATGTGGAGGCGTTGGAAAGGGTGCAGAGGAGATTTACCAGGATGCTGCCTGGATTAGAGAGTATGGATTATGAGGAGAGATTGAAGGAGCTAGGGCTTTACTCATTGGAGAGGAGGAGGATGAGGGGAGACATGATAGAGGTGTACAAAATATTAAGAGGAAGAGATAGAGTGGACAGCCAGCACCTCTTTCCCAGGGCACCATTGCTTAAGACAAGAGGGCATGGCTTTAAAGTAATGGGTGGGAAATTCAAGGGAGATATCAGAGGTTTTTTTTTTACCCAGAGAGTGGTTGGTGCATGGAATTCGCTGCCTGGGGTAGTGGTGGAGGCAGGTACGTTGGTCAAGTTCAAGAGATTGTTAGAGGAATTTAAAATAGGGGAATATGTGGGAAGAAGGGGTTAGATAGTCTTAAGGTGTGGTTTAAAGGTCAGCACAACATGGTGGGCCGAAGGCCCTGTATTGTGCTGTATTGTTCTATGGTTAATATACATTGGAGCAAGCTCGAGGGGCGAATGGCCTTCAGCTGTCCTCCTCGTGTTCACATGAATCTCTCCACTGCTGTCCCATTCCAACAGCAAACCCCGTATTTAGAGTAATCAACGTTTTGTTTTTCAGAAAAGGTTGTAGTAATGCTTTTGATTTTATTATGTGAATGATGAAAATTGATTGAAATACTCAGTTCATAGTTCAGTATTCTTGTACACCTAAAGGAAATGCAATGTGAAATCTTTCATATTGACATGCTGTATTCACATAATTGTGACCATAATTGGTTACAGCATTTGCTCAAATTGACAACACTGGTAACATCGAAGAACTAAATGGCTGCAGTGTCCTTTTTACTGAGCTTGCACCGTTCCCCACCCTTCCTGTGGTCTGTTGGCCCATCAATATCTATTTCCCTTGCTTTCTTTTCTTATACTGCCACATGCCTTGTAGATCCATTCTCCCAGGCCCATTGGCTTCCATGCTTGCTTCATCTATTTCCTGTGCCTGTGGCCACCTGTCACATTCACATCCACCTGTTCACAGATTAGAGGACACCTTACCCCAATTGTCTAATCTTCGATGGTACCTGACAGTAGCACCCTAATTTTTGGAAAGAGTCAAGGGCATGGAGGAAGGAGCTAAGGTTCTTCAGATCGGGTCACAAATTTTGAGGTTCAAGCAGAAAGGGAAAAAGTGGAAGATATCAATGGAAAGGTGACCTGGGGAATTATAAATCGTAGATAGCTTGAAAGAAAGGGAGAAGTGTGAATTGGAGTGTGGAAAAAGTAAGGAAGAGAAGGAAGGTTATAGGAAGGGAATATGAGAGAAAGTGGTTTATGAAGAGGTGGTGCATGTTGGGAATACAGAATGCGAAGTGAGAGATGCAGCTTTCAGCTTTCACAGACCACATCCTTTCTGCATCAGGTCATCTAACACCATCCACTCAAGGAAAGGATAACAGAGAAGAAAAGCCATAGAGAAAAGAAGCCAGATGGCTTCAGCAACAGGAGGATGATAGATGTAGATGACAGAAAGACAATACATCAGTTTATCATGAGGAACATAATCTTATAACGAAAAGTATTGTCTCTAACACTAGGAGGAATTTCTTTAAACATTACTTGCAGAATGATATTATCACCACACAATAACATATTTTGACGCAAATTACACCACCTTATGCCTTGTGGTCAACCAAGACAAAATTGCATAATATTAGTCGGCAAAGGTAATTTTCTTTTAGAAGTTCATGAGTTCTTCCTTTTGTACATAATCCTAAATGACTCTCTTTTGTTGTCAGGTGTAAAGAGAAAAGCTACCCAATGAATTTACCTTCTGCCAGCATTATTATTTGCTTTTATAATGAAGCTTTATCAGCTCTACTGAGGACAGTACAAAGTGTGTTGGATCGTTCTCCAGCAAACCTGCTTCACGAAATTGTCCTTGTAGATGACAATAGTGATTTCAGTGAGTCATATTCAGCTTTTCTCTTTTTTCTTCTATTCATCCCTCCCTTGGTGGGTGGTTAACTTTATATCATTCTTAGACTAGATTCATAACTCAGCAGATATAATTTCATGACCAGACAGACTAGATAGTATTGTGGTGGGGATGAATTCCAGTGGTGTGCTTGTTTACCATGTCACTTGGTGTTGAGGCCTGTCCCTCAAATGGAGTGGGCTTTAAGGCCCCAATAAACGGCCAACTTCCTGAAAATCAACATTATTCCCGGTGGTGCACAGTACAGGTAGCAGACGAATCAGCATCAAAAGATAAATTAACATTTCAGCTGTGACTCTTCATCAATTTTCTGATTTGTTTTGTCAGTTAATCTAAAAGATGAGCTTGAGAAGTACATTTGGAATAGTCTACCCAGAAAAGTGAAGCTGGTGCGAAACTCTGAACGAGAGGGATTGATACGTGGCAGAATGATTGGAGCATCCCATGCAACAGGTAATTTGAGACAATTTGGTATGTCATCAATGACTCTTGCAAATTTTATGTCTTGCACTGTACTGCTGCCACAAAACAACACATTTCATGACACATGTCAGTGATAATAAACCTGATTCTGACAATGCTGCCATATGAAGGGAAAATAGGCCAAGGGCGCAAGAATAGATCCCTGAGGGATTCCACTGGTAATGATGCAGGACCAGGAAGGGAAATAAATGCAGGAGGTCTGTGGCTACGACAAAATGGATAATAACATGCCACTGTGAAGGTTGCATAATCATAGAAAGTTTATGATACAAAAGACGTCTTTCAGCCCATTTTGTCTATGCTGGTCAAAAAAGATCTGCCCAAGCTAATCCCACACTTTGGCACTAGTTCTGCAGACCTTCACCTACTTCTGTCTCAATTACATAAGTATAAATAATCTGGTTTTTGCCTGATGTTTTTCTCAATGTTGGAATAAATGTTGTCCAGGTTCTGCTATGGTTAGGCAGAGTGCTGCATCAAATTATTGTCCAAAAGGCAACCTTGAAAAGAATTCTTGCTGCACTGTTCTTTTGACCTGCCCTTCTAAATATTGCAAAAGTCTGTGTGATTCTTACTACTTTTAAGAACTAACCACTAGGTCTTCCAAAGGTTAACAATTGTAGAGCTAATTATTATTTTCTTTTTTAATTATATTCTAAATAACTTGTAGGTCCTGCTAATGATTCACTAAGTGAACAGTTTATTTGGTATTAATTACAGTAGGTTTTAGTTATGCTTTGAAATCAGTTCTGTCACCTAATTCTTTCCCATTTGTTTTCCATAGGAGATGTACTGGTGTTTCTTGACAGTCACTGTGAGGTGAATGATTTGTGGCTACAACCCCTGCTGACTCCAATTATGCAGGATCGCAAGACTGTGGTGTGCCCAGTGATTGACATCATCAATGCTGACACATTAATCTACAGCTCTTCCCCTATTGTGAGGGGAGGGTTTAACTGGGGCCTGCATTTCAAGTGGGATCCAGTGCCTGCTTCAATGCTGAATGGACCAGAGGGACCAACAGCAGCAATCAAGTAGTAAACCTGTTTTATTCCTTGTATGCTTTCTGTATATAAAGGGATTTTCTTAACATTTTGCAATCTGAGATAAACAATTTTACTTCATGAGAACAGTAACTGGCAGATCTGCTTTCATGAAGGGAATTGTAATCCATGATGATTTCAGCCAGTTTCTCTTACAAGCAGCAAATAGATCTGAGATGACCAACCTTTATTTCTCTCTCCCCCCTTTATTTCCTTTTCACAGTTCTAATATATAAATATATTTATTACTGTTATAGCTTGTATGTTCCAGGAAAGTCATTTAAACAGATGAGAATTTTTGAAACACTACGATTATTCTTAATTTCAAGTATTCACTTTACATTCTATTGTAATGCACACTCATTAATACTTTACACATGGGGATCTTGGTGACATCTTACAATGTTCTCATTGCTGTCCCCCTACTTTCCATAGACAACTCTAAAGGATCCGCAGTCCAGATCTACACTTACACAAGCTCCTGTCCTCCCTTTACCTCTGTGTCCCCTGCTATAAATTTCAATCCCTCCCGAGACTCAGTATTGTAATTTTGAGGTTGTTTACTTTCTTTTCAATTTTTTTTCCATAACTGTTGCAAAGCCTTTTATAATAAAATGTTCAATGTTATAACAAACATCTTGGGGAACAAATTTTGCTACTTGCCGGTTCATTCTTTTATTCATTAAATCTGAGAGATCTTGTGTGCAATTCACCGAGAAAGTGAAGCAAGATTTCACTATTTGCAATCTCAAAACAATGTCATAATTTTTCACTGATCCTCCTTTGACATTTTCCATTCCAGTTAAAAATGATCAATTCTCTCGAGCTTTTCTGCACAACTATAACTTGTTGGTTTTAATCCAGAGAATCATGGTAGTACTTTCTGTGATGGATTGCCAGACATTCATCCCTTTCATCATTGCTTCATGCTTTTAAATTCAGTGTCATCGTGTATAAAGTAAAGAACTCTGCTTTTCTTTCTGTGATCCTCATCCATGGAGGATGGCCAGTGGGCCTTTGCATCTGTGCTGGCGATCAGTTGGATGCCCCTGCTTCTTTCCCAAATTTCAGCAAAAAAAATCCTCTTTTCAAGCGTACATTCAACTTCATTTTGAACGTTACCATTGAATCTCCTTCCACCATCCCATCAGGCAGAACATGCCAGAAAATAAGCTCTAAAATTCTTTCTAGAATTGTACTATTTTACACTTCTTTGCATTGAACTGCATCTGACACCTGTCTGCCATTTTTTCTAACTTGTCTATGTTGACCTGCAGTCCTTCCTGATCCTTTCTCTTGATTTACTGTACCCCATAATTTAAGATTCATAGTTTGGTTTCATTGGTAAAGTGTTGCTATCATTTCTTTATGCCTGTGCCCAAATATTGCTGATATATGCTTGCACTGACCTTCCTGCTCCCAGATTAGGGTGGCACCCTCCTCCTTTGATTTCCCCATCATTTCTTCCTGGTCCTCCTCCCCACACCAATCAATGTGCACGTTCTTTTCTCCATCCTCTGTTATCAGCAGATCCTTGTTTTCTACCTGTTCTTGCTGCTTCTGTTTCTTCCCAGTCCTTTCTCCTAACACATCCAGAGGTGGCAAAAGAATACCAGCGTGATCTGGGGCACAGGAAGATAAATGATTGTGCGTTCAGAAGCTTGAAATCTACTGATCTCACAAGAGTTACTACGTGCAATGAGCATATAAACAGCATTCAAAGTCAATAGAAACGGAAGGGTTGAAAAACTTAATTTTTCTTGTCTTAAGATACAGCCATGATGATGCTGTCTTGGAAATATTGGCTCTACATATTTGGCAATTTGTAGGAAAAGGACAGGAAGCAAGTATGTTTTATTATAGTGAAGATGCAGTGTTAGAAACTGGAAAAAAAAATTAGTTCAGATCTGCACCATTGGTATATAATTACATTTTCAAATTTCTTTATAAATTCTTCCTATTCAGGTCACCTACAATGGCAGGAGGATTATTTGCAATGAACAGGCAATACTTTAATGAACTTGGACAGTACGACAGTGGCATGGATATTTGGGGAGGAGAAAATCTGGAAATTTCATTTAGGGTAATACTATTTGACTTGTGTGAACTTTCCCTTACTTACATCTTAAAATATATTAGAGTGCACTGTTTTATAGAGTCAAATTTACAGGGATAAATATTTATTTCCAGACAATATAGACAAACAGTTTTAACAAATCTTGGTCAGAGCAGATATAATCAACATCAACCCAGTTATTTGTATTTTTTTCCATTTCTCCACTTGTCTGCTTCATTCATTTTTGGTACTTCTCTGATCACTTCCTTGTGACATTTTTCCTTTCCCAATACGAACCTCATTTGTGTCTTTCATTTTCATCTTAAACTTTTAACTTTATTTACACAGCGCTGTAACAGGCCCTTCTGGCCCAATGAGCCTGCGCCACCTAATTACACCCATGTTAACCTACTAACTCGTACGTCTTTGGAATGTGGGAGGAAACCAGAGCACCCGGAGGAAACCCACGCAGACGTGGGGAGAACGTACAAACTCCTTACAGACGGTGGCGGGTATTGAACCCCGATTGCTGGTGCTGTAATGGCATTTCGCTAACTGCTATGCTACTGTGCTGCCTTGCACTTTCAAAATCTCAATCCTCTACTGATTAGCTCTCCCTTCACCACAGCAACTTTCCTGGAGCTAGCAATCTGGCCTCTGTGTTCGATGTCATAGCCCCTATTAAAATGAGTACTGTCTTTTCTCCTCCTGGCTGCTCCCTCGGGCCCAAGGAAACTGGTTTTGAACAGACATGTGAATAAATGATTCTTCGGTAATATTGAAACCCTCTGATCACCTATCTCTGCTGCATTTTATCTTTTCCCCAGCACACTAGGCTACACTTTTAAGGTTAACCCCATCCTAGCCCTGCACACCCATCTTTTTCTCCTTACGCCAACTTGGAATTCTACCCTATTCCCACTAATCAGCTGAACACCAAGCATTCATTCCTGAAACCGATGCTGGCTGATACTCCTAATGGTTCATTCCCATCAGGTATTGTTCCCCTCTGCTAAAGAAATAACCTTTGATCCCTGTGTCCTCCAAACTGTTGTAACCTTCAAGTTTCATAACCATCTTCCAGAACTCATTGTAACAAAGCTGATCTTTCAGTTCTTGGCTATGGTTTCATATAGTTGACCACATACCAGCCTTTTAAAATGTATCTCTTTCATCTAACAGGGTGTGACTGCACTTGTCTGTCCCCAGTCACTACTTTCCTCCTTATCCTTGGCAACTGTCTGAAACTGAACCAGATTCTTCATGATCATGGTCTCATATTTGGCCCTAAGATAAGTTTTCAACTGCACATCAATGCCATAGCAAAGCGTGCCTGTTTCCACCTGCACAACTTTGCCTTGGGCTCAGCTCAACTTCTGCTGAAACCCTCATCCAAACCTTGGCTACTTTAGAATTGACTCCAGGTGAACTTGCCTCACTCTTTCTGTTGTAAATTTGAGCTCATCCCAAACTGCTGTTCTTTTCCCAACAAGTATCTAAGCTTTTTGACCCATCACCCGTCTTGCTAACTTGTGTTGGCTCCTAGTTGAATAACACCTCAGTTTTAAAATTCTCATCCTCAATTTCAAATCCCTCAAGATCTTGTCCCTCCTTATCTCTGTAATCTTCTCCAGTTTTATCGCCTGTCCAGAAATCTATGTTCCTCCAATGTGCCGCTGCTTCACCAGTGGTGGCAGTGCCTTTAGCTGCCGAGACCTTTGTCCGAAATTTCTACATCTCATTCCTTTTAAGTCCCCACTTAGAACCTACCTATTGATCCAAGCTTTGGCTTTTCTGACCTAAACGTCTTGTGTGGCTCAGTGTCAGAATTTATTTGGCGGCATTCCTGTGAAAGGATTATTTACTGTGTTAAAGACATAACGTAAATACAGATGGTGTAATTGTATTGGTAGAGTGCAGCATCAGCGTCGCTTCTGTACCTCAACTAGGTGAATGTCATGGGCATGTTCAGTTAAATCGAGGCCTTGTTTACTGTCTCTAGCTCTAAAGGTCTTGCACAGAAGAACTAGTGACCTGGATATTGCTTTTCCTCCAACCAACATCACTAAAAAAAATAGATTATCCAGTCATTGCCACCGTGTGGGAGCTCACTATGGGCAATTTGGTTCCTACATCACTGTGGTGACTACAGTCCAAAAGAGCTTTGGGGTATCCTGAGGTCATGGAAGGCATTTTAAAAATTCATGTCTTTTTCTTCCAAAGATGATGCCATTTCCATCTTTTAGTTGGTGTATACAACTCCTAAGAATTCACATGGAATGAACTGAATTATAAGACATGTCAGGGCTCCTACTGGAAATATGATTTAACATCAAATTTATTGGAGGATTTAAGTGGCAGGAAAAACAAAATACAAAACTAAACTGAAAATTGGACTTACGGACAGGCTGACACAATATGGAATTCATGTCACAAATATGAATAATAACAGATAACTGATCTGTCTCACTCTGTAATAGTTGCGAAGGTATCAGACAATGCCTTGGTCAGAATTTTCTCGCGCTCAGTAAAACACTTAGCCTCTGCTTGTCAGCTGCTCCTAATGCTTTTGCTTAAATTACCATGTGGGAATTTACAGTTCATTATTAGCCAGCTGATTGGGCCTCTGCAGCTGGTCTCTTGGTCCCCAAAAAAGGCACTGACGTACATAAATTTAAGGATTTCACAATAGTATCCCATGAAGCTCAGGCAGTGAATGTGCCAGGTCAGCTCTTTAAAAAGGAACTTCCAGAAAATGGAAAAGAAAAAATATTCCTAGTTTCAGAAATATTGACTTTTGACTGTTACTCGTTATTCCTACCTTGAGTACAATTGGATCATATTTTGTCGTTCTCTTTTGGTTCAGATTTGGATGTGCGGGGGTCGGCTAGAAATAATTCCATGTTCCAGGGTTGGGCACATTTTCCGTAAACGCCGACCATATGGTTCACCCAGAGGGCAGGATACCATGGCACACAATTCTCTCCGTCTGACACACGTCTGGATGGACGAGTACAAGGTATGTTACCTCACTGACCATAAAAAGGATAACTTAAAGCTGGATGTACAGGATGACTTGCTTTTGTTTCATTTGAGAAGAAGAAAAAGTGTTTCTGGTACATTTATGATTGGTGGCCATTTCATAGAATGGTTACAGCACAGAAGCAGGTCATTTGGCTCATTGTGTCCACTCTGGCCCTGTACTAGATCTACACCCCAACCCCTTCTCTGTAGCCTTGCAAATTTTTCCTCACCATATATTTATCCAGTTTTCTCCTGAAGGCCACAATGGAACCTTCCTCCATCATACCTGCAAGCAATGCATTTCCAGATTCCAGTCATGCTGTGTTTTATATATATTTAAAAAATCCTCATGACATTCCTAATTCTTTTTCCCTTCACTTTGCATCTGTAACATCTAGTCCTGTCTCATCCACCAACGTATCAGTCTCCAACTGTTCACTCTGTGCACACCCCTCATTGTACACCATCAAAGATCCCCTCAGCCTTCTCCAAAGAAAACAGTCCCAGCCTCTCCAATCTATCCTTAATAATCGTAATCCTTCATCCCAGGAACCGTTCTCGTAAATCTCCTCAGTGCCGTCATATGCTTCCGATAATGAGGTGACCAGAAATGAACGCAAAGCTCCAGCTGAGGCATGAATTACCTGCTTTTATACTCTATTGATAAAGCCACTTTCAATGACTTGTGCACCCATATTCCTGGGGCCCTTTGCCCCTGCACCTCTTTCAGAACAGTATTCTTTATTGCCTCACCTCATATTTTTCCTTATTAACTTTATCTCCTGTGCATATCTATGCCACCAGCCCGTTTGTATCCAACTGCAATTTATCACTATACTTTTCACATGGTTTTATGACAGTCTGATTGTTTCATGGTTTCTTATTTCAATTTATTTAATTGAATGTCGTGGTTAATTTATGTAGATTTAATTATCCTCACAATATTTCTATCGAGATATTTATTCTCCCATTATAGAATTGTCAGGATTTCTTCACTTTAGATAAATCTATTCATCTTCAATTTTAACTGCATAACCCTTGTTCTTTTTTAAAAAAAATTCAGGAACAATACTTTGCCCTCAGGCCTGAGCTCAGAGTCTGGAGTTATGGTAACATTAGTGAACGTGTTTCAGCCTGAGAAAGAGACTCAATTGTAAATCATTCAAGTGGTATCTGGACAATGTCTACCCAGAGATGCAAGGTTCTTGGACCAAATGGAGAAGCCAGGAGTGCAGGCATGCCGTTGTGGTTAATAGAGCCATGAAACGGCCAAAAGTTCTCCAGCATGGAAGGTAAGGCTCAGTCATAAGCTGCCAAATTATCAAAAGCCTTTTGAAATTCTGCTGTGAAATCTTAGTGTTAGTTTTGAGAACTTACAAGGGGAGTATAATTAGTCTGTCTGTTGTATATTTCAGTCTTTTTGGGTTACGCATAATATATTGCCTGCATTAATCTGGTACTGTAATCAACTCAAGTTATCCTGTATTTCCACAAACCAATATCTTAACACACTTTAAAACATTCTTGCTATTTGCACCAAAATTTTTTTGAGAATACAAGACCAGGTTGAAATGTAAAAGATGAGTATTGATAACAGTCTGTCAGCCAATTAATTGAGTGCCAGAGTAGGGTTTTATGACAGATCACAATAAACAGTCAATTATTGTCAGAAACAGAGTCAAAAAATCCAGTTTGTGGAACAGAGTTTTGTGACGGAAAAAACAGCAGGTTCTCGCTTTAAAAGCAACATCCCTAACAAAATGTGCAGTGGGTGGAAGGTAGTTAAAGCCAGATTACGTGCACAAAATCAGTTTCAATCGTTCATAGTAGTGCAGTCACCATGCCCAGCTGACAGAAAAAAATATTCAGTCATTTCTACCCTGACTGGAAATAACATTTTCACTACATCCAGCCTAAGATGAAAGCTATCAAACTGTCCTTTAATTTCCTACTGTTTGCTCTCCTGCAGATTAGGTAAGAGTGTTTCACAGTAGCGTAGGATGGGAGTAGAGTATATTACTAACTCTCAGAATCACAATTCAAAAGAAGTCTCTCAACCCCACAACCAATGGTTACTGGCTTTCCGACTGCTTTGATTCTGTATACAAAGCCGGGAGCTCTCAAATCTGAGCTTCTAGAAATTTCATCCATCAGCGTTTCAGAAATTGGAGTAATCCACAATAACCTTGCATCTTCCCCTGTTGCAGACTCCTGGACAGCACTTCCTAAGTGAAGTTGTACTAGTTAAATGAATACTTAAGACACACTGCAATGATAATTAATATTAAACATTTATATGTGGCAATAAAAGGATAAGCAATTGTGAGATCTTTGTGGATATAGAACAGTTTGCTGGTGACCCTGCAATGTTAGATGATTGAATGTCAGGTCTGAGGTGGATTCAAATGGGAGACTTGCCACACATTCTCTCAAAGCAGGAGTGGTCAGATAAAGAGCTCTTCAGTGACTGATGTGCTCTAGTTACAGGCAGATAAACAATCGTGCAAGTTTGAAGAAGTAACGAGGGTCCTTTCCCTCATTGTACTATCCTTTATGGGAATCTATATATTGACTCCATTGTAGACCAAGCCAGTCTACCACAAGCCGACTTGAAGCATTGATTGATTGCATTTTAGTTTGAATTGCTGGAAGGTTCTAGGCATTGCAATCATTGTTTGGAAATTCCCAATGGCCAACTTGGCAAGGGCTAGGTGATCCTTGGGATTGATTGTAGTGCATTCCAACCACTGGGCTCAGGTTCCCCAGAAGAGCCAGGATCCAAGTATGTAAGAAAACACTTTTGTCTCCATGACCTATAGATGGAAAGAAAACTATTATTTAAGGATTTCTGCAGCTCTCAAGAAAATGGGCACAGATCAACAGGGTATGCTGGTAATGGTTCATGTACCAGTCAATGAAATGGAGGCCAGCACAACTCATTAACGAAGCAGCTGTTCCAAAGGAGTCACCATAGTGATATTCATGCAGTCAGTGATGTCCTAGTCTAGAGTAGCAGGGGCAAACCTGGCCTACCTGCTGGATTCATGGGAAAAAGATAAAGACATTTGGTCTAGTACACATGGCATCACCATGACAATGCCAAAGGAAACCATGGCATTATTCACTGTTGCAGCCTGGAAGAAACCAGAGGCTGGCAACCTAGGGTGCAGTAACTATAACTCTGTTACTAGCTATGGCTCTTGGCTTTGGGTCTTGTTGCAGGAGATGATTCAGTTCAAAAGGTTGCACAGCCTCTAACAACACTGGTTGCTTAAGTGGTGAAAAAAATCTCCAAAACAAAGAAAATTGTCTTTGAAAATGTTCGTTTCTTGTGAATATACAGCCAAGGTGATAATGTATGCCATATCCACTCTGATTTCTGCTAATTTTTTTCACTTTTGTCCTTGAGAAACACTTCTCGATGCGTACCTGAGATCCACCCTGTCACCCATTACTCACTCCAGGGTGCTAATTGTCAGTGCAACATGTAAAATGTTTAGAAGTATAGAACTATTTAGAATTCTATCCAATAATTTCACAGGAATAAATGGTGCTGCCTTAAAGTATTCTGAATTCTGCATTAAAATATTGCTCTATTCTCTGAAATGTGAGAACTTCATGAGACTATGATAATTAGTTCACCAACATTCAGTAGTCCTTGACAATCACATTTTTTTTCCTCCCCATTTTCTGTGAATCAGTTTAACTGAAGGGCAATTATTTGCCTGTAATGAAATTGCAATTAATTCCGAACCCTTGAGAACTAAAATGGCTACAGTGTTTTTGCAGAGAAGTGAGTAACCTTTGCTTAATTAATTTATTTGCTCCCTGAGTGATCTTTCACTTCTCCTTATTCCTGTCCCGTACTCAAACCTATGTAAATGTTTCAGCCTTGTGACTGTGCCACACTGGTGGATATTGCTTCCCATGTCACAGATTACAAGACAAAGGAGAAGTAGGCCATTCGGCCCATCGAGTCTGCTCCGCCACCTATGAGCTAAACTATTCTCCCATTGAGCCCCAATTCCCGGCCTTTTCCCCATATCCCTTGATACCTGACTAATTAGATACCTATCAATCTCCTCCTTAAACACCCCCAATGATTGGGCCTCCACAGCTGTATGTAGCACAGAATTCCATAAATCCATGACCCTCTGGCTGAAGAAATTTCTCCTCATCTCTGTTTTAAATGGGTACCTGTAATTCTAAGACTGTGCTCTCTTGTCCTGGACTTACCCACCAAGGGAAACAGCTTGGCCACATCTACTCTGTCCAGTCCTTTCAACATTCTAAATGTTTCTGAGGTCCCCTCTCATTCTTCTGTACTCCAGTGAGTACAGTCCGAGCCGACAAACGCTCCTCGTAAGCCCTTGCATTCCGTGAGTCATCCTCGTAAATCTTCTCTGAACCCTCTCCAACATCAGTACATCCTTTCTAAGATAAGGGGCCTAAAACTGCACACAGTATTCCAATGAGGTCTCACCAGTGCCCCATAGAGTCTCATCAACACCTCTACTTTTATACACTAGTCCTTTTGAAATGAATGCCAACATAGCATTCGCTTTCCTTACCTGCCGATCCAGCCTGGTGGTTAATGTTTAGGGTATCCTGCACGAGGACCCCAAGTTCCTTTGCACTTCCGAATTTTGAATTTTCTCAACATTATATCTCACCTGCTATTTCTTTGCCCACTCTCCTATGTGTATCCAGCTGCTGAACATTCCCATGTTTGTGCCCATGCACCTGTACCAGAAGTTCTCCGATGTGCAAAGTGAAGGAAAGGGTATGCAAGTTGGAAAGAGGAAGTTTCATCTGTTTTTACATTAGCATGGATATCACATTGAAATCGATCTTGCAAGTTGAGACCATACCTGGTATTAAATAATGAACGTGGTTAACATGTTTTCTGTGAAATTGCTTCAGCTGCAATTTGAATGGAGGTGTTTAATTCAGATTGTGTAAAACCTATGGTAAAAACCCGGAGAGTTCTAAATCAAGTTCCCGAGCTCCTGTGGCAGTACTTACTAGTCTCTGGAGTGTGGCTGTGTTGCTTCACTGCTAACCTGCCCTGGTTCCTATGAGGCCAATTACTCCCTCTTGGGAAGTATTCTAAATACTATAACTCAGTTAATTACTGCTGCTTACCCACTTCTGGGTTTAGCCAGCTGCATGTCAATTTCTCTTTCTCAGTTAGTTATAAAACCCATTGTAAAATGATCAGCTTCCTTTTTGCATTTTTTTAATATAGTTTTTTCCATTTGCAATAGAGCGTGGCAGTCTTGTGTTTGAAATCAAACTCATTAAAATTGATCCAACGTTAACACTACTGTACTAACCAGTGAATTGGAAGCAAGAAAGGTTCAGCAAATAGAATCTACTTAAACTGTGCACTACAGAAAAACATCTATAGAATTTAATGGAAACATAACTCATGATCATAACTATAGCGAGCTTTTCCAAAAATAGCAGAGTTGCTTTCTCCTGCACCGTTGCAGTGATGGTAACATAAATTATAGGGTTTAAAATCAATCCCAGTCACCTTCAACAGAACGATCTCTAGATGTGATTGATGGGAGAATTATCAATCACGTCCATTGCAGCTGGCACTAATAATTTGCACTGCAAAGTGTAGCTGACGAGGCAAAAGGACCTTGAACATTTTGTGAAAACAAAATCCCTTAAGTCCTGGTTTCAGCTGTGCATATTTCACTGTGGCTTTCTCCTAAGACTTAAATAGGAAGGAAATTGAGGTGTTGACCCCCCCCCCTCCCCCCCACCTTCACACCTTCAACTAAAATAACTGAGCATCTGGAAAAGGGATGTGAATCATACAGCACAGAAGTGGGCCCTGTGTTGTCAGCTAATGAAGTGACACAAGTTTTCTGAGGTCAGGTTACTGTGGATCAGCTTCCACCACATTCTGAAGCAACAGGTTATGAAATGGATAGATCGGTGTGAGTATTCACACGGTCATTTCACATCATGCACGTCACTTTAGAGTAGAAGTTGAGATATGACATATCAACCTCTGTGAGGTTGATAAGTTGCTCAACTGTAGGAGGGAATGACATTAAGCTGGAAAGGATGCAGGAAAGACTCACAAATATGTTGCTGGGACTGAAGGGCTTGAGTTATAAGGAGAGACTGCATGGGAGGGGGGGTGGGGTGGGGCTGTTTTCCCTGCAATGTTAGGAGGCTGAGGGGTGACCTGATAAAGGTGTATAAAGTCATGGATGGGCAAAGATGAGGTAATACAGTCCTTTTCCCGGGGTAGGGGAGTGTAAAACTAGAGGGCATAGTTTTAAGGTGAGGGGAGAAAGGTTTTAAAGGGCCAAGTTTTTCCATACAGAGTGGTGGGTGGTCGGATGAAACGAGCTGCCAGAGGAAATGGTAGAGGCAGGTACAATTACAATATTTAAAAGACTTTGTGGATAGGAAAGGTTTGGAGGATAGGTGCCAAATGCAGGCCAATGGGACTAGCCCAGGTAGGCACCTTGGTCAGCATGAATGAGTTGGGCTGAAGGGCCTGTTTCTGTGCTGCATAACTCAAATATCAGGTTGTAGCACACAAAAAAAATTCTAAATCCCAAATTGTTCAAAAGTGAGATGGGATACATAAAGTGATTGGGGGAAGTTAGCTAAGATAAAAGATGTGAAGTGTTGGAAGGTGATGAGAATAGATATGAGATAGATAAGAATAGATTAGTCACATGTACGTCAAAACACACAGTGAAATGCATCTTTTGCGTAGAGTGTTCTGCGGGCAGCCCGCAAGTGTCGCCACGCTTCCGGCACCAACATACATAGCATGCCCACAACTACCTAACCCCTACGTCTTTGGAATGTGGGAGGAAAACCCATGCAGACACGGGGAGAACGTACAAACTCCTCACAGACAGTGGCCGGAATCGAACCCAGGTCGCTGCCGCCGTAATAGCATCGTACTAACCGCTACACTACTGTGCCTGCTCAAGAATACACCCAAGGATCCAGAGGGAAAACAGAGAGAAAATAATAAAGGAATTAGTTTTGGCATGTACACATTACAGTATTTAGTATGTGCCTCAGAGAAGATTGATGATGATTGAGTTCCAAAGTTGAGAGAGTGATAGGCATGGTGGAGAAACAGAATGGAATTTGTGGACTTCTAAGCCTTTTGACAGGGCATCTCTCAAGAGATATGGAATTAGAAGCAGGAGGTGGAGTGTAGGAATTAAGAGCAGTTTCTTATGGTGGGTGGAATAGAGTATTGGATGTGGTTTGGAAGGCTACTTAAATTGAGTACATCAGTGATTTGATATGGAAAGCAGAAAGCAGAGTGGTGACCTTACAGAAGTTCTTTGAATCCCAAAGGAATTTCTGTTAAATTTATTATGGGCTATTCCTTGTCCATCCATGTTTATCCTTGAACCGAGGAGGCAGTTAAGAGTCAATCACATTGATTCTAGCGGCTCGGAGGGCAGAACCTGGTAAGACAGCAAATTTCCTCTATAGTAGATATGAACCAGCTGTAATTATACAACAATCCAGTAGTTTCATCGTTTCCATTACTGATACCAGGTTTTAATTAGAATTTTATTTAATTAGTTGAATTTAAACTCCCCAGCTGTCATGGTGTAATTTGTGGCTGTGGATGAATGGTCCAGGCCTCTAGATGCCAGTCCAGTAACTTCATCTTTGTGTTATCATACCCCATTTGATAGGATAGACCAGTGGGGTGGACCAAAGCCAATATAAAACAGTCGCTATTAAATCTGTAAATTAACTCAGGAGAAATGTCTTTATGCAAAAAGTAGTTAGATTATTGCAGTCAAGGGAGTAGTTAAAGTTAATAACATCAATCAACAGTTCTCAATCTATTTGCCATAATGGGTTCCACCTGTAGAACTGAATGAATGTTGTGGGCCATACACACTATTTTATTCTTACGTATCATATTACTTGAGCCTCAGCAGTGCGAGTGATTAGAGTGTAAGTATTTCGTGTGCCACAGCTGGGAACCATTGGTATAGATGAATCTCACTTTGGTGTGATGTGACCAAACTTGGTATCCATCTCCACAGATAAGACATCTGCAGACAGCCAAATGTATCAGTGCCCAGAACCATCCTAGCCAGAAAGGGGGAATAGTGGTAGTCAAACAATGTGACTTATCAGACCCAGATCAGGTGAGTAGTTTGTTCCCAGCGGATCTTTCATCTAGATTCTCTGTACTATGTTGGGGGAGATTTTTCTGTTTAAAATGCTCAACTTAATTTATGATTAGACTCTTAATTTTTGGAAGATAAAGTATTACCATTATTGTAGTGGAGTTAAAAATCGATGTTCACGGTTTCATCCCGTCCAGCTGAATGGTCTCAACCCGAAATGGTGACCGTCCATATCCCTCCACAGATTTCCTCCAGCATCTTGTTTGTTGCTGAATAGTCATTGGTTTCTGTTGTATTGCACATTGACAAATAAACTCAGTAAGCTCAACTTCAGCAATTGAGGTGATGACCAACAGGAGCGGAGGTAAAAGTTCCCACCAGAACAAATCTGTGAGTGAGTGGGCTAAAGCCTCCTTGTCTGATAGAGCAACGCTGCAGGAATTCAAAGGGCTGCTAACTTAGTGACAAACAAAAGAGGGAAAAACATTACAAATAACAATCCCAAGGGTTAAATTTTGTGCAGTTCCCTACAGGACAATAAATAGAATACTTTCTATATAAATAATGGTAATATTTTCTGAGGCAAAAACTACTCTTGTTTTAGATTCAATATACATTCATATAATTTTTGTCTCAATATTTCAAGCAGTTACTGTGGGGTAATAATTTGTCCTCTGTTGTGTGAAACAAAAAGAGGTATAAAAACATATAGTGGTGTACCTTGTATCCAAAACATGATTCCCTTGAAGTCAGAAGAATTTCAGAAGCTGAGTTCAGCTTTGTTATATTTACTATAAGCACAGAATAAAAGAGGACAAAGACACAAGAAATTCTGCAGATGCTGGAATCTGGAGCAATACATAAAAAGTGCTGGAGGAACTCAGTGGGTCAGGCAGCATCTATGGAAGGAAATAAACAGTCGATATTTCAGGACGAGACCCTTCATCAGGCCTGGAAAGGAAGAGGGCAGAAGCCAGAATAGGGAGGGGGAGGAGCACGCAGGCAGGGGATGGGCGAGTTCAGGTGATAGAGAGAAGATGTAATAAGCTAAGAGGTGATGGGTAGAAGAGGCAAAGGGCTGGAGGAGGAGGAATCTGGTAGGAGAGGACAGTGGACCATGGAATAAAGGGTGGAGGAGGGGAGGAGAGGAGAGGGGCAGGTCATCAAGGCGGGAGAAGGGAGCCACAGGAATAAGGGAAGAAAAAGGGGTGGGGTTACCAGAAGTTAGAGAAATCGATGTTGAGGTCATCAGGTTGGAGATTCCCAAGGCAGAAGATGAGGTGTTGTTCCTCCAACCTGCATTGGAGGAACAACGCCTAGACATAGCATCAACAAATATCAGTCAACATAGAGCACAAATTTCTGTTTGTGTATTTAATACGTGTTTGCTATTCTCACTGGTGGTGATATTTGCAGGTTTGGGTTTATAATGAGGAACATGAACTAATTCTCGCTAACCTTCTCTGCCTGGACATGGCAGAGACTCACTCATCAGATTCTCCGCGTCTTATGAAATGTCACGGGTCTGGGGGATCACAACAGTGGATTCTGGGGGTAAGCAGTTTATTACTTTGGATAATATGCTGAAGCACTTCAGTATGGCACATTTGATTGATTGTAACACCTAGTGTCTAAATAAACTTCCAGCAACTTACTACATAAATTTCATTACATAGCAAGATGCTCGAAAAGGGTTTGACAAGATTTGTTAAAAGTACAGTTTCAGAGTCTTTACATTTTCACTTGTATGTTTCATTTTCCACACACAGAGGGGCAGGACCATCAACCTCAACATTTCTGTTTACTGGGATTAGGAGATGGGTGGGGAAGGTCCAATAGGGTTAATTAACCCTCCCCACCCCCCAACCCAAAATCAGTCAGTGATCAGCAAAATGGTGGAGTGTTGTCAACAGTGCTATTAAGCAGGTTCTTATTCACCAATAACTTACTCATTGTTGCCCAGTTCTGATCTACCCACGATCACTTGGCTCCAGCAATAGTTTAAATACTGAACTTAAGAGGTGATTGTTCTTGATGTTAAGGCATCTTTTGATGGACTGTAGTGTTAAGACATCCTGGTAAAACTGAAGTCAATGGGCATGAAGGGGAAATGTTTGTCCACGTTCAATCATCTCAGCATCAGGACAGCACTGTAGGTGTTCCTTAGGGAAGTGTCCCAGGCCCAACCATCTTCAGTTGCTTTATCAATGACCTTCCTTCCATCAAAAGGTTTGAAGTAGGAATGTGTGCAATCATTAACAAAATGTTCAATTCTAAGCAGCCCATGCCTGCCTCCAGGAGCCAGACAACATCCAGCCATGGTGGCAAGTAAAAATTTGTTTCACAGAAGTCCAAGGCACTATGTCCAACAAGAGAGCGTCTAACCACCAAAGCGCGACTTACAATGGCATTATCCATTTTCAATATTCTGAGCATCACCAAATGACCAGAAACACAACTGTACCAGAGACATAAATTGTGGCTACAAGAGCAGGTCCGATACTGGGTGTCCTGCAACAAGTGACTCACTTGTATGTAGGGGATGTGATAACAAAGGTTGAAGATGATATAAAATTGGATGTATGTTTGAGAATGAGGAATAAAGACTTAAACTATAGATAGATGATAGATAGTCTTGGTAGTAGAGCAGAAAAATGGTAAATGGAATTTAATTCAGAAAAGTGTGAGGTAATATAGTTGGGAGATGCAACATTACAAGGGAATACACAATAAATGGGAGCATACTGAGTGAAGGAGAGGAAGAAAGGAACCTAAAGGTAAAAGGATGAGTCAATAAGATAGTTAAGAAGGGCCGAGAGTTGCTATCCTTTATTAGCTAAGGCATAGAATATGAGGGAGGAGGTTTTGCAGAACTGAATTCAGTGCTAGTTAGCCCACAGCTTGAATACTTTGTACTATTCAGATCACCACATTACAGGAAGGGTGTGATAGCTCTGGAAAGGGCACAGAGGTGATTTACAAAGATTTTGATGCGAGTAGAAAATTGTAGCTATGAAGATTGAGTAAGCTCAGGCTGCTTTCTTTCACTGTGGAGATTTAATTGAGGGGTAGAAAACTGAGGGATCTAGATAGAGGAAATACTTCCTTGGAAGAGGTGACAGATTTAAAGTAATGGTAACAGATTAGAGAGGAGAGGACGAAACACATTTTCACCCAGAGGATGGTGGTATTCTGAAACACACTGTCTGAAGAAGGGTGGTGGAGGCAGAACCATTAAATGATATTTGGATGTGTACTAGAACTGTGATTTGCGGGGCTGTGGATTAAGTGCATTAGGTAGGTAGGGTTAAGCTGGAGAGCTTTTTTCGACTGCCAAAAACATGATGGGCCAAACGGCCTCTTATGGTGTTGTAACTTTTCTATGATGATAAACCCTGGTTTCATCAATCTTACACTCTGAGCTCATCAATGAAGTCCGACCCATACTCTCTTAATTCCATTATTTGCAAATCCCTCTTGTAATTTGTAATTATCAAAGCCATTACCTGTGGGCCTCCTGGCCTTCCTCAGCCACTGACCCAGTTAAACCAGACAGCTCGAGTCTGAGTTTCAAGTCCTGAGTGATTCCTTTTTCATCAAACTACCATCTCTGGGCCAAGCTCAGCATAACTGCTGTTGAAACCAATTCTTTAATAGATGCCTTATCACCTGTTCCAGTTTGCTTTCTGCTGCTGTTACACCTCCACCCTTTAGATCATTCAAACTTATGATTCCTTATCCTAACCGTTACTAAATTCTGCTCATCTTACCATTCCCGCACCTTCTGATCGCCACGAGCTCAGCTAACAAACTTCAAAATTACATCTTTCTATAGAAACCCTTCTTTACTCCCTGAATTGGTAACCCACTCTCACCGCCAAACCTCTGGTTCTTTAACTTTGGTCACTTCTCATTTTTCCCTGTTTGAACTGTCAACTGCCGAGTGCATCACACTGAAGTTATTCCCTAAACTTCTCTACCTGTAGTTCACTCTCTCCTGTTAGGTCTTCATTACAATCCATCTGTGACAATGCAGTTGGCCTTCTCTTCTAATATCTTGTTTTTGGGTTCGATCCATTTATGGAATACATTTCAATGAAATCCATTGAAGTCATTAAATGTGAAGTAAAGATTTTGTAGCTGAAACCTTGTACAATGTGACCTAGTAGGGAGATATACACCGTAAAAAGATATTTAAAATATTTTGTGTGAGCTTGAGACTTTTGAATTTATTGCTTTGAGAGACAGAAATTTTGTGTTGATCCTGGCTAGAGCCAAATTGGTACATACACAAGGCAGGTCATAAAATAGTGGCTGATTTGTAGGGAGGTTACAGTTTATGAAGGGAGGAGATTGTCATATTGGGCTCAGTCTCTCCAAAGAATTGGATAAGGATTTCAGCATCAGTGCGGGAGTGGGGTTGTGGCAGAGAAAGTAGGTAAATAACCAGGATCAGCTGTACTGACCCTCAGCATTACAATGTGCAGTTTCCAGGGCCTGCTTACTTTTTCCTGACCTAAAAAAAATGCCAGTGCATGTGGTTTAAATACATTCTTCTCTCTGCTGCAAACTAGAGGCAGTCCTCTGGAATTATTTGCTGAACATGTCACCAGCATTGTAGAAGAATTTGCAGCTGCTGCTGAGATCACCCCTACAATGTGGTAGGGAGTATTATCTGCCAAGCAAAAATGGGAAGTGTCACAAGTCCTGCAGCCACTCAGGCCTATCTACTCATTAAATCATGGCTGATGCTTGACCTGAAGTTTCATGTAACATCCCCATATCTCCAGACTCCCAAATTCTTTCGATCCCGGTATTGAGTACTCAGTGGTCCTCTGGAACAAATAATTCCAAAGCTTCACAAGTCACTGAGTGTAGAAAGTTCTTCTCATCTCAGTCCTAAGTGGCCAACCCATTACCTTGAGACAATGCCCACGGTTCCAGCCAGCGGAAGCAGCCCTTTGAGCATTTACTCTTGCAAACCTGACAGTATCTGACCTTCACTAAAAGCAGTATATCTTTTTGTCCATAATACCACTAGAAGTCCAGTGAGAAAGTTTCATTATTCTTTAAGTAAATTGACATCATTTGGTAGTGAAATGAATTCAGGAAAATGCTTTAAATTTTACGTTGGTATTTCACAGATAAATAACCGCATATACCAAGTCTCAGCTGGGCAGTGCCTTCAAGTGGTAAATCCTGAGAGCATTAAAGGATACATCGCCATGGCGATTTTGTGATGGTTCTGCTGCACAGCAATGGCAGATAGAGAGCTGACTGGAGAAGTGGGCTTTCAAAAAATGGTTTATGAAGGCAATTGAATCTCAATTGAGAAACATCACTCAGGAGCATGAAAAGCTAGAATTACACCATGCAACAAGAAGTCAGGAAATCCCTGACAGGGTCTTCATCTCAACTGCTTCAGCATGCTGATAATAATGATTTAAAAATAGAAAATTATTTTGTGGTAAAATTGCTATTTTTGCCTCAGATTCTATGAACATCGTGAGATGAATAACTTTGAAATTGTAAAAATAATCTGTATCAAGATTTTATTATTTATTAATGTCAATCATATGATTGTTCTAAGCTTGACAGGATTGCATCAATTTGAATGGATGTCGAGCATCAGTTTTTAACAAATGTCGTGAAAGATTTACAATATATAATGTGAATTACGTTTCAGTAGAGCCATTTAATGAAGATTTTATCATTTAGTTATATGTATGAAACATGCTTAAATTGCAATTATATTATGCATCATCTCAAAAAAATGAATATTATTACATAATGGATTCCAATAACATTCTAAACCACGTGGCAATTAAAAGGTTAAAATATTTGATCTGGATGGTCTGATAGATATCCAGATTAAAATCATAGTCATCAACCTACCCACTATTCAAAGCTCTCTGACCTATTTGAAAATGATAACTTGAAAGAGTCAAAGGAATCCTGTTGCATGGGATGTCTGTTGACATTTACATTTCATTGTTATTAAATGTGCTATTGAATGCATACAATATTACTAATTTTACGAGGGGATTTGGAGGAGCTACATCACATTCTGATTCAAGTCAAACCTAATTCAGATTTGCTTTGCCTCTCCCTGCTGATTCTAGGTGGTCAATTACAAGCTAGCATTCCTGCATTGCCCTCCAGAATGTACATTTACTGTTGAGACCTTTGTGTCACAAATGCTCTCTCTCAGAATGCAGCACTTCACCTCCAACAAACCGCCTGCTGGAGTGGAGCTAATCGATAGAACTAATGGGAAACTATTCAACCTACAGCACCTGCATTCCAGAACCAAGCTCACTCCAATCTACTTAGTGAACAGTTGCATATACAGACATTCAGAGCTCAAGATCCAAGTCATTGTGGTCTTGTTCAGAGAGAATGAGCCTTGCACTCAACATCCAGAAGACAAAGGTCTTTGACCTACCAGCCCCCATTAGTATAACTCAAATTTTTGACACTGAATGTTCACAGCAAGACCCTTGAAAATGTGAGCCACTTTCTATATCAGGAGCCACCTCTCCGCGAAGACACATTGATGATGAAATTCATTATCGCCAGTAGAGCCTTAGGTTGACTGAAGAAAAGGGTATTTGAAGTTCAAGATGTCCGAACTGGCACAGAATTCATGGTCTGCCACACGATAGTGGTCCTTGCTTTCGTATATACTTTTGACCTTGATCCAGCTTCCACCATCTGCCGGGGCAGAGAATTCTAGAGATTCACACAGAAGAAATTTCTGTGTACCTTAGTTTTAAATGACAGCCCCTTGTAGTTATGTCTTCTTGTTTGTGATGCTCCCACTAGTGAAAACATCCCAACATCTACCTTGTCAAACCCCCTTGGGATTTCGTATGTTTGAATAAGGTCACCCCTCATTCTCCTAAACTCCAAGGAATACAGGCCCAAACTATTTAGTCATGAGAACTATTTTACGCACGAGAACACCTAGATTTCTCTGTACTTCACTCACTTGCAGTCCCTCTCCATTTGGATAATAATCTAACTTTTGATTTCTCTTACCAAAGTGCATGACCTCACACTTCTCCACATTAAACTCCATTTGCCGTTCCTTTGCCCACTCACTCAATCTATCCCCATCTCATTGCAGAATCACAGAATCCTTATCACAACATGCCCTGCCACCTATTTTCATATTAGCAGCAAATTTGAAAACTACATACCGTTTCTTCCTCCAAATCATTAAATGTAAATAGTGAACAACCGTAGGCTAAGAACTGATCACTGTGGTACTCCTCTAGTTACTTCCTTCCAGTCTGAAAAGGAGCCAGTTATTCCAACTCTGTTTTGTATAAAGCAGCTAGTTTTCAATCCATTCTAACACACTTCCTCCGATGCCATGGGCTTTTAATTTATGCATGAGCCTCCTATGTGGCATCTTGTCAAATGCCTTTTGGAAATCTAAATACACGACATCTACAGTCTCCTCTCTATTAACATCCTACATCCTCGAAGAATTTGAGCAAACTTGTCAGGCATGATTTACGTGATCCCTCATCTACCTTTTTGTCACAGACTCACAACTAATGTATGCTATCCTGGAAACCCTCCAATCTTTCACCCTTCATAAACTTGTGCTAATCCAAAAACATGATGCCAGTAGCCTAACCGGTTCACCCTTCATCCCCTGCTCACTGACCTACTGCAGTTCCAGTACATCAAACATTGCTTTCAAATTTTCATCTCTTTGTTCAATGCCTTCAAAGTTTTTATAACTCTTCAGGTTCTGTGCCTTCATCCTTCTTTGCCTTAATTTCTGGCTTCTGGAATTCCTTCACTAACCCACTTTGAGTCTCTCAGGAAGTTTGATTTTAGAGAAACTTGAGGCTCTTCCTGAGACCCTCCAAAAGTTTCTCTAAAGTCAAACATTTTGTTACCCATCTTCATATCTCCTTTGGCTTAATGCTACCAAATTTGTTGAATTCAGTAGTCACCAATGAGATCTGATTGGCGCATCCATTATACTAACCGCTCCTACGTGTGCTGAAATGACCATTATTCATGATCCACATTTTTAGAAACTGTTCCACCTATGGGGCAGGACAGCCAGGGTGTGATCCCGTCCCTGTGGATAGTTGTACATTTTGAGCCTTGCTCAATATTTTTTTCCTCTCCTCAATCTCAACTCCGATCTGCTGTGAGTCAGCTTCCTACATTCAGGACTGAGCTGACAGAAGTCAGACATGACACCATGCAGGAACTCGTGCTGCCTTCCCCTCACATCCATGCAACTCGGGTACTTGCTGCACTTACTCGATGAATCACTGGGTAATAGAGGAGATATATACAGAAAAAGAAATGCGTTTCTCACCTGAGATTCTCAGTACTGCACACCGGCCAAGAACGGTTTCTCCTTCCGGGACATTTTCTTCTCAACTCTTATGTTGTTTTTCATGCTTACTGAAAGAAAGTAATTAGGCAACCTTGACTCCAGGCATCTGCACATTTTGATCAAGGATTTGCGGTTTGGGGACACAGCGGAGTTAGCACGGGTTTCACTGTGAGCCAACAGTTTCTTCCCACTGGTTCCCATGTAGTTCTGCCATGAGGACGGGGAAGGTAAATCCTGTCACTGCATGGTTTTGTAGATGAATGGACCACTCTGCAAGACAGCCCATATCAATGAAGGAGTCTCTAATAACATCTTAATAGCTTGAATGTCTCATTCCATTCTGCACTTGCACAAAGCTCTTGTGAAAGAATATGAACTATCCAGCTCATTTAAATTATCAACCTTGCACTTAGTTAATTTCTATATTGCAGTACATTTAATGTACAGATAAAATATTCAAACAGATGCTAATAAATTTGAATTGTACGTGTTGTTGCCAAACACCTTGCAGATTTCATACATTTCATTAAAAGATTTTTTTTACATCTAACTTTGTTGAACTCTTAATGACTGACAAAATTCTGGGCTTGATGCAGTGGATTAGTAGATTGTCAAATCAATGAACTGTGAAGGCTTTTGCAGTTTAATTTCCAGAGCCAGAAGGATAGGAAAATGTCAAAAGATCCTAAATGCTTCCACAAATCAACAGTAAAAAAAATGGCCCACGTTACTCAGAAGTTCAGAACAATCTTAATCTTGAAACCAGATGATCTTGCCACAGTTGTTCCACAGGCAATGAGGGAGATGGGAAGTCAAGAAATATTAATAGGACATACACGTATGTGTGAATTACCCATCTCCAAAGCTAGAGGTGCAAGTCAATGCTTTGTGGCTCCCCTCTGTGCAGCCACCAACATTCCACCTCCTCCCCCCACCCCCCACTTCAATTTCTGCCCTCAAGACCAACTTGATTTCCGGAGCTTTTTCAAACTCAACTTGTTAACACAATATTTTCCTCGCCATTACAAGTATCATGCGTCCTGCGTCCTTCAGTGTAGTCCTGAGTGTCCTTGAAGAGCAGACACTAAATGTGCTCCCATGTTTTGATATAGGATAGGCAGAAGAATTTATGTTTGCATTATTGCGTCATATCTCCCTCCTCAGGCTTCATCTGGCATTTCTGGCATTGCTATTGCAGCCAATTTATTGCAAATGGTTTCCTTTTCTAATGGCAAGATGATCACATCAGAATGGCCTTCAGTCACCTCCTCTCCATCACATTCAGGCTGGCTCTCACCAACCTTCTAGAGCCATGGCTGACATTGCTGAGTGAAGGTGAGTGTGACTGGCCTTTCCCTAGTTGCAGTGAAGCTATGGTGCTGAGGACTTGAGTCACTGCAAGCCCAGTGATGTACACATTTCCTCCATGCTGCTAGTAAAGAGTTCCAGGTATTTGACTCGACAGAAGTGGAGGCAGTTTGGAATGAAATATCCATGTAATTTTGAGGAAGATGGTGCAATTTTCTTTGGAGATCTGAACCAATGTCAAAGCAGTCAAGAACAAACTAGGCACATTCAGCAGGTAAGAAGTTCATGAGTAAATGAATTTTGATCCAGGATTTTTTTTATCATCTGTTTCCCAACTTTAATATTTCAGATTGTTCATGTGCTATGTATCTCCCTTATTTTCTTCATTCATATTGGACAGAAAAAGTTTAGAGACAGATTTCTGCAAATAAATAACTTATGGTAAAAAACCTACTGGCAATTATTCCAAAGAGAAAAAGCTACCGTCTTCTTTAAATATAACTTCAAGAATCCCAAGATTGAAAGATACCAGCAAGGAAGACTTTTGCAGTGGCATTTCAAGATTGCACTTCAGTAAAATATAGTTTATCAATTATCAACTATCATAAACACAATCATTCAACAATCCTTTTAAAGGCAGCATTTTTTAAAATCCGATCACAGTCCATCCCTAATTTCCCTTAAATTGAGTGGCTTGCCAGAACATTCAAGAGTCAACCATATTGATGGGTCTTGTCATCACTATGTACCATGGTACATGTGTGATGCCGTGGAGGTAGCAGATATTTGCCTTTGAAGGACATAGTGAACCAGATGGTTTTTTTTTAAGACTAAAGGAAGTTTTGTGACCAGCAACGATTTGTTTTTAAAAAATAATTCCAGATTATTAACTAAATTTCTGTTCCACACCTGCCATAGTGGGATTTGAACTCAGGTCCCTGGACTGTTAGTGCAAGCCTCGATTTGACGTTTAGTGGAGCCTGGATCTAACTGTTGTGCCACAACTGTACCAGATAACAGGCATAAGGCAGTGCAATCCCATTGGTTTGAGATGATGTAAAAGAGGTTGAAATTTTACATTTTTATTTCTTCAGGTTCGGACATACACAGTAGTCCGACTTATTAAATGTTGTGAGTTTAAAGCTTCTTTATGTCGTAATAGCATTTGATCTTAAAAAGTGTATTGTAATTCAACACAAATCTAATTAAATGAAGTAAAGAAGCAAGATATATATATAAAAAAAAAGTGAGAGGAATTGGCAGGAGTTTAAATTTACAGCACAGACCTTGGCCAAGTAAGTCTTTGATTGAAAAACCTTTCACGCATGTACCAGAAGACATTGCTGAACATCAATAGCCCAGTGAAGGCTATGAATCAAAACTCTGCCACTCAACCACTAACCTTACAAAGAAACCTTAGAGAATTGCTATATTTTTCAAGAGATTGATCACGAGAAACCAATTTGTTATTTATGGCTATTAAAGAACATAAATTCTTCAGGTATCTTCAAAAATTCTGTTTTGTTTTTGCTGAAATATTGACCTGCAAGTGTACAAATTTATTTTTGACCCACCCTTTTGTAGATCTAATACTTCAGATTCACCAGTAGCTTCATGTCAATATTGGGTCATAAAACAAATTTAAAGTAATTGATTTTACAGTCACACCACTGGCCTGGTGATAAGAAATACACCTTTTTAACCCTTTACTGCTAGGAACCCTTATCCTGCTAATTTTCCTTGCTCCCTTCTTTGTGGGGGCAGCAGAAAGCTTGCTATTACCCTTTTTAAAAGACTTCATTTAAAGAAAGGCTGTACTGGCATTTCTATAATGCCTTTTGTTTTCTCTGTCAACCCAAAACATTTAACAGACAATAAAGTACTTCCACTGTAATCACTGATGTAAACAAGAACACCAAGGAACACTGAAGAACATGAGTGGGTCATTAAGCAGCTTAAAAAACAACTGATTTACTCAATATTTCTGTTTTGTTCCATACCCGTAATATATTTCTGGTTGGAAAGTTGCCATCAACCTCAGATTTAAAATTAATAATTGACCCATCATCAATTGCTGTTTGTGGAAGAGAACACCAGTCTTCCCCCACCCTTCCCATGTAGGGGTCTTTCTCAACTTCACTTTTAAAGGATATCTTTAATGTTTGGGTTACATCCTTTAATCTTAGACCACCCCTACCATCCCCTAACTGCAGAAACAGTTTATTTGTCCACCCTATCAGTTCACCTTGATATCTTGGAAATTCGAAGTACCTTCAGCTTACTAAATTCCAGGAGTACAACCTTAGTTTGTGCAATCTCTATTTGTAATTTAAATTATAGAATTGACTCCCAGCTTTCCTTGGACCAACCTAGCCTCTAGACTTTTACTATTTACCAAGTACTCTGGTCTAATCATTTTAAGGACCAAAGTCTCACATATCCATGCTGGATGGCATTTGCCAGTTCTTAACCAATTGGCCTAGTGCTTTGTAGTGAAATAGTTTTATTTGCATTGCTTATATGCCAGCTATTGTTGTCACTAGTAAAACTGGATAGGTGAATTTCCAATCTATCATCCTTTAAGTCATTTAGAAATATGGTGAGAAATCGGAGGCCCAGGTTTCTTGCAAACTGCTAATTTGAATATCAGCCAATTACCTTGGTCCACGTTTTTTCTCATGCAATCAATTTCCTATCCAGGTCAATAATTTGCCTTCAATTCCACGGATGTTATCTTTAGCTGACAATCTTACTGGCTTTAATACATGTTACTCAGTAAAGCAGCCAACACAATTAAAGACCCCACCCAACCCGGACATTCTTTCTTCTCCCCCCTCCCATTGGGCAGAAGATACAAAAGACTGAAAGCACGTACCACCAGTCTCAAGGACAGCTTCTATCCCACTGCTATGACTATTGAATGGACCTCTTGTACAATAAGATGGACTCTTGACCTCACAATCTACCTCTTTATGGCCCTTGCACCTTATTGTCTGCCTGCACTGCACTCTCTATAACTGTAACACTCTATTCTGCATTCTGTTATTGCTTTTCCCTTGTACTACTTCAATGCACTAATGTGATGAATTGATCTGTATGGATGACAGTGAAAAACTTTGTTTTGCATGCATCTCAGTACATGTGACAATAATAAACCAATTTACATGTTTTCTAGAACATCTAAATAATATCAATGAATATTGTACTGTCTACTTTTCAGCCATTTCAACCAAGTTCTAAGGCATAATCTACACTTTGTACTTTTCTTCTGCCTCTCCCCAATTAAAATTTGCAAGATCTACATCCATTATATGTCTCGATTACATAGACTCAATTTCCCAATAACAGCTGTTGGATTAGTTGGTCTGTTATTCCCTGGTTTCATAAATAAAATGACAGGCAAAATTTTCTGATCAAAAGGAACAGTTCCAAAATCAAGAGAATTTGGAAAATTATAGTTAAGGCATACACACTGTTCTTACCCAATTCAAGTGGATATCTGGTGTCACAGATTTGCACTATTTAGTACCAATCATTTTCTTCATCGCTGTTACTTTGCTTCTGTTAATTTTGGTGAGTCCTGCTCTAATTCACTAGATACCTAGTAAGCTATCTTTTCCTCTAAAGCAAATATCAAAGTAACTATTTGTTGTTCATTTCCATACTTAAATTTACAGTATCACCATCAACAGTTTAAGGGCGCCCACAACGCTCCTGAATGTCCTTTACCTAACTGTTAGAAACAAACATTGGTTTTGTTATCAGAGACAAAATTCATGCTATGAGTGGAAAGCTCTCTGGGTTAAAATAAAGCTCAATCTAAGTCTGATATATTATCAGACTATCGGGAAAACAAAGGTTCTCAGGATGTGGAGCTAATGTAAAGATCAGATTAGAACGGCAGAGCAGGCTCAAGTGGATATGTGGCCTCCTGTTCCCTTATCTTGGGTTTTTATAAACACCAATGAAAATGGACAGACTGGTTATTTACCTCACACTGCAGTTTGTGGGCCCTTCCTGTCTACCATTTCACAATGCTTTTCTGCATTACAGGTTTTGTTTTTGCAAATTCCCCTTCTGTAACACTTTCCTTTAGAAGATGAATGATTCAATAATCCTGCTTTGTATTGTTGAAAGAGGGAGAAAAGCCAGTCACACACCTGGCGAGTAATCCTTTCTTTCTCCTCAAATGTGCCATTATATCCTATGTCCAATGGAACAGGAGTCTGATTTAAACATATTAAAAAAATGACAATGTCAGAGCATTCCTTCGACATTGCAGACAAATGTAGTTTGTAGTGCTACGTCAACACATAACCGCCTACCTCAAGAGTCAGGAGTGTAATCACTCAGCCATGGCTGATGTTTAATTATTCTCTCCCTGGAGATTATCCTAGGATCACAAGGTTGGACCATTTAGAGGACTACAGCTTGACAGGCACCTTAGTAAAATAAAACTGCATGGAAAGAGGTGAAGCGAACAATTCACATGAGGATGAAGTAAAATGAAACAGGAACTTTGGATGCTGAGACAAAATTGAATTGTTTAAGATGTACTTTTAAGTATCCTGACTTTAACCTTTTCTTTTGCACTTGGCATTCTTAATTAGCATCAAGCCCTGGGGAACACAACGAGTCACAGGCCTCCAGTCTGAAAAACAACTTTCAACCATCACCCTCTGCTTCCTACCATCAAGCCAATTGTGTATGCAATTAGCCAGCTCTCCCCGGATCCCATGCAATCCAACTTTTCACAGCAATGTACCATGTGGAACCTTATCAAAGGCCTTACTGAAGTCCATATAGGCTACATCTACTACCCTGCCCTCATCGACCTTCTGGTTACTTCTTTAAAAAATTCAAATTCATGAGACATGATCTCCCATGTTCACTATCCCTAACCAACCCCCCTCTTTCCAAATGCTTGTACATTTTATCCCTTAGAATCCCCTCTAGTAACTTACCTAACACAGATGCTAGGCTCACTGGTCTATAGTTCCCAGGTTTTGCTTTGCAGCCCTTCTCAAATAAAGGCACAACATTAGCCGCCCTTCAGTCTTTTGGCACTTCACCCGTTGCTAACAATGATGCATACATCTCAGCCAGGGCTCCTGCAATTTCTTTTCTAGCTTCCCACAGTGTTCTTGGTTATACCTGATCAGGACCTGGAGATTTATCTACCCTCAATTGCTTTAAAACATCCAGTACCTCCCCTGCTGTAATGCAGACTATCCCCAAGACATCCCCCATTAACTATATCAGAAAGACTGCCACACAAATGTTGCAGCTACGACAACAGGTCTGAGGCTGTATATCCTGTGGTGAGAGTCACTCACGTCCACACTACTCAGAACAAGGGACAAGAAATAGCGTGATGGAATACTCTCCATTTGTCTGGATGAGCATTTCTTCTAGGATAGAGCAAACCACTTAATTAACAGTGCATATGCCACTCTCTGTACCACCAGACTATACAGTCTTTGGTTAAAAACTGCATACATACCTTCAGCCAGCTTTTCAGTGGGAGCTTGGAGACAGAACGATACAAGAGCACGTCAAAGTTTTTAAACTGGCTGCAAAAGTAATATCAAGGAGCACAGCTCACAAAATCCGAAAAACAACACATATACAATAAATGGGAGGACAGCGATGTATTAGAATAAGGGGACCCTGGAGTGCACTTCTACCAATCTTTAAGATAGCTGGACTGGTCAGTGAGGTGGTTGAAAGGGCACACGGGTGCTTTCCTTTACTGGACAAGGCACAGAATGAGGGCAGGTGGCTAAGCTAGAACCAAATAACAGAATTGTGTAGTTACTGCGTCACAAATCCAGCAAACTGGCTTCAATATGCGCCTCAGAGGATTACGAGGATTCTGTAAATTTCGCAGAGTAGATGGAGAACGATGGTACTTTTAGTGACATTACTATTGCAAAATCTAGGCCCTGTACCATCACATTGAGCTACCTACCTACATTGTTCCGGGACACAGATCCTAACCAAAAAAGAGATCCTAAGGTGCCGCTTGACCAGCAGATAGTTTTGTTGCTCCAGATTCCAGCATCTGCAGTCTCGTCTCTCCAAGATAAATACCTTCTACATTTTGATCCATTTATCACAACAAAACCATTCTGTTCATAGATGTAAAATATTTTATTTGTAAATGCTGATCTCCTAATCTGGTTGCACAAACTCCAAAACCCAATAACACTCTTTACACTTCAAAAAAAAAGCTCTTTTTCCCCCAACATTAGATACTATTGTACAGGACAGAAAAAACTGTAAGACAAATACTGGTAGGATGTTGGAATATTATACAAGAGAAAAAAAAATCCAAGAAACAAATTCATACAGCTATTTATCAAGAAGAACTATGTACAATTGATTTCTTCTGTAATGTAAAAAATACAACATGCCATATACATTACAATTTATGACTGTTTCATTGAATATAACAATTTACTGATAATGTGCACACAAACTTCATTTTGAACTTAATAGTTGTGAAGTGTCAGTACCAGTTATTTCTCTTTTCTGTAAGTACAAAATAAAGCTAACCTGGTTCAAAATGCATTTTAAACTTCTACAAGCCAACACAAAACAGTGTTTGTTTAAAGAAATGTAAACAAAAACAATCCATACAAATATTATTTTTGTGCCTATTTTCTCATTTATTCCAAAACCCTATTGCCAAAAATCCTGCAGTGTTAGCATAATTACATCTCATAATTTTGCTTAAAAATAAAAATTATCTTTGAGGCTACAACCCTTAACATGATTCTGCTGTATGTATTATGCCTGCAATCCTCTACCTTTACATCTAGGCTTGCTAAAGGAGCTTCTAGCCGCTACCTGGGTGTGGTTTTGAACCTAATTCACAGTTGGTTAAAATTATATACCATGTAACCTGACTCAGAGGACTCCACTAAAAGCAAATGGCTGCAGTGTCAGGTAGCATTTGGTCATTTCTTTTATATTGTATATTCCTCACTTTATTTACACTTTGTACAAAGTAACAGGGTTTTTATATCTGCAGGTAACAGCAGCAGCTTTGCTTTCTTTTACTTTTATTTTTAAAAATAGCTTCATTCACTTATCCAATAAATACAAAAATGTTTCTCTTTTATCATACAGAAATCAAAAAACTACAATAAACTGACTCATGGAATCAAGTATTTTAAATGTTTTTAGTGCAAGTTATTTCCCTTAGCTGTATCCCTAAGGAAGTCACCTCAGTACATTCCTTGTTCAGTGGTGTCTACTTTTAATTAATTATTTATTTAAACTAGAGGGCCTGCCCCTTGCAAATAAGGCTGTGGCCAGCACTGTTGATCCTTCCCCTAGCTGGTGAATTCAGTCCTACATTCATAAGTGCCTACCCTACTTGTAAGCAGGTCAGCCATTGGTTCTTTTCCTAGTAAAACCATTGCTCATTTTAGTCGATACAGGACAGTAACTCCAGTGCTAGACCAATTAATAATCTGCTTCCACCTGTATTATAAATGGACAGATGGGAGTGACTGACATGCCAGCCAGTCTTCAGTTTATGCTTGTTACACAACTCTGTGCTGCTGCTGGAGATGAGGAGAATCATTTGTGAACTCCAGGCTTACTTTTATAAGGTGTGTGTTTGTGTGTGCATGTTTATGTGTGCGTGTATGTGTGCATGTTTATGTGTGCATGTTTATATGTGCGTGCTTATGTGTACGTGTGTTTATGTGTGCATGTTTATATGCGCGTGTTTATATGTGCACGTGTATTAATATGTGTGTGCATTAACATATGTGCATGTGTGTATTAATATGTTTGTGTGAATGTATGATTTATACAAAAGAGAAAGAGAGCATCTCTTTCCAGGGACAAGCAACCCCAGAAATATTGCAAGGAATGCGTTTAGTTCATCCATTTACGGCAGTTCACAGCTCCACAATGACATGGGATCTTGTGCTGGTCATCTTCAAAATCAAATTTGTAATCATAGGACAGCTGCAACAGAGAACATTTCTAGTCAATGGCTGGTTTAGTAAAACAGATACTAGAAACTGAGGTTCAAAGATTGATTACAGATCAGGTCACCACACAGATTTACAACTGGAAACTAAACTCTAGCGGCTACTCCCGGTTTAACGCAACAATCAGAAAAAAACAGCAACTCTTACTTCATGAGACATCGCAAAGTGCAGTGAAAATGAAGGGCAAGACTCAAACAATAATGAACAGCATGATTGAGTAACTTGACATCTTCTTTTGTTTGATAAGTTTCACAAAACAAAATATTTATTATGATAAGTAACAATGCAGCCATGAAATAATTCAGTATTTGCTGAAGATTACAGCAGTAAAAGTCACTGCAATAATTGGATGGATTTGCTTTTTATAGCGGTGTGCATGTATTGAAAGCAGAGCTGCTTGTTCTGTCCTTGGGTGTAGGTTATGATGATTTGGCCATATTACTGTACATTGTACTGTGAAGATGGGGTTGAGCTACCTTCAAATATGTGTGGAGGGATTCTCATAACGTTGAGTCCTTTAACCATCTCAAAACAAAACCATCTGATCTGTTCACAATCTTCATTAGTAGACCATTCAGGAAAAATGCTTCTCCTCCTTGGAGTGTAGTTATATTGGCACTGTACAGTTCAGTATGGGCAAACATTCAAGACAAGTCATAATTACTAATTTAGGGTGAATTTTTTTCCTCTCAGAATTAAAAAAAAATCTGTTGTTGATCTTAACCCAGAGACTGCAGAATTCTTTCAAACTGAGATATGCCAATTAGTAGTTCATTAAAGATACATTCTTACTTGTGAAATGGATTAGGCTGATCCATCAATTAATGCACGAATGAACTGTGCACCAATTTCTCTGCACACCTTTAATTTGATTCCCTCAAAAGAAATTTTGCTCTTAATTTCCAATGTTCAGCATCCAGAGCTTTAAAAGGAGAAAATTCTGAATAATTCATGCTGCTTTCTGATTTCTCTCTGAAATAGCCTTGCCGTAAATTTAAGGTTATGCCCTCTTGTTCCGAATTCCCCATAGATGAAAGAGTTCATCTACATCCACTTCATTTTAAGGAACTCATTAAATCAGCACCCAACTGTTTGAACTTGAACTTGGGAACACAAGCCAAGTTCACATGTTCTTTTCTCACAATTTAACCCTTTAACTCTTGGCATTATTCTGATGAAATTTAAACATACCCCGTTCAATATAATGTTCCTGAGGTTCCATGTTCAAAGGTAAATGAATTACTCAGATGGCTGCTATAGATCTAACGTATCAAACTGATCACCTTTGCATCTGAACAGGGGGCTAAACACTTTGTCTCATCCTGGACTTTGCCATTATTCCAGAATGGGTTCAGCAAATAGCCAAATCATTTTATGTACGTACATAAATGTAGCCATAATTCAGAACACATTCATAGGGTCATGGAGATACAGAATGGAAACTGGGGCCCTTCAAGTCTGCACCAACCATCAAATACCCATTTAGACTAAATGTACATTAATCCCGTTTTTTAATCTCCCATATTCTCCTCAACTCCTCTCAGGTTCTAACATTTTATTCCTTTTCATTGCCTTTTATATTGGAAAGAGGTTTACAATGATATTAAAACTGCTGAAGAAACTGAAGTCAGGCAGTATACATAGAGAAAAACAGAGATAACATTTCATCGGGCATTTCACCGAAGAAAAATTCTCAACCTTAAACGTTAACTGTTTCCTTCTAAACAAATGGTCCCTGACCCGAGTATTACCAGTATTTTCTATTTCAGATTTCTGGCCTCTGCAGTCTTTTGCTGTCAACTGTAGTTATGTTTAACTTTAATCATAGAAACCACAGTAAATGCCACGAATTGACTTGACTTCAATTCAGTTTCGTTCAGTATTATTCAGTTTTGTGTTGCAAGGGCTGTAAAGTAGACCAAATGAAACTTTTGATTACAAGCTGGACTTACCTCCTCTCCTTTCTGAATCCTACGATTGGAGCTGATGATTATTTTGTGTCCTTTCTCAAAGGTCACCACCTCAGCCACACAATTTGGTGCACAGGAATGATTAATATATCTGAAAGATTATAATGCACATTATATTACCAGAGATATTTTAATAAACATAAGTTACAAAGTTCAGAGTGTTCCAATAATTGTTGTTCACAAAAGTACTGATCGAGTTAGTACTGTTTTATTAATGGCAAGAGTTTTTATCTGTGGAATAGGAAGGAGAGGATAGCATAGATAAAAGCATGGCCATGCAAATGGTGCAGGAAGGTGGACTTCAGATTTCTGGGGCATTGGGATAAGTTCTGGGAAAGGTGTGGTCTGTACAGTTTGGGTGGATTGCACCTCAAAGGAGCTGGGAGCAATGCTCTTTGATGAAGGTTAGGGAGAGGTTTAAGTTAATTTAGCATGGGGCCAGGCACAGGAAGGTAGCATTAGAAAGGGGAATAGAGATGTAAAAGGGTTTGGGAGAGATAAATAGCACCAGAACAAATTTTCAGAAATTACAAAGAAGATCAAATTAACTGTAAATTTAAGAAACATGTCAAGCAAGGTGAGCTGCAGGTGCAATAAACCACTTGTGATGATGATGTTATGGCAATAACAGAGACCTGGTTTAAAAAAGGGCAGGGATGGGGTTTAAATGTTTCTGGATGCAAGTTTTCAGATAGACTGGGATGTGGAGATAGAGGAGTCGTCACAGCATCATCAAGTACAATAAAGGAAAATGAAGGAGTGCGAGCGAGAAAGGGAGTGCGAGCGAGAAAGAGGGTGCTCTGTAATGATCAAGGACAGAATCTGTCTGTTTAGAAGAAACAACAGAGCTGTGATTACACTACTGGAACTATCCTTCAGGCTGCCAACTAGTGGGAAGGATACCGAGCAGCAAACGTGCAGGGAAAATACAGAGATGTGAAAAACTATAGAGCTGTGATAGCATGGGTCCCAACGATCCAGATATACACCAGGATAACATTAACAAAGGCAAAGAGTAGGGTAAGGAGGTGGCAGGCATGGAAAAGAATTCCTCAAGTGTGTTTAGGAAAACTTTGTTTAGTGCGTTTCTGGCTGAATGAGGAAAGAGTTTTTGCTTGACTTGGTTTTGGGAAATGTTCCAGACCATGCGGAGCAAGTGTCAGTGGGAGAACATCGAGGCAACAGCAATGTTAGCTCTATCAAAAGGAATAGACCACTCCACGGAAAAAATAAGCCAGCTGGAGAATGGATGAGAAAAGACCTGCGTAAACTGGCATCAAAGCTTGGGAGGCAAAACTGTAATTCAACAATGGGAGGTCTCTAAAGTTGAGACACTTCAGAGTAGATAATTTCAAATGATGGAGAAAGGTAGGGAAACTAAAGCCAAAGCTTCATGAATGGAAAATTAGATTAAAATAAAGCAAACATTTACAGCATATGAAAGATGCCAGGTTATTAACGTATGAAATATTGAAAGTTCAGAAGGAAAGAGAGAAAGGAAATAAGGGAGGTAAAGAGGGAGGATGGGAAAAGACTACCAACAACAGCGAATCCAAAATACTTTGTCAAGTGAGCAGGGAAAGGGTACGAAGAGAGATGGGCCAGAAACCAAAATGGATATTTACTCATAGAAGCGTGGCTGGGGATACTAAATTAATACCATACATTAATCTTCACCAAGGAAGATGACGCTGCTGCATCCTCAGGAAAGGAAAATGAGATTCTGGATGGGCTAAAAATTGATACAGAGGAAATGGTAGAAATGCTAGCTGCAGTTAAAACTAATTTATCTCCAAGTCCAGGTGAGATGGATCCCAGGTTACTGGTGAAGTAAAGGAGAGCATTTCAGAGGTTCCAACCATAATTTTTCAAACAGCTATAGATTCAGGTATGGTGCCTGAGAACTAGAAAACTGCAAATCTAACACTTTTGTTCAAAAAAAAATGCATGAATAAGTCCAAGAACTGCACACTAGTCAGTTTAACCTTGGTGGTGGAGAAAGTCACAGAAACAATAATCAGGGACAGAATTAGCCTGAGGAGCAGTATGAATTGATTACAGAAATACAGCATAGATTTGTTAAAAGGCAAATCATGTCCAACTAATTTGATAGAGAATTTTGAGGAAGTAACAGAGGAAAATGTTGTCGATATGGTATAAATAGACTTCCAAAAAGTTTTTTTTTAAAGTTCCACATAATAGGCTTGTCATCAAGATTGAAGACCATAGAATAAAAGGACTTGAAGAAAATTGGCTAAGTAACAAGAAAGAGTAGCAGCAAAAGATTGTTCCGCGAAACATAACGCGAGTGTACAGTGGAGTTCCCCAGAGGTCAATATAAGAGCCATACATTAGTCTTCACCAAGACTAATTCACCTATCACCTGCCAGCTCATGCTCCTCCCCAGCCCCCCACCCTTTTATTCTGGCTCCTGCCCTCTTTCCTTCCAGACCTGATGAAAGGTCTCGGCCTTAAACGTCGACTGTTCATTGCCCTCTATAGATGCTGCCGACCCGCTGAGTTCTTCCAGCACTTTTTTTGTGTTGATACAAGAGCCATAACGTTTCTTAAAATACTATTTGGTCTTGGGCGCACAGGACAACTTCTAAGTTTTTTTTAAATTTAAATTTTTGAAAAAATTTTATTTACAGCGTGGTAACAGGCCCTTCCGGCCCAACGAGTCCACGCCGTCCATTTTAAACCCAAATTAACCTACCCATATGTCTTTGCAATGTGGGAGGAAACCGGAGCACCCGGAGGAAATGCACGCAGACACGGGAGAATGTACAAACTCCTTACAGACAGCTATGGGAATTGAACCCCGATCGCTGGCGCTGTAATAGCGTCGCGCTAACTGCTATGCATAACAAAACTTGGACGTGTAGTGAACCACGAGGAAACTATTAACAGACTTCAAGGAGACA
This sequence comes from Pristis pectinata, assembly GCF_009764475.1. Lineage (NCBI taxonomy): Eukaryota > Metazoa > Chordata > Chondrichthyes > Rhinopristiformes > Pristidae > Pristis > Pristis pectinata. The sequence continues at coordinate 12,311,338 of NC_067409.1, forward strand.
AGAGACAGGCTGGTGGAAGGGGCCAATGGGTGATAGTTAAAGTTTACTACCAAGAAATGTGAAGGGTTGTATCCTGGTAGGAAGAATAAAAGGAGTCAAAATAAACTGGAGGGTACAATTATAAAACATACAAGACAGAGAATTATGCATACATGACTAAAATGTTCACTGGAAGTGGTTAAACGAGCATGTGACTCCAGACTTCATAGATAAAAACAGAGCACAAGAGGAAGGATGAACCCTGATTCTGCCACAATGGGAGCATTGTGTCCATTTCTGGGCCCTGCACTTTAAGGAAGAGGAAGACTTTGTAAAGAATGTAAAACAGATTTACAAAAATAATTCCAGGAACACGGGACTTTTCCTGGAATTTGAGATGGATTTGAGAACCTGGTATTCTTTTTGTAACACAAGACAGATCTGACAGAGATATTTAGAATTGTTAAGGATACAGATAGAATAGAGAGATATTCTTCCCATTGGCAGAGGAGTCAAGAACTACAGGATGTTGAATGAAACAAAAATGACATGAAGAATAAATAAATTTTTTTTTTTTTTTACACACTGCATGTGGTTAGGATCTGGAATGCACTGCCAGGGGTAGAAGCAAAGAGATATTCAAACGTTCTGAAAGGAAAGAATTTACAGGGATATGACAACTGATATAAACTTCAGTCCTCTATATATTTCTGGAGATTTACATACACACAAATATTTAGCCTGTCATTCAGATCTGACAAAATCATTGGTGAAAGGCTCTTTCATAGAAACACAGTTATGGAGGAAACAAGTAAATCATTTAGTTTTAGGATAAGCTTCAACGTAAAGCATGGAGCATAAACCCCATTCTGCATTGCTTATTAAATGACTAGTTCTGGTACATAATAAGAGCTCTCTCTTCACTTTTGTTATACTACTTTGTACTACTAGTGTTACTACAAAGCCACAAGGGAGCTGCTTAACTGACACAATTTGATATCACTGAAATAGAATCATCCCTTAACCACAGACGAGAGCTGGTCTGTGTGAATCAAGGTACCATGTGGCTGTGGCGTGGCTCAAAAAAAACACTGAATGGAACAGAGCAGAGGGCTTGTTTTCATGACGTGATGAGATTGGAATGGTAGAAGTGGAAATAGCTACTCAATGAAGCAACCATTCAAAGTTTTTGTAGATGAAATAACAGAAGCAGACACAAACTTTATCTTGGCTTCAGAACACCTAGTATCAGATACCAAATGCTGTTTCATTAACTGCTGGGATGCTGTTTTGTATTACTACTACAGTTGGAAGTGTTGGATATCTATTCTGTCAACACTGCAAGAAGATTTCCAAAAACTTGCTCCATGCACTAAATATCAATTGTATTTCCACTTGGGGACGGAGCAGTTTGACATTAAATTCACTACCGGTGGCCTTTAAATCAGGACTGAGTTCAATGGTCATGATAGCGATTATAAAGTGGCCTAAATAATATTTATTGAAAGTATATCAGATACCCCAAAGTAAACAAATCACAAGCCACAGAAAATCACCATAGGATGGCCATGGTTCTCCTAGCGCTTAAGGACAATCTTAGAGAAGAGTGTTTGATGCATGTTTTACACTGTAGTTGACCTTACGAAAGTGTATAAAATCATGAGGAGCATAGATAGAGTGAAAGTACACACCTTTTCCCAGGGAAAGGGAATCAAAAACTAGAAGGCATATGTTTAAGGTCAGAGGGGAAACATTTAAAAGGGAACATCAGGGAGCAACTGCTTCACGCAGAGGGGTGGTGCATAAAAGGAGCAAGGTGCAAGAGAAAGTGGTTGAGGCAGGTACAATAATATTTAAAAGACATTTGGACAGGTACATGGATAGGAAACCTTTAGAGGGATAATGGGCTAAATGTGGACAAAAGGGACTAACTTAGATGGGTACCTTGTTGGCCAGGACGAGGTTGGACTGAAGGGCCTGTTTCCGTGCTGTATTACTCTACAACTCTATAACCAGAGGGAATACCTGTCTCAAGTATTAGGGTTAGCACAGATGGGCTGCATTTTCCATACAGTCAGGGCATGGAAATAGGCCTTCAGTCCACGTATCCCTCAGTGGGATAGAAGCTGTCCTTGAGGGCATGTAGCACCAGGCTCAAGGACAGCTTCTATCCCATGGTGATAAGACTATTGAACTGTTCCCTTATACAATGAGATAGACTCTTGACCTCACAATCTACCTTATGACCTTGCACCTTATTGTCTACCTGCAATACACTTCCCTGTAGCTGTGACACTTTACTCTGTATTCTGTTGCTGTTTTTACCTGCACTACCTCAATGCACTCTCTATTAACTCAATGTATCTGCACTGTGTAATGAATTGATCTGTACAAACGGTATGCAAGACAAGTTTTTCACTGTACCTCGGTACAAGTGACAATAATAAACCAATACCAACACCTCATGACCATCAAGCATCTAGCTACACTGACCCTATGTTAATCCCAATTTTTCTCCTGCATCCCCATCAATTTCCACCCACCCCCACTCAAGGCAATTCACAATTGCTAGTTAATCTACCTACCAGCATGCCTTTGGGATGTGGGAAGAAACCAGAGCACCCAAAGGAAACCCACAAATCACAGGGAGAATATGCAAACTTCACAAAGTTAGCACTGGAAGTCATGATCAAAGCTGTGGTTATTTACAAGTGAAAATCTCCAAATTAATTAATTTACTGAGCACGACTTCACAATAACAGAACTTTCCTAATAGAGTTGCTCCTTCATCAGTCCTGAAGTAGTGACAAATATTTGGGTAGTCTTTCAAGTGAGTGTAGGAACATAGCAACAGGAATACAACATTAAGCTCAAGCTAGTTCCACCATTCAATGAATTCATTTGCTGATTTGAGAACCAACTCTGAGATCTTTGCCCCAAATTGCTTTGGAAATTGAAACAAACCCATTAGAGCCATTCAAAACAGAGCATAATGCCATCAAGGCAGACCTGGTATTGGAGCTGAGCTTTAGTTGGCAAATGGTCCTGTCCAATTCTGATTCAGGTCTGACTTTTATGCCACTAAAGCTGAAATTCCACTTAAGAAAAAATTCAGCAACTATCCTCCAATTTTTGTAGAGGTTACAGACAACACAAAATTTAGCTTCAAAGTTATAGACATTAGAATACTGTGCGATTGCTTTATTAGTGGACCCTATTGTGAAATACCATGTGATGTTTAAAACCTGAAATTTGGGAAAAGCCAGCATTTATATTTGAGAAAATATGCAACTCAAATAATGCATTCAGGGTACACAGAATTGCCTTAAGAATGCTAGCAACACCAAAAATGGAACAAGGAGACACCCATGCCCCAAGTTCCAAGAAGAAAACTGCTGGGAATTGGTGGTGGAACTTGCTTTGATTTTCTTCACAAAAATACACACCTTGCAGGACCTCCGTCAAAGTTGCATCAATAACATGATCATTGTCAATACGAACATGTACACTCCACGATTCTGGAAATAAAAACAGAACAGAGTAAGGTGCCACTTGTGATTTTGCATAACCAGTTGCATTTACAGCACGTTTAACATGGTGCATCTCAACACCTTTCACAGGAGTGTTAACAAACAAAATTTGGCAGAGAACATTGAAGGAAATTAGGACAAGTCATGAAGGTCAGCAGAAAGAAACAAAGTTTAGGGAGGGAATTCCCAAGCTGAGGGCTGATGCTGCCGAGGTCATGGGTCTTAACTGTGGAGTGATGAAAATTGGGCATGCGATATAAGCCAGAATCATGGATCTCAGAAGGCTGAAGGACTGGAAGAGTTACGGTCATGGGAAAGGAAAGCCGTGAAAGGAACTGGGGAATAAAAATGACAAAAGGTGCTGAAATCATCTTGAAGTGCTTCTCTCCATTACATCTGTTATATGTAGAGCTCCTTTCAATGAAAAATCTACAAAGCAGAATGTTTGCAGCTGCTGTGATAATGGTAAATACTAGTATGCACTGGGGTACCTTGGCTGATAATTCCAGGTTTGTAACTTGGAAATAAACATTTCATTCTCAAACATCATTTAAGGTTTACGTACATCCTATGAAATATAATCACAACATTGAACCATTGGGCTGGATTTGCTTGGGAGAGTTCAAGACCTCACCACTGTAGACATCCTATGCAGTGGAACAGGCTGCAACTGAAACTGCTCAAAATATTCAGCAGATTAGGCAGCATCTATGATGAGTTAGACAGAAGTAATGTTCATGCCTTTTCATCAGAAAGAAGCGAAGAAAGGTCATTGACCTGAAACATTAATTCTGCTTCCCTGTCCACAGATGCTGCCTGACTTGTTAACTACATCCAGCACTGTTTTTAAAGCACTTACTTGCACTTAATTACTTTTTCAATATTGGTTGGTGGGCTGATTTGCTATGTACACTAATAGCATCAAGGAGCTCTGCCCCGGACAGTGCTGACTTAAGTGCAGTAATATACGTTCCCAGCTTTGAAGCTGCAATGCACAGGTATGGAAGGTAACACATTGACCCACGGAATGCTATGAGCTGGTGGTTCTCCGTGGGACGGACATTTCTCGATTAGGTATTGCAAGCCCATGGAGTTTATATATAAATAAAAGATTATGGGGGAGAACTAAGATTATAGAGGACATGGAACAAATGTCCATGCTCACCTTTACTTAACTATGGCAACTCCATCTGTGATTCGTAATGCGATCAGGAATTTCCCAAAATATTTTAAACTTGGAAATATAAATACGTGTGACATTAATCTGCTGGCTATTGCATAGCAGTTAATAGCTGATCTTCCTAAAACAAAAATTTTGAAACGTGTTTGGCAGATGCAGACAATTGATAAATGGATGAGTGCAGGCGAGTGGAGGAGCATTCCTTTAGATTTTTTTCTAGAGTGTGCTCTCAGATGCCATTGATACTTTAAATAAAACCTCAGTTTTAAGATAAGACAAGATATCTTTATTAGTCACATGTACATCGAAACACAAAGTGAAATGCATCTTTTGCGTAGTGTTCTGGGGGCAGCCCACAAGTGTCGCCACGCTTCCGGCGCCAACACAGCATGCCCACAACTTCCTAACTTGTACATCTTGGAATGTGGGAGGAAACCCATGCAGACACGGGGAGAACGTACAAACTCCTTACAGACAGTGGAGGGAAATTGAACCCGGGTCGCTGGCACTGCAACGCGTTATGCTAACCGCTACACTACCGTGCCTACTTTTCTACCCTTTCACTTCACTCAAATGATACAGGCACCACTTCAGAACAGTATTTAGGGTGTGTAACCTTAAATAGAGATGTCCTGATGTCACTCACTTGTTCAAGTGGTTCAGTTACAAAAAGGAAAAAAATCTTATTTGAGAAATTATTTTTGAAGCTACTTCTAATGAACATGTATGACCATATGGCAGCCTCTATTGTGTGTAACTGAATTCACTGAAACAATTGTGATTATGAAGCAAATACATTACGTTCTTTGGTTCTGAGCAGAGTCCACACAATACTGCAGCCTCATAGGAATACAAAATCCAAGAAATCAGAAAAGGTTATATGGAAATTAATCGAAAAGAGTGGCCAGAATGTCATTGAAAATTACAACCATGGAAAATAATCCAACAGTACCCAATTTTAAATATGACTAAAGTTGTTGATTATACCTCAGAAAGGTAAAAGCCAAAACTGAATCATTATTCAACTTAAAAAGTAGAAGTAAAAATATATTGCCTTTCTTTTTTTTATTGAGAACTTTTTTTTTTAAATAATCGATTTCACTGCCATGGTGTGGTAAGAGAAATTGGAGAGAGCTGCCTTTGTGCATCTTTCTTTACTTCTTCTCTCTCTTTGACAACATGGCAGAAATCAGTCTCATCTGTAGCAACGTGTCTCGACTTCACCTCTTGGAGAAGAGAAAATACTGGAGACACTCAGCATGTGCAGATAACAGGCATGTTACTGTTTAAGGTATAAACTTATGAGGGCTGAAACATGAGGTTTCTTCTCTCCATCATTTCCTATTTTATTCTGAGAATTCCATATTTACCATCGGAGGTATTTAGTTCTTTGGGAGGGTTGGAATGTTTTGTACACATGACATAAGAGTAGAAACATCAACATGAAATTTTGTGAGAGCTCCTTATAGTTTAAACTGCCCATCGCAAGAATAAAGAGCTTTTAAATGGACACATGAACGTAAAGGGAATGGAGGGATATGGATAATACACAGGTGGAGAACATTTAGTGTAAATTGGCATCACGATTGGCACAACATTATGGGCTGAATGGCCTGTCCAGTGCTGTACTGTTCTACGTTCTAGCTCTCCTTCCTCCCCAACTTCCTAGAAGCAGTTAACTTGCTCTAGAAATCAGAGAACATGTGCAAAACCCGAAACAGATTAAATCCTTTCAAAATAATTCTGACTACTTCATCCTGGAAGCTGTGGGTGGGGTAGGGGATGGGAGAGGTGGGACAGTGTTGGGTTCAATGAAAGATTCAGATTGATAGGACAAAAGGGCTTTTTAGACTGTTAAGGCTCAAGATCAGGATATAGATCAAGAAATTAAGACCTAACCATGAATAACTTCAATCAGTCCATCTCGAAGCGGAAAATGCTCTTGCTTGTTAAAAATAAAAAAATGTATATAGCTACTGTTAGCTACTGTTTTTATTTGACTTTCATCTGTTGATGGGTGTGAACCGCATCAAAACAAAATACACCTGAGATTACCTGAGATTCATAAAGTTTCTCCCGCCTGTTAGCCACTTCATTACGGATGATTGTTCCGATGTACTCAATAACCATAGTATGTTTCTCAATGTCTCGGGCAGCATACAAACCAAGACCCTGAAGGAAAAAAGAGTGCTATTAATCATCTGTGACTCATCTAATTCTGAATTCACAAAAGAAGACTCTTTGGTCTTGATCCACAATAATAATACACGGTAGCATTTGGAGTAAACTAGTTCTGAGACTACACTTTTGAAGTATTACACTGATATAAAGCTCTGAATTAACAACGGAAAGTCAAAACTGATTATAGATGTGCCGTGAGCCTGCTCCACACTTATGAGCATGGACCTATTTTTGCCTCTGATCTTCCCAATTAGGAAAACAATTGATACTGAATCTGCAGAACCAAGAAACATAGACATAACAGAGAAAACAGAATTCTCAATTAACATTCACCTCAACTGCTAATTTTGTGAAGGTTTTAATTAAATTTAAAAAAATATTAAACCTGTTAGGGTAAATTCCTAGAATCATTTCCCCATTGAGGATTGAGCGGACATGCAGAGGATGTTTCCAGTAGTCTAGGACCAGAGGGCACAGCCTCAGAATAGAAGGGTGTCCCTTTAGAACAGAGATAAGGAGGAATTTCTTTAGCCAGAAGGTGGTGAAGCTGTGGAATTCACTGCCATAGACGGCTGTGAAGGCCAAGTCATTGGGTATATTTAAAACGGAGGTTGATAGGCTCTTGATTAGTAAGGATGTCAAACGGTACAGGGAGAAGGTAGGAGAACAGGGTTGAGAGGGAAAAATAAATCTGCCATGATCGAATGGCGGAGCAGACTCAAATGGCCTAATTCTGCTCCCACGTCTTATGGATTAATTCCTCATTGTATCAGCTTTTGCCTCTCTCCATACTGTTCCAATACACAACACCAAAGGGAGCACTATATCCACAATCATAGCTGTGGCATTCTATATTGACCATAATAAAATTCAGTTTGATGGATTTCTTTAACAAAATACTGACCTGGATCCGAGAACGGGCCAAATACACATTAATTTTCCACTCGGTCTTCATTTTACGATACTGAGAGGATTTGGAATGAACAAATTGCTTGCTATAAGGTGCATTCAGCTCTCCCGTGACTGTGCTCTGAAAAGACTTGGATGTACTGGTACTGTTCAGCGTATGTGGCCTAGCACGATTTGGCACCAAGCAACGAGAAAAGAAGGAGAGAAAGAAACAAATTCTGAAGTTCCTTTTGGTCAATGGGAATAAAAATAAGTAATCAGTTAGAAATACTTTTCTTTCTTGTCAGACAGATTTGAAGGGAAACTGCACACAAAATGGACCAAGCTGAGCAATTTATCCAACAAGTATACAAATTATTGCTGCGCTTTTTAAGCAGTAGGGGTGCAATGAGCAAATAGGAATTATTAATAAAGAAAATAGTTTGTTTAGCTAGTTTTGTTGAAGGAGAGTAGGGACTATTTAGAATATTGAAAAAGATTTTAATCTTTTCAATTGCCACTTATTCCTAATTTTCCTCTCTCATTCCCAAATCAAATCATTTTGATATATGTGATTGAGCACATTCCTACATGTAGGAAATAGGGCAAGAGTTATACTCCAATTTGCTGTGATACAATGCGTCAAGGAAAGCTGTGGTTAATCCAAATTGGAAGTACACAAATTATGAATTTATGGCAACATATCAAAGGGCCCGAACAAATAGAATTTGCTGTTGTACCCCTTAATAAATGGTAGACATGACATGGCACAGCAGAGCAAGCAATGCAACCTCCAACCCTGGACTGTACGATGTGAAGTTGAAAACAAAAATACCTTAACACAAACCTCTTGACATGGGTACTCATCTTGGGCTCGGATCGGGCACTGCCTGAAGGATTTATTGCAAGTGGAAGTTCCATCAGTGGATTGCGACCATAGCGAAACGTGTAGTTTTCGCAATTCTCTACTCCAGGCAGCTACAATGCAACAATTTAAAAATCGACATCTGGTTGAATTAACTCAGCCAATTCCCATTCAACATGCAACGTTGATGGCTTTTGTTATCAATTACAAAAACCCCACTTGAAACATCCACCAGCATAATCAGCAAATTGAATTTGGAATTTCTTAGTCTAAGTTACCATAAAGTACAGCTATCCATTTAATAACTGGGAGGATCGTCAAATAGTTTATCATTACAGCTTTGATCATAAGTGATAAAACTCGACAAATACAACTTTCAAGTTTACATTTCAAAATTTAGATTTTTATTTAATATGACTAGCAACCAAACGCACGACAGAACTAGGAACAGAGGTTAGTTCAGGCATGTAAATGATTTGGCCAACAGAGCACTACAGACCAAGCATAACTCAAGCCTCAATGCTGGGGTGCTGGCCTGGGAGAATGAATCCAATAAATTGGGAGGATTTTGCAGAACCTGCAATGGTGGTATTTCTCCAATGTCCTGAGGTGCCTGCTGTAAGTAGTCCAGGTCTCAGAAGCATATAGAAGGGCGGGGGTCACTGTTGCCTGGTAGGCCATGTGGTTTGTGCCAGATTTGGGGCCATGACCTTCAAATACCCTTTTCCTCTATCTATCAAAGGATGTGCTGGTGCATTGGAAACAGTGTTGAATTTCATCACAGATATCTGCCTTTGTTGAGAGGTGGCTCTCAAGATACAGGGAATGGTCCATGTTTTCCTGAGTAAGACTGTCAGTTGCATGTTGTGGCCAAGCCTCTTAGAGCAGAAAACTCATCTTTTATCAAAATGTCTATTTTAAAAAAAAACTCAAGTTTACTTATATTTGATAATAATGGTTCAAACCTGGAAAACAGGAAGAAGGTACATTCTGGAGCCATTAATACCCATAGAACAGCACAGGAACAGGCCCTTCGGCCCACAATGTTGTGCCAAGCCAAATACATGAGTAACAAAATGCCCAACTAAACTAATCCCTTATGCCTATACAATGTCTGCATCCTACCATTTCCCTCACATTCATGTGCCTATCTAAGAGCTTCTTGAACACCCCTATCGTATTTGCCTCCACCACCACCCTAGGCAGCGCCTTCCAGGCACCCAACACTCTCTGGGTAAAAAACTTACTCCACGCATCTCCTTTGAACTTACCCCCTATCATCTCTGGTATTACACATTTCAACCCTAGGGAGAAGATACTGGCTGTCTATCCTATGTCTCTCATAATCTTATAAACCTCCATCAGATCTCCCCTCAGCCTCCAGAGAGAACAACCCAAGTTTGTCCAACCTATCCTCATAGCACATGCCCTCTAATCCAGGCAGCATCTTGGTAAACCTCTTCTGCACCCTCTCCAAAGCCTCCACATCCTTCCTATAATGGGGCAACCAGAACTGAATGCAATATCCAGATGCAGCCTAACTGAAGTTTTATAAAGCTGCAGCATAACTTCCTGACTCTTGAACTCAGTGCCTCGACTAATGCAGGCAAGCATGCCATATGCCTTCTTTACTGCCCTATCAACCTGTGTAGCCACTTTCAGGGAGCTATGAACTTGGACCCCAAGATCCCTCTGCTCATCAACACTGTTAAGGGTCTTGCCATTAACAGTGTACTGTCTCTTTACATTTGATCTCCCAAAGTGCAATACTTCACATTTGGCCGGGTTGAACTCCATCTGCCATTTCTCCGCTCATATTTGCAACTGATCTATATCCCGTTGTATCCTTTGGCAGTCTTCTATGCTATCCACAACACTGCCAATCTTCGTATCATCTGCAAACTTATGAACCCACCCATGTTTAGTTTCATCCAGGTCCATTTATATGCATCACAAACAGCAGAGGTCCCAGTACGGATCCTTGAGGAACACCACTAGTCACAAACCTCCAGTTAGAATAAGTCCCATCGACCACCACCCTCTGTCTTGTACCCTTTAACACTTATTTTGTATTATAAAATCCACATACCGATTCAGCTATCCTTGTGACTGCAGAAACAGTCAAGCCAAAGAGGTCATCTCCCCTAAGGTAGTCTGGAAAGAGTTTCAGCATATTAGCATCTTTTCGGAGACGTGCTATGGGCTCCAGAAGTTTTTGCCACACTCCTGAAAGAGAAAAGTGCAGTTTCCATTGTATATATCAATTTTATATGGCACCTTTGTTTTCCTCATTTATTGTCAAGTTAAGCTTATCTTGCCATTTAAATCCATCTTGGAACCCAAGTTTTGAATTATTTTGCCCTTTAGCAAAACATTTCATTTCTTTACTTTTTAAAATAAGATTTCACAGGAATGTTCACCACAAAAGTGAATTGATCATTACTGTGATCACTGTGTTCTCCCTGTGACCATATGGGTTTCCTCCAAGTGTTCTGTTTTTCTCCCAAGTGCCAAAGACCTGCAGATTTTGTCCGTTAATTGGCCACATTAAATTGCCCCTAGTATGGTTAGGGAGTTGTAGAATTTGTGGGGGGCAGGGGAGGGGGGGGGGAGAGGGGAGAGGGGAGGTGAGGGCAAGGAGTTGATGAGAATGTGAGGAAAACAAAACTGGGATTAACGCAAAACTATTGTGAATGGGTAGTTGATGGCATGGACTTGGTAAACTGGAGGGCCCATGTGATGTTTCCCTCAATGACTCTGAAAAGCTACAGATTTACTACATACAAACTGATCAGTCTTGAGAATTGCTCAGGTTACCAAATTCAAGAATTGAGTCTGTGGATTCTTGGAAGTCCATGTTCCACAGAACAAGACATCCCTTAACTAGATGTAATGTTGCAGAGATCCAAAATGTAGTGGTCTCTTATGAACACGCTCAAAATACCTTTCAGTCTGAAGCTGCCTGCAATGGACTCTTTTCAATCGAAATAAGCCCCAGGTTGATACACAGAAAGAAATAAAGCAGAGAAAACTGTTTCTATTACTTAAGAAATAAAAAGCTCTATTTCATAATGAAATATACTGAGAACACAAAGTGCCAAAATGCCCAAAAAGCACAAAATGTGATTCCATTTATAAACAGTGGATTTGCAGTTTTATTTTGATACTGTAGGTCTGGTGAGATATACTTGGGTTGCGACTGAAATCCAGACTTAGCTTAGAAATCAGTATAAAAATCTGAAAAAGTGAATAATTAAAAAAAAAATCTAGTTTGAAATGTTTTATTCTTACCTTTTGGAGAGCTTCCTGTTAAGACCAGATCCTCATGACCTTGCTCAATGACTCTGACCACAAATTCTGGAACACTATCCTTTTCTTCAATGGAGCAGAGATACCGGCTGCGTTTGTTGGAGTAACGCGTGCTCCAGTAAAACCGACTTGCTTCATAGCCAACCGGGTAGAGTGCTACTGAACTGTGGAAAGAATGCATCTGTTGTGGGAGGAGTTGTCCGATGGCGTGGAAAATTAAGCCTCCAACCCGAAATGTGTGGTTGCGTTCTCCTCGTTGTACAATGCTGGCTACTTGTTTTACTTCATCCCGTTGTACATAAACTCTTCTAAAGACAGCAAAATAGGTCAACTCTTGCTCGTGAGGTCCCTTTGGTTTATGTAATGAGCAGAGCATAGTCTTGTCCTTGAAAAACATACATTGGGCTTTACTGGCACAGGTAAAGTGATAAATATTGGTGCATCTTATCCGATGACATGTACCAGTAGCTCCCATTTTATGACAGAAAACACATTTCATGGAAAGGCCCCGCCTCAAAGCCAACTCAACATTAATCAAGGCGCCAGCTTGTGTTTCATATACTTCTGTGGACCAGAGGGCACAATTTAAGTGGACCCAGAGATCGAGATCAAGATTCAGGAGCCTTGCTGCCCCATCAGTTGTTCCATCACCTTCTTCATGACATAAGCAACATCTCCTATAATCTCGGGGCATGGGTTCAGGCTTTAAGGATGTCCCAAGTTTGTTTAGAAGTTCATCAATTTCCTCTTCAGACACCAGCTTTAAATGTTCTTTAGGAATGACTATTTGAACTCTCCACTTTTTCCACTTCATCCCTTTCCACCTTTTAATGGGACGATTATCATCCAAACCTCCCTGCAGTGATCTCGGCCTAGGTTTCAGCTTCACGGTTACCTTGAGATCTTCAGGCTTTGGATCTTGTTTAAACATCTGCAGGTTAGCTGGTGGGAAATAAACACTGGGAGTCGTTGGAGAAACTGCATTCTCCTGAATCAGTGGAAGGCGATGGACATCCAAAGGAGAGGTGTTGTTGTTGTAATGATGAAATGTGTTTCGCGTCACATCCTTGGGTTGTTGCTCCGCCACTACAGATGGAACTTCCTGCTGATTCAAAATAGACAATTGAATGTGAAGATAATTTATTCCAACTAGAGTCAAGTAAGAACAATCAATCTTCCATTAGATGAGTGCAAACTACTTTAAGTAACATTAGATTGAAACCCTATATTAATTGGACATTGGTGAGGCCAAATTTAGAGTATTATGTGCATTTCTGGTCACCTACCTACAGGAAAGGTATCAATAAGTTTGAAAGAGTGCAAAGAAAATTTACAAGGAGGTTGCTGAGGCTTGAAGACCTGAGTTAGAGGGAAAGGTTGAATAGGTTAGGACTTTATTCCCTGGAGCGCAGGAAAATGAGGAGAAATCTTATTAAGGTGTACAAAATTATGAGATAGATAGGGTGAATGCATACAGGTTTTTTCTCCCCAAGGTTGGGTGAGACTAGAACTAGAGGACATAGGTTTAGGGTGAAAGGTGAAATATATAAGGGGAATCTGAGGGGGACCTTTTTCACGCAGAGGGTGGTGCGAGTGTGGTACGAGCTGCTCGTGGAAGTGGTAGATGCGGGTTCAATTGTAATATTTAAGAGAGGTTTGGATAGGTACATGGATGGGAGAGGTTTGGATAGGTACATGGATGGGAGAGGTTTGGATGGATATGACCCGGGTGCAGGTAGATGGGAATAGGCAGATGAGTAGGTCGGAATGGACTGGGTGGGCAGAAGGGCCTGTTTCTGTCCTGTAGTATTCTATGATTCTATAAAGGCTTACAACTGAGCATCTTGAATGACAACAAATTTCCTCTGCAGGATTTTCCTAGACTTGGGTTGCATATATCTAACCCATCTGAATGAAAAAGACCACTGAAATATTTACAGAAATATAATACAAGATAAACAATAGATCTCTCAACTATTACAATTAAGAGTAGATTTTATGGTGATCATAGTTCTACAACCAATCTCTTGGCTTCTCCTGCTTCCCTCCCTCCCTGTGCACAAACATGCATTTGAAATGTCACACACTGAATTGCTCTATAAACAGTTCAAGCAACCTGAAAGTAAGCCTGATAGTCATAAGTAAGGATTGTGATAGAATGTGGCTCATACGACTGAAAAGCTTTCTTACAAAATCTTTTATGGAAAAAAGTACGCCTCAAGTTCTTATAAAGATATTCTTAAAACAAAAGTGAATTATTTTTCTCATATTTTATGAATCGAAGGGTAGCCATTCAACCCATCAAGTCTATGCTGGCTCTCAAAGAAATCCTATTAGACTGTAAGACATAGGAGCAGAATTAGGCCATTTGGCCTATCGAGTCTGCTCCGTCATTCAACTGTGGCTGATTTATTTTTCCCTCTCAACCCCATTCTCTTGCCTTCTCCCCATAACCTCTGACACCCTTACTAATCAAGAATGTATCAACCTCTGCTTTAAATAAACCCAATGACCTGGCCTTCACAACTAACTGTGGCAATGAATTCCACAGATTTATCACCCAAAAGAAATTCCTCCTCATCATCTCTGTTCTAAAGGGACATCCTTTTATTCTGAGGCTGTGCCCTCTGGTCCTAGACTCTCCCACTACTGGAAACATCTCCTTCCCACGTCCACTCTATCCAGGCCTTTCCATATCCAGGCCTATTAATCCCATTTCCCTGTAATCTCTTCTCTGAGTCCATCAATGCCTTTGGGATTTGGAAGGAAACCAAAGGACCCAGGGGAAGAAATTCCTGCCATTTAAATGCAACCAATATCCAATTCCATTATTTGATAAGCAGAATTCTTTTTTCAAATATCACTAGTTTTTACATGACATTATGTAAAAGCATTCTATCTGCCAGTGAAATTCACCAAAAGCGAATATAGACTCATGGTTCTCCTCACTATGAAAGTCGATCTTTTACCATGAAGCATTTCATCACATACATTTTAAAACCAATTTTTGTCATATTTGACACTATTTTACTCTTACCTATTCAAATAGACTCACAATATTTTAATATTAATTGACAGGATACAGTATGATTCTTTAAAATATATGGCGAAAACTCAAAAGTTGCCAACTGAATGTGCACTTATGCAAGCTTAATTTTAAAACTGTTCTTTTTAAAAATTAAAAAAATTTTTTTATTTACAGCGTGGTAACAGGCCCTTCCGGCCCAACGAGTCCATGCCGCCCATTTTAAACCCATAGTAACCTACCCGTACGTCTTTTGGAATTCTTATTCTGGAAAAGTATTTTATTCATTACCTTTGAATCCGGAGTTTTTGCTTGTGTGGCCATTGCATACTGCACAAAACAACTATTGCTACAAAAGACAATATCGGTCTCTGCTTTTCCTGTTCCATCTCTTGAATCCTGAGGGAAGGAATACAAAAGGTTTATAATAGTGTTTTGACAGAAATATATACAAATGTTCCCTCAAGAATTACAAAAATGAGGAATTCCTGTCAAAATAGAAACAATCAAAACAGTAATCACACAATTGGCAAGTAGGCTTCGTACTGTAGAAAATTGTTAAATGTATGTACTCAAAACGTCGCAAAAATGCATTGCAAATTGGCTCAGGGAGGACACATAGGACAGTACCACTTTATTTATGAAGCTGAAAGAATGCTTAACTGTTTTATTAGAAAAGGTTTTTATGCTACACTTGGATTTGGTGGCGTGTATGCTGAATAGGTTTAGTACTTAATTTTAAATTAAAAAATTCATCAGACAAAATAAATTAAGATGAACATACTTTAAAAATAATGATAAAATGGATACTTTAACCGCATGCTAACACTGGTCATTATGGATGTGGTGGGCCAAATGGCCTGTTTCCATGCTGTAAGACTCTATGACTTTTATTCAAAGACAAACTCTTAGGGACTTCTGTTGCTTATATTCATTTGATTTTTAAAAAAAATATATTGAACAAGTAAGAGCAAAGAGTCTTAGTAAGGCATAGTGCCATTCAAATGAATGCATAGATCAATGAGATTAGAAATTAGACTGATGGATATGTTCATGAAGAGCAATTGGTTTCATTAGGTTTCAGTGCTTGAACTCTGCCTTATTAACAAACATGTAGCCCATAATTGTCCCCTTGAGAAGCAACATTATTTAACCTGGTGTTACCAGATGATTCACCATGCCTTAAAGCCCATCAACCACTTTCAGTCAGATTGTTCTTTTAACATCAAACAGTACAGTACAGGAAAAGGCCCTTCGGCCCACCATGTCTGCACCGACCATGATGTCAATCTAAACTAATCCCATCTGCCTGCATCTGGTCCATATCTCTCTATTCTCTGCCTGTTCATGTGTCTGTCTAAATGCCTTTCAGGTTGCGATTGAATTTTTTTCCCCTTCAAACCCTCTTTGGTTTCCCTATCTTCTAATTCTTCTGCCATCTACCTTAAATTTATGTCCTCTAGCTATCATTCTTCTCGTTCACTGTCTACATCTGTGTAATTCATCCCTCCCCAGTCTCCTACGTTTCAAAAACAAAACACTCCAACCTAGTCACTCTTTCTTCTTTACTATAATTCTCCAGTCCTTGAATATCTCCTCTGCAACCTCTCTAGTGCTCTCAGGGTTGAAAACTTTGATCGATATCCGTCACTACCTTTGCTATGATATTGCATTATATGGTGAAGCAACTGCATGCAGTCACTGAAGTGTTGTGTATCAATATAATATTGCCACATTATTAATGCTTTTTGTAAATACAAATAGACAAAAATCTTTGAAACAAAGTACTTTCATTAATTCACCAAATTTTGCAACTTCCCATTCAAGTTGATCCATTAATAATGTAGCATAAGATTTAAAGTGTGTATAGTAATTCTGCAGTAAATATGGCTTGTTGCATAAAATAACATACCTGCTTATTATATGGAAGATCTGTGAGTGTCTTCCGTACACCATTACCAAGCACCACAACATCACAATGACGGCACCATTGAGGTTTAGAGGTGGTGGAGCTGTTCATGACTGCTCGATTATCTGCTTTGAGCGCCACTGTGCCTGCTAGGGAAGACAACTGGGTGAAAACAAAATAGCACAAGCCATCTCCCCTGCACTTACTATGAACTTCACAGATCATTTAAAAACTGTCAGCCATTTAATCCACAAAAGACTAATGAAGGGGACCTTCCTAAACTGCACTGAACCTCTCTCCCAATCAGAGTAGCCATCATTGACAATTAGGTAAATTTTAGAAGTGGTATTGCAGACTATTTCATTGTACCATTAGATTCACGTTACTGAAACAGTTTTCATTTTTCCTTAGCTGCGCATCTTTTAAATGGTCAGTACAGGTTTGATTGTTGTTCATTTTATAAAATGCTACAGTCACGCATAATGCCTATCAGTAAATATTTCTTAAGCTGCTTCTCCCAGGGAGTTGACAAAAAGCATATAAAAGCACAAATGTTGTAAATCTGATATATAGTTCTTAAATCATTGAGCATGAGTAGAGAAAAGAGTGGCCTTACCAACAATGTTAACTATGCCAATGAGATTAAACAACTAAACTTACCATGGGGAGGAATCATATATGGGAGACTTGAAGGTCCAACAGGTCTCATAATCTTGACAGGGCCAGTAAATCCAGGGTGGGAAGCTTGAGCCATAAGCGATGGCCTACTTTCAAAGGTTTGGTTGAACTTGTATGCATTTATCAAAGGCATTGGAGATGGTTCAGGTCCACTGCTGACTTCATAACTGTTGGGAACTTTAACACGCAGGAGATCAGCCACTGCTGCCACAACACCACTAATGTCCTAATTTTGAAGAAATAATTTTTTTATTAGATATTGTTATCAACTGCTAAAGGATGCTTTTGCTAATTTTATCATCCAAAATCATTGAAATATGGAATAATGTGGAGCAAAAACAGAAATAAGAACTGTAGTTCAAGATTTTAAAATGACTTTCATGGATGAACAGCAAGTCAGTGCGGGATGAGGTAGGGCTTTTAATTCAGGACAAGTATAAAGTTCACCATTCAGACAGAAAACAGAAAATACACAAAATATTTAATTAAATATGATCTCGTAGCACCATCTCACCTCAGCTGCAGTTGGAGTCAATGTAAGTGCTACGGACACAAAGCCAATTTTAGGTCCATTTTGGGACTGTGCAAACTGATTTTTAAAATACATAGATGAACCCATATTGCCGAAGGTTGGCTCCATCTTAACTTCACTCCGTCTAGCTTCTGAACCTGAAATCAGAACAGAAACGCATCATTGTTTGGAAAATCTTATGAGAAAAAAATCTCACTGCCCATACTATAAATGACAATTTTCATAATTCGGAAATAAAGTTTGTGTGTGTTTGTGAGTGCATGTGCGCACACTTGTGAGAGAGCGACGGAAAACAAGAGAGCGCGCGAGCAGGGGGGGGGTAAAGAGAAAAATTTTATGGTAATTCTACTATGCAATAGGAATGTCACCAAATTTCAAGGGTCACATTTCACTAAACTGATGTTAATACAGAACAGAATGCATTTACTGCTCAATGTAATTTAAATCTAACTTATTATGATATTGATAAAGATAACATTCTAACATCCATTCTGATGACATCTGAAAGGACTTATTGCCCATGTTGTTCTCAGTCAAAATGAAACAAAATCAAAATAAGTAGAATAGCAAGCAGGTCCAGGACAGGAGTGCAACAACAGTCCACTCTAAAAAGCAGAGTTCAGAATAGGTCCTGCACTAGTTGCAAACAAACAACTTTCTTTTGATTTTGTCCTTGCATTTAGTCAATGCACTTTACCAGGAATCTAATGTCACCACATTTTCCAAAGCCAAAATATAGTGTCACTCTAAAAAAAAGTTTTCAAATCATCTATGTTTTCCATGCAGAAGCTCATTTTCTTGTTTTGTTTTTAATTTGAAACCATTTAGATTGTTTACCCTTACTTCAACATTCCAGCTGACATTTCATAACATTTTAGCTATTCTAGATGATCATAAACAAATTCTCTTTTCCTCTTAGGCTTTCAATCAACTTGATACTTTCAGATTACTCCATGTCCCTAAAATTGCTGATGGAACATCTCACTGGTACCGAGATACTGGACAACAAGGAGATCTCTGGGTAAATTACATCCAACAACAGACATTTCCAAGATCCAGAATCTGATTGGTTATCAGATGTCTTTCTTTGCTGAGACTATGTAGTAAGTGTAGAAATACCCTGGAAGCTTATTGCCACATGCATCTTTGCCAAATATTATTTACCCAAAATAAGCCTCAGAAGAAAGGAGAAAATTTAGATAAAACTTATTGACTTAACTCACGTCCTATGGATGAATCCGTTTGATCAAAACAACAATTAAGATATTCTTTAACAATAGGAAATTTATACTCCGCAGTGCAATGCATCATTTTTTTTGACTCCACTTAATCATTAAATAATTTCTGTGAAACTCAGTTTAATTTGCAATAGTGACCAGGTATGACAAAGAAGTGTAGAGCCCAGTGTCCAATAACACACTTCCTCGAGATCAACTGTATCCATTAGACAAGCTTAGAACATAGAACAATTACAGCACAATTCAGGCCCTTGGCCCACAAAGCTGTGCCGAACATGTCCCTACCCTAGAAATTACTAGGCTTACCCAGAGCCCTCTATTTTACTCAGCTCCATGTACCCATCTAAGAGTCTCTTGAAAGACCCTATCGTACTGCTTGTTCATAGGTCGAAGAGTAGATACATCTTCTCAATAGTTCCATCTAAACATTTATTATGCATAGATTGTCTAAGATATGTGATGTCAATGGATATTTTAGTGTGACACGCTAGATCAGAGAGAAGATCAACCAAGTTTCTGATCCTTTTTGATTCTGTTAACAACAAAATATTTTTGCCGTATTATTTTGGACTTTATTCAACAGGTGCCCCATCATCTGGATGACAGGGCAAGATGTTAAGAAAACTTTCAAGTGTGATCAAACAGCTTGATAATTAATAATACTATTGACTAATACCCCCTTACCTTTGCCAGTGGAACTTGGAAGCATGGGAATGACTGGGGATGGAGCTGGGTCTGGTGGCTCTTCTTTCACCAGGGACAGATCAGGATATCTGCTGACCTCCTTACCCACCACACTTTCAGGAGACGATGATGCTACAAAGCTATCTGGGGAGTCACGATCGTCATCACCACAATGGTCTTGACCTCTGTAAGGAATAGTGTGTTGTTTGTGATATAAATAAAGAGTATAACCAAGTATTTTAAAACAGCAAATGTCAATTTATTAGTGACTTTCCTACTTTGTGTTTACCCAGAAGGTAATTTTAACATGTAGAAGTAGGGAGCAAGCATTTTATGACGATGACACTAATTAGTGAAATAAGCAATTCAGCAACAAGACTGAACAACCTGGGTCTATCCATTCCTTTAAACAATAAAACACAATGGAAAATATTTATTGCAGTGCTATCATAAATTTTCTTAAATGAAATGCCAAACCTTAGTTCCTCATGGTTGTTATGAGGTGGAGTTGGTAGGGAGGCAGGAACATCAACTGTTTTCGGTCCATGGGCCAAAGCTCTTGCCAATAAATCATCCTCAGGTCTAAAAGGTAGCTGGTACTGTTTTGGCCCAAGGCCTTTGGTCACTAAAAATACAAATATCCATTTGTTGAGTAACCCAATTTAAAGGTCTAAGAGAACAACAGATCGTTAAGCCTGTTGCGAACTACCAAGGAAAATATTATGAGGGAAGGAATTACAGAATAACACAACTGTGTGAGCCAATAATGAAACCTTCAACTTTCCCCTTCAAAATAACTCTAATGTCATGGTTCTTGTTTTAATAAAGGAAATATGAAAAATGCAGATTTAATTTTCAGATATGTGGTGCAGTTGTGAAAATTCAAATTAAAATTCTCAAAATTTAGACACCCCACTTGAGTTTTTTTTTAAATCTCTCCTAGATCAAGACTTTCCCTCCACCATCTCATCTTCCTGCTTCCCAATCACTACCTTCACTAACATGTGGAAACTCTTCTCAAATGTCAATTCTACTTCCAGGGGAGAAGGGGAATGCGTAGTCAGAAATAACCTTGTGGGGATTATTTGACTTTGTAGAACAGGGCACTGAGACTTTCCCCAAACTGCATCAGAAACGTGTATAAGCATACAACCTACATTACCCTTGGGATCTAAAAAAGCAAATTTACCACTTTTGCATTAAGGAAATATTTTAAATTTTTGAAATGGCAATCATGCCACACTGCCTTTGCCATAAAATGGCCACCATATGGTCTTGCAGCCAACAGTGGGAGTAGATATTCTTACAATTGATATGGAATATTTATCTTTTCTGTAAACACAAAACACCTTCAAGTGCAACTGACTAGCACTGAACTATGTATAGAAAAAAAATCAACACATTGGATTGTTTTCCCATTTCAACTGTGACTTATGCAATATAACAGTATACTTCTGATACTCTAACTGAATAAATCGAAGCACAATTGAATCTCCCTACCATCATGATGTACAATTACTCCTGGTTTTCCAGAAAGCTCCTCAGTTGTAGCAAAACCATTCACCATCTTCTGTCTAGCCACAGGTGGTGGTGTAGGAGGCAAGGAAGCTGGTGGGGTGGGAGGATTGCTAAGGTTGTTCTGTTGTGCCAAACAAAAAAAAATTAAACTGTTGCTGTCTTACCTGAAAAACAAAGTCCTTTTGTACCTTTTATAAGATCAACATTTTATCATAGAAAGATGTGGTTTCCTGCAAACTTTGACATGTATTTCAAGACAAACTTAACTGAAACAGCATCTTTTACACAAGTACAGCTCAAAGAACTCTGATATCTGCAACTGATTCACTGTGGTTTCATACAACACAGATGAAGTCCCCCATTACTTTGACTTGCAGTTGCTTTGTAGGAATCCAGCTAGTGATATGCCAGACACTGGAATTTGGCATTTACATTATACACAATAGAGAAATGAATATCACACAAGGCTTTCAGTGATGCAGGAAACATTGAAACATCAGCTTATTTTGACCTGGTCGCAGTTGGCCAGAGTCTTCTGCCATTGCCTGACAGTTGAAATTGAGAACAGAAAGGGAGGACTCCAATTCTGGAAGGTCAAAGTAACACTGTTTTCCAGGATCTGGACTGAAGTAGCATCACCACGTGCATTCAGAAGTCATTCTATTTTTGCATGTTGATAGGAATGATGTTGAAGAAATAGTTTGTGGGGATGGGGTTCAGCAAGTAAATTTGAAGTTAGTCTTGAAAACCAGCATTTCAGTACTGACATCTCCAAAGGAAATGTTGAAATGTCCTGAAAAAATGCAAGATAAATTTTGAGCAGGCTATTAAGAGTAGGATATACACAATGAAAGGTAGGATCCCAAGAAGTACTGAGCAGAGAGATCTTGGTGTTGGGCAAGCATCATCTGGACCTCAAACAGTGGAAACCACAACCCTGATCCAAGAATACACTGATAGCCTTGGACAGCCTATGTTGTCAAAGTCCTTTTAACTATCTCTAAAGATTAGAGATTTAGAAACAGTTGAAATACAATTGCAGATAAAATACATTTATTGTAAATTAATTTAAAATGAATATAAAATGAGATAATATAAGTGAGGGTTGGAAGGTGACAAATGAATGGGGCTATACTAGATATACCAGCCATGGCTGATGTAAAGGAGAGAGACCAAGTACATAAAGTATTTTGCCACTTAACTCAGGTTACTCAGACACTATCCCTGAGCTGTGGCAAGTCCAGGGAAGAAGCTAGCAGCTGATCTCTGGTGTATTCAATACTTCTGTGCTGCAAGCCCAGGCATAGATATTACAAATGCACTGATCTATGGGAAGTACATAGTGGTTCTCATCTGAACTGCTGGGCAAAGGTCAAGTATGATCTGGCTTGCTATGTAATAACATATGTTGGTGAATAGATACAGGTTACAATTTGTAATCAGATACTTATGAAGAAAAATGAGGCAAATTTTGTAAATGTTTTCACTCAAAACAATCTGAAAAATTAATTTTAAATCCAACTGACGGCCTTTGGAAATAACCTGAACCTATGTCCTTTATCTATTGTTATATCTGAACAGATTCATATGCAGGTTGATTTCAGCCCTTAAAAATACTAGTGATAACAACAACAACAACCTTTTTAATCAGTACACAACATACATACCTTGTAAATCAACTGAGAGTAATAATCTGGGACACTGTCAAGAGCAGCACTTCCAAAAGACCCAGTTAGCAGATTATCACCATTTAACTGTCCACTACCATAGGGAGGAAAGTAAGCAAAATTCACACTGATTGTTGGCTCCAGCAATGGAAGAAGAGTCAGTTGCTGATAGAAAAGAAAAGAAAGTATAAACATAACTTTATTACATTCAGACTTTTCCCTTTACAATCCCATTTTTATGATTTGGATCTTTCTCAAAATCATTTTCTTCTTGCTGTATTATAAAAATAAATCTCAAATGATTTATTAATTCATCACATTGGAATTAGAGGACTGCTTTGTCACCCCACGTACAAAAGAAAGCATTTCAAATCAAATTGAAATTTAGTTGAACAACTTAAGGAGGTAAAAACGATTAGAATGGACCTCTTCCAATTTTTCTGTCAGGACTGCTGATCGTGGCATTAATGCACTTTTTTTTCCCCCCCTTTTAAATCTATGCTTGACAGTAAAGCTATCAATTAACAGTATGCCCAATGAACTGCAATTAAAGCAATCAATTCCAAGATTTTATAGATTCTGTAATCGTTCCCACAGATCATAAGGTAGTAACTGGAGCAACACTATGGATGGCACAGCAGTTAGTGCTGCTGCCTCTCAGCTGCAGATATCCGATTTCAATCTTGACCTTAGGTGCTATTTGTGTGGAGTTTGCACATTCTACATGACCCTGTGGGTTTCCCCTGGGTGTCTCAGTTTCCTCCCACATGCCGAAGATGTGCTGGTTGATGTTGGTATGGTAACTGTCTATTGTAAATAGCCCCAAGTGTTGATAAGTGGCAAGAGAAGGTGGGTGGTGGTGGAGTGGAGTTGATGGACTTCTGGCATTAGTGTAGACATGCACTTGATGGTTGGCGTGGCCATAGGAGTGAGCTGAAGAGCCCCTTTCCATGTTCAACGACTCTATAACTAATTAAGAAAGAGGGACAGAGGAAACAGAACTACGGGCAGTTCTGACATCAGTACAGGCAACCCCCATGTTATAGCCATTTGGGTAAAGGAAATTCATCCTTACAGAATTCACTTCTAAAAATTTGGGATACAGAATAAAATTCACCCTCACGTAATGTTAAAAAAACATTAAAAAATCAATACAAAATTTATTTTCTTTCAACTCAGGTTTCCTGATGCACGCGCAGGTGACACAGCTTTGTGTTATGGAAAATTGTGATACCACCTGTTTTTCTAAGAACACAATCCTCCCATAATGCGGGGATCACCTGTAGTGGAGAAATTGCTGGAATATTATTAATGAAGTGGTTGCAGGGCACTTAAAAAAATATGATTGGATCAAAATGGCTGATACTAAGGTAGGTATCATGGGCTGTGAGGAGCACATACAGAGGCCTCAGAAGATATAGACAAGCAAAGTGAATGAGTGAGGATATGGCAGATGGAATATGGTGGAAAAATATCAAGTCATCTTACTTGGGTAAGAAAATTAAAGACAGTTTTTTTTAATGCTGAGAGACTACAAGTTGTTGGTGTTCAAATGAACCCGAGTATCCTTGTACATAAATCACTCAAACTTAACGTGCACATACAGCAACGATTAGGAGTGCAAATAGTGTGTCAGTCTTAATTGATGGAGGATTTGTGTACAACAGTAAAAGAGGTCTTACTGAATTTAAGTAACACCCAGGTGAGACTGTACTTGGCCTCCTTACCCAAGGAAGGATATACTTGCAATAGAGTGGAACAAAGATTGATTCCTGGGAATGGGGACGGGGTGTGGTAGGAAAGAGGCCACAAGAAGAGAATTAAGCAGGCTGGGTCTATACTCATGAGTTTTAAAGAATAAGAGGTGAAGAATAAGAAATGCCTACCTGCTTTAACTGGTTCATTAGAACATCAGTATTAGGATAGATTGCATGCCTGTCTTCCTCATCTTTTCTTCGTTTTTTATAACGTGACGCTGTCTTCTCAGCCGTTTTCTGCGATCGTTTGTTTTTTGGACGCTTCTTTTCTTCCTCTGAATCCTTCCTTTGCAGCTGAATCATCTTTCCATCAAAGTTATATCCACTTGGTGGACTCTGCATTCCAACACAGAGATCAGAAGCTAATTTTTTTTCTTTTGAAATACGAATTAAAATGAAACATATGATGCTTAATATAACCCAAATCCTAAACCAAACACTACACAGAATAATATTTAAAAGGTTCAATATGGGCGAACTTATCGTTTTCTGAACTTTGTTTTCTTTGGTCTCAAGCTACGCAGTAAGTTGGTCAATTCTTTCCTTAACCCAACACAAGCCAAACATTTTTCTTCAGCTGTTTTCTCTTCCAGATAAATTCTTTTCATATGTAAAAATTAATCAGCAACTCCTATAGGCAGACATCTCCATAGCCATTAAGATTGCCGTAGGGGATTTTTGGGTCACTAATAGCTCCTTTTGCTTGAAACTTAGTCATGCACAATTTCAAGACTGAAATACAATTCTCTCATTTAAAAATGAACCTAAGGATGTTTGAAACTATAGGTAATGGACCAGATTTGAAATATGCAGTTTGTTGTTATACAAACTGATTAGAGATCAGTATTATGGAAAGTTTTGGCTAACTTTAACAATACAAGTTCTTTGAAAGAGCTATTTTTAGATAGATTAAGATATATCTATGTCACATGTACATCGAAACACACAGTGAAATACATCTTTTGCGTAGAGTGTTCCGAAGGCAGCCCGCAAGTGTCGCCATGTTTCTGGAGCCAACATAGCATGCCCATAACTTCCTAACCCGTACAAGCTTTGGAATGTGGGAGGAAACTGGAGCACGTGGAGGAAACCGAAGCAGACATGGGGAGAACGTACAAACTCCTTACAGACAGCAGCCGGAATTGAACCTGGTTCCCTAGCGCTGTTATAGTGTTACGCTAACTGCTAGACTACCATGCCTGCCTAATGAATGCAGGTAGTCTTAACAGATGTCCAAAATGAATTGGCAGAGACCACCTAAAATCAATTACAATCTGTGCAAGCTCTCTGTTACTGTACTATCTCTACTTTAACTTCTTGCTCTCCCCTATTAAAAATGTATCAACACAAAATAAATCTTTGTGAAACATTTTCAATAATTAATTTACTTTGTGGAAGAATAAATGAAAACAAGTATCATGATCAGGAAAAACAAATCTCTGGAAATGAATATACTTTGACCATATTACATCAAGGATGTAATGCTGAGGCTTTATAAGGCATTGGTCAGACCACATTTGGAGCACTGTGAGCAGTTTTGGGCCCCATATCTAAGGAAGGATGTGCTGGCATTTGAGGGGGCCCAAGGGGGTTTACAAGAATGATCCCTGGAACGAAAGGGTTAACACACGAGGAGCATTTGAATGGCTCTGGGCTTGTACTCACTGGAGTTTAGAAGGATGAGGGGGATCTCACTGAAATCTACCGAATATTGAAAGGCCTGGATAATGTGGACGTGGAGAGGATGTTTCCAGTAGTGGGAGAGTCTAGGACCAGAGGGCACAGCCCCAGAGAAGGGTGTCCCTTTAGAACAGAGATGAGGAGGAATTTCTTTAGCCAGAGGGTGGTGAATCTGTGGAATTCATTGCCACAGATGGCTGTGGAGGCCAAGTCATTGGGTATACTTAAGGCAGAGGTTGATAGGTTTGATTAGTAAAGGCGTCAAATGTCAGAGGGAGAAGGCAGGAGAATGGGGTTGAGAGGGAAAAATAAGTCAGCCATAATCAAATGGTGGAACAGACTCAAAGGGCTAAATGGCCTCATGGTCTTACACCTTGGTCAGCATGGGCACGTTGGGCTTAAATGCCTGTTTCTGTGCTCTATAACTCTAGGTCTAATCTATATCCTTTTATGCCTAGGTGATGCAAATGCTCATCTAGATGCTTCTTGAATTTTGTTAACCTGCCTCCACCATCCCCTCAGGGAGTGCGTTCTAGATTCCGACCACCCTGTAGGTGGAAAAAGTTCTTCCACCGATCTTCTCTAATCCTCTTGCCATTTATTTAAACCTATGCCTTTAGCTTTAAAGCCTCTGCTATGGGGAATAGTTTCCTTCCATCTACCCCATCTATGCTGCTCATAATTTTGTAGGTCCATCAGTCTCCCCTGCTCCAAGGAAAACAATCTGGCATATCCAGTCTCTCCTTATAACTTAGCATCACAGGAAATATCCTGGCAAATATCTCTTCTACATCCACTCCAGTGCAATGATGTCCTTCCCACAGTGCGGTGACCAGAAATGTACACAATACTCTAGCTGTGGCCTAAGCAATGTTTTATAAAGCTGAATCATAATCTCCCTGTTCTTATATTCTATGTCCTGGCAAATGAAGGCAAGTATCCTATACGTCTTCTACACCATCTTATCTACCTGTGCTGCCACCTGCATAGCTCCTTGGACTTGAACATCAACATCCTATTGTTCCTCAATATGACCTATGGCCCTACTATTCAGTGTGTATGCCCTACCCTTAGCAGTGCTCCCAGAATGCATCAACTTGCGTATCAGAATTAAATTCTTTATCTCCTTGCCCTACTCATTTTACCATCAGATCAGTATCATTCTGCAGCCTAGGATTATCTTCCTCAATATCAACACCATCAATTTGTGTGATCTGAGACAGGAAAAGGATGGTAGGGTGAAGGAACCATGGTTAACAAGAGAGGTGGAACATTTAGTCAAGAGGAAGAAGGAACCATACTAAAGGTTTAGGAAGCAAAAATCAGACGGGGGTTTTGAGTGTGACAGGGTAGCCAGGAAGGAGCTTAAGAAGGGACTTAGGAGAGCTAGAATGGGACACGAGAAGGCCTTCCTGAGTAGGATTAAGGAAAACTCCAAGGTGCTCTACATGTACGTGAAGAGCAGGAGGATGACTATGGTGAGGTTAGGACTGCTCAGGGATAAAGGGGGAAGCATGTGCCTGGAGGCGGAGGAGGTAGGGAAGGTCCTCAATGACTACTTTCCTTCAGTGTTCACCAGAGAGAGGGACTTAGATGAATGTGAAGTCAGCATAGAGTATGTTAAGCTTAAGAAAGAGGCAGTGTTGGAGCTTCTGAAAAACATTAGGATAGACAATTCCCCAGGGCTGGACAGGATATACCCCAGGTTAGTATGGGAAGTGAGTATGGATTGCTAGGGCATTGATGATAATCTTTACATCCATCCTGGATGCAGGAATGGTACCAGAAGATTGCAGGATGGCAATTGTTGTTCCATTGTTCAAGAAAGATAATCAGGATAATCCTGGGAATTACAGACCAGTGAGGCATACGTCAGTGGTGGGCAAGCTATTGCAGAGGATTCTTGAGAATAGGATTTACAAGCATTTAGAGAAGCATAGTCTTATTAGAGATAGTCAGCATGGCTTTGTGAGGGGCAGGTCATGCCTCATGAATCTAATTGAGTTTTCAGGAGGTGACAAAACAAATTGATGAAGGTAGAGCGGTGGATGTGGTGTATATGGATTTTAGTAAGGCGTTTGACAAGGTTCCCCATTGGAGGCTCATCCAAAAAATCATGAGGCATGGGATCCATGGAAACTTGGCTGCATGGATTCAGAATTGGCTTGGCCAGAGAAGGCAGAGGGTGTAATAGATGGTGCGTATCCTGCCTGGAAGTTGGTGTTCTGCAGGGATCTGTTCTGGGACCCCAACTCTTTGTGATTTTTATAAATGACTTGGATGAGGAAGTGGAAGGGTAGATTTGTAAATTTGCAGATGACATGAAGGTCGGTGGTGTTGTGGATAGTGTAGAAGGTTGTCATAGGTTACAACAGGATATAGACAGGATGCAGAGCTGGGCAGGGAAGTGGCAGATCAAAAGTGTGAAGTGAAACACTTTGGAAGATCGAGCTTGAAGGCAGACTACAAGGTTACTGGCTGGATTCTTAGCAGTGTGGAGGAACAGAGGGATCTTGGGGTCCAAGTCCATAGATCCCTCAAAGTTGCCATGCAAGTTGATAGGGTGGTTAAAGCAGCGTATGGTGTGCTGGCCTTCATTAGTCAGGGGATTGAGTTCAAGAGCTGCGAGGTAATGTTCTGGTTAGACCATGCTTAGAGTATTGTGTTCTGGTCACCTGATTAAGAGAAGGATGTGGAAGCTTTAGAGAGGGTGCAGAGGAGATTTACCAGGATGCTGCCTGGATTAGAGAACATGTCTTATGAGGAAAGGTTTAGCGAGCTAGGGCTTTAATCTTTGGAGTGTAGGAGGATGAGAGGTGACTTGATAGAGGTATATAAGATTATGAGAGGCATAGACAGCCAGCACCTTTTTCCCAGGGCAGCAATGGTTTAAGAGGACATTTGTTTAAAATGAATGGAAGAAAGTTTAGGGGAGATATCAAAGGTAGGTTTTTTTTTTAAAAACACAATGGTGGGTGCCTGGAATGCACTGCTGAGGGTGGTGGTAAAGGCTGATACAATAGGGACACTTACAAAAAGATGCTTAGATAGGCACATAGATGCAAGAAAAATGGAGGGTTATGGGCTGTGCGGAAGGGAAGGGTTAGATTGACCGTGGAGTAGGCTTATATAGGTCAGCACAAGATCAAGGGCCAAAGGGCCCATACCATGCTGTACTGTTCTATCTACAAACTTATTGGTTTTACCGCCGATAACCATACGCTAGTCATTAACATGTATTGCCAAACATTCAGGGTACCAGCACCAATTCCTATGGTACTCCACTGGTTACAGGCTTTCAAATCATAAAAACAAACATCCACCATCACCCTCTGCTTCCTGTTAAGCCAATTTTGGATCTAATTTGCCAACTTGCCCAAGGCCTCACTAACAGTATTGCTGCACTGCCTCATCTAGAAATTCTGTTAGAAAAAGTTAACAAAAGTGGTCACAGGCAAGTGGTCATCTCCTCCTAACAAAGCCATGATAACTACTGTAGATTAATCTCTGCATTTCCAAGTGTATATTAATTCTGTCCACAAATTTTTTTTTCCCCATTAGCCTGTCTACCACTGATATTAGGCCTGTAATTACCTGCCTTATCCACTAGTACAGCAGAAAGATAGCAGCGATAAGTGCAAAAAAAATTTAAAAGGCCAGATGGAGCAACATCTTTAGTAGTGGTGACAGATTAGGATTAGGCTCGAGTTGCAAATATAGAGCTCTAACATTTTATTCAAAGTTCACTTAAATGAGTAAAGTAGAATATAAAGAACTTGCAGAGAATCGCATAGTAAGAAAATAAGCTGACATGGTCAGACATACCTGCCCCTCGAATGGACTCTGCTTCTTCACCAGTCTGCTTTCCATACTAGATTCATCTTCAGATTTTTCTCCAGATCTTTGGGGAGCAGCCAGTGGAGGATTTTTATTTTTCAGAAGATGTTTCAGGAGCTCATTCCCTGATTCTTGCTTTGATGCTGGTACGTTTGCTCCAGCAGCTGGTCCGTGTGTTGAAACAGCAGGCTGTTGCATGCCAATTTTCTCCTCCAACTTCACCTGGTTCTGCGTTTCCATATTGTGTTGTGCATGCTCATGGCACTCTGTAGTTTCTGTCTGTTCCACCTTCACTGAGTTTGGCCTGGCAGCTTCATTTGATGGACTATGTTCTGTTTCAGAGGGGAGACAGGGCTGCTGTAACACTATTCTCTGTGGTACACTAACATTGGAAGAAAGCTGACGTTCAAGTTCAGATGGAGGTTGGTTGTCACTTGAATTATTAGCTAATTGATTTAACTCTCCATTCTCATTCTCACCTTGATTATATACAAAATCACCAGGTAGATTAACAGCTGCATTAGCAGAGTCAGCAACAATGGGTGTGGTTGGTGCAGTAATATCAGAATGAGGAGTAGATGGTGTCCTCGCACAGTCATCTTCGTCATCCTTCTTCTTCTTTCTGTTTCTTCTCTTCTTTCCCTTTTCCTCTGGTATAATATTGGAATAAAGTTGTATGAGTGATTGACCTGGGCCTGGATAATTGCCTGGTAATTGCATTCCACTCTCTGGACCAAAGTGGCCTCCATCAACTTTCCCTTGAGATCCAACAGGCATATTTGGTCCAAATGGAGGGCGTGATGGGTTCTGTGGAAAGCCAAGACCAGATGGCACCTGGTTCATAGGATGGATAGGTGGGCATCCACCTGGGACCGCATGACCTTCAGGCTCAAATCCTGCCGTCCCCATTGGCCTATTGTCACTGCACTGCATATAAGGTGTTGGAGGAGGTGAATTCATGAATTGTGGAAGCAGATTCTGTTGCTGGGGAGGAATAAGACCCATCTGCTGCACCTGCTGCGGGGGTCTTTGAGATTGCACGAAATCACAAGGCAACTCAGAATTAAAATATGGCATTTGTGACAGGGTTGGCGCATTCAAATCGGAGATCCCTTGCTGCTGCTCCATCTCCATTCGCTTTTGCATAGCACGGTGACGTTCAACTTCTTTCATAAGCTGGATTCGCTGCCTCTCCTGCTGCTCTCGTAAACGCTCCCTCCGTTCCCTCTCCTGAAAACTTTCACTGAATGGGTTGTTGTCATCAAATTCGACTCGCGGTGGCACATTGGACTGTTGATTTGCTGTGACTGTTGCCCCTTGAGTAGATGGGGTGTTGGATATTGGCAACTGAGGTGGTGCAGGGTGCTGCATCCTAGGGGTACCCATGGGAAGGGGGGGAGGGGCAGCTGCATTCGGATTGCAAGACTGCCATTGAGGAGCAGTAGCCATTCTGTTACCCACTGGCTGTGGAGGAACAGGTGGCTGCATTTGTTGTCTGGGCTGCTGCTGTGGCATCATTGGGAAATTCTGTTGCGTTACTGAAGATGGAGTCCCACCTTGAATTGAGGGAAGCTGGGCTGATCCAGCAGGCATCATGGAGGATGATAGCATTGAACATTGTTGCTGCTGCTTTATACGATATTCTTCCATGAGTTCTGAATGTTCCTTTTGCTGTTTTCGAATCTAAAAAGATATAAAATTCATTCGTCAGTTGTTTGTTCCAATCAGAAATCTGATTAAATTTTCCTCTGTTATTTTGTTTGGATGTCTATAATACATTCCGGTGAGAATGCCCCCTTTCTGTTTGGAGCAGTGATCATTTCTTTAACCAATACTGCCAACCACCTCTTCCTTCTTCACCCTGTCCCATCCCATTTTAAATTCTGGTTCCAAGACCTCACTTTCCAAAATAACTATAATATCATACTCCCATGCATCTTAACTCATCAGCCTCTTCTCAACCGAAACAACTTTATGAGAACAATAACTAACTTCAGCAATCCTGGGTAAAAGAGTAAAGACTAGCCAGAATTTCTATTCTATCCCATACCTCTACTGGGATCAACTTGAACACAAACAAACTCCAGCAGAGCACAAGAACAGACTTAACTGCAGGGTTTTCTGCAGTGGGGGAAAACTGAATGATGCTTCAGAATTTACCACAATGCCATATCTGCAAATAGGAAAGTTACCTGTTCCAATTGCTTTTGCACCATACTTTGTTGTTCAGTTACATGCTTAAGCTGCTCTGCATCTTCCTCTGGAAATTCTCGTCCAGCCTTTTTAGCTGTGCGTTGTTTAGCTGAGAGAGCCTTCTTCGATTTCCGGTGGGCTCCAATCTGTTCCTCAAGAAATTTCTGCTGCATTTGGAGGAGTTGTTGAGTTTCTTGAAGCCATTCTTCATACTGTTTCTTCTGGGCATCATCTGAGGAATAATAATATTTCTTAGCTAACGGGAATGGGGAAGAGAAAACTACTTTCTAATATCTTTCACAACCTCATGGTGTCTCCAAGTCTTTTACAGTCACTGAAGCACTTTTGGAATGTGGGACTGTGCAGCTAACATGGACAGAGTGACATGCCACAAACACCACTGTGACAAATTGTTTTTAGGTGCTTATCTGAGGATAAATAGAGGACAAGGTATCAAAGAGAATTCCACTGCTTTTCTACAAAATAGTGATATAGAATCTTTTACGTCCACAAGACTGTAGAATTGACTCAGTTTGATATTTTATCAATAGACATCTTTTAACATCTCCAGAGACCCAGTCAATCTGGAGCATAAGCCTAGATTTTGTACAAGTGCCAGGTACATAAAGCTTTCTATGCTTATTACCATTGCTTTAACACAACTCATGAGCGGTGCTTTTACACTGTTCTCCATGCTTTATATTTCTACTGTTACACCAAATCTTTAAGCAGAGCAGCAAGATTGTTGACATTTATGAAGGATAGATTGATAAATATTTAGATCAGTATTTCATTGGAAGGTAGCAGTTCTAGCATTGCTTTTAGGGTCACAGCCCACACTGAGGCATGAACTACATGCTTCTGAACTGGAGACAGAGATTCACAACTAGCAAAACTCAGATGAGTGGTCCAACATTTGATCTGCCAGGTTTACTTGTTCAAATTGAGGAGATTAGCTTCAGGCTCTTTGCTCCACAGAAAACGAATTATTGTTAGTGCTGTCTAAATTTCAAAGATGTACTGTTCTGGTGGTCTGACAGGATCGACAGAGAGGAAACACTGTTATAGTTTGTGGTACTGATGTGAATAGAAGTGACATCAACTTAAAAAATTAAGGACGAGTTCCAAACATTATCTTGTCAAATACAAAATTAAACACCACTGATCTGGATATGGAGTTTTAAGTTCACCACCTCACCAAGCCAATACTAAGTAGTAGCAAGTGCCTATGGAAGAACTTTAAGTTTGTACATTCTCAAATATTCAATAACACACAAAAACTGAATATTGAGAACCAGTTGCCTACAAAACTTTAAAACATCCTGCATACAACAGAACATGGCGCTTCTGTAACAGTCCACTGAAAATGGGTTATCCAATTTGGAATTAATCAACCACTAATGCATGGTGCTCAAAACAAAGGTTCAGGAGCAGACCTTTTGACCTAGGTTGTAGGACTACCACCTAAGCAAGGAAGATGTGCACCAAATTCAAAGCAATGTTGCCAAACAAGTGCATACTCTGGTAAATATTCAGATGTTGATATTGACTTGCATTCTTCATAATACAAAAAATGAAACTCTTAACACAGCTTCCATGACTTCAAAAGCAATGTACTTGGAAATAAAATGTTCAAATCCTTAAGACAATTCGAAGTTCTTCACACCAAGAGTTATTTTTGAAGGGAATTCAAATAATTTACTCACATTAAAATCTCACAAATGAGCTAAGTAACCCACTAACCTGTTGAAGACTTGTTGGTATAGGGAAACATTTTGGTCAGACACTCGAAAAAGGCACTTGCTCCGTTTTAAGTCGTGACCTTTTATGTGGCATGAACAGAACAACAGGGGCCTTGGCTTAACTTTCCCAAAAAAGATACCACTTTCCAGCAGTAGCAGCAAGCACTGTGGATTTTAGACCAGGACTAGGATTTAAATCAACTGTTTTCTACCAGCGAGTCAGGTACATCAACAGGAAATAAGCTAGTGAATGGACAAAGGTTTGCAGCATTTCAAAACCTACTAAATTCAGACTGTATAATTGTTTCCCTCTCCTTCAAGCTATTTTCAGAATTAATGCCCAAAACATTTTATTGAATTTTGTCAAAAAAAACTAGATGCAAAACTCAATAATTTCCTTAAGCACATAAAAATAATTGGATAAAATTAAGAAAAACTTCAATTAAAGACACTGCAACTTACTCATGAAACCAGGACCAAAAGATGGAGGGTTTGGTCGCTGCATTTGAGGTGCCAAATTTCCATCCTGAAAACAATCCAAATATAAATATTTTAGTACTTTTCATGGTGAAATGATCTTCCAATCTAGAAAACATTGTTTTATATTTCTAAATAATATAATCAGATCCATCTCTAAAGACTTGCTCGCCCACAACAACAAGATTAATTTTTATTTTAGGAATTTATTTTAAAAGTTATTTTGTTGTCCTTATTCTCATCCCAGATGTCTCCTAGGTGCTGCTGAAGTCCTTTGAACGTTTAGAGACACTTTAAAAAACAGTTCAACAAGGCTTGAACAATTAGTCATAGAAAGATGCAATTGGGGAACCAGTCCTTCAGCTCACTGAGTCTGTGCCAATCATCAAGCACCCATTTTTACATGAATCCCACCCTAATCCATTTTATTCTCCCCATATTCTCATCAAATCCCCCTCCCTCACCCCACCAAGATTCTACTGACCAAGTATTTTACAATGGCCAATTAACCTACCAACCTGGACATTTTTGGGATTTGCAAGGAAATTGGAGCACTCGGAGACCCATGCGGTCACAGGAAGAAGCTGCAAGCTCAATTCAAATAGCACTGAAGGCAAGGATTGAACCCAGCTCATTGGAGCTGTGAGGCAGTGGGTCTATTAGCTATGCCACTGTGCCACCACTAATTCTATGAGCAAATAATTGAAAATTCCCACAAGTCACTGAAAATGTATTAAAATAATTGAGCACGTAAAATAAAGTAAATCACTTAACAATTTTCTTGAGGGGCCCCTATGCTCTGTTGATGAACTAAGTGGCAAATCCAGGGCAGAGTAGGAGGTCAGACAGACCAGAATCTGAGCTCCAACTCACCTCATGTTTCAATGCACAGGCATAGAAGTCAGAAATGAACTGACAGTCAGGGAGGACACTGACAACAATGTCCTATAGAAGCAGCAGCAAGAGGGAGGCTGTATTTGGGGCTCAAGATGCGATCTCCACTACATATCAGAGAAATCAAACACAGATTGGTTCTGCATTGTGGTCACTCATTCAGTCCACAACAGTGACCTTGAGCTTCCAGTTGCCAGTCACTTTAATTCCCATCCTACTTGACTGACCACTCTGTCTTTGACCTCCCATACGGCTTCAAGAAAGTAATGTCAAGGACCAACATGCATACGAGTATTGTAAAATTAATTCACAAAGATGATCACTCAAATTATGAGATTCTAAGGGGGTGTCAATGTCATTAACAGGGCACTGAGAAGCTTGAGGATTATCTGATTGAATCCAAGTTTACAACAAGATAAAGAAAAGATAAATTCTTCTCATTAGTAGAATGGTCAAGAAGTCAAATAATTACTTAAACTTGTCTAAAAGTCCAGAAATCCAGAGTGGAACTAAACAAATGGATCATGTAGATAAAAGGTCAATTTCAGTATGATTCTTTGATGGGAGTAAAGGGTAATTATGGCTGAAATTCAGCAAAATGGCAACACTGTTCACAATACATTTCATCAATTCAACACACAGTATGGAGTTAAATAACTACCGAGGTAACTCCTTGGTGAATGGGATTCTGCCCACCATCTCCATTCTGTGGACTTGACATTTGCTGACCCATGAAGGGAAACCTGTAAGAAATGATGAGAGAATACTGTTAGAAATGCAACAAAATTTTCAAGCACACTCAACTTTAGAGAGGAGCTACAGAAATAACCAGCATAATTCCTGAAAAAAAACCACTTTATATTATTTCTGGTTTGGCCGCCATGAAAATAATATGGAATATTCTTTTATAGCATGTTGTAAAAACATAAATGAGACAAAAGGCACAGAAATTTCCTTCAGTGTATCTGCTTGACAAAATTGTACGTTTGATTCCATTAGAAATCAATGACGGCTAAGTTCTATTTCCTGACCTGTCCCCAAAAGGAAGTTTGATGCCTCTTGCTATATGATATCTGGAACAAAATTGCTACAGCCAATAACTCACCATCTGATTTCCCCCCTTCAATGAAGATCAGATGCTTCACTCCTGAAGTGCGGCTAGCTCCAATACCACAACATAATTTAGGGAGCAGTCAAATGAGATTCCTCTCAAGTTTTAGAACAAAAGCTATCATGTGATCACATGATAATTTATTGTGCATACAAAAAGTTTTCATTTGTATTTCAGCTTTAATGCAACAAAAGGTTATAAGGCACTTTACAAGAAGGGCATCATACGAAATATAACCTTAGGTTATCCATGAAAACATTACGGAGATTAAAAGTTTGATTGAAGAAATTGGTTTCAAGAAGCATCTCAAAGGGAGAGAGAGAAGTGGAGAAGCAAAGGAGCTTTAGGTGGGAATTCCAGAGCTTAGGGTCTGAAATGGAATTGGAGCAGAGTTACTTTGGGCAGATGAGGTTACTGGAGATAGAGAAGGATGAGGACGTGAAGAAATTTGAAAATGGTGAGAATTTAAAAAAGTGTTGTTTAACCATGGGTCACCAAGTTGACAAGCATAATAGTGATAGGTGAATTGAACTTGGTGCAAATGAGGGCACAGGCAACAGAATTTTGGTGACCTCCAATTTATGGAGAGTAGAACCAAAACTTTGTTGGAAAGGTCAACAAACCTAACAAAAGAATGGGTGAATTTTAAAAAAAATAGTTGATTACAATATAAGGAAATATCAGGGGTATGAAACAAGCAGTTCTTGTTGAGAGACACATGTCTGAAGCTTTTCATAAGATCAAAAATGATAACAAGGCTGCAATCAATTTGTTCTCTTTCAGATCTCATGAAAAACAGACAGGAGTCAGAGGCTAAGGACAAAAGATGATAGCTTCCTAATTTCTGGAGAGATGGTGGTGAGGTGGATCAAGGTGTGGTCAGGATACGTATGGACAACATTATGAACAATACTGCAGATGTTGGAATCTGGGGCAACAAACAATCTGCTGGAAGAACTCAGCAGGTCAAGCAGCATCTGTGGAAAGAAAGGAATTGACGACATTTTGGGTCAAAACCCTACATCCAGTCCTGATGCAGGATTTCGACCTAAAACATTGACAATTCCTTTCCTCCCAAAGATGCTGCTTGACCCACTGAGTTCTTCCAGCAGATTGTTTGTTGCTCCCAAATCTATGTTAATCCACCTGCAAAGAGCTAAACGTATTATGCAAAAATTATCTTGGCCAATTCCACATCCCAATATCCTAGTCTCAGTCTGACAAAATACTGAAGCTCCTCTTCAACAAAAGAACTTAACATGAAAGAATGTGACATTCCAAATCTACTTCATCACCTTGTGATTACAGGTCTCAATATTGTAAAATATTTGGTATTACATCTTACTTCATACTCAAAGTACAGACTACTGAGAATTCTCAAAGCATTAAAATCTCAACATCACAGCTCAGACCTCACTAAATTAGAACATCAGAAAAAAAATGAAATAAACCCAGTTCATTCTGGGGCAGGCACGGTAGTGTAGCGGTTAGTGTAACGCTTTACAGCACCAGCGACCCAGGTTCAATTCCGGCCACTGTCTGTAAGGAGTTTGTACGTTCTCCCCGTGTCTGTGTGGGGAGATGTATTTCACTGTGTGTTTCGATGTACATGTGACTGACAAAGATATCTAATCTAATAAGATATGCAGTAAGAATGTACATTTTAACATGTAAAATTTCAAATTGCATTAGCAGCATGATTTCAGTAAACCTTAGATAGTAATTGTATGACAACTATTTATAGTCCTTGTATTACCAGTGAAACAATTCTTAAATCTTCTACCTACTTGGGTAACTAACTGATGAATGACAAGTTATTGTGCACACAAGTTTAGAAAGCAACTTCAGATCAATACCAATTACTTGGACTGGAATTATGGCCAAGGGACTTAAGTAGAATTTGATAGCATAGTTGTTTCACGGTATAGTTGTGTGTAAAATTTAGGATAGCAAGTCTTCACTCAGGCTGTAGGGTCAGGAAGAGATGCAACAAGTGAGATGAAGAGCTGAAAATACTTCATACTTCACAATGGAAGAGGTTTGTTTTACTGTTTTCACAACTTAATATTTTACTCTTCTGGAAGTACGTACAAATGTGTTGGTCTGATTTAAGTCCTAGGATGCCAAATAAGTGGTAGTGTCTGGATTGACTTCATTGCCAAGAGAGGAAGGAAACAAAACAGATCTAATAGTTAATTGATTTATGTAGAAAGAGATTTAACTGAGGATAATTGGGAGCATTTGAAAGGTCAAAGATATTTTACATTTTTGTACTACTTATTATGCACAAAGTAGCATGCCAAAGAATACTGCAGGTAAAAATGAATGCACAGAAAGAATGGTGCAGAACACAAGGACACGTAGAATGGATAATGCAATGAGGAAACACGTTGCTGGCATTAGAAAAGAAAAAAAAATGGGATTTACTCAGGTTTTTCTTTGGGAAGAGTGAATATTTTGGTGAAAGCCTTGCTGTGGCTGACGAGGAGATGCTGAGAGAAGGTATTTTGATTAGATTTTGAGGAGGAGTATTCAAGTATTAAACAGATCACTCTTCAAACAAGTACAAAAAGTGGGATTTTGTTATAGAAGTAAAAGTGGCACCACTGTGGTATAGCTACAAAAAGAAAAATCTTTACCTGTTCATTACTATTGGTGGCATTCCCAAGTTACTTTGGGCCATAACTCTGTTGATTCCCTTTAATGCTACCATCTTTGCTTTCATGATAGGATCAGTAATAGCATCAAAATCTGTAAAACAATACAACAAAATTTAGCATGATCCAAACGAAAAAGTATGTAACAATTCCTTTTTTCACCTCTTCAAAATGATCCCCGTCAACTGGAAATAGAAGGCTTCAACACCAAAACAAATGTCAGTCCAAGCAAGTAGAATTATTATCTGCATTAGAACGAGGCACATTCTAAATTTCCTCTCTAAACATCATGAGCAAGTGACTGACACATCTTATTATAGACCAAATAAATGATTTCTGATTAGCAAGTAGGTAAAAAGGGCACAAAATCCATTCAGATGAATCTGATTTGAGGTGGAGGCCAGTGTGTGCTACATTAAGACTCCAAACTGGTACTGAACGCCTGAAGATGCATGTGAAAAAAAAACTGTAACACCAATTCTCAAAATGAACAAATCAATGTGGCTAGATCCAATGGCATTGTAATCATAAGATTTTCAAGAATCTTGCACTTTGCTAAGTACAGCTATTGCTTCAAGATCAGGTAGCAATGCTGATCTGGTTTGGGTCCACCTGCTCAAACAATCAAGGGCCTATAAGTTCTGTGTTATATTTACAAAAAGAATAAATTAAGTCAAAAATGCTAAAAAGCTAATTTGATGTGTCACCTGTGGTTCAATTGGTGGTGACTGTGAGTGAGTGAGGAAGAGATCAGGAGACAAACCTTACAAGTCTCCAGTGCATTACTGAGGGAGGCTACTTTTCCAGAAGTACTGCCTTTTAGGCAAGACATTGTCAAAGACCTTTCTGCTCTCTTTACAACATAACTTATGAATTATCCCCAGTATCTTGGCACACACACAATCCTTAAATCCACATTCCTAAACAGATCTTCTGGTCACATAACATCACTATCCACAATATGAAAATAGGTTGCCAATAACTGCATTACAATAGTAACTACACTGGCTGTAAAGTGCTTTGGGATATCCTGCTATATAAATGCAAGTATTTCTTTAAAGCCAGCAAGTTACTGGAAAATAAAGTCTAAAAGAAAAAACTGAAGTAACAG
Organism: Pristis pectinata; assembly: GCF_009764475.1. Taxonomy (NCBI): domain Eukaryota; kingdom Metazoa; phylum Chordata; class Chondrichthyes; order Rhinopristiformes; family Pristidae; genus Pristis; species Pristis pectinata. The sequence continues at coordinate 12,351,980 of NC_067409.1, forward strand.
AAAGATCTGAATGTACAGAAATACAAATGACGAGAATTACAAAATAGTTAATTTAGGTCATAAGGCCAGCTGGAGTTCATTTCTAGAGGGATAAATCGAAAAGCAGAGAAGTTATGATAAATGTACAGAATCTTGGATAGACTACCATTATGGCACTGTGAATAATTATGGCCTTCACTGCACAAAAAGAATGCAGATGCTTTGGAAATTATGCAAAAAAGATTTGACCAATGTAAGAGTAAAACTGAAAGATTTAATCCTTCCTGATAGCTTTAAACAAGCTGTTTTGCCAACATTGTGTTTTTAGTTCAAATTTCCAGCACATGCAATTTTAAAAAAAAAATTTCATTAAGCAGGCTGGAGTTCTTTTCCCTAGGAAACACGTCGAGGTAAACTGATGAATGCTTGAAGATTTTGAAAGGGGTGGACAGAAAGTTAAGTTTCCATTTGCAGGCAAGTCCAAAACTTGGGGCATAAATATAACAGTCACTAATAATTCCAAGAGGGCCTAAACTATATTCAACAATGATCTGAAAGAATCTATTTTAAAAAGAACTACAAAATGTTTTGAGCCTTATTTTGTTTGTGGCACAAAACTCTATCCCAAGTACTGTAAATAAACCAATTTTCTCTGATCCACTCAGTTCCAATGTAAAGGGAGTAGCTATCAATGCTGCACCCCTTTTCATAACAACATGAATTATAGATTCTAGAATTTGCAATTTTCACTGTAAACGACTTCTCCCAAATATAATCTTACAACAATATTTCCACTAATGCAATCAACATGATAGATACTAAGAAAGTAATTCACAAGCATATGTAGATTAAAATGTGTGATTTGACTGATTACGTACAATTAGAATGTCATGAAAAATATTTCTATTCCAGCTTCTGAAAGGATGTGCTTGTAACCTGTCTCGATTTGTGTGAAAACAAAGAAATCAAAATAATCATTCATTACTTTTTACGTCCTTGTATTTTTTATTTTAACTGGTTCTAACTCAGCATGTGTCAGATTTGGGTGTGAAATACCAACTGCCAGTGGAATGTTTAGGTATCGGTGTGGTGTGACATTGAAACAAAGTGCATTTGGTAATGGTAGGATTTTGGAACTGCCCTCCAATAATATTACAAATGGACATAAAAAAGAATGCTGGTTAGTTGGCGTCTTTGAACCTGATCCAATGAGCCAAGTACCATCTAGATCTGAGTTATCAGCTGGTTCGGACTTGTTATCTAAATAAAAGTTAAAATACGAGTTTGAATGCAAGTTCTATAACTTGGTATGCAAGAACAACAAGAAATATGCCCCCCCCCCCCCCCCCCCAAAGGCCAACAATGTCTCCCTGCAGCCCCCCCCCCCCCCCCCAAAGGCCAACAATGTCTCCCTGCAGCCCCCCCCCCCCCCCCCCCCAAAGGCCAACAATGGCTCCCTGCAGCCCCCCCCCCCCCCCCCCCCAAAGGCCAACAATGTCTCCCTGCAGGGAGGATTGATGCACCAATGTCATGCAAACACCATCCCTCCAATATTTCCTGCCAAATCAGACAGAATCCTGATTGGAATGTATAACTGACTAGTTGACAATCCTTGAGTTCCTCACACTATTGAAACATCACCATCTATAAAAAACGTCCATCACATTCTTAAGGTCAATGAGAATGAGCAACAAAGATAAATTAATATGCTACCACATGCAAAAGCAAAACAAGCAAACTGGGACAACAGGAATACTAATTCAACATATTATGCTTGGAGACAAGAAAGAGGGAAATAACAGAAAGAAAATGATGAACACACTTCAGTCCTAATCATTATTTCAATTGATCTTAAAGTTCGAATCTCAAACCTTGAAGAACAAAGTATTAAATTTTATTTGTGATGATCTCCAAGGCCAGATAACTCATTAGGCTGGGTTATCCATACAAGAAGGTTGCAAGGACACATCAAGGGGAGATGCTAACCTTGGAGCTACATTGCAGCCTAACGTCACTTCCATACAAGGATGATAAAGGTAAATGATATGGATTCTCAGATTTCACTCTGGTTGCATGCACCACAGTGAATTTACTGAGGACATCGACAAGAGCTGAGTGAATGAATACCTACTCGACACATTGAACAACCTAGACTTGCCAATTTAGGGAGAGATTTTAATTATCACGTGTTCAATTCATAGTATTTAATGCAGGCAGGCATCAGGAAAAACATGGCAAATGAATGTTTTAACCATGATGATACCTGCTTTCCACTAGACAAAGCAAGTTAAAATCACTTCCATCAGTCAATAACATGGAATTCCAGACACTGCAAGCCCACTAATACTACAGCTGTGTTGTGTTGTCTGTAGTATAAATAGGCAGATTATTAAGTCACTTTGGGTCTTAACACTGGTGTCACATGCATATAAAGCAGAAACAACTTGGCACTGTTGATGAACTAAGCTAGTGTAAATATTTCATCTTGCTTTATTCTAGGGAGGAACTGCAAATCTCATTTCAAAGTACTTTTCACTTCACAGAAGCAAATACATTCTGTATTAGTTTGAGTTTAGAACTGTTTTCTCCAAGCTCTGAATTACAAATAATAACTCAAAATCTAAAAGCAACTGATGCATTGTCTTCACACAATTTTGTTTAATTTGTCGCATTCTACACGAACTGGAATCCTGCTTTCTAAAAATCAAATACAGGAAGTCCCTGGGTTACGAACGAGTTCCGTTTTTGAGACTGTTCGTAACCCGATTTTGTATGCAACTTGGAACAGTGTCCGCGCATGCGCACTTGGGCCAGGGATCGTGGCCGCACATACGCACTTGACCCGGTGTTCCCCGGCCACATATGCGCACTTGGCCCGGGGTTGGGCCAAAGAAGGTGTACCGCCGCTGTGGTAGGATCGGGGGCCGGGCCTGCTCACGAACCGACCATGAAGGTCGGTTCATAAGTACGGGCGTTCGTAAGTCGGGGACTTCCTCTAACTACCGATGCTGAAAATCTGAAATGAAAACAGGAAATGCTAGGAACACTCAGTAGGACAGGCAGGATCTATAGAAAGAGAATTCATGTTTCAGGTTAACTCAGTTTCTCTTTCATAGTTGCTGCTTGATCTGCTAAATGTTTCAGGCACTTTTAATTTTTATTCCCTTAATTCTAGTAATTTTTTTTTAAAGAAGAAGCTTCTCACGTTATTTTGTAATACATTGATTCAAGGACAAAGGCAGCACCAGAGAGTGAAAATGAAGAAAAATAGCAGAAATAATAATAAATGAACACAAGTTAAATAAGGCAAAACAGGTGGATGTAGAAGCAGAATATTAAGGCACATGGCAGTGACGTTGGGCAGAGCTCCTCACCTTAAGTTATAGACACCCTTACTAATATACAAATAAAAGTCCTAATGGGTAATATCTACCCCAATGTTTCCACATTTTAGGATTTGTCTCTATGTTCAGTTTCCAAATAGATTAATCTGTTCAGCCCATTTAGATTTCCTCAGTCAATTTAGTGTAGTTCACTGCATGCAGCACACAAAACATTTAAGTGTCTCATATTCGTTCTTGTTTTTAAATCTTTCCTGCTCTGAAAATGTAAATCACAAATCTTAAAATATAATCTTAGATAAATGCAATCTTCTATTCACAACAATTATACAGATTGAGTGAAGAGACTGAGTCTATTCTCTTTCCAGCATAGAAGACTCATGAGAGTCTAAAATCAATGAGGATTTACCATTCTTATACTACCTCAATGCACTGTTTGTACTACCTCCATGCACTGTTGTAATGAATTGATCTGTATGAGTGGTATGCAAGACAAGTTTTTCACTATACCTCGGTACATGACAATAATGGAAAATTTACCATTTGGTCATTCTGCATAAAAGTCCTCAATGTATTCTGTACTAACTCAATGCACCTACACTGTGTAATGAATTGATCTGTATGATCGGTATGCAGGACAAGTTTTTCCACTGTATCTCGGTACAAGTGACAATAATAAACCAATACCAAAGTCTGCTCAAGTTTGTAAATGATTTTGTCCATCAGCTCAACAAAAATGATCAGATCACTGTACATATACTTCAATATTTAAGAATCAATGCAAAATCATTAAACCTAATTCATTAATTTCTATTTTAGAGTATGGCAAAAATAAAACAACTTATGCCTGAACTCACCGACGTTAGGAAAGAAGGAATCAGTGGATCGGTGGCGTATCATTGCCTGCATTTGTCGCTGCTGTTGCTGCTCCTGCCTTTCTTGCTCCAGAAGGTCCTGTAACAGGAGGGGTTGCTCTTCCAAAAGGAGCGGCCTCTCCCGCTGACCCTGAGAACCCATTGCCTGAGGAAGCATGATTTGCTGTGTGTTGGACTGATTACTAGGTCCCGGCTGATTGGTTAGTGCCACATTTTGACTCGGAGTTTGCCCTGCTGCATAATTCTGGCTGGGTGGTTGAACTTGAAAAAAGGTCTGATTTCCTGAAGGGCCTTGCGAGAAACTACGTTTTAACCTTTGCCCTATTTGCATATTTGGATTAATTGGGTTCTCAGTCATCTGTCCTGGAGAAACTGCCATTTTGGGTGACTGTGGGACACCTGTTTCTGGATGTGGCTGGGGTGATGGCACAACATTGGAAGGTGAGCTCAATGATGCAAGTCCAGAATTAGTTGGCTTCTCAGTTAACAGATTTGAAAGGACCGGAGTAGAACCAGTCAGATTACATGAACTGCTTCCTAGGGAAATAGAAGTTTGGGTAGAAGACTGAGAGTCACTGAAACTTGGGCTAGCCCCCGTTAATTCTTGGTTACCATCAGCTCTTTCTTCCTTTGCGATTTCCAGTTCTCCGCCAATACAAGAGTCAGAAGTGGGAGCACTATCTGTTACTGTATCTTTTGCCTCAGACTCAGCTGTACTCACACCATAAGGAGCATCATGATTTCCATCACCAGTAACAGTTTCTGATTTTATAGAACCCTTTGATTCATTAGGACTACTATCAGTGGATCCTTCGCATGGCAATGCAGCAGCTTCTTTTTCAGGGAAACTACCCGGTTGTTCTCCTGCTTTGGCTTCCTGGTCACCTTTCTTTTCTTCTTCAGTCTTATGTTCATCCAGTTTAACATCTATTGGATCATTCAGCTCCAATTCTTCATTAAACATATCCTTCTTGTCACCCAGATCAAGCTCAGGGTCTGTGTAAGCAATAAGGTCAAACTCCCCTGATTTTAACAGATCATCCAAATGTGGGTCATTTGTTTCTATATTGTCTAAATTATCTAAATCAGGATCACCTTTTCCATCTACTGGATCCAAATTTAAATTTTCCAAATCTTCATCATCCAAGTCTTTAACTTCAAGATCTCTCACTCCATCAAGGTCCTTAACATCAAGATCTTTCACTGAAGGATCATCAGGATCAAGTTTCTCTACCATACCCTCTCCCTGTGCAGATGAACTGGCAGATAAGGAGACAGTTGATGAAAAAGCCTGACTTGCAGGAGGATTGCTTAAGGAACGGGAAAGGGGCACTACTGGATGGTTTATATGCATCTGCTGCTGTTGGTGTTGATTAAGCTGATCCACGTTATTACAATTTTCCATTTGATTACGTATACTCTGCTGGTTTGACATAGAGTCTAATGATTTTGGTCCTTGACTTGAAGTGAAGGCACCCTGTCCTGGCATAACTTCCCCAGGTCTTTGCTGCTGGATGGTTGGATCCAAGCCACTAGCTGATGGGAAAGGAAGCCGTGGCCCACTTTCTGGCATTCTGTGCCGAAGTTCAATGAATGGTTGACCCAAAATATTGTGCTGCTGCATTTGCATACCCTGAGGAGGAAAATGTTGAGGAATAATCACTCCATTGTTCACCTGTGGATTGTTTAAAGACCTGGTAAAGTCCACAGACAACGATCTCCTTAGGTGTTGTCGAAGACCTGGACCATGCATGTGCATCTGATGCTGTCCAAGAAAGTGTTCCTGACTTGCAAATGGTCTTTGTCCATTTCCTGCAAAAGAATACCTAGGACAAAGGAAGAGATTTAATATAAAACACCACTTCAGTCAGAATACCCTAAAATAGCTGAGAGTACATTACAGTTTGTATCTGTGAATTTACTTGAGACAAATAACTGCTACTAAGGTACCAATATTGTAGGGATAACAGCACAGTACTTATCTGCAATCATATGTAATGAAATTGATCCAAATGTATCAAGCTCAAGATTATGAAATATTATGAAACATCCCATATGTCAACAGTAATTTCTGAAATAATTCAGATCAAGTGGATTTACAAAATTCTATATTAATGCACAATAGTTGGTTTATGGGAATTAACTGATATGCAATCAAAATAGCTTCTGATTAATCTAATTTCCTGAATAAAAATAAAATTAATTGATCTCAACCTTGTTAGGGGAGAAAGCCTCCATCATTAAGGACCCTCACTATCCGGTACATGCCCTCTTCTCATTACTGCCATCAAGGAGGTGGTACAGGAGCTTGAAGACCCACACTTAATGATTCTGGAACAGCTTCTTCCTCTCTGCCATCAGATTTTTGAATGATCCACGAACACTACCTCATTATTCCTTTTTGCACTATTTATTTTTGTAATTTATAGATTTTTATGTCTTGCACTGTACTACTGCCAATAAACAACAAACTTCACAACATACGTCAGCGATAATAAATCTGATTCTCAAATACCTTGGACCTTGGGGTCTCATGACCATCCTTGTGGCATCTCCAGAAAATTGAGGTCTGTTAAATTGACCTTCAGTTAAAAAACGTCGCCTTGGTTCATTTGTAAAAGGGTCTGAAAATCTTTGGCCAGCTTGAGATGCAAGTGGAATTCTCACAATGCCAGGGTAAGGTGGAGGTGGCCTTCCAAATAATTCATTGTGACTTTTTAGATCCTCCTGTGGCCAGTGCCTAAGTGGTGTCGCTGCAGATGTCATTGCTTGGTCCTGCAGGCCCTTTTCCTGTCGAACTGCATTCTTCTGCTGTTGCTGTCGGAGAATCAGTTCCCGTAATCTCAGTCTCTGTAACAAATTATAATGGTCCTTACTCACAATCACTAAGACAATGTTTTAATTCTTCTTTGACTAAGAACAAATATATAACTTGTGGTCAGAGCCCACAAAGTTATTACAAATTACGCTGAACAGTTCATGCAAAGATATGTAATGAATAAATTCACCTTCATGTTGAGAACTGAATTTTAAGGTCACACATGGCCTAGATGTTCCAAATCAAATTAGCATTAAATTTCTTTTTATTAGGGGTTTCAAAGCAACATAACTATAAGACCAAGGTAAACATATCCCAAGAGATTTCCCAAAACAGTATGATCTGTATGGTTTCTAGGAGTATCGAAACCAATGGTAACCATATGGGAGTATTAAGGCACAAGAAATTCCATTTTCATGAAGCATATTCTAAGTACTTTTTCATTAATTGCTGATTTAACTTTCTACTTGACTTTCTGGCTACAAAATACAGGATTCCATGTAACACCTCTCAGAAGAAAATACTGCATAGAGAAAAATTATTTTCCTGTATCTTCACAAATAGTTATGACTTTTTCAGGTTCATAAAGATTGCTAAGTACAACTGCAACAACTGCACTGTCACTGACAAACATGTAGGTGATTAATTCTTGCTTGGAAAGGTAACCACATTTTCAAATCATGGTCCTATTGCAGAAAGCACTAGTATACTCTATTGGTCTAACTGTATTTGTATTATTTGGAATTGTTTCCAAATTACGTGAATTCACTGCCATTTGTTCTGGTTGAAGTGCAATTAGTCTGTCTAATCAGTAATTTTGTGTTTTAAGTGGCATCTTTCCCCATTAGTGTTTCTGTTTTCAAAAGTTCTTGTAACACAAAATGCCAAATCAGGCGGATGGCCTTTCTTGGTCCAACACCATTTCATGCCATATGGTAACCTAGTAGGTTCCAAAAATTGAGACCCACTGAATCGAAAGATCACAGTAATTAAATGGAAAAAAAACTTATTTTGGTTTTCTTCTATTTTAGCTGCATTCTCCACACAAATTGAAGTATTTGTAACTACATTTTATTAATATGTCATCTCTAAAGAATTATCCACCAACTCAAACCAAATCAAAATAAGGTGTCCTTTTTACCTGTCTTTGTTTCTCTTCAGTGTCCATGTGACCTGTGCTTGTGTTATTTTGAGTTTCAGATGTCAACACTGATTGGGCTTGATCTTGTGTTGGAGGCACACTATGAAACTGCTGAACATGTGAAGTTATGGGCGACTCTGTGGAACTGTTGAAATTCAGACTATCCGATGGAGCTCCTTGTTGGTCACTAACATCATGATTAAGTCTCCCCTGCACAAACGTGTCATTGGTTTGAGGTCTTGGGGTCCTCGGTGGTTGATCATATGGGTCATGCACCATATGTCCAAATGTATCTCCAGTCGGCCTCAGTGATGGTGGATGGGGTGAAAACGGGTCATCAGACATTCCAGCTTGTCTGGAATTTTGAGGAGTTCGACCACGTGGATCAGTGGGTCGTACAAATGTATCTTGCATATTTGGGGCTCTGTTATTTTGTGGTTGCAAGAATAGATCCTGATTTGCCAACAAATTTGGTCTCGTCAATGCTTGCCGGTCAAATGACTCTGTAGTAATAGGTCTGGGAGACTGTGGAGGTTGTGAAAAGGCATCAGTAACAACGGGTCTTGGGGTTGCAGGAGGTTGTGCATATGGATCAGAATATCGCTGACCAATTGGTGATTGTACAAAACGATCTCCAGCTCCGGGTCTCGGAGTTCCAGGTGGTTGGGAATATGGATCTGCTTGCTGTGGAGGTGGTCTTGGAGTATGTGGTTGCTGTGCATATGGATCAACCGGAGCTGGCCTTGGGGTTAAAGGTGGCTGTGAATAAGGATCAGTTGCAGGTCGAGGGGTTCCAGGGGGCTGTGCAAAAGGATCAGCTGTGGGACGAGGTGTTCCAGGGGGCTGTGCGTATGGATCAGTTGCAGGACGAGGAGTTCCAGGGGGCTGTGCATAAGGATCCTGAGGAGAACATCTCGACCTTGATCCTGGCTGAACAAACATATCCCCCTGGGTCTGCCGGGGAAGTCTCTGACCATGTGGATATGGCTCAGGACGAGGTGTATGTGGTTGCTGTGCATATGGATCCACTGCCTGAGACTGAGGCTGCACTGGGTTCTGTGGAAAGTTATCCATAGGTCTAGGGGTCAATACAGTTTTTTCAAACGGATCTACAGGAATGCGTCTTGTAGTTAGAGGCACAGATGCGTAAGGATCCTGTGGTGACTGAAGTGGTAGCATCGGTGTCTTAAACAAGTTACCACCTCCACCTTCTTTACCTGCTGGACCTGATGCTAGTTGTGATCGTGCATAAAGATCATGAGGTGCCATTCGGTTATGTGGCATCTGAATTCTAGGAAACACATCAGGCCTGAGTACAGGTTTAGCAAAAGGATCAGTTGAAATTGGTACATTGCCTAAGGAATCAGGGTTCATTGGTGGTCTTGGCAATCCTAATGGCTTTGAAAAATGATCTGTTGATACGGTCATGGCAGGTCTAGGTGTATCAGGTGCTTTTGCATAAGGATCATTGCTGGCTGGTGCTGGTGAACCAAAAGACTCATTAACTAATGAAGATCTACTTTTCTCGATCTGTTCAGTAGCTGGGGATGGTCTGGAAACACCTTGAGGAACAGCACAAGAATCTAAAGAGGACACTGAATTTCTCCGAGCAACTGGTGGTGGTCTTGGTGTTCCAACCATTTTTGCATATGGATCCCAAGGAGATGATGGCCTGGATCCATTTGCAGTTGAAGAAAACATCTGTGCTGACTGTGGCTGTGAAGTCTGAGGTTGTGTAAATGAGTCCTGTACAGGGGTCCTGGTTGGGGTTGGAGGAGGAGCCTGAGGTCTTAAGAAGACATCGTCTGATGATATTGATGCAGAAGTGCCAGGCACCTGAGGTCTTGTAAACCCTTCTTTGGGCAACTGTTGCAGCGGAGACAAGTGTCCATTGTCCTGTTCACCTACTTTAGGACTGTTGGAATCATCCCCGCCAGTTGATTGCTGGGTGCCAAACTGTTGCTGTTGTTGCTGCTGTTCATGTTTCACTTGTTCCAGTTTCTGTGTCGCTTCAATCTTGGCTTGCTGCTTACTCTTCTGGCGCATTTGCTGTTTTGGTATAATATGAAACATAAACTGATAAATTGAATGATGTTTGACTAATGTGGAATTGAAATAGAAACTTTAAAATTGCATAAAAAGCTATTTCTTAACATTTATGGATGAGTTTTGCTGAAGAGGATGCAGAGAAGTTTCACCAGGATGTTGTCTGGATTGAAGAACTTTAGTTATAAGGAGAGATCGAATAGCCTGGGCGTGTTTTCTCTGGAGTAAAGGAGGCTGAGGGGTGACCTGATAGAAGTATATAAAATTATGAGAAGCATAGATAGGGTAGATAGTCAGAATCTTTCTCCTATGGTAGGGGTATCAAAAACAAGATGGCATAGATTTAAAAGGAAGGAGTTTTAAAGAGGATCCAAAAGGAGTTTTTTTTTAAACACAGACAATGGATGCTATCTGGCAACCATTGCCAGAGGTGCTGGAGGAATCAGGTAAAAATCACTATGTATAGGATGCATAGGATACAGACTTAATGCAAATAGATTCAGCATAGATGGGCAAAACCATCAGTACGGACACGGTGGACCGAAAGGACCATTTCTGTGCTCTCTGTTAAGAACATTAGAATGTCTAAGAAATTTAAACACAGAAGTGTTGAAAGCTAAAGGCTAGAAATCCCACATACTGTACATATTTGTTGCACAATTGGCAACTCAAGCAGCTTTTTCTAACTTCATATGCTTTCATGTTTTATTATAACAAGTTCCTTATGACCCTTTACACCAAAACATAATCATACATTTTAAACCTAATATCTAATCAATAATTACTCTGTTTAATTACATGCACACCTGTTCCACTTATTGTTTAAAGTCTGCAGTAAATCCAATGCCATTTTTCAAAGCTATCATAGACAAAGTAGAAAAACAATTATATCAGATTTCAAATAGCTTTTAAGCAGGTTTCACCAGCAAGAGATAAGCCAGCAAAGGAATTTAGTCCTGAAAATACCTGTGTGGTTCAGAAAGCGAAACAGAGATCTCATGAATTCGTCTTTAAGGGAGCCTATTAATATTTTACTGACAGCAAAAGAAAACATGTGAAACAATCTATCCAATTGTGCTTCTATTAAAAAGGATTTAAATCATTTCTAAGTTTACCACCTGGTAATATGCAATTTAAGTTATTTTTTGAAGTTTGAAAAGTACAAGGATAAAAGTAACTGTGAAAGTAAATATTATCTAGTAGGAGATTCTATCAAAATATTGGCTCAAGAGTCAGAATATAGAGCCATGCAGCCAGAAACAGGCTTTGGGCCAGTGAGCCAACACCAACCATCAAGTGCCCATTCACACTTTCAAATTTTCTCTTACATTCCCAACAACCCCAACTGGTTTCCACCCATTCTTCTGCCATTCACCTATAACCTACCAATCAGCACCTTTCTGGCATGTGGGAGGAAACAGGGAACCTACAAAGTCACAAGGAGAATGTGCAGACTTTGCACAGACAGTGCCAAGGTTAAGATTGAACTCAGAATCAAAGCCAGAGCTATGAGGCAGCAGACCAAATCCCATTTGTTGATTTAAAACAAAACATTTGTTTCAGATTTAACTTTACTACGTATCTACCAGACTGACATCCATCTGACAAACTTTGTAAAGTTCAGCTCACCCAAAACTTTGTTATCGTATATGGAGTCACATCACCCACTATCTTTTTTTCTTCCTGGTCTTCATTAGCTCACAACCCTTCAAAACCTCCAATTTAACTTTTTATGTTAGAAATAAGTCCCTCCAATGCCTCTTATCTTCTTCCCAACACTGGAATTTCCTTAACATTTCCAATTCTCTCCTCTCCTCTAGCTTAAAATCCATTTTCTTTAACATGGTTACTATAGAGCACTTGGGGATGTTTCTCCATGGAAAAGGTACTTTGCAAATAGACATTGTTGTTAGTATTCAGTTGCCTACCATTCAAATCAATTGATGGATTCCTGCGTTGATTTATTAGCAGGTTGACAGTTTCCACAATATAAAATTTATTGTCCAATTCTCCCCACTATTTATCCCATGCTGTTCTGCTGTTCTATCACATCTTAAGTTGCATGTGATTGTGAAATAATTTATAGAGTTTTTGTATAATTTCACGTTTCCATTAAAATCATTTGAAATATTTTGGGAATCTCCAGAATATTATAAGATCAACAAAAACTAGTCTGATTTTAACAATCCTGGCTATAAAATATTCAGGAGTGCTGCTGGAAGGAGGAGGTATAGCAGTTATTAATCAAGAAAGTCTACTACAATATACGAATTCATGGCTAATTATCAGATTCATAGAAGTGTGAATGCATTTACTAAGTTAAAAAGTAGAAAACTCTGTTTACTACATGCTGCAAGAGAAAAGTAAAGAGGAAGAAATAGGTAGACAACATTGCAGAAACATTAGTGTTACAAACAACAGAATCACTTTAATTACCCAAGATTTGATAAGAAAAAAGATATGATGAAGGAAAAAGACCAGTGAGTCTTAACTTCAGTGGTGGGCAAATTACTGGAGAAGATTCTTAGAGACAGGATTTATGGGCATTTGGAGAAGCATAGGCTGATTAGGGACAGTCAGCATGGTTTTGTGAGGGGCAGGTCGTGCCTCAGGAGCCTGATTGAATTTCTCTTTGAGGATATGACAAAGCACATTGATGAAGGTGGAGCAGTGGATGTGGGGTACATGGATTTTTAGTAAGGTGGTTGATAAGGTTCCTCATGGAAGGCTCATTCAGAAAGTCAGGAGGCATGGGATTCAGGGAAACTTGGCTGTGTGGATTCAGAATTGGCTCACCCATAGAAGACAGAGGGTGGTGGTAGATGGAGCATATTATACCTGGAGGTTGGTGGCCAGTGGTGTTCCACAGGGATCTGTTCTGGGACCCCTGCTCTTTGTGATTTTTATAAATGACATGAGGATGTGGAAGTGTGGGTTAGTAAGTTTGCTGATGATATAAAGGTTGGTGGTGTTGTGGACAGTGTAGAAGGTTGCTGCAGATTACAACAGGATATTGATAGAATGCAGAGCTGGGCTGAGAAGTGGCAGATGGAGTTCAACCTGGATAAGTGTGAAGTGATACACTTTGGGAGATTGAATTTGAAGGCAGAATACAAGGTTAATGGCAGGTCTCTTAACAGTGTGGAGGAACAGAGGGATCTTGGGGTCCACGTCCATAGATCCCTCAAGGTTGCTACGCAGGTCGATAGGGTTGATAAGAAGGCATATGGTGTGTTGTCCTTCATTAATCAGGGTATTGACTTCAAGAGCCGTGAGGTGATGTTGCAGCTCTATAGAACTCTGGTTAGGCCACACTTGGAGTATTGTGTTCAGTTGTGGTCACCTCATTATAGGAAGGATGTAGACGCTTTAGAGAGGCTGCAGAGGAGATTTACAAGAATGCTGCCCGGATTGGAGAGCATGTCTTATGAGGATAGTTTGGGAGAGCTACGGCTTTTCTCTTTGGAGAAGAGGAGGATGAGAGGTTGACTTGATAGAGGTGTACAAGATGATAAGAAGTATAGATCCAGTGGACAGCTGGAGATTTTTTCCTAGGACGACAACGGCTAACACGAGGGGGCATGATTTTAACGTGATTGGAGGAAGGTATAAGGGGGACGTCAGGGGTAAGTTTTTTTTAAGAGAGTGGTGGGTGTGTGGAACGCACTGCCGGCAGAGGTTGTGGGGGCAGATACATTAGGGACATATAAGAGACTCTTGGATCGATACATCAATAATACAGAAATGGGGGGCCATGTGGGAGGGGTTAGATAGATCTTAGAGCAGGATAAAATGTCAGCACAACATTGTGGGCTGAAGGGCCTAACCGTGCTGTAATGCTCTATGTTCTATGCGCCTGTGATGCTGCTGCAAGTGATCTTCTGATTGTATTGTGCGGACATGTACTTGCGCATATGACAATAAACTCAACTTTGAACTTAGACTGGTTCTCCTCATCTAAATCCTATTTGCCCTAAGCCAATTTGTATAAAGCTTATTTTCAGACACAGCATTTCTGATTTTTGGAGGCAGGATACCTCCTTCCTCACTAACATACTTATCTATCTTCCTCTGTAAAAACACTGGATATATCTTTTTTATTTATTTAAGGTCAGAAGAAATTGTTTTCTTTCTAATAAAATGGAAGACGTTTATGGATCCAATTTTATGATAAGTTAGAAACAAACAGTTGGTTAGTTAACATCAATGCAGAACAGTTTATGCCATGAAATTCTAGGGCTGTTCTCAATGATACTTCCTGGCTAACTATAAGATGTAAATTAATTTGGTCAAGGAAAGTATCCCCTAAAACACTCCCATAACACTTGGTGCTTCATCTCAAAGTCTGGATGAAACTTAATACAAGATCAAAACTCTGGAATCTGAATCTTCTAATTAATATTCTAATTAATTACCATCATCCAAGGCTGTATAAGCTAGGTTAATATGGGTCTTTAAAAGGAAAAAAAGTTCACCATATGCACTGAAATTCTATGCATCATTTAACCATAGTTTATGGACAGTTAAGAAGATACTACAGAATTGAGTTTGACAAATCATCATTAGGAATTCATAAGAATACGATTACCTGTCTAAGCTTCCATTCCTGCTCATGTTCTGATTCCTTTTGCTTCATTTGATCCTTAAATGGCAGGTCAATATCAGGGCGAGATACAGAATCAATGCATTCCTGTTGTTGTCTTCTCAAAGATTCACTGGTCATTTGAACCTTGTTTATACGAAGTGCTGCCCGATTGTCTCTTGCTTTTTGCTGCAAAGTGTATTATTAATAATTGGAGAATAATTTGTATTATTAATAATTTGAGAATGCAATTTTGTTTGAGGTCACTTGGCAACAAACAGAAATCCTGTTAAAAGATTTCAGACCTCTGAAGACCAGAAGCCGGTTTTATTTCCCCAACAAGCCCTACAATTTGTAAAACATATTTTTATAGTTATGCAGAGGGCTAATCACTACATGGTTTTTTTTTTAAAAAACCTACAATGGTGAAAGCAGAAAATACACATTTAAAGGTGGCTGGGACTGTGTTGCTTTCAAAGAACAGGTACAGGTTCAATTATAAACTTATTTTCCTTTCCAATGAAGGGCTGGCAGTCACTTGTTGTTGTTATTTGTCCAATTCAAACATGTGCAATGGAATGAAACACTGAGAGCCAACATTTTCTCTGGTCTAAAATCTAACCACTGGCTCCTCCCAAATGACGTGGTAACATTAATCTGCAGAGAGACCATTGCACAGAATCTTATGTCCATTTTCTGCCTTTTGTTTGTTGAACACACTATATCATATTTGTGTGTGACTAAAGCCAATAAATTTATACATAGGGCAGGGATGGAAGATAACAGGCAAGGACAAATATGCATTTATTTGCCATTTTGAAAGAGGACTTTAGAAGACAACCCATGGAAAATTAAAAATATGATGCCATAAGCTTCTGTGGAACACGACCTAAAATTAACCTTGTGAAGCAGATTTAATGTCACTTGGTAAAAGGAGAAAATTTACAAAACATTTCCCCACAATACACCACCAGGCATACTAATTTATGTCATTGAGACAGTGTGATTTTTCTTTAAGCATTTCCTTAAAAAACTAACACCTGAGTGCTTAAGATCATATTAAGATTGTGGACATAATGAGGGATGTGCAGCAAACAATTGCCCAGGACTAATATCTCAACAAAGCATTCTCAATTTTGATTAGTTGCCCTTATGTTGAGATCGTAATCGAACTTTACCTGTGAAACTCTGAAACGCTTTACTTTTACATGGAAGATAAAATATAAATTTGTTCAAAGCAGTTGCACAATATTTAAAACATTATCACCCCTGTAAACATGAAAATTTCTCCCAAAGCCCGTTCTCAGACCATCCAGCTTTAAAATACTCAAAATCTCTGACTTGTATTGCAATTGCTCACAATCTAAATACATAGTATTGAAACTTTTTCAGCATAATACAGTAGAAAAAATTAAAGTGACTCAGTTCTTTCAACTTTACATCATTGAAATCATCTGAGAAAGTTAAAAGTTCAAGAACTAATCAGTAATGCACTGATGGAAACTCCCATCATTAATCAAATAGTGAAATTAAACAAATCAGTGGGTTTTCTTCTGCACGTAATCACAATTTTCAGTATATGAAATCATGCACAATAAATAATGCCTACCACATAAGGGCCTCTCTCTTGAGAGCTTGCCTTCCTCCACAGTTTAGCAATTTGTTTAACTCTGGTAGACCAATCTGAAACAAAAAGAGATTGTCCAAATTAGGGGCTGAAAATACTTGGTAAGCAATATTAGTTCCTGAAACATGAGTTTGCACAAAATAAATACCAAAAAAAACTATTAAAGCTATTGAGCTCCAGCCAAATGCAGCTCTCCAATAGCTTAAACTGGATGTTTAAACTGTTTGAACTAGTTGGATATTTAAATCTCACTTAGACTGATAATTGATGATTCAGCATCTGCCAAATCTTACCTTGGATCACCTGCATAAATTCAGCTCTGCAATCTTATTAGGTACATTAGGGTGCTTACCAGAATGAATTTTGATGTAATACAATGCAAACAGTCAGATCAATTATTACATTTTCCAGCATACATTAATAATAATAATAATAATAATAATAATGAAATAAAATAAATTCACCTGGAACTGACATATAAAACTGAGAAGTATGCTTCAATGGCTGGCTAAGTCAGAGGCAATAATAAGAGCAAGCTTCCTATACTCTCGTAATAAGGATTTTCATATTAAGCTTGCATAAAATGCAGGAAATGAAACGTAAAACCCTGCAGATTCTGGAAAATCTGAAATAAAAACAGAATATACTGGAAGTACTCAGCAGGTTAGACAGCGTCTGTGGAGAAAGAAGCAGCATTAACACTTCAGGTCAATGACCTTTTATCAGAACTCTTGAAGTTCTGATGAAGAGGAGAGGGAGCAGAGGACATTTCTGAAGATGCTGCTGGGACTGGAAAATTGCAGCCAAAAGAGAAGAATGGGTAGGTTAGGGTTGTTTTCTTTACAGTAAAGGAGGCTAAGAAGAAATGCAATGGAAGTGCATAAAATGATGAAAGGCCTAGACAGAGTAATAGGAAGGACCCATTTCCCTTTGTGAAGGAGTGAAATACCATGGAACATAGATTTACAGCAATTGGTGGAAGGATCAAAGGGAAGATGAAAAGAACATATTTTTCACTCAGAGGGTGGTAGGGTCTGGAATTTCCCCCCTGAAAGGGTGGTAGAGGAAGAAACCCTCAAAACATTTAAGCTGTACTTGGATGCTTATTTGAAGAGCTGTGACCTGCCGAGCTATGGACTGAATGTTAGAAGGTGGGATCTAGCTGGAGAGTTCCTTTTTGATTTGCATGGACACAGAGCCAAATTGCCTCTGTCTGTGTTGTAAACTTGATATGACTGCATGAATGACTGGAAACGTTAACTCTGTTTCTCTCTGCAATTAATGCATAGCCCACTGAATTTATGGGACCACAAAAAAAAGATAGGGTGTCAGAAATGATTTTTCAATGGTACACAGCAGTTAATGCTGCTGCCAGTAAGCTCCAGCCCTTCAGATTTGATTCCTGACCTTGGGTGCTTTATGGAGTTTGCACGCTCCTGCTGTGACCACATGGGTTTATCCCAAATGCTCTGGTTTCTTCCCACATCCCAAAGATGTGCTGGTATGCTAACTGGCTAATGTAAATTGCCCCCAGTGTGGGGGTGGGTGGGGGAGGAAAATCGAGGGGGGGGGCGGGTTGATGGGCATGTGAAAGAGAAAAGGCTAGAGGAAGATAAAGTCAGTGTTTTCAGCACAGAAACAGGCCCTTTGTCCCACCAACTTCATGTTGAACCTTTTGCCCATCTACACTAATCCCATTTGCCCACATTAGATCCTTATCCTTTTACATGCCTTGCCTTTTCAAGTGCCTGCCTAAATGGTGCTTAAACATATCATTGTATCTGATTCCACCAGCTCCTCTGGCAGCAAGTTCCAGATATCAATGCATCTCTGCGTAAAACAAAAACTTTCCCCTAAAATTCCCTTTAGATCTCCTTCCTCTTACCTTAAATCTATGCCCTCTTGTTCTTGTTACCCCTAACGTGGGGAAAAGATGCTGATTATCTACCCTATCTATGCCTCTCATAATTTTATATTCCTCATTCGTGTCACCACTCAGCATCCCTTGCTCCAGGGAAAACAAACCCAGCCTATCCAACTACGCTCCATAACTAAATGTTCCAATTCCAATCCATGCAGCATCCTGGTGAATCTCCTCTGCACTCTCTCCAGCACAACCACGTGCGCTGCCTTTCGTGGGGTGAGCAGAACTGCTGTCTAATTCATGCTTTGTAAACTTACAACATCACAACTTTTATATTCTATGCTCTTACCTACTAAGGCAAGCATGCCACTTGTTTTTTTCACCACCGTCTCCCTACGCTGCCACTTTCAGAGAACTATGGACTTGAGCTCCAAGGCCCCTCCGTTCATCAACGTTCCTTAGCGCCCTATCATTTACTGTACCTAACGTACCCCTATGTGACTTCCCAAAATGCTTTACCTTACACTTGTCAGGATTAAGTTCCATCTGATCTAAATCCCACTGTAGCCTTAGACAAACTCCCTCGCTATCCACAATCACCAATTTTCATGTCACCGTGGGCAAATGAGACTGATTGGTGGGCGCTAAGAGACAGCATAGATTCAACAGGTTGATGGCTGCATGTCTTCGAAAATACGAGGTGGGAAAATAGTCCAAGGGTTTGCTGAAATGAAAATCCTGGCAAAGAAACTGCCATATTTATTTCAAGATGCTGATCTGGAGGGTTACAATTGATAACACCATGTCAAGTGAGGAAAACTGATTGGGAGGTTTAATAGAGAAAGTAGACCATTTCTTCTATAACATCAATCCAGAATGGGCAAAATGTTTATTCATGGCATATTCATGGGTTCTTTAAGGCGAGAGGGAGATCAGGTAGATGTTATGGTTGATATTGGACATGCAAATCCAAGGAATTCAAATCATTTCAAATACTTATTCTCCAGCACATCACCACCTCCCCAAACCAAAAAATGTTCAGTTTATCTATACCAAAATACCACAATGAAAAAGTTATACATTAAGTGGCTTACGAATAATTTTTTTAAGCAAGTTAAAAATTTTTGAGTAAACTATCCAAGTTATACTAAGATATAGACTGGTAGATTCTTTTAGTTGATTGAACAGAGAACACTACAGCACAGTACAGGCCATTCTGCCCATGATGTTGTGCCAACATTTTATCCTGCTCTGAGATCCACTTAACCATTCCCTCCCTCATAGCCCTCCATTTTTATCATTCATGTGCCTATGTAAGAGTTTCTTTGATGTCCCTAATGTATCTGCCTCCACCACTTCTGCCGGAAGTGCGTTCCACACACCCACCACTCTGTGTAAAAAAAAACTTACCTCTGACATCCCCTCTATACCTTTCTCCAATCACCTTAAAATTATACCCCCACGTTAGCCACCTTTGCCCTGGGAAAAAGTCTCTGTCCACTCGATCTATGCCTCTTATCATCTTGTACACCTCTATCAAGTCACCTCTCATCCTTCTTCGCTCCAAAGAGAAAAGCCCAAGCTCACTCAACCTATCCTCATAAGACATGTTCTCCAATCCTCCTTAACACACGTCCTCCTATTGACGTGGACTACAAGATCCCTGTTCCTCCATACTGCTAAGAGTCCTGCTATTAACCTGTATTCTGCCTTCAAATTCTTCCATCGTCTTCCAAGGTATCACTTCACACTTTTCCGGGTTGAACTCCATCTGCCACTTCTCAACCCAGCTCTGCATCCTGTCAATGTCCTGTTGTAACCTACAGCAACCTTCTACACAATCCACACCACCACCAATCTTCTCGTCATCTGCAAACTCACTAACCCACCCTTCCACATCCTCATCCAAGTCATTTATAAAAATCACAAAGAGCAGGGGTCCCAGACGGATCCCTGCGGAACACCACTGGTCACTGACCTCCAGGCAGAATACGCTCCATCTACAACCACCCTCTGTCTTCTATGAGCCAGCCAATTCTGAATCCACACAGCGGTTTCCCTGGATCCCATGCCTCCTGACTTTCTGAATGAGCCTTCTATGAGGAACCTTATCAAACACCTTACTAAAATCCACGTACACTACATCCACTGCTCTACCTTCAATGTGCTTTGTCACATCCTCAAAGAATTCAATCAGGCTTGTGAGGCACAACCTGCCCCTCACAAATTCACGCTGACTGTCCCATATCAGCCTGTGCTTTTCCAAATGCTCTTAAATTCTGTCTCTAAGAATCTTCTCCAATAATTTGTCCACCACTGAAGTAAGAATCACTGGTCTGTAATTCCCAGGGTTATCGCTACTCCCTCTCTTGACCAAAGGAACGATATTTTCCACCCTCCAATTATCATTGGACTTACAATATTATTAAAAATAGAAACATGTTGAAATCTCCTCTACTGCAGGCAGTTAACTGCACAAAGATTGAGCCCTAATCTCCAGACAGTCTGCATAAGATTGATGATTGCAAACTATGCATTAAGAATAGTCTATTAACTGCTCATCTAAATGGGTCAGTTTGTACATCTTCACTGATTTGTTGCTAGCAGAATCAATGTCAACGAAGCATTTGAACGAGAGAGAAACCCGACCTAATTTTATAACCTGGATGTTTTACAGGAACTTCATTGCTGTGCCTTTTCTGGAATTATTCACTTTCATGTTTCCACCAGGAGAGTAGGCAAATGTATTCATCACACAAGAATGCAAGAAAATAGGAGGAGGAGGTCACCAGGCCCCCACAAGCCAATTCAATAGGATCATGGCTCAGCTATGCTGGCTTCAACTCCTTTTCTATGCCAGTTCCCCAAAACCCTCAATCCTTCACTCTTTCAAATATTTATCCATCTCCAGTTTAAATACCCAAGGGCAGAGAATTCCAGAGATTCACTACCCTCAGAAGAAATTTCTACACACTTGAACAGGGACCCAAATGGTCTAGCCTCTCTTGATAGGAGAAACTTCTCATCCCAGAAATTAATCTAGTGAATCTCCTTTGTACCACATCCAATGCTTTTTTTTAAGGGGACCAAAATTATGCATAGTATTCCAGATATGGCCTGTACAACTGTAACAAAACCTCCTTATTCGTAAACTCCAACCCCTTCACAATAAAGGCCAACATGCCATTTGCCTTTCTTAGCTACTTACTGGACCTGCCTGCTAACTTTCTGTGATTTATGCACTAGAACCCCTAGATCCCTCTGAACTTCAATACAATTTATTTGTAAATTTAGTGCTTTTGAAATTACAGCTCATCAGGTATATAAGCCTGGCAAGAACAAACGAGTAAAAATGGAAATTATTTTACAATAATAATTTCCACTATTATGGAATAACTACCACTATAATTCTAGAATATTTTAATAAATGTGCTTTGTAATTCCAATTTTTTGCTTTGTAATTCCAAAAAATTCCCCAGTCTGAAATGAGCAGTATTATCATTTAATTCAAAAACATACGGCTCTTTAGTCTCCAGTCACATTATTACTCCTCAAAAAAAAGATATTTTAATATCAGTCATGATATCCAGTCAAATTTGTGGAATCAATAATATAGATCATGCTCCTCTTTAGCCAGCAGTTCCAAAGAGAAATGCTGACAAAAGCAGGTCGTGGGTTAGCAAGCTCCTAACTTACATGCCTGAACATTGATGGGACATTTGACCTCGGCTTCAATGGTGGACTCAGCACTGAATCCAGGGGCAGAACAGTTCTGCAGAAGTGAAAAAGCTGAATATGCCTAGCTCCTCAGCTTTACATCAGACAAGGATGGCATATCTAGCTCGACCCGGTCATTTGAATAAGGGTTGCTGACCTAAGTAGAAAATGTAAGTGATTTCTTTCTTCACATAAAAAATATTAATATTAATTGTCAGTTAAATATTTTCAAGTGTTAGATAAGTCTCATTTTTAAAATAATTTATATGTATTTCAGGTGTTTTTAAATACCTCATTATCAGGTACATTTGAAAATGCCTGTGGAAAGGTCAGTGTGGCTTGGAGGTGGGCCTTAGGATCAACACCCATGATCTAGCCATCACTGGCAGACAGCTCAGCTTTGCAGGATGGATACAACAGTGAGAACTCCACCTCAACTGTTCGTGTAGGACTGGGAAATGTAATTACAGCTACAGGGATCAAGCAGGGGATGAAAACAAGGCAAAATTATGTTACACATCTTCTTGCCGAAAAAAATTCAGCTTCAAGATTAGAAGTCTGTGATTAATTGGTGAGGGAACTTTCTTACTAACCAGATATGTTCTGAAGATACCAACACACCTAATTACTTTAAGTACTACTAAACACCACAACAACTACTATCGCTTTTGGTATTCACCTTAAATTGTTCACTTTAATAAGTAAAATAGCAGTTCATTATAAAATATGAAGTACAATTTTTCCAACATCATTTAAATTTTATAGTGCCACTGTCATAAAATTGTCAAATGGAAATATTTGGAAAAATGCTTTCTTTGAATATATTAAGTATATATTGGAGGTGTATAAAATCATGAGGGGCACAGAAAGGTTGAATACACACAGTCTTTTTCCCTAGAGAAAGGGAATCAAAAACTAGAGGGCATAGGTTTAAGACTAGAGGGGAAGGACTTAAAAGAGACCCGAGGGGCAACTTCTTCACACAGAGGGTGGTACATATATGCCAGAGCTGCCAGAGGAAGTCATTGAGGCAGGTGCAATAACAGGATTTAAAAGATTTAGAAGACACTTGGAAAGGTTCATGGATAGGAAAGGGTTAGAGAGATGCAGGCCAAACACAGACAGATGGGACTAGCTTAGATGGGCACCTTGGACAGCATGGACGAGTTAGGCTGAAGGGCTCATTTCCATGCTGTGTTACTGCATGACTTTTTTTTTAAACGGAGGCAAAACTAAGAAGTGACTGAAAAATATTTATTTTGCTAAAATATCTCAAAACAAATTAAGCCATCATTATTTAAATAACATTGTAATATGGGTAATTAGGGGAAGTTTTATATGAAAATGATTAGAATATTTCGTTCGAGAAAATTCAGTATTTCAGAAACAGAAAACACTAGAAACACACAGCAGTCTGCATCAATGGAAAGAGAAACAAAACTACCATTTCAGGTTGAAGACTGTTCGCCAGAACAATTTATCAACCCAAAATATTAACTGTTTATTTTTCCAGTAATGCTGTCCCTCTTGCTGATTGTTTGCAGAATTTTCTGCTTTTATTTCAGATTTCCAGCTTCTGCAGTTCATTGATTTTCATTCACTATTTCCAGAAACATGATCTGTTGGTTGGCATTACCTGGAAAATCTTCTTTCAGGTTTGGGAAGTTTGTGTTTGTGTACAGAACGGGGGCAACTGTTGCCATTTCTCCCAGAGCTTCTTCCTTCTCCCATTTCAGAGTACTCCGCTGTGTATAGTTTAGCGTGTCTCCTTCCACTTCCACAGCAGGAGCAGAGGGTACCCATGGGCTGGGTCCGTCACCAACAACTTGACTAAAAGTATGGTTCTTGTCTCTATTAAATAGATCCAGTTCAAACACGAGTTTAAAGAATGACTTAAATCATCCTATTAGTTGCAAATGCTAAATATTCAGTAGAAAACTGGAATACATAATATCAAATGTTATGTGCCATCTCTAAGGAAATAATACATTCAGAAAGCTAGCTTCTTTCACAATTGCCTTTTTAAACATTTAACAATATTCTATAGCCCACATTTTTAAGGTGATTAAGGTGAGTAACAAGAGGAAAAACTTTCATGATCAGGAATTCACTGCCTGAATTGTAGTTTTCAAAGAGTTAAAGGGAGAGGAAAAAAATGACAGAGCCACAGGGAAAGAACTGGAGGATGGGACTAATTGGATTGTTGTTGCAGAGTGGTGGTGTGTGCCTGTTGGGCTGAATTGACTCCTTCCTGTTGTAACTGTTCTATTCTACTAACAGAGGTAGAACTCAGGGTTTGATGAACAAAGATCCAAATTAAGACAGTACATTACAGGTAATAATCTCTGAAGTCTTACCCAAGTCATACTCAAAATCATAGGCGCAAACTGATGTCAGTGTTAAATTTCTGGCAGAAAGTTGGATGCAAGGGTTTTGATTCATAGAGCAGCAGTTCTGAGGAAAAAGGAAGTTGTTCTAATGGATGGACCCTCCTTAAACTAGGTCAAGCCCATTGATTGTCATATTGAATAACTAAGATGGCAGATACAGGATAAAACAAATGAAGGTGGTGAGGTGGGTGTGGGGGGGGGGGGGGTTGGGGTGACAAGAGAATGAGAACATTATTTAGGTGGTAGGTTCAAGAAGGGGCATGTTTAAAAGACTACCCAGCAGAACAGTAATTTTGGTAAAAATAGCAGAGTCAGTCAGGAAAGGACCAAAAAATTGAGATAATTGGGTATGTGACTAAGATTATAACGGAGAAGCCAAAAGAAAATGACACTATGTATAGCAGAACAAAGAATATGCAAATAAGATGAATTAGATAGAAATAAGGAGTTTCACCTTCAAGTTTATTGCCATAGGCATACATACCCAGGGTATAAATGCCATGAAAATTAACTTTCTGCAGCAGCAGCAGTTAATCTGGGATACTTGTGCATTTTAAGGAGATTTGCAAAATGGAAAGGTTTGGTATGGATAACAAGTGATAGGATAAAAAGAAAGGATGTTAAATAGAAAAATCAAGATGCAGTTTGGGCTTAAATAACTTAGTGGCTGCAGGTTTATATTCTCCTAATAGTACTTAAATGGGAAGGCAGAAAATACTGTCAAGAAATTAGAGGTGTTTTTAAATATGGCAGTATTGATTGGGGATTTTATTAACTGGACAATCCACAGTTGTGATAATATGAAGGATAGGTTGATGAAATTAATTGAGAATACTAAATCAGTACTTCAAGGAACTAATGAGGAAAAGGATTACTTTGGATCTAGCACTACACAATGAAAGCATGATATTTAACATTATAGTAAGGAAGTCTCAGAGAAGAGTAATCATATTATAGCACAGGAGCATCATCAATGAATCTAGAGTCTTAGATTATTGATTAGGAGAGTTCAAATCCCATCACAGCAACTGTGAATTTATATTCAAGAAATAAAATAGATGCAGGATAAAAAAAACATGGCAAATATGGTAGTGATTATGAAACTATTATAAACACTTATCTAATGAATTAATTTCCTTCATGGAAACAAAGAACAACTGGCTGATCAGAGTGGATGTGAAGAGGATGCTGCTTCTTGTGGGAGAATCTACAACTAAGGATTAAATAAGGGGTCACCCATTTAAGATTGAGATGTGATGTTGTTCTCCCAGAGGATCAAGAGTCTTTGGAACTCTTTCCTCAAAGGATGATGGAAGCAGATTATTTTTAAGGTTATGGTAGGAAACTGTGGATAAGCAAGGGGGTGAAGAGTACCAGAATAGTTGGGATTCAAAGTTGAGGTTATAATTAGATCTGCGTGGTCTTACTCAATGACGGAGCAGGGTCAAGAGGCTGACTGGCCTACTTCTGCTCCTGATTTGTATATTTGTATATGAAAAAAGACATTATCCCAAGGGCCATGGGACTGGGGATAACATAACAGCAAGAACTGAAGACAGTTAACAGACATAATATAGTAGAAATGAGTGGAAAACTTTCAGACAGTTACACCATTACTGGGTTTTGTAAAGTCAGTGTTTTGGTTCTCAGCTGTTTACAATCTATATTAAGAAGACAGTGCAACATGTCCAAGTTTGCTATTAACACAATGCTGGGTGAAAAAGTCAAAGCAGAAAATGCTGGGAATACTGAGCAGGCCAGTAGCATCTGTGGACAGAGATATTAACATTAAATGCCTCAGACTGATGATCCTTCGTCAGAACTAGAAAAATGAGATAATAAGCGTGTTTTCAGTTGTACAGAGGACTCGAGAGAACAAAAGGAATGTCTGTGATAAATGGAGACCAAGGTTGTCCAGGTGACAAATTCTGATGTTCTCCAAGAGAGGGAAATTAATGTTTGTAAACTACTGCTGAATAACAGCTGATATGTGAGGAATGTAAATAGAGGAAGATGAACACGAGCAGCAGAGAAAGAAAAATGTGTTTAACTGTGAGATGCAGTTGCCGGAAACCTGAAATAAAAGAGATTGCTGGAAAAACTCAGTAGATCAAGTAGCATCTGTGGAGAAAGGGAAAACAAGAGGGAATGTTACAGGTGCAACTCTCTTTCTCATAGGATGGTAGAAACATATTCTTTTGAATATTTTTAAGGCAGAGATAGATAGATACTTTATAAGCAAGGGGGTGAAAGTCTACCATGACAGACAGGAACTGGAGTGAAGTTCCAATCAGATTATCCCTATTCTTACTAAATGGTGGAGCGTGCATCAAGGGCTGAGTGACCTACACTTGCTCCTAATTCATATGTTCATTGGTATGGTGGTTCCATCATACGGAGAGAGATTGAGTTGGCTATGCCCCTATTCTCTAGAGTTTAGAAGAATGAGAAATGGCCTCATTGAAACATACACAATTCTTAAAAAGGTTCAACGAGATTGAGGGAGGAAGGTGGTTTTCCTAGTTGAGGAGAGCAAAACTAGGGAGTTTCAAAAATAAGGGATAGGCCATTTAAGACTAAAATAAGGAACAACTTTCCACTCAAAAGGGTGGTGAATCTTTGGAACTCTCTATGCTGGAGGGCAGTGGAGATTCAATCATTGATGGTGTTCAAATGATAGATGATTTCTAGCTAGTAAAGGAGTCACGGGATATGGGAATACATAGGAAAATGGTGTTTCATGCAGATAATCAGTCATGATATCTTGTTAAATGTCCTACTCCAGATCCTATTTCTTATGTCCAATGACTGCGATGCTTCCCTCTGAGATACTAACGGTAATCTTGTAATTTCTTAAGCATCACAGGTCCTCACAAACTTGGAAGGTTTAATTCACAATCTCTTTTTGGCATGTTAAAATCTTATTTATGGTAATCGGATGAAAAATGTAATAATGTTGAATACATACCGGTTGCCATCAGGGAATGGTGACTGAGGGATAGAAGAGTAATTGGCGGTGATGCATCGCCCACTTCCAGGTGTTAAGGGTGTTTGGTGTTGTGATGCAATCACACCATTCATAGCTGGAACCCTGGTAAAGCCTCCATTTCCTTTTAAAGAAACAAGAAAAGTCACCGTCAAAATACCAATGTTGTTACCATGTAACTAATGATTTGCATGTAGACAGAATGACATCTTTTCTAAGTCCCACAAGGGACTAATAGTCTCCTTTTTTTGGGAAGTTGATTGATTTTATGTAGGCAAAGGATCAGGCAATCTGAAAAATAATTCTATTTATATAGCACTTTACAAATTCTCAGTATCACTAGGTACTATATGATCAATATCTATTGGGAATGAATTCACTGTGCAATTTGTAGACAGATATGGCAGCTAATTTATTAAAAGCAAAATGAAATGGGTGCTGAATTGTAGTGTTTTCATCATGGCAGTTTAGGCAGAAATATACAGAGAATTTTGGATCCTCTTTGAAAAACGATAAAAGTTTTTGACATCTACTCAAATTCGGCAGATGGAGGACTCAGCTGTCTGTTGCAATACAAATGTCAACAACAGGGATAGCTCAGATTATGGCTCTACTCCCAGAGAAGGACTTAAATCCCCCACATGTTGATAAAACATATGGGATAGTCATCTGTGGGGATTCCCAAAATGATAAAAGAGTACTGCCAAACTTGGTCATGATATACAGGGCAGATTTCATTGGTGACCTTTTCAGTTGAAAGTTATCAGAAGACTATGTTTATTTATCCAGAAATGAACATTGTTTGAATATGTGAATCAAATTTTTCTCTGTAATTTGTCTCAGTTACTAGTGCAATTCATTTTAATAATAAGACAGCTCATGGATGAAAGTAACTATAAAGCAAGCATCTTCAACAATTTTCCAGACAATCAGAGCTGTGTCCTCTCTCCTGATGTAGGATTTCAACCTGAAACATCAACAATTCCTTTCCTCCTGCAGATTCTGCTTGATCAGCTGAGTTCTTCCAGCAGGTTGATTGATTGATTTAATTTAGGTTTTCCCATAATTTCTTTATAGAAATCAATTCAAACTTCTGAAATTTCTGCTGATCATCTTGGGTGAAAGTTGTGATTTACAGAACAGATATTTAAATTATTCTTGTCCCATTCTTACACTCTGAGAAACAGGAAGTCAGATTTAATGCACTAATCCCCACTACAGGGGAGTTACTGAACTGCAGTGTTTCTCTTTAGGGATCACCAGTGAGCAGTACTAATGGTGAGTATTTAGATTGTGAGGTAGACACAAATTAAAAACCCCCATCCAAGTTGTAAAATTTTCCATGAATAATTATCAACAGCAAATACAATTTACAATATCATGAACTCTGCTAATCATATCACTGAAAACATAAATTATATAGCTGAATATGAATATTTTGAAACCAAATTGCAGCAATCTCAGTGCATGATTGATAGCCAGAATTATAAAACAACAGCATATCTTTCAAATATTTAACACATTCTGTAAAATCTCTTACTGCGGCAATAATTAAAATACAAATTTTTAAGTGCCATATATATTTAGCGGATGTCTGAACTTATGGATAGGATAGATCTTAACCACATCACAAGACAGTAATTTCTGAGCTGTGCTTAATACTCAGAATATAAATAATGAAAATTAGAAAATTACAGAATCTCTGAATTAGTATACTGAATTGAGACAAAGATAAAATAAGTAATAACTATAATTAGGATGTTAGGCAAATGCAATAATACTGTATTTATACTTGCTAATTTCTGTAAGACATGTGATGCTTATTAAATAATGTTGCCTGTCTCCAATGGTTGTGGTGCAGCAGATTTCTCAAAGCTGGTACCTCCAAGCATATACAAGAGTACATGTACAATTATATTTAAGAGCCTGCATACATAAATTTCTATTTCATATTGCTTCCAACTTAAGCACAGTTAGCGTTGTACTGGCAAGTCATAGCAAAGCTTTTTCTACTTTTTGCTGCAATTATATCTGCATTTCGACCACATGATAACCCAAACTGTTCTTAATCAGACTGCAACAACAGCATAGATGAAATTAGGATTTCAAATTTTACAATTTAAAACTGCCAACCTTACCAATATGTTTTTTTTTGGGGGGGGGGAAGGGAAACAAAAGACAACAGACCCTACAGTACAATTGTGTTTGAATGAAGCAATTGTCAATACATGTCAACTACTAAACATGTCAGTAATCTAATTATTTTTGCATTAAATAACTACATTGTTTTAACATATACAAAGTTTCTCGGGACTGCATGGAGCTTTGAGGTAGTCTGCTACAGCGTAAATTCATAGCATTAAGCAATTCTATACCATGGTCAGGTGGAGGCAAAGGCAGTGCAGGTGGAGGAGGCTGGTTAGCTGAAGGACTTAACACGGCTGTGAACAGATCCTCCACTTCCTTTCCTTCCAGTTCTGCATTTGAAAGAAAAAGAGATATTAAATGGTAATAAGAATTACATTATGATATAAAGATTGTGTGTTAATCTGTCTACATAGCCGAAAACAATTACCTGGGATTTTGTAAAGATTACTCAGAATTGTACCTACAAAACAAAATGGAACTTTTCAGTCAGTTTGAAGAAAATCCTGAATGTGTATCCAAAACAAAGCATGGGTAACCATCAAATTATCTTACCATCTGTGACTATTTTCTCAAGGTCAGGGCTAAGTATTCGGTCTAGTTGTTCCTCAGTCAAAGGTCGTGAACCTTGGCCTCCACTTGATTGGGAAACGGAGGATGGATCCTCTGAAATTGGGCCAATATCCAGTCCAGCTGAACAAAAAGTTAGTTTGATTATTTTGGCAGTCATCAATTAAGTGCAACAGAAACATCTGCTTCATGAAGCTGGCAATGCTACTTAGTTACCACTATGTTTTCTTAATTCTAAAGCTTTATACTTATCAAGAACTCTTTAAATACGGCTCTGGTTTGTGAAAGTCACATACAGATTATTAGTCAGTTATGAGTAGTAAGAGCATTGCAGCACCTAGAATCACAGATTATTACAGCACAGGAACACTGATTCAAGTGCTGCAAAATCTTATGGCTCTAGGTTATGCTGCTTTATTTCTTCACATGCTCACACCTAGTCTAATCCCAGTCTTCACTCACATACCTTCAATATTCCTTTTTTCAAGTAAATATTTAAAGAATCAGCTTCAAGATTTATAGCTCCAAACTGCAAATCTCACAGCATCTAAAGAAATTATTTGTGATCTATTAATTCTGATTCTCTAAAATTTATCCACCCATTTTACTGCTTCAATTCCACTAAGGTGAACTGCCGAGAAGTACCTGAGAAGGTAGTTTTATTTTTATACACAGGTAGGATTTTGAATGCATTATTTCATGGGCAAGAGTAAATTGATTTAACTGTAGTCTCACAAAGGGAAATGGATAAACATTCAAAGAAAGTAAGACAGAGATATACATAGTGGTTTTGGGATTTACTGGGTTGTTTTTCAAAAGGAGATTCAGTTGGCTGCATAGCTTCCTTCTGTGCTGCACCCTTCTATATATCCTAATTGCAAACCTTCATAAATCTTGGAGTTCTGTTAGGCTTGATTCTGATTAGCAATTGTAAATTCATTTTGGCCAGTGCTGTTTTCACCAACTCTATACTATTATAAAACAGAATCCTCTATTTGTACACATAATTCCAACTGTATTTTTATACATTCATCATTACTAGCTTCCTTTATTACTTGATATCTCTGAATCATATAGTGAGCATTTTATTTCCTATCCTTAGTTTTACTTCCAGAGTGCATCCTTTCATATTTTTACACTGCACCTAATATCTTACGTCCTTGTGGTTTTTCAGGTCTGTTAAAAATCTGCCAGACCCAAAATTTACTATAATCTGAATTATACTTACTCTAAACTCACAAGGATAATTTATGTATGTACTAAATAAGGACAGCTGCAGTATGCCTGTGAAACAACACAAACAATATTCTGTAAAAAAATTTTCACCCCCTCCCCTTGCTATAATCCTACCTGTAGTAATTTATCAGTCGTTCAATAATTCCACATAGTCTGCATACACTATACATTTTTATTTCTCAAAATGAATTCTACAAATAAACCCAAGCACTACCTCCCTAGAAGAAAGTGTATTGATCTTGTGTTTTGTAATTTCTGAGTCACAAAGTTATATAAAAAAGGTGGCTTTGGGTCTGGATATACATCGTGCAAGAGCAATACACTAGTCTAACCTGCACCTTGTCCCCACATTGTCCTGCAAATTCTCTTTTCAGATACTTATTCAGCTCCTTTTTGAATACGACAATTAAATCTGCCTCCACTACCACTCTGCATAGTGCATAACAGACCCTAACTGCATGCTGTATAAAAAGGTTTTCATGTTACTTTGGTTCCTTTGCCATTCACAATCATTCTATGTCCTCTAGCTCTTGACCCTTCCATCAATGGCATCAGTTTCTCTCCAAGTCATGATTTGAAACACCTCCATCAGATCCCCATGCAACCTACTCTATCCAGGAAGAATAACCCCATCTTCTCCAGTCTATCCACAAAAGTCCCTCATCACTGCAACCATTTCAGTAAATTTCATATACCTTTCTAAATACTATAATTGTAGTTGAACCACAGCATTGATGGAGGTTCATTATGCTTCTATAAAGTGCTAGATCTTTTAAAACAACTTTTTCAACCTGCACTGCCACTTTCAATAAGCCAGGTTTTAAGGAGCATCTTAAAGCAGAAAAGATAATAACTATGGATCTGTTGAATAGCTATCATCTGAACCCAAGTTGATTGCTGCAAGATGTCTTCAGTGATAAGGTCCACTCCTCTTTGCTTGCCTTATAAGTAACATTCTCTCCATCATAAAGGTCAGAAGTGATAACATTCACTTATGACTGCAACTCCTCAAATGACAAGCAATCCAACAAGACCTGCACTATGTTTAGCCACAGGCTGGTAAGTAGCTTAAGTACCAGTCAGATCACGACTCTAACCACTCCCAAGAAATTCAATACCATTTTCATTCTCAAGTTTCACGTAACTAAAATCCTGGGGGACTTAGTTGGCTTAAAACTTAACTGGCTTAAAACTTAACTGGATCAGCCACATAAATGCTGTGGATACATAAACAGTCAGAGACTAGACCTTCTGCAACAAGCCATTTACCTCCTGACTTCCAAAGCTATTCTATCTCAGAGGCAATTCAAGAGCTTGATGGAATATTCTCCATTTGCCTCTAAGTACAGTTCAACAACATTCAAGAGGTTGTTTTGTACAACATTCAATGTTGAATACTATCCACTACGCGGCCCTTTTGATTGGCATCCCATTCACTACCAGCTGGGCTCACACCATTTACAAAGTGCACTTTAATAACTTGCCAAGACTTCTTCAAAGACACCATCTAAACCTGCATCCTCTTAATGCCTAGAAGAAGAGAAGCAGGTGCAAGTTCTTCTCTAAGTCACACACCATTACAATGGAAACTTTCTTCAATGTCACTGGGTCAAAATCTTGAAATTCCAGTCTAACAGCACTACCACCACAAAAGTGCAATAGTTCAAGTAGGCAGCTTTCAACCCCCTTCCTAAGGGCAACCTGGGATGAGTAAAGCCAGAGAGCCTTGACAGAGACATCTCTATCTCTTGACTGAATAATTTAAAAAAATAACCATTTATAGATACATGTAAATGATCCCTCTAGGAAGACAAACCCTCATTAATGTTGAGCCTCTTTCCATGATATTATTGCTCACATCTTCAGAGCAGAGCTGATGATAATAGACAGCAGGTTTTATTTTAAGAAGAAATGGGAACCTTGTTTCAAGAAATTTCTTGGCAATAATTGGCTGGGTTAGGAAGCACACATGACTTTATAGTTCCATTCTTCCATGTTTCCCTCAAACTCCATTATTTTTAAATAGACAATCTTTGTTACCACAAGTAAATTCGAGCCTAATCAGATATAGAGAAGCAAAGGAAGGGGAAGAAAGGCTGGAGGGCAAGGGATGCTGCATACAGGAATAAAACCAAATAGTGTGAACTACTCGGTTTCTTGTCCACAACGTTAATATGCTGTTATTTCTTCAAAGTTTGGCCCATTGTCCTTGTCAATATGAAATATATTTTCTATATTCTTTCATACACATCATTTTCCTTCAGCTTTAGCTACAAGTGCAGGTGTGGGGCGTGCCCTTCTTATTCCCCCCCCCCCCCCCCCCCCCCCCCAAGTCCATTGCTAAAATTCACTTTCATTCCCTTTATACCAAGAAACAATTTTCACAATCTCAAAACAAATACCTTGTCCATGAAAGCTAAATGCAAGTTCAGGGCTGCACACCAAGAATATTATGTTTAAATCATCTATTCTATTTGAAGTCATTGTTATTCTACTGTCTATTGCTGATGCAAAATGCAGTTTACTCTTCAAGCAAATTAATGGCATGATAAAATTTGTTAGTGCAACAGAATAAACAGGAAGAACTTAGGAAGTCAAAGGATTTCTCCAAATTGCACACACAGGCATGGACAGACATTGTGTTGGATGAGACAAAAGCACCAGACATGAGACTACTGCTATCCACCATTTAGTCTCTTACCAAATGGAGATGGTGAATTCTCGACCTGGAAAGTGCATAAATCAAGACCTACAGGACCCAAACCAGATAAAATGGATAAATAACTGGGGAATTAAAAGAAAACACAAATAAAATGCAAGCACAATATAAGCAACTTAACAGCATGCTTCAGGCATTGGGCAGTTGAGCATTAGGTAGCTAAGCACTGGTTGTTAATGTCTCAGATAACTGCATCAAATAGCAAGCAAAGCACATCACAGCAAAAAAGAAATATTGAAATAAAACAGGCACAAAAGAAGATGTCATTACAAATAACAGCTACAAAAGAGGTGATGGAAACCTAGGTAAAATGAAATGTTCAAACATCACAGGAATCCATATATTCTTCCACTGAGTACACTAGAAATATCTGGGGTTGCCTATGAGATTCAAAGTAGTGTCCAAACATACCTGACTCATCTCTTGCTTTTCTCAATTCATCAGAAAGTATTCCAAGGATATCATCTTCTGTAGTAAGGACTTCTGATAGATCAGCAAGTGGATCATCTCCGTTACCTGCAGAGCAATCAATTAGCTCATAAACTTTACAGAAAAAGGTACAAATTTGCATGACAACTTCTATTTATGTGATGTGAACATGTATGTAGTGGGCTGCATATAGTGCCCATCATTAACTGGATGAGTTGGTGGTGAAACACTTTCCTGAACTGTTGAAAACTATAACGGCTTCCACGATGGCCTGAAAAATGTAATAGCTTGCTCGTCCATTTCAGATTTCCAGAAAACCTTTCCAATTGGATTGATTACATTACCCCAAGATGGGTAGAAGTCCTCCTTGTGTTATTCCCTAAACCAGTTGCTCATCTCACTGGTTTTTTGCAACTGCTGTGTTTCTAACTGCCACCACACCAAGGTAATCAAGACGGGCAGCATTTTAAGATGTTTTACAATCCGAATTTCTTGTACATGACCAGATCAAAATTAAACAGGAAGGCATGAACACGACAGATGACATTATGAAGTAAAAAAAAAGTAGGTATTAAAAGAAACCTTACAATAAAGAGAACTTTGGCGAATGTAACAAACTGGGAACAGCCTTATTCATGCTGTATTAAGACTTCCTATGTTAGGATAGAAGCTGCCCAATGTGATACATGACTGTTTACTGAACAAGACAGTTAAAGGATGCAACAAAACCACTTGCACATTGAAATGATTCAATTAACATTCTAGAAAGGGAAGTATGGGCACTCCTGGGTAACAGTAGCTTAACATGATTAACTGTGGCAGCATATGGCATGAACCAGCACCACAAATCAATATTTAGTTAGCCATTTCTGGAAGGAACAACTTCAAAGTAATGAGAAAAGTGCATAAATAAATCACATGGGGATTGGCAGCAAGGAAAAGCAGCTAAAGGCCAATAGAAAGAGGGGACTTCTATTTATGTAGGTTAAGTACATTTCAAGGACTATTTCAAGGATCTGATAACATCAACAAGAAATTATCGAAAGACCTTTGACTATACCTGCACACTGGTAAAATACTGCCAGATTATTTGACTGCTTATGGAAAAAAATGGGGAAATACATAATGAACTAGCAAAGGAAGAAGCTGATAGCTCTACAATGATAGAGTACATGACACTAACCACATCCATCCACTGTACAACTGGAATTAACAAATAAAATGATGAGACATACTGCCATAAATTATAGATAATCTGATCTCAGTGGTTTTGAAAAGCACACTATAAATGCTGCATTCAGTTTTGGCCAAAGCACAAGGGAAAAATCTAAACACTGGAAGCAGAGAGAATACATTATTCCTGGCATCATCAAAGTTAGCTGAGGGATAAGGAAAAAAATATTTAATCATTAGGAGTGGTACTTCAGGTTAAACCACTACAACTGGACAAGTACACACAAACTGGCAAAAGCTAAAAAAGTTTAGGAGTGATATACATATATGATGGGCAGTACACTGGGCCTGCAGGTACTGTTGCTCTCTTAAAGCTCCAGCATTCCAAGTTCAATTCTGACCTCCGGTTCCGTAAGGAATTTCAGTGTTCTCCCTCCAAATGTATGGGTTTCCCCTGCACTCAGCTTTCCTCTCATTCTTCCTTGATGGGCTAGGAGTTAAGTAAATTCCCCTTGGTGTAGGTGCCTGGAGTCATTAGAGACATAATTAAATGCTGCAATGTGGATATGATGGATTTCATTCGAATAAGCTAAATGAGTAATACAAGGAATGAATACAGGGTGTTAAAGAGGGAAATAGAGACTGCTTTCCTGATCAGTTTCTCTCTGTATATCTAAGGGCAAAACTATGAGGAGGAAAAGGGCAAGGTTATGCCCTGTATTATACTGGCATAGAATGGACTTCTCTCCCCTTTCCAATGGTAAGCATTAATGCTTGATGTTATAAGCTCCATACATACCCTGCCCTCCCTGTTGTTTTGTAGCCACTTGTGCTGCAGCTGAACTCAACAGTGGGTCAGAGGAAGGATTCAGGAAGTTTACGTTCATATTTGGTGCTCTGTTTGGTAGTTGTGATGATTCTTCATCAGATAGAGCATCCAAAATGGACTTGCTCTGTCGACTTGTATGCAGCAAATGTTTTCCAAAGAAGGCTTCCTGAGAAAAGAATGCACAGAAAGAAATAAGTCGACATTATAACCACTGCACTTCAAAATTGATTTTGCTAGTCCATATTGATTACTTGGTGACTTGATTTTGATTAGGTGAAATCAAACTTTTGTTTTTTTCCCCCAAGTTGAATCACCCTAAAGTAGTTTTGCTGTTCATATTTCGCCAACATTAAATTCCAAACGTGAATCTTAACAGAATTCTGATATTTCATTTCATGAACTGTATAAAGTCAAGGAGGATACTGAAAATCTGGAATAAAATCAAAACAGCTGGAGATATTCAGGTCAGCAACATCTGAGAATAAAGAATCAGAGTTGACATTTCAGGTCAAAGACCCTTCATCAGATATTATGTTGGAGTTCTGAAAGCAGTCAGGATCAGCTCCAGAAAATCAGGGTGGTCAAGGTTGTTTCTTCTATTTGCATTTGTTTGAGGATCCAAACAACTGAAGGTTGTTCAGAGGAAGGGGTCATTGCCAGGCTCATCACAGCTCCTACCGCAGTCATTAAGGTAATGGATATCAGTACAAAGGGATGTACTTCCCTGCTTGGGGCACAAATGGCTTGATATCTAAACTCAAGCAAAATCTATGCCACAAACATCTAGGTGGAACATAGAACAGTACAGCACAGGAACAGGCCACAATGTCTGTGCCAAGCATGATGCCAAATTAAACTAATCCCTTCTGTTCGCACATAATTCATATCCTTCCATTCCCTGCATATTCATGTGCCTATCTAAATCCCTCTTTAACACCATTATCGTATGTGCTTCCAGTAACACCCCTGGCAGCACATTCTAGGCACCTTCCACTCTGTGTAAAAAAAAACTTGCTCCACACATTCTCTTTAAACTTTCCCCATTTCACCTTAAAGCTATGTCCTCTAGTATGCAACATTTCTACCCTGGGAAAAAGATTCTGACTGTCTTTCCTATCTACGCCTCTCATAATCTATAAACTTCTATCAAATCTCCCCTCAACCTCTAATGCTCCAGAGAAAACAACCCAAGTTTGTTCAACCTCTCCTTATAGCTCATATCCTCTAATCCAGGCAATATCCTGGTAAATTTCTGCATCTTCTCCAAAGCCTCCACATCCCTTCTGTAATGAGGCAATCAGAAGTGCACGCAATTCTCCAAGTGCAGCCAAACCAAAATTTTATACAACAGCACCATGACTTCCTGACTCTTGTACTCTATGCCCCTAGCAACAAAGTCAAGCATGCCATACACCTTCTGTACCACTCTATCTACTTGCATGGCCACTTTCAGGGAGGTATGGACGGACCCCAAGATCCCTCTGTACATCAAGGTAGCAGTACATGGCTGGTCAGAGGTACACTGAGGTGGTGGAAATCAATTTTGCTGTTTCAGCTTATTTAGGTTATTAACTGGGACTTAACAGCAGATGCTTTAAGTACCAGTATAGCAACCAGTCAAAAGGAAGCTAGGGAAAAACCTATCTTAACTAAGGGGGTTACATAACAAAACAATTGTAGTTTTATCTATATAGATTCAACACAGATCTGTACATATAAATGAGAGATAAATTGTCCTTTCAAGAATTGGCATAGACACAATCAGCCAAATCGATTATAGGCATTATATTATTTTGGAAAAGCTGCTTTTAAACTTTTTGCCAGTCTTGAGCAGTGTGGCAGTTGGGTGGCAGAGGGCATGGGGAGCAAAACAAACACCAGGCAAAATTAAGCAAAACAAACTCCAGTATGAAGTAATCATTAGCTTTGACTTCTGGCTAAGAAAGTTGAAGTGATAATCCATAAAATGAATTGGAGAACCGCTACCCTTTTCAGTATTCCAGAGTTTTTGTTTACTTCTCAGCACAGCTGTACACATCATCTGTCAGACGATAGCAGCCAATCTAGATTGTCCACATGGCAAATGGGTGCCAGTATCTTCGGATCTCAGCCACACAGAAAAAGTTATTTGCCTGTTTTCTGAAGCCCGCTTTTAAAGAAAACTGTTGGATTTCATACCATTATAGTTTTAACTAGGATATATGGTACAGAAAAACACAAAAAAAAATAGGAGTAAGTCATTTTGGGCACAGAAACTGAACACTTGGCCTAATTGGTTCAGGTCAATGTTTACGCCTCATTTGAGCCTTCTCTATTGTCTTCTCTGCTAAATCCATTAAGATCTTTATTAGTCACACGTACATCAAGACACAAAGAAAAATGCATTTTTAGTGAAATTATACCCTTCTCCCTCATGTTTGTCTGGTTTCCTTTTAAATAGATTTACACTATCTGCTCCAAGTCACTCTCTATAGCAGTCAGGTCCTCATTTTCACCACGCTTTGGGTTAAGAAGCTTTTTATGAATTTGTTATTGGATAATTTGCTGACCATCTTATATTGAGTACTTTCTAGTCATCACTCTCTCTGCATCCCTTCCATAATTTTAACGAACTCTTTAAAGTCATCTCTTAACCATTAAAAAATTATATATTATATATGCACAAATATAAACAAAATATACACTCATTTCTGGTATAATTCTCCCAGCACCCTTTCCAGCACCTCTCTAGCCTTTCTTGTCATATGGTGACCAGAACTGTATAGAGCTCAGATCCTACCAAGGTTGTTAGATATTTTAATTCATTTGAAGGAGACTGGGAATAAAAAATAGTAATACAGCATGGAGTTATAAGATCATAAAACCTACATGGTTCAGCAATATGTTCTAACTGTTTCACCATAATGCAATTCATCTTTCCTCTAAAGAGACCACAAGCCTTCGTTGGCCCCTGAACACACTCAAGGGATTAAAGAACTAGAAATTATGCTTCCTTTGCCATTGATGCCCATATTCTGAGAATGAGTAAAAAAAAATCTTGAGGCAGCATTCGAGGAGAGAGAAATAGACCAAAGTTTCAGGTCTATGACAGGTAACTATTATGAAATTTTAATTCCAACTCCCCCTCCACAGGTGCTGCCAAATCTGCATAACATTTCTAAAATTCTGTTTTCATTTGCGCATGATTCAGTTTTTTAGTTGGGGCCTTAACACCAAGGTTGATGTCTATTACAACAACCTCTGTTGTGAAGTGGTTATCCAAAGCACATGCACCTCTGACAAAAAAAATACTCAAGGAATTAAAAATGGAAAGTGGCACAAGATTAAATAGACACAATCATAGTTGCTTTTCCCATCCTCTCCGTAACCAGAATTCCCAACAAAATCAACATAAGGTTCAATCTAATTGTTACAAATAATAGATCAAAGCAAGACTTCAGTAAAGAAACTTCTGTGTATAAAAACCTTGCAACAGAAACAGTCAAACCTAAAGCATCAATGAAAATACTGAGAACATAATAAAAGGTAACATTTATAATTACTCAACCAATGATCAAAATATAATATTCACAATTTCTGGTCCAAGAACTTTTACACATTGGATAATGTAGATTTCAGTGAAATAAAACAAAAACTGTTGGAAATACTCAGGTCAGGCATTATCTGCAGAGAGAAACAAAGCTAAATGTTTGAGGTCTATGATCTTTCATCACAACTGGTACCCCTTTGATTCTGAAGAACAATTTCTGTGCTACAGAAAAGAAAATTTCAACACAGGCCACTAACCTGGAAAAATAAAACTGTTTCTGGCTCTTCTGATGCCGCCAGACCTGCAAAGTATTTCTAACATTTTCTGTTTCTATTTTAGTTTTCCAGTATCTGCATTTTTTTTTGTTTTTCCATTAAAATGCAAATTTCCAAGATTTTTTTTTGACAAAACTCAGTAGAAAATTATTCTAAATGCTTGGATTTTTTTGAGAATAATTTCTGAATGTGTGATAATCTTCCCACCTTTCAAGCCAGGCATTCTGATCTAGAAAAGCAGTATGCATTTGGTTAGAAACAATAACTCTGTACCACTGTAAATTGGACTTTGACAGTGTAAGCTTATTTCTTGAGAACCCTTGAAACTTTATTCTATCAAAAACCTGTGCAAATTCAAACCTAGTGGTAAACACATATTTTTCCTTCAATTCAACAATTGACAATTCAAATTCCTGCTCAGAAAATTTCTCCACTCATTCAACCACTTTATTTTGTTTACATTTTCTTTTAAACATCCGTATGAAGCTCGTACAAGACTGACAAAACTTTGAAACCTGGAATTTTTTTTTTTAAAAAGAGTCCCGGATGATATTTAAAAGAAATGTATGTATCAATACACCTTAAGTGATGATACAGGTCTTAAAATCTGCTGAAATCATACATTATAGAGTCATTGAGCAAGGAAACAAGCCCTTCAGCCCAACTTGTCCATGCTAACCGTGGTGCCTTCTTGAGCTCATCTCATTTGCCTGCATTTGGTCCATATCCCTCTAAACCTTTTCTATCCATAAATCTGTCTAAATGTCTTTTAGTCATAGTAACTGTACCAGAACTCTACCAAGTTGACATAATTAAGACCTCAGATTGCCAAGCAGAATTTTATTGTGCTTTGGTTGGACACTATCCAAGGTAAAATGCTAATTCAGAAAAGCAGCAAAAATTCACTTGCTGTCACTTTTCTCTTTGTATGTAGCCAATGACATAAGAAAGAATAACAGTTGCACATAGTAGTATCCACTCTGTGCAAGCAAAGCATTCAAGAAGAAATAAAAAATTTTTCCTGAAAATGAGTGATGGGTTAAGGCACTTTGAATTAGCATACCTGCAGATAGGTTGGAAAAATTTCCTCCAATTTATTCTTCTTTTTCCTGTATCGCTTTTTCATTTTCTCTACAATCTCAGGGACAGCAGCTGCTGCATCGACAGGCATCTCTGATTGCTGTTCAACCCAACCTATACAAACAAATAAAAGAATTCATTTAACTCCATCATAGGAAATGTAAAATCTATCTGAGGGAAATGCAAGGTTGTTAACTTGAGCACACCCATAACTGCAAATGTATCATGTATTGGTTGTGGCTGATCCAGTGGTCCTGGAGATTTTAAATAAAAATCAAAGTTCAATGTTAAACTAGTGTACATTATGCAATACCGCAACGCAAGAGTACTTCTCTTTGCCAAACTTGATAAAATTAAGAATCCTTACAACAGAAGGTGAATTTATAACTCTCTGAAGTAGTTCAGTCTACAGGAGTAGCATGTCTGATAACAGTTATTTTGGAAATCATATATTCTTCGTTTGAGGTCCTCCCTAATTCATGTCCACATATTCACAACTTCTGGTTTGAGTAACTTAACTCTCTACTGGTGAAGTAAAACAGAAAACACAAGAAAGACTCAACAGGTTAGGCAACATCAGTGGAAAGAAAACACAGATGTGTTGCAGAGTGATCTTTCCTCACAACTGAGAAAAGTTAAGATTTTGGGTATTCTACAGATATCACTGGAACAGGCATGTGGCATGAACTGTAAAGTTACTTCTCTCCTTTTAGATATAGTTTTCCCAAAATATTTTTCTCTAAAACGAAGAAAATTATTCCAACTGCTTGGATTATTTGAGAGTGTGATATACGTCTTACCATCTTCCTTCCCAGCCATCATATCAGAGACTGAACCAGTGGAATTCTTCCTGGATAACGAACGCTTTGACTTATTCTGTCCTGTCCGACTCCTCTGGCGCACCATAAAACCACCAATTCCTATCAGGACAAGACATTAAGTGAATATAACTAGCATTGCCCGGAACAAAAAGTAATCAAGGTTATATTATGGATGGGAATTTCACCAAGCCATAACTTTATGATAAAGCTCACGTGACGATCGATTTCCCAAGACTAAGACTTGCAACAATTCATGCTTACAAAATGCCAAGATACATCTGAAGAGAGACAAAAGTGAAGAGAAATTTTCTGACACTGAGCAACATTTAAGCGAAGAGTTAAAAGAGATTAGATATGCATTGATGATACAGGAAATTTCATAAAAATGCTTGAATTTAGAGACACTGCAGAGGCAAAGGTGGACAGGGGTTCATAGTCTAAAAATGAGAGTCTGGCCTTTCAGGAGTGAAATTATAAAACACTTCTGCATGCAAGTTGTGGAAGACTGGTACTCTCTTCTGTAAACCAATTAATGTCAAACAAATTTATACCTTCATATCTGTGACTGATAAAGGTTTATTAAGCAAAGATGGAAGAGAGTCAAGGGCTAAATGGCTTTTTTAGGCCAAGATTTAGTCTTAAATATAGATGTCATGACTTAAAAAGTTGTATATGATACGAAACTGACCAAGTGGCTAAGGAAGAAGGCTGAAGGAAGATATTTATGGACTAGTC